>NC_132910.1:66183485-66854110 GCF_047675955.1 Chlorocebus sabaeus
AAATCTAGAGGAAATTAATAATTCCTGGAAACATGATCTTCCAATATTGTATTAGGAAGAAATTGAAACCCTAAGCTGACCAATAATGACTTCCAAAATTGAATCAATAATATAAAATCTACCAAAGACATGAATAAACAAAAAACCCTGGACCAGATAGATTCCTAGCTGAATTTAACCAGATATAGAAAGAAGAGCTTGGACCAATCCTACTGAAACTACTTTTAAAAATTGAGGAAAAGCGACCCCTTGCTAACTCATTCTACAAAGTCAGCATCATTCTACTATGAAAATCTGGCAAAGATACAACAAAAAACAGAACTACAGGACAATATCTCTGATGAACATAATGCAAAAATCCTCAATAAAATACCAGCAAACTTAATCTAGCAACTCAGCAAAAAGTTATTTCACTAAAATCAAGTAGGCTTTATACCTGAGTTGCAAGGCTGGTTTCAAATACACAAATGAATAAATGTTACTCACCACATGAAGAGGATTAAAACCAAAAACCACATCAGCCCCTCAACAGACATGCTTTCAGTAAAATTCAACACTCCTTCAAGAAAAAAACTCAACAAATAAAACATCAAAGGAACATACCTCACAATAATAAGAGCCGTCTATGCCAAACTCACAGCCAACATCATACTGAACAGGTAAAAACTGGAAGCATTCCCCTTGAGAACTGGAACAAGACAAGTATACCCACTCTCACCACTCGTATTCAACGTAGTACTCAAGGTGCTAGCTAGAGCCATCAGGTAAGAGAAAGAAATAAAAGCTATACTAATAAGAAAAGAAGTCAAACTATCTCTTTGTGGATGTTATCATTCTATACCTAGAAAACCCTAAAGACTCTGACAAAAGCCTTTGGAACTGATAAATGACTTCTGTGAAGTTTCAGGATACAAAATCAATGAACAAAAATCAATAACATTTCTATACACCAATATCATTCAAGCTGAGATTCAAATAAAAAAAAAAAACAATTTAATTTGCAATAGCCACGCAAAAAACAATATATCTAGGAATACATATAAATAAGAATGCGAAAGATGTCTACAAGGAGAACTACAAAACACTGCTGAAAGAAATCATAGATGACACAAACAAATGGAAAAATATTCCATGTTCATGGTTGGAAGAATCAATATTGTTAAAATGGCTATATGGCCAAGGGCAATCTACAGATTCAATGCTATTCCTATCAAACTGCCAATGTCATTTTAAAACAAAACTAGAAATAACTGTTTTAAAATTCATGTGGAACAGAAAAAAAGTCCAAAATAGACAAAGCAATCCTAAGTAAAAAGAACAAAGCCAGGGGCATCTCATTATCCAACTTCAAACTGTACTATAAAATGACAGTAACCAAAACAGGTTGGTACTGGTACCAAAACAGACACATAGATCAGTGGTACAGAATAGACAACCGAGAAAATCAAGCAGCATACCTACAGCCATCTGATCTTTGACAAGTTCAACAAAAATAAGTAATAAAGAAAAAACTACCTATTCAATAAATGGTACTGGGAACACTGGTTAGTCAATGCCAAAGAATGAAACTAGACCCCTACCATTCACCATACACAAAAATTAACTCAAGATGGATTACAGATTTAAATGTAAGACCTCAAACTATAAAAATCCTGGAGGAAAACGGAGGAAACGCCATTCTGGACATCTGCCTTGGGAAAAGAATTATGAGTAAGACTTTAAAAGCAATTGTAGCAAAACCACAAATTGACAAGTGAGACCTAATTAAACTAGAGAGCTTCTGCACAGCAAATGAAATTATTAACACATAACAGGCAACCTAGAGACTGACAGAAAATTTTTTACAAACTGTGTATCTGACAAAGATCTGAAATCTACAATCTTTAAGGAATTTAAACAATTGAATAAGCAAAATATAAATAACTCCATTATAAACTACGTAAAAGACATGAACAGATACTTCTCAAAAGAAGACATGTAAGTGGCCTGCAAATAATGAAAAATGTTCCACAACACTATTCATCTGAGAAATGCAAATCAAAACTATAGTGAGATACCATCTTATACTAGTCAGAATGGTCCTTATTAAGAAGTCAAAAAACAACAGACATTGGCAAGGCTGCAAGGCTGCAGAGAAAAGGGAACACTTAAACCCCTGTTGGTGGGAATGAAAATTAGTCCAACCACTGTAGAGAGCAGTTTGGAGATTTCTCAAATAACTAAGTGTTGAACTACCATTTGATTGATCAATCTCATTACTGGGTATAAATCCAAAAGAAAACCAATTGTTCTATCAAAAAGACACATACGCTTGCATGTTCACCAGAGCAGTAGTCACAATAGCAAAGACATGGAATCAACGTAGGTGCCCATCAACAGTGAATTGTATAAAGATAATATGGTACATAGATACAATGGAATACTATGTGACCATAAAAATGAATGAAATCATGTCCTCTGCAGCAACATGAGTGTAGCTAGAGGCCATTATACTAATTAATTAACACAGGAACAGAAAACCAAATACTGTGTTCTCACTTTATCAGTGGGAGGTAAATATTGTGCTTATGGATGTAAAGATGGTAACAATAGAAACTGGGGACTACTAGAGGTGGTGCCATGGGAGGGGACAAGTTTAAAAAAACTATTAGGTACTTTGCTCACCCTAAACCTCAGCATCATACGGTATTTCCCAGGTAAGAAATATTTATATGTACCCTTTGAGTATAAAATAAATTTAAGATAAAATAATCATAGAAAATATTTGCAAATATACATGAAATCTGGATTAATATTACAAATTCATCCAAAAATATTTATTGACCACCTACAATGTGCCAGACATCATTGAACATGTTGGAAATAGAGTAATCAAAAGAGAAATGAAGTTTCTTCTCATAAACTGCTTACATTTTAGTATATGTTGAAAGACAGAAAATGCACTGGATACATAACACACTGTATCAAATAGTGGTGTGTTCTGTAGAAAAATAAGCAGAACAATGAGGGCTGGGGTATATGGGCACGATTAGAGGTACTATGTCTTGCAGGGAGACACAAATGCCACTCAGATAAGGTGTTGCTCATGCAGAGATATGAAGAAAATGAAGGGCCTGAGGATCGGTTGGGGAAGAACATTCTAGGTAAAGAAAACACCACTGCAAAGGCCCCAGTGCAGAGGCGTACTTGCTGTTTTCTTTCTTTTTCTTCTTTCTTTCTTTTCTTTCTTTCTTTTTTTCTTCTCTTTCTTTCTTTCTTTCTTTCTTTCTTTCTTTCTTTCTTTCTTTCTTTCTTCTTTTCTTTCTTTCTTTCTTTCTTTCTTTCTTCCTTCTTTTCTTTCTTTCCTTTCTTTCCCTTCTTTCCTTCCTTCCTTCCTTCCTTCCTTCCTTCCTTCCTTCCTTCCTTCTTTCCTTTCTTTCCTTTCTTTCCCTCCTTCTCTCCCTCCCTCCCTCCCTCCCCTCCCCTCCCTCCCTCCTTCCTTCCTTCCTTCCTTCCTTCCTTCCTTCCTTCCTTTCTTTCTTTCTTTCTTTCTTTCTTTCTTTCTTTCTTTCTTTCTTTCTTCTCTCTTCCTTCCCTCCTTCCTTCCCTCCCTCCCTCCCTCCCTCTCTCCTTCCCTCCTTCCCTCCCTCCCTCCTTCCTTTCTTTCTTTCTTTCTTTCTTTCTTCTTTCTTTCTTTCTTTCTTTCTTTCTTTTCTTTCTTTCTTTCTTTCTTTTTTCTTTCTTTCTTTCTTTCTTTCTTTCTTTCTTTCTTTCTTTCTTTCTCTTTCTTTCTTTCTTTCTCTCTTCCTTCCCTCCTTCCTTCCCTCCCTCCCTCCCTCCCTCTCTCTTCCCTCCTTCCCTCCCTCCCTCCTTTCTTTCTTTCTTTTTTCTTTCTTTCTTCCTTTCTTTTTTTCTTCCTTTCTTTTTTTCTTCCTTTCTTTTTTGAGACAGAGTCTCGCTCTGCCGCCCAGCCTAGAGCGCAGTGGCGCCATCTCGGTTCACTGGGAGGCTCACCTCCGCCTCCCAGGTTCAAGTGATTCTCCTGCCTCAGTCTCTTGAGTAGCTGGGACTACAGGTGCCTGCCACCACACCCAGCCAATTTTTGTATTTTTAGTAGAAACGGGGTTTCATGGTGTTAGCCAGGATGGTCTCGAACTCCCGACCCTGTGATCCACCCGCCTCAGCCTCCCAAAGTACTAGCATTACAGGCATGAACCACCATGCCCGCAGTTTCCGTTTTCAAAGAACAATAAGAGCAGTTAGAGTCCAACAAACAATACAGAAAATATGAAGAAAATAAGGTTAGAGGTTGGCAAAGGCAGATTGGGGACAGTCTTCAGTCCATATTAGGAATTGTGGCCTTTATTGTCTGAGATACAAAGCCATTACACATTTACAGCAGAAAGGGGATATGGCCTGATTTCCTTCTTCAAGGATTACTCTGGCTGTGTGTGGAGGATAAGCCGTACAAATGACAAAATTGAAAACCAGGACACTAGTCCTGAAGCTACCTGAATACATCATATGAGAGATGATAGGGTTTGGACTGGGTAGGAATGATAAATAGGGTGAGAAGTATTGAAATTCTGATTATCTCTTAAAGGTAGAGTTGATAGGATTTGTAGATAGATGAGCTATGGACAATAAGATTGAGGGGTTCAGTTCGATTCTAAGTAACTGGAAACATAAGGTTGTCATTTATTTAATAAGATGAAAAAGAATATGTTTGTGTGAGTGAGGGGTGTGTGTGTGTGTGCACTGTGTAAAATGTCAAGTTCAGTTTTAGATATAATATGTTTAGAGTTGCAATTAGACAGCCAAGTCAAGAGGTGAGTAGGAGCTGGACACATTTGTTTGGAGTTCACCTGAGTTTAGTGCTAGAGGGTAAATTTGGGAATCCTCAGCATCTAGATGATATTTAAAGCCCTGGATGTGGATGAGGTCACTTTGTAGTGAGTAAAGGGGGAGATGTTCAAGGCCTGAGCATAGGAGCATTCTGAGATCTAGAGGTTGAGAGGATGGATGCAGCCAAGAAAGAGACTTTGAAGAAAGGGCTAATGATGTAGACAAAAGATAAAAAGTACTAACCATGTCACATGGTTTATCTGCTAGAGATCTAGTAAGATGTGAGATAAGAAAATATCAGCTGGGCATGGTGGCTCATGCATATAATCCCAGCACTTTGAGAGGCTGAGGTGGGAGGATCCCTTGAGCCCAGGAGTTTGAGACCAACCTGGGCAATGTGGCAAAACCCCATCTCTACCAAAAACCCCCACAAAAATTAGCCTGGCATGGTAATGAGTGTCTGTGGTCTCAGCTACTTGGGAGGCTGAGGTGGAAGGATCACTTTAGCCCTGAAGTCAGAGATTGCAGTGAGCCAAGATCATGTCACTGCACTCCAGACTGAGTAACAGAGTGTGACCCTGTCTCAAAAAAAAAAAAAAAAAAAAAAAAAAAAAGAAAGAAAGAAAGAAAGAAAGGAAGAAAGAAAAACAAAGAAAAGAAATTATCATTAGATCATTAGTTGTGTCAACAAGGAGTTCACTGGTGAGAGTGGCAAGGGCTGTTCCAGTGAGAGACCTGACCAAAGGCTTACTTGAGTGAACTGAGTAAGGTGGAGGAGATGAAGGAATGATTTCAAGCATGTAAACTGAAAAGATAGGCTATTACTTATTGAGTGCTTAGGATATCTAAGCATCTCTCGAAGGACTTTATATGAATTTACTTTCTATGAGGAAGTTATGTGTATTACCTACAATTTTTAGACAAGGAAACCAAGTTAACAGAAAGCCTATATTACTTGTATAATAACATATAGTAAGTGATGGAGCAGGGATTTTTTTTTTTTTTTTTTTTTTTTTTTTTTTTTTTTTTTTTTTTTTTCCTGAGTCTCGCACTCTGTTGCCCAGGCTGGAGTACAGTGGTGCGATCTTGGCTCACTGCAACCTTCACCTCCCAGGTTCAAGCAATTTTCCTGTCTCAGCCTCCCAAGTAACTGAGACTACAGGCACCTGCCATCATGCCTGGCTAATTTTTGTATTTTTATTTTTAGTAGAGATGGGGTTTCACCTTGTTGGTCAGGCTGGTCTCAAACTCACGGCCTCAGGTGATCCATCCGCCTAGGCCTCCTAAAATGCCGATATTACAGGCTTGAGCCACTGCGCCTGGCCAGAGCATGGATTTTTAACCCAAGGAGTCTAACTTTAGGAATCTGGCTCTTTGTTATAGCAGAAGAATCTCTACAATTAGTTCCATAACTTCCTGATACTAAGACTACAAAAATGAAGTGTTCCTTTTCATATCATCAATGATGATACTTCCATCAAAATTTTCTGCAACCATTTTTCTTGCAGTTGACGCTTATCTTCACCTTTCTTTTTCTGCTGGAGGGAAACAGGGAAAGTGGAGTGCTATTGCTTGAATGGGTCTCCTCCAAAATTCAGGTGTTCTCAATGTGACTGTATTAAGAGGTGGGACTTTTAGGAAGTGATTAGGTTATCTACGTTCCCCTGTCATGAATGGAATTAAGACCCTCATAAAAAAGACTTCACACAACATTTGGCCCTTTTGCCCTCCTCGCTTCTGCTATGTGAGGACACAGCGTTATCCACTCTGGAGGACACAGCAACAAGGCACCATCATGGGAGCAGAGAGCAGCTCTCATCGGACACCAAATTCCAGCACCTTGATCTTGGACTTTTCAGCCCCCCAAAACTGTGAGAATATATTACCAGTTACAGGCATTTTCTTATAGTGGCACAAACTAGGGCAGGAAGTAATAGAACAGAAAATGGTAAAATAATACAGCCATGAATGATGAAGTTTAGATGAAGATACAAACATTTAATAATCTTATGGCTTTCTTCTCCTACTAAAAACAAAACACCACAGGAAAATTTCCAGTTTAGATTAATTATGGAAGGAAATAAAAAATGCACTGAAAATATTCATGATTACTACTGTTACAGGATGTCTTTGGGGTGTGGATTTTCTGGCCGAAAACCTCTGTGTCTGTGGCGCCTTTGCCTGCATCCAGGAAGAATGAGGTACAAAGACAAGCGAAGACTGAGTAAGGGGAAGATGAGCTTTATTGAGTGTTCAAACAGCTAAGAGGAGACGCGCAGTGGCAGTGGGTAGCTCCCTTCTGTAGGCAGGTCATTCACCCAGTGTTCGGTTCTCAGCAAAGGGAAGACCCTAGAGAGGGTGGCTTCTCTCTGCCCACTGGTCATCCCGATGTCTGCAGCTCTCGGTAGAGAGGAGGCCCGGGAGAGGGTGGCTCCTCTTTGCTTGCAGGTCATCTCTGCAGCTCTCAGCAGAGAGGGTAGCTCCTCTTTGCAACTGGTTGTTCCATCCTCTCTCTGCCCTTTTCTTCTCTGGCCATCCTCTCCTGTGCTCTGGCTTAGTCCAGAGCTTGTATGGACCTCAGCGGGGAGGAAATGCGTGCGGATTCATCCATGGATGGCCACGGACTAGTGGGAAGAGGCACCACGAGTCCCCACTCCAGTCCATGGGACTGGCAGACTGCCCCCACCCTTCAGGCCCTCCCTGGCCTGAATGTGGGGCTTTACTGGGGACCCACCCTTTTGCACCCCTTTTCCATCCAGGAATCAGTCTGCCTCCCGATACCATTCATGGCCCCTAGGACTCGGCCTCAACGCCTGCTCTGAGATCGGAGCACACTCCAGGAGTGGAGAGGGGCCAGGCAGCGGCAGCAGACACCCACGAGCCTGCTCGGGGGATTAGGGGTGTCCTTCTTGGGGCCCCTAAGGGTGCAGGCTGCAGAGATGCCCGGTCTTGCGCCTGGAGGTTGGCTTCAGCTGTACCCAGAAGGGCAGATCCTGCCTGCTCCTAGCCCCCTCCAAGAGCAGAGGGAGGCTCAGACCCACGGCTGCAGTTTGGGTGAGGCTCCTGCCTGTTCCGTAGATCAGGAGGCCTGGGTCTGCAGCCACAGCTTGGGTGGCTGCAGCGGCACCCGGGGATCTCCCGCCCCAACTCAGAAGGGCCAGGGCTCCCACCAGCTCCATGGAGTGTGCAGCCTCAGCACACCTCCCTGCTGCGGCTGGCATGATGGCAGCAGCCACTGCCATCACTATGTCCCAGGCATCATGGATACCAAGTACCAGGACAGACAAAATCATCATTCCCTTAAAGCTTATAATCTAATGAAAGCAGAAAAAATTAAAATATTATATCACAGTGTGACATTTTGTTGAATATTACATTAGTGCAGGTGCAGGTACAATGGAACACCAAACTGAAGGCCTCAGCTGATCCAGACCTGGGAAGATTTCCCTCAGCAAACATTGTGTAAGTTGAGATAAGAGGAACATATGGACTACTAGGTATATACTCTGTAAAACTCTCAATGTGTAGCCTTTAGATAGATATATGTGTAGATTAGAGTGAGAAAACCCACGGGCCAAATCTGGTCTTCCAGGTTTTTGTAATCAAAGTTTTACTGAACACAGCTTTGGACCTGCAATTACACATGACTGCTTTGTCAACACAGAGGCTGAGCTCAGTGTCCATAAGACACACAAAACAGAAAATATTTATTATCTGGCCCTTTATAGAAAAAAATGCCAACTCCTGATATAAATAATTTACTCGTTGTATGTATAAAGTTAATTATTGTAATTAATGTTTTCAAAGAATATTTGCAAATATTTGTGATTAAGTTATTATATTTAAAATATTTTTAAATTAGTTTCTCAAATGAATTTTTTTTTTATTTAAAAAATATGGAAGCAGTGAGTGAGCTTTTTATAAGGCAATTATCAACTAGTGCTTATTAGCTGTGGCCCCCTTAAGATGGGATGAGCTCTCCAGGTCATCACTGCCCCTGCCACTCCTTGTTTTTCCTATATGTGACTCCTTGTCACTAATTTATATTATTTTTCTGTACCCTCTAGGAATTTGAGTTTTGACCCAATGAAAGTGAATCCAAGATGAAGTATGTCTTCCTAAGCAAATGCCAGGAAAGATAATCAATGGAAGTTCAAAGATGAAAATACAGTCTGTTGTCAGAGGATCTGGTACATGCAAATGATTCTTTTTGTATAGTCTAACAAAGTTAAATCCTCATCATTTTTATTATTTGTTTCAGAGAATTACAGAGACTGAGATGGGAGGTTCTTATCTAAGAACAAAAGCAACTCAAAAGTTTCCCGGGAAGGATAGATAGGTATTTTATTGGTTCTCCAACTTCCACAGAAGCAGAAAAATATTGCCTCTGTGAAAGAATAATGTAGGAAGTTAGCAAGAACACATCTAAATTAAGTTTCATTCTAATAAAGATGATAGTTTTCATGACTAATACTGTCTTTGTAATTTTACCATTATCTGTTACATTGTCTCCTCTGTTTCCTTCTAGTTGTTTCAGAGAATAAAGAGTTAAGGGAGGGACAAAAAAAAAAAAAAAAAAAAAAAAATCACATTCCATTGTGTAGTGGAGTAGAGGAAAAGTGTCCAGCTGGGAGAAGAATGGCTGCAGAGAAGGAAGCAGAAAGATGAGCTGAGAGAGTAAGGGGGGTGTTAGAAGTCAACATGGGATAACAAAGCCATCTGGGGTTTGACTCCCTGCAGGAGGCTCTATATTGCATTGTACATGAACAACAAGAGTAATATTTTGCTGACTCTGGGCCTGAGGTAGGCTCCTTAAAGTCTCTGTGGAGAAAGAGAGGCCCCAGTGTGTGGGCTGGAAATTAACTGATCCCAGGTGCAAAGAAAATTACAAAAGTGTAGGACATTGTGCTCTTCTTTGAAAAGCCCAATGTTTGGCATTTAAATTGTGTCATCTGAGGTGTTGTAGAAGATATGATTCCTTTATCAAATCAAATACAAGTAAATGGATATCCCTAAAATTGTAACTTAAAGTAATGCACTAAGACACAAGTATCCATAGTTCACTTGAGCCTAGAAACCTAAAATAATTTTCTTTTGGAAAATGTAAATAACAGCCAATTGGGGAGATAAGGAAATGAATTGTAAGAGTCAAGTCACATGTTTTAACCTGTGAATAGGCTAATGTGTAATTTTTTTAGAACTGCTTTATTCCCTGTGTCAAGATAAGAGTGGTAATGCAGATTCATGTGAGAGCTTTCCCAGATTTAGTTACTTTTACTTTGTTAAGAAGTTTTAAGATGTTTCACGATTCTTGCTGATTTCGTGCCTTGTTTCCTTCTCCTTTTATTTAGTCTTCTCGTCTTTTACTTTTTTGTATTTTTTTCACCTCTTAGTGTAAGAAAGTAGACAGGATATGGAATAATTTGGCAAATTAGTTGACAGAGCAGAAGGTGCATGGGAAAACCAAACCAAACCTAGTCTGGTTATTTTCTCTTCGCTTTATCTTTTATATTAAGTTGAACTTTATGAAACTACTGATGTTTTAATGGTTTTGACCTATTAAAAAAAAACATATTCATATGGTTCAACCTACTCAAAAATGCACCATGTCATTCCTCTTCCCAAGATAATTTAAGTTGCTTCCTGTGGCTACCAGTGTAAAATCCACACTCTTTAGCTTGGCTGTTCAAGAGGACTCATCAACAGGCCACAGCAATTTTCTACAATTCCCTAATCCAGTTAAGTTGGCTGCACTCAAAATCCACTTCCTTTACAAAGCTTCATAGCTCAATGTAGTAACTGATTCTTTCCTTCCCCAAGCACCTAGCATTGTGTATACATGTATGCTGAGGCATACAATGCACAACTAATCATGTGCTTATCTTTTGGTTTTGCAGTACTCTGGAACATGCTATCTCAAATGTTTCTACTTTAATCACAAATTATAATGCAAACTGCTTATGGGCAGAACCATGTCTTAAGCATTTTTTAAAAAATCTATCTATTCTAATATCTTACAGCACAATTGGAATTTAATTAAATATTTTTGGCTTTTTTGTCAATTTATTTTTGTTGTGGTTGATTAATCAAGATTTAGAGAACCCTGCCCAAACTGATACATTCTGGGGAATTTGAAAAATGTAAAGGTATTATGTGGGCAGTTTCTTTTGCTAATTTATGCTTTTTCTGTATACTTTAAGAAAATATTATTTAAAGTCCCAATACTTTGTTAGAATCTGGATTCCAAACTTCAAATGTAGTTGTTTTTGCTCAATGATCTTAAGCTCAAGGGAATTGTGGTCAAGGTGTGAGAAGTGCATTTGTACTTGTGAGAGCATCTCAGCCTACCATGGAAAGAATTCCTTCACATAAATTATGCAAACTGTCTAAAAGAAGAAAAATAAACCACACCTCATGCAAACACTGAACTCAAGGAAAAGAGGCTCTGTGGGGGAAAGTTAATTTTAGGCAACCCACTGAATAACTTTTCTTTGTGTGACAGTGGGACGGATGCACAGGGTACAGGGGCTGCCATGTGGCAGGTAGGGACTGTTGCAGAGCTGGCAGTGGCCCCAGGGTGTGACTGGCATGGGCTGTCTTGAAGCAGCTGGGAGCAACAGGAGGTGGACGTGGTGGGCGTATGGCTGGCAGGAAGATGGCCATACAGCTGGCAGGGGAAACTGTGAAGCAGTAACCTGGCTGAGGCTGCTGTCAGAAATCCCAACCAGGTACCGACCCTGCTTAGAGCTCTGTGAGAAATCAAGGGTTGATATCAATTGATGCTAAAAATAGTCAGCCAGGCCACATGAACTGGAAAACAGAATATTTCGTGCATGTGTCAAATGACCTTCTTTGCCACGAATACCCATTACTGGTTATTTTCATGGCATCTTGATTTTTTCCTTTGAAAAAAATACCGGGAAACTACAACCATTTGCAGCCTGAGGACAGTTTTCACTGATAGAGACCCTTGAATCTATCCCTGTAAATGCCTAATTAAATGTTACATCTCAACCAATAATAAGCCAGGGAAGTATCTGGCTCTTTTAACAAAGGTTTAGGATGGCAATGCTCAAAGGTAACTTTCATTTTTATAGAAACAAGGTTGTAATCGAATATTAAAGAAAGGTCACCTTTGCTGGAAATTCACATTGGTGCTTTGCAATTGTTTTAATCCAAAGTACATCCAAATGAAAGAACATTAGAGCAGCCAAGGTTAGCGCTGGGCTGCTCTGGTACACACACAAACACACACACATCCCTTCTGAATGTATCCAGTGAATTTGCAAAATGTTATGTGAGGAACAGTACAATCTAATAACTGAACAAAGAGCTGAGCAAAAAACACAGTTAGAGAGTGCTTTGCCTTTATTGTGCTTGATACTGTCCACAAAAGTTTCATTTTAAAACATTCATTTTTAGCAATAGGGTGTGGATTAGGAATTCTCATGTTGGCGGTGAAGGGAACCATAGAACAATCCAGAGTTTAAGAAGATGAAACTATTACTCTGAAGAATAACAGCAGCGTTATTTTTAAAAGAATTATTTCTCTCTTTATGTCTTCATTTTTCACCATTTTCTTTAGTTTTTTTTTTTAATGTATTTGATGTCACCTTAACCCTATCACTAAAATTTTAAGCCATCTCTTCTTGAACATATCACTTAGCCCCGTTTCAAACAGCAAGTAACTCCTAAAATAGTTTTTTGTGAGAAGCAAAGTTTTGGATGTATGAATATGATGAGCAGGGATTTGGGTACATTTTGCAAAAGGGAGCATCTTTCTCATTTCTGGCTCTGCTGGCAATTGAAGTCATTTTGGATATTACGTGCTTTGTGTTTTAATTTATTACGCGAGAGAATGAAGGGTATTCTAATATAATATTCCTCTACTATATTCTTAGGACTGATAATATGTAAAACTAGAACTTTCAAATTATCGTGGGCTCTGTTAAACTAGAGTTTATAAAATTAAATAGTCCATTTTTCTAATACTTTTTATACCACTCAGTAAATAATATACAGCTATAAGATTGTCCTCCTTTAAACTTAATCTACCATTTTTATTAGTGTGTCAGTTATAGACCTGAATATATACATTTGCTTATTTTAGTTTAAAAGTAACTTATTTGGTTGCATGCATGCTAGAAGAATATTGAAAAAATATGGAGACGATTGCCAGATGTTTACTGCTAATTGCAATTTTTGTTAAAGCCATGTTATTTTATTTAATGTCTTAGGAAGTCCTAAGCAATGCTCACGGCTGAACGACACATTGCAATATCTACAAGTTTTCCGCCTCCCTCCCCCACCGCCCCCGCCTCCTAACTGTAAGAATAGCGGCTTTCTAACATTACTACTTTGGAGGAAAAAAAAATGCCTCTTAAAACTGTGTTGTATTTATAAAATGGTTCTTTATAAAATCTTTTCAGATAAATAGTTTTGAAAGTTGGATGAACTGGATTTTGATTATTTCATGGGTCTCCTTTTTGTGTACAATATATGTAAAACTGTTCCCATGAAGATGACAAAGAGCCTTCGAAAGAGTAAATAGCGGTTAAAGTTGATAACTTGGAGTCAGGGAGTCCTGAAGTGGAAGCTCAGCTCTCCTTACTCGCTGTGCACCTCTGAGAATTCTTAACCTCACCTACGCGGTTATCACTGACAAAATGGAGCGGATAATAGAAGCCTCATTACAGGGATATTATGACAGTTCAATGATGTAATTAGTGGAGGGACTTAGCCTAAAAGCTCACAAACAGTGACACAAGAAAAGAACCGGGCAGCGGTGCTAGGAACCACATCCTTTTCTTCTAAGCCTATGGCTTGTTTCCACAGTACCTGGCCTTTATCTTCAGGAATTCCAATTTCATTTTTCTCAGCCGATGTAGGCTGCTCATTAGTATTTCTGGAAATAATAGTTTCTATGGAGGCAATTCCCTGAAAAGCAAAATGAAAGAAAGCAAACAAATCAACAATCACAACGGATCTAACAAATCTATGGAAAAACAATAAAACTGTAACAAATAGCCTGCTTTGTTTTTCAGGAAATTTGCACCAAAATGATTTTTTTTTCCCTGTTACCCAGGCTGGAGTGCAGTGGTGCGATCTTGGCTCACTGCAACCTCCACCTTGGGTTCAAGCGATTCTCCTGCCTCAGCCTCCTGAGTAGCTGGGATTACACACATGTACCACCACACCTGGCAAACTTTTTTGTATTTTAGTAGAGATGGGATTTCACCATGTTGGCCAGGCTGATCTCGAACTCCTGACCTCAGGTGATCTACCCACCTTGGCCTCCCAAAGTGCCGGGATTACAGGTGTGAGCCACCATACCTGGCCATAAATTTTCTTAAATGTACTTTTCAGCTTCTTTTATAATGCCTATAGAGGCCTAAAGATGACTTAGGCTATACTGTAAACTGTAAATAGACCTTCCTGAGTCACATTACAAATTTCTTACTGATTTCTTGCATTGTGATTAAGAAGAAATCTACTGAGTTCCTGCCACACCCTGACTCTGGTGCTGTGTGCTGGGGATTAAGCGGTCAGTAGGACGGGACTCCTCTGCTGTCCTGCGGCTTGCAGTGAAGTGGTGGAGTCAGAGATGAATTGTGTAATTATGAGTGTGAAAAGTATGGAAGGGGAAAGACTAGATAATATGGGCATGCAGCAAGGGAATTTACTCGAATTCAGCTTGGTCATATATTCTCTCTGGAGTAGGTAATATATGATTTCAACCCTAATAAAGAGACAAACTGCCTCAGAGACAGGTAGCTTTCTTCACTAGTAAAATAATTTTATTGAGCCTTTATCACAAAGAATTACTTTTAAAAAATTCACTGCTGTTATTGACAGAGAATATTGGATTTTTTTTTCTTTGCTAAGCAGGATCGAATAACTGGTTTGATGACCAATTGTTTTTGGCTAATAATGTGGTAGGTGCTTTACAGGATTTTAATACAAATTTGTGAAGTATTATTTTCATTTTGTACATAAAGGAAACATGATAGACATAGAATTAAAGAACTTTCTAATGTCACACAGGTAGAAAGTGGCGGCGAAGAGATCTGTCCCAGGTCTGGTACTCCCAACGATGACAAGTTTGTAATCTCAGAATGATAGCACACAGTCAGAGCAAGTGAACTTATTAGCAGGAGGCAACCATTTCTATTGTTCTGTTCTTTAAAATCAGTCTTCATGATGAATATAATAAAGATTAAATTGAATAAAAAACTGTAGACTCTCAGATGAAAACAATGCTTGAGCTGGTTACTAAATGAGAAGGCGAGAATGTGGACTCTACAAGAGCAAAGACCTTTGCTTGATTTATTCACTCATGAACCCAAGTGACTAGAACACTGCCTACTGCTGAAAATTATTTGTTGAATTAATAAAATGACAAACGATAAAAATTAGCCCAAAATGAAAGAATGATTTATCATTGTGAGGAGAAAAGATGTAGCACTTGTTTGTATTTGAAGTTTTGTTAACTTCTCAAATTTTTTGAATCATGTGAGACATAGTGTCGGACCAATTTAATTGGTAAAATTACAGATTTAGAAATTATGTAAAGCCTTGATAAAGGATTTTGATTTATCACTCTCCCGCTAACGAATAATGGGAAGAACAAAATTGCTTGATATGTAATGGGATAGGTTTATGTTTTAAGTGAAAATATGAAGATGGAGTAGAAAGTTGTGTCTATGTGGAAAAACTGACAATGATTTTAGGGATCAAGAGATAGTTTTATGGGAATGCCTCTTCACACTGAAATATATATATATTTTTAATATCTCTTTCCTGCGTGAAAAATTTGAGGACCTGGGGAAGTTCCAGGAGTAATGAAGCACTCAGAACAACATACTTTCATGGAAAACTAATTAGAAACAAAAAAATAGTCCTGCTAAAGTGAAACATTACCATATATATCAGATATACATACCATATATATTATATATACCATATAATACCATGTCACACAGGTAGAAAGTGGTGGTAATATTATATATATATTTATTTTACATATACTATATAGTTTGAGACAAGAGTCTGACTCTGTCACTCAGGGTGGAGCGCAGTGGCATGGCCTTGACTCACTGCAACTTCTACCTCTCGGGCCCAAGCAATTCTCAGACCTCAGCCTCCCAAGTAGCTGAGATTACACGCAAGTGCCACCTCGCCCAGCTAATTTTTGTATTTTTAGTAGAGACAGGATTTTGTCATGTCGGCCAGGCTGGTCTCCAACTCCTGGCCTCAAGTGATTCACACACCTTGACTTCTCAAAGTGCTAGGAATATTACCATATTTTAAAGAAAATTATTAATTGCCATTAGAAAGCATGGTCCCAGATATTGCACCTGTATTTATTTCATCACCGATTCATTCAATAAATTGTTATTTGTGACACCTAACATTTGCCAAACACTGATTCAGTCCCTTGAAATAGATCACTGAACATAATGTACAAAGGTTCCTGATCTTATGGAACTTATATTCTTAAAGGGGAAAACAATATACAATTTAAAAAAAGAAAATTATATAGAATTTAAAATATATGTCGTAGAGAAAAGAAAAAGGAGAGTGGGATAAAGCATATTGGGAGAGATGGTGGGTGGGCAGTTACAATTTTAATAAATTGGTCAGGGTAGACCTTACTGAGAAGATGATATTTAAGAAGAGGAAGGAGAACAACAACAAACACAGTGAGGAAGTCAGCCATGCAAATATCTGGGAAGAGCATTCCAGACAGTGGGAACAGACAGTGGAAGGTTCTTAATGCAGGAGCACACCTGAAATGTTTGAGATAGAGCAAGAGGCTGCAAGAGCAAGAGAGAGAACAGGGGGAGGTGAGGTTTGAGAGGAAGGACAGCCAGGTCATGACTGTGGCATTGTAAGGCCTCAGGCATTTATTGGGTGCAACCTAGGGAGACATCTGAAAGTCTTGTGGAGTGATGGCATGAGCTGACCTACATTTTTAAAGGATGATTTTGTAGGGCTTCAGTAGTGGAAAAGGGAGAACTAGTGAGGAGACTCAGAGTTTGAAGGCAAGAGAGGATGGTGGACAAGGGTGGTTGTGGTAGACATGGTGAGAAGTGATCAGGGTATGGGCATATTTTAATTTATTGATAAATTGGTTGTGAGAATTAACAGAAAGAAAAATTACTTTCGAAGAACTGATTTTAAGCTTTTGATATTAAATTAAATTTTGGTAAGAATGAAATGTAAAACCAGCATGAACTCTGCTGTGGTTTGAATGTGTCCCCGCAAAAGCATATATTGGAAACTTAATCTGCAATGCGGCAGTGTTGAGAGGTGGGACCCCTTGGGAGGTGTTTAGGTCAGGAGGGGTCCACTCTCATGAATAGATTAATGCTGATTCTAAAAGGGCTCAAGGCTGAGAGTTTAATATCTTTGTCTCTCTTACCCTGTTTTTGCTCTTCTACCATGGCCTTTGCCAAATGCCGGCCCCTCAATCTGGAGGTTTGACTTCCCAACCTTCAGATCCATTAAGCCAATACATTTATGTTCATTGTAAATTACCCAGTCTCAGGTATTCTGTTGTAGCGGAACAAAATGTATTAGGACGACCACCTCAATTTGTTAAGGAACTTTAATTTTAATGGAAATATTTTAAGTAGTTTAATCATCTCAGATCATTGATTTCACCAGTGATTTTTTAAACACATTTTAATTGTATAAGGATAAATAGAGTATGCCTAGGATTTAAATCCTGGAGGTAGATTAGTATCAACTTTGGAATACATTTTAAAAAGTATTAGATGTCAGATATTCATCCAGAACAATTGGCTGAGACTCTCTGAAGGTGGTGCCTGGATGCTAATATGTTTTAGTTGAAAAGTTCCCCTGGTGATTCTAATATGTAGCAGATTAGAAAGCTTGAAATATCGCTCATTTGTACTCAGTCAGGAGAAGTATTGCCCCCTGAAGAGGAAGAAGTCCATAACTTGATCTTGGTATTCCAATAACATAATTTTAATTTTTTTCTGAATAATTTAAAAGCAAAGATTAAGCACCCAAAATATTTTCTTTTCCACTTAGCTCTCATGCCCAGTAACGGTAGCCATTTATAATAGCTTTTTAGCTAGAACTCCTAGAAATTAGTGCTTGCTCTCAGGAGATACACATATTAATTCTGAAAGTGATATTGATGCCAAGCCTAGCGTGAGGAAGGAAGTCATGTTAATCACATGGGTTTCAGGTCCATTAGAAACACCAGAGAGGGAGAGAAATTCCTTTTTGCCAAATGGAAAATGTCAAAAAATCAGCAGGGTAAAAAAGAATTGGATTTTCATGATTCTAAGAATGAGGAAAATATAAACAAAATAGAGACTAAAAAAAAAGCAAGTTAATTCTCCCAAATAAGTTAATTTAGTACGTGTCCATCATTAATTTAAGGATGTTACCCTTTTAAAATTACCATTTATTTAAAATAAAAATGTCCTCTTCTGCTTCAAGCTTCTTCTGAATCATGTCATCTCTCTACCTGCTGTTCCAAAATACTGGTCTAGGCTTGGTAAACCATGAATCTGTCCATACCTGCTGGTTTAAGTCTTTGAATTCAGAGTCCTTCTGTTCTTTTCTGCTATTAATTCTTTCTACATCCGTCTGCTCACTGGCAATGCTAAAAGATGCTGTTAAAGGAAAAATACAGGCAGTGAGATCATTTTTGAAATACTTTTCAGAGCAGAATGCATTTTTCCTCACTAAATTATATAAGATATAGTTGTTGAAACCATACCTATTACATAAACAAGTTAAATCTTCAATATGAACAGTCTTATTAAGGCTTGACAATCCAAATTTACACTGAGAAGTATAACTTCATAATTACTAAGATAAGGAAATCTAATCATATGAGATAAATGTTTTCTAGCAAAGTGGGTTATATGAGAACTGTTGTACAAAGAACCACAATGTATCACTATCTTTGAGGATAAAGAATCAGGATGAACTTATACATATCCATAACATAAATATATAATACAATGACATATACAATGTTCATATACAATGTGATATATACACATTGACTTAGCTGAAAACTTTAATCATAGGAGAATATCATATGGCATTTGACTCTGACGCATATGGGATATTGGAGAATACAACCAATAACACATGTGCTGAACAATATAACCCTCTCATCAACTGAGATTTCCCAAGTATTCTAGAACACTCTTTTCACTGTATTCCTGAGCACCCAATAAATCACTTTTCTGCTTCCCTTAGCCTGGTGTGGCGGCTCATGCCTGTAATCCCAGTACTTTGGGAGATGGAAGCGGGTGGATTGCTTGATCTCAGGAGTTCATGACCAGGCTAGGCAACATGATGAAGCCTCATCTCTTCCAAAAATACAAAAATTAGCCAGGTATGGCGCTGCGCACCTGGGGTCCCAGCTACTCAGGAAGCTGAGGTGGGTGGATCACTGGAGCCCAAGAGGTGTAGGCTGCAGTGAGCCGCAATTGCACCACTGCACTGCAGCCTGGATGACAGAGTGAGACTCGATCTCAAAATCATTAATAAGTAAAAGTAAAAAATCTGCTTCACTTTTCCTTCCATATTAATATATTATAAAAAGTGAATAAAATTGCAGCATTTAACATCAGACTATGGTATCTAATGATACTCCATATAGTACCATATTTAGCATAAAATTATCCGTAAGGGGTAAGCTCCTCAGATTTGAGGTATTAGGCTTCATTATACATATAGATCTGGAAGCAATAACTCATTTAACTTAAAACAAATTTTGCACTTGTGGTTTCAGCCAACTTTGAATCCTACTTTGGTCACTTAACCTCCCTGGGCCTCAGTTTTACTACTTGTTAGATTGGGATAATAATAGAACTTACTTAGAAGATCGTTGTGAGGAATAATTGAGTTAATATATGTAGAATACTTAGAATAATGTCTGACATAGAGTAAGTGTCATATAGCTATATGCTATTATAATGTATTTGCTATTATCAAAATTATTAGTTTGGTACTATGTAATGTGATTCCCCAAGAGATCAATTTTGACATTTCATAACAAAAGGAAAAAGAGTTAATTTAATTATTTAAAAGCTTTACTTGTAGACAATATTGCATTACTTCTCCCATGCCTTGCTTAAGATCTAAAGAAATTAAGCATACCACAGTAAAAAAGGAACATGCAATTAATAAACATATATAAAGAATGTTCCATGGGTTTAAAATATAAGCTTGCCCCAAACTGCATATCTGGAAAATACCTATCAAAATCATTCAGAGAATCTGGCTCTTGGAATGTGATTCATTACAGTTCATTGACAAATAGTGGATGGCATTGCTTGGTTAAAGAAGTGTAAAGATAATTTGAAATGCATTGCCAGAAATGTTCATAGAATGAAATGCATAAATAAAAATGAGGAGTATAGTCAGGGTTTCTCATTTTCTACATAGAGGAGTTTTAGAATTGATGGCATACCTGATAGTCAGTATAGAAAGCTCCAGTTCATATTGAAATTCAAACTCTTTTAAAAATAATTTTAATTAAAATTCAAAGGAGTCTAGGGAATTATATCATTAACCTTTTGCTGCTAGAATTCAAGGGATCACTTTTTAGGTCAATGTGAATAATGAGTTAGCTAGTCTCATCCAAATGTCCATTTATACAGCTCCCCAAGCCAAGAGCAGGATTATTAAATCATCAGCCATTTGGCAGTCTTCGCTGAAAGAAAAGTGCCAAATGGGGGTTTTAGGTCATGATTGTCTTCAATTGACAATGCTGCACGACAAATTTAGTGAAGCATTTTCTTGATTTAATTCATTGCTATCTGTACCTGACTCATTCAAAAAATTCTAGAAATAGTTAAAGGCCTGACAAAGAAAGGAGAGGAACAGATACAAAGAAAAAGGTTGGGAAAACAAAAATGTATTTAAAAACATTTATCAGAGTTCTCTGTAATATGATTGATTGCATCTGTGTTTGCACTTTGTGACTGAAAAATAGTTAGGGGACTAGTGGTAATCACTTGTCAAGTTATTGTGAAATTTCAAATTTGAAACAAAAAAATGCAAAAGAAATTGAAAGAAGCGTGAGTGTTTGAGGAAGACTTTTTTTTATTGGAGTTGACATATTCCTAGATAGCACATAGGAAGTAACCTGAATAAAAGGCAAGAGGGAAAACAAGATTATGAGGAAGATAAAGATTATCAAAATTAGTGAAACTATGCTGGTAACCAGAAAAACTGATGGAGAAGATCAAGGAGAGAAGTTTGAACCAATAGTGCTAAGGCAAGTAAGTTTCTTTCCGCCTCAGCACAACTAAGATATTTAATAGAAAATGCAGTCTTTGTTTCTCAGAAATGTACAGAGGATTTTCAGTCATTAGCAGATTTGAGGAAATCTGTCCCTGGCCCCAAGAAAAGCCGAGGCAATTGATGTCTAGGGACTGAAGTGTCCAGCATACCTTTTGTGGACAGGCTACTGTGAAGAGTGTGGGGTCTAGTCTTCCCATATTCAATACTGCTATTGTGGCAGAGTATCTGATGGCATTTTTGAAATTATCATCTTCCTGTCGATTTATATTGGGACAAATGCCACTGCCAGAGTACAATCTCTGAGAAACTATGAACTTCCAGGTAGAAAACTGAAAGGGGCTTGAAGATACAGCTGATTTTATCTTTTTTATAAAAAGGAAGATTATCATGTTGCAAAAGAAAGAAAATTGGGAGTAAACAAATGGCTGCTGAGTAGAAGGACAGGGCTTATTTTCTTTTCCATGATTTAAACATTAAGAATGTGTCCCTTGGTTTGGATTGAATTACTTGGAAAGGATAGAAAAGTGACACAGACACTTGGCAATCTGATAGTAGGATTTTAACCTAAAAGTGGAGAGAGGAGAGAGAGAAAGAGAAACCCTTTGATTCAATGAAAAACAAAAGGCCAGAATACGTAAATTACGAGAACTAAATTTTGTAGAGTACTTTTTATAGACTGCAACATCATTAAGTATTATATGTTTATTTTACGTATTAGATTGTTCAATCATCTCTACTAAATTACTGGATAGGTTTTTTCCTCTTTCATTTTTTTCTTTTTTAAAATATTCACATATAAAGGAAGAAAGTGGAGTCTGAAGAAATTAAGAAACATGATCAAGATCATACTGCTGATAAAATCTTAAAGTCAGCAGTCCAACTCCCGAGCCCATGTACCTAAATACATGGATAGTACCTAAATACTGTCCTCTCTGATATAGGTATGTCACAATAAGAGGAGCAATAATAAAGTACCAAGTAATTCAAGTAAAAAATGTTGAAAATATTAAGAGACATCCAAATAAGGTGAGCATATAGTAAAATAAAGGTGAAATTTAGTTAGAGTTAAGAATTTCCAGCCAGATGGAGGAAATGAAATATACACTTTAAGGAAAAAAATGAAAATGAAAGTGACCAAAAATATACAAGTTTCTACAGTTATGGAATTTTCCAGTTATGTGGATCCATTTAGAAGACAAATTCTAGAAGGGTAGATTTGATCTTTTTAAGAGTGATTATATTGTTTGCTATGACCAGCATAACATGGCCATATAGATTGGAGTAAGCAACCAAAATTTATTGTTTCATAGTTCTGGAGGCTAGAATTCCAAGATCAAGGAAATAGCAGGGTTGGTTTCTTCTGAGGGCTATTGGGGACAATCTGTTCTATTACTTTCTCCTAACTTCTAGTGATTTCCTGGCAAACTTTGCTGTTCCCTGCTTGCAGATGCAAACTTCTGCTTCATCTTTACATGATATTCTCTCTGTGTTTGTGTCTGTGTCCAAATTTCCCTTTTTTGTAAGAACACTAGTCATAATGTGTAAGAGTCCTACTTTACTTCTGTATGACTACGTCTTAACTAATTACATCTACAATGACACTATTTCCCAGTAAGGTCACATTTTGAGGTACTGGATGTTAAGACTTCAACATATACATTTTTGCTGGGACACAATTCAACCAACAAACATGGACTTGAATAATATTTTTATTTATCAGAATGCAGAATAAGTTATAATTGGAAATACTACTCTGAACTCAATTGTGACCATCAAATAATGGTGATTACATATGTGTAGTATTGGAAGCAAATGGTGGCAACTAAAGAAGAGAACAATGCATCACATGTGTAGTTGAACATTCATGAAGGCAGATTTTAATAAGTAATATTAAAGACATTTAAGGAATCTTCTGTCCTGGGACTTTAAAAGGAAAAGTGCCTCGGCAAGGATTGATAATGCAAAAAAAAATTAAAATATTGTAATGGATCCCTACATTGAGAGGTAAAAGTTGGCACTGGGGAGACAGAAATATAATGGCCTTACTCTTTCTAGAAAGAGCTTTCTGAAGAACTCAAGTTTACAGCATAGAGCACCAACTAACATTAGATACTGTTGATTTAAAGTAAAATTTGTCATGTACAAAGCATGGAAATTGGATGACATGACCAAGAACTAGTATTAAAAGTTCTATAAACTTGTATAAATTATGTGAAGAAATCTATAACTGAATAAAATGTGGCTTCAACAAAAAATGTCAAAGGTACCCAAAGGCTTTTTTAAGGCATGTGAAGAGCAAAGAGAAGACAAAAGTATGAATAATTCCTCTGCTTGGGACAGATGGTATAATGTTAACAGACAACAGGGGAAAACAGAAGTCCTTCACTCATGTTGGATTTTTAGCTATTTTGTTATAGAAAACAACCCTTCCACTAGAGAGGATAGAACTATATTGACAAGTGGGAATTGAATGTCAAGTGAGGTGATACAATTGATAGAGTAGACCTGGTGTTCCACAGGATCCAGACACACTGTATCATAGGTTTCAAGGGAAACTGGGGAAGAGATGTCTACATGTCTGCTTCTGATACATTTTGAAGACTTGTAGGAAATGAAAGAAATGATAAAAAAAAATTGGAGGCAGAAAATAACATCCTGGTTTCTAACAAATAGAGGGCAAATAATGGATTATCTGTATTGCAGATTAGTGAGCTTGAATTAATTCCATAGCAAGATCTACATGACAGAAATTTGACAAACTTTGGTTGTCCATGTCTTATGGTTTTTCATGCTCTGGGGTTCTTAGCAGAAATCATAAGGGACTGGCGTGATAGTGAGGAAGGATTATCGGGAGAGGCTGAGTACCTTCACTAAGATCCCAATCAAAACATCAACGTTTTCCTTTTTTCAGATAAGACTCTGGCTGGGGAGAACAGTTCTACATTTTTTTTTAATTATGAAAAAAAAAACCCACCACAAAATATATTACTAAACCCTTGTTTTATGAACACTTGGTGAGGATTTCAGTAAACACCTCTACCTATAGTGATTTGAAGGAGGATTGACAATGGGAATTTTTCTTTCCCTTTTTTACTTTTCCTTCTCATTTTTTTCTTCCTCTACCTTTCCCCCCTCCATTCCTAATTCCATCTTTTGCTTTCGTCTTTCTTCTCCTAGCTTATTAAGATTTTGAGGAAATATTCTAAACATGTAGAAAATTCTTTCCTGTAAGACATTGACTATAACTTTTGATAACCTTGTAGATGAGACAGAAGAATGGAAGATGAATGTTTTTATAATTAGGTAAAATTGTAAATAGTTGATTAATTGGATGCAAAGTTTGAAAATTTAATAAGATAACATAGAAAGGTATCTCAAGTAAAGTCCCAGAGCTCTGTTCCCTTTATAGCAATACCCAATATTTTAAATTAATAACTATTTCAATTAATAAAGCATACTGATCAAATTCATGTGCTTTACGTGAAGCTGTGAATAATAACAAGTTTATTTTAAATTTACTTCTTTTACAGTTTCTCGGCAAGCTGGAATGGGACTATAACTGATATATCATGACCACACCAACTGATGGTGTGGAGTAGGTCACCCATTGGGGATGGAAAAGGGAGGCTTCAGCCATCCCTCTGGAGAAGAAACCAAGTCAGTAATCTGCAAGAAGGCCCATCTGGACACATGAAGGTCACTCTCGTGGCCACACAATAAAAGCCAACTTTAGAAGCCATTTATGCCAAGAGAGACTGTAAGGCACCTACACCAGCTGGAGGAGCAGATGAAAGTGAAGAAGTGCTGCGCTACCACAATTATGCCAATGTGCACCCAACCATGAAGCAATACTTTCATTCTGTCCTTGAGGCTCCCAGCTCTGACACAAATGAGCTAGGGAAATTTTAAAATGGGAACAGATGAAGTAAGAAGCAAAGATTTTTGAGAATTGAAATAAGATCTGAAAGGAAGTTGTAAGCATTGATTGAAATATTAATACATGAATTGCATTAGACCATCACCTCAATGTGTGTTTTGATCCATAAATGGCCATAACTATAAGTGGCAAGATTAAGTAGTCACTGTCAGCAGGATTAGAATCCCATAGGGAAGTTTAATTTCGCTAAATATAAAAGAATCCTCTCTCTTTCTTTGTCTTTAACTTACCTGATTTGATACTGTTCCATTTTATCCATCTCTATTTAATAAGAAAAGCACATTGAACTGTACCTGGAACTTTGTAAGTGCTACATAAATTACAGTTTTTATAAATAGAAGTCCTATTTTATAATATGGTACCTAAATCACACGTGGAAAATTACAGTTTAAGATGAAAATTGGTAAACCAGGGTATATCACCCTAAAAAACTGTCCAAGATAATGAATATAATTCTTGCCCTAAGAACAGAGACAGTAACACTACCCAAATGGCTCAACTATACAACTACTGTGTATAAAGTAAATGTCGGGGAAAGGAGCAATGATGTGGGTGCTGGGAGAGAAGGACAATCCATGGTTTATAATAAATGAGGAGTGAACAAAGCCAGACATCTAGGCATCCAACTTTGTTATGGGAAAGCCAGAAGGAGTGGATTTCCCAGTGTAACTTAAGAAAGGTGATTATTTTAGAATATTACATAAATGTATAAAGGAAAATAAATGTAGTAGAATCAACTACATGCAAAATTAGGGGCTAGTTACGACTATGGGTTTTAGAGTGGCATGATACACAGTGTGGCACTATGCAGATGTGGGTTGAAAATCAATAATTATCTTAATACTTATCAGGTAGTTTATTAACTATTATTATGTAATGAGTTGGGTTAGAAAATACAAAGGAACAAAGGCAAAATATGTTCTCTGGTAACTTACAGTTTAGTAAAAACATAAAATACAGAAATAAATTGCACTATTATAAAAGAAACATGTGCTGTGTTCAACATAGGCACAGACGGGAAGGAAGTATCAGGAAAGGTTCTCAAGAAAAGGAGATAATTGAATTTATGTTAAGAAGATGAATATGTTTCCTCCAAATTGACTAGGAAAGGTCTTTCAGATAAGCGGCTATCACAACATTAAGTACAAGAAAGTTATCTTATTATGAAACAGTGTGGAAAATTCAAAATGCCAGGAATTCAGTACTATTGGACTATAAAAGTTTACCAGGCACATTATGTGACTTCAGATTTTACTTCAGATCATGGTGCTGGCATAAAACTGCATGGTACTGACATAAAAAAGACACACAGGCTGATGGAATGGAATCCAGAACCCCAAAATAAATCCATATATCCACAGCAAACCCATTTTTGACAAATGTGCCAGGATCATATCATACACTGGAGAAGGAACAGTCTCTTCAATAAATGGTGCTGGGAAAACTATATTTCCATATGCAGAATAATGAAATGAAGCCCCTATCTTTCACCACATACAAAAATCAAATAAATATGGATTGAAGACTTAAATCTAAGACCTCAAACTATAAAACTACTAAAAGAAAACATTGGGGAAACTCTACAGGACATAAGTCTGGGCAAAGATTTCTTGAGCAATACTTTTAAAAGCACAGGCAACCAGAGTAATAATAGACAAATGGAAACACATCAAAGGTGTGGTGGCTCATGCCTATAATCCCAGCATTTTAGGAGGCTGAGGCAGGAGGCTCACTTAAGGCTAAGAACCTGAGACCAGTCTGGTCAACAGAGCAGGACCTTGTTTCTAAAACAACAAAAAAAGCTAATGTGGTGCTACATGCCTGCAGTCCCAGCTACTTGGGAGGCTGAACTGGGAAGATTGCTTTAGCTAAGAGTTTTTAGGTTGCAGTGAGCTATGATTGTATCACTGCATGTCCAGCCTGGGTGATGGAGCAAGACCTCCATCTCAAATAAATTATATATAGATAGATAGATAAATAAATAAATAAATAAATAGCTTCTGCACAGCAAAGGAGGAAACCAACAAGGCAAAGAGATAATTCACAGAATGAGAGAAAGTGTTTGCAAATTATGCATCTCACAAGGGAATAACTAGAATATATGAGGAGGTCAAACAACTTGGTAGGAAATACATCTGATAATCTGATTTTAAATGAGCAAAAGATGTCAATAAACATTTGTCTAAAGAAGACATACAAATGGCCAACAGGTATATGAAAAATGATCAATATCATTAATCATCGGATAATTCAAATCAAAACCACAGTGAGATTTGAGCTTACCCCAGTTGGAATGGCTTTTATTCAAAAGAAAGGCAACAACAAATGCTGGTGAGGATGTGGAGAAAGGGGGACCCTCATATACTGTTGGTAGGAATATAAATTAGTATACCTACTATGGAGAATGTATGGAGGATTCTCAAAAAAATCTAAGAATAGAACTATTACATGATCCAGCAATCCCACTGCTAAGTATATACCCAAAAGAAAGGAAATCAGTATATTGAAGAGACATCTGCATTCCTATGTTTCTTGCAGCACCATTCACAATAGTCAAGTTTTAGAATCAACTTAAGTACTCATCAACAGGTAAATGAAAAAAACAAATGTGTTTTTTTCCCCCAGATATCAGAGTAGAGGCTTTTTAACATGCCTCGGCCACCTAGAAATAGCAAGATAGTTTATAAATATCAACTCCATGATCTTTAATTAAAGAAGGAAAACAGGCTCCACCAGAATCATAAAGGACAACCCAGATAATGAGGAGAAACCATCTATGACAAACCCAGAGCTGATATACTTAGCAGGCAAAAACTGGAAGGATTTTCCTTGAGAACTGGGGCAAGACAAGAATACCACTCACACCACTCCTATTGAACACAGTAGTCAAACTGTTAGCTAGAGCAATAAGGAAAGAGAAAGAAACAAAAGGCCTCCAAATACAGAAGAAGTTAAACTACCAGTGTGGATAATATGATTCCGTACCTAGAAGACCCTGAAAACTCTGACAAAACACTCCTGGAAATGATAAATGACTTCAGTAAAGTTTTGGGATACAAAGTCAATGTACAAGAATCAGTAGCATTTCTACCCATCAATATCGTTCAAGTTAAGGACCAAGTCAAAAAAGCAGTCCTACTTACAATACACACACACACACACACACACACACACCCCTAGGAATATATTTAACCGAGGAGGTGAAATATCTCTACAAAGAGAACTGCAAAACACTGCTGAAAGAAATTATAGATAACACAAACAAACGGAAAAGCATTCTGTATTAGTCTGTTCTCATGCTGCTAATAAAGACATACCCAAGATGGGATAATTTATGAAGGATAGCGATTTAATAGACTCTCAGTTCCACGTGTCTAGGGAGGCCACACAATCATGGTGGAAGACAAAGGAGGAGCAAAGTCACATCTTACATGACAGCAGGCAAGAAAACATGTGCAGGGGAACTCCTCTTTATAAACCTATCAGATCTCATGAGACTTATTCACTATCATAAGAATAGAATGGGAAAGACCTCCCCCCCGGCTCCATGATTCATTCATCTCCCACTGGGTCCCTCTGATAACACATGGGAATTATAGGAGTTACAATTCAAGATTAGTTTTGGGTGGGGGCACAGCCAAACCATATTATATTCTATGCTTATGGATTGGAAGAATTAATACTGTTAAAATGTCCGTACTGTCAAAAGTGATCTACAGATTTAATGCTATTCCTATCAAACTTCCAATATTATTTTTTACAGAACTGGAAAAGACTATTGTAAAATTTATATGGAAACAAAAAAGAGCCAAAAGAGCCAAAGTAATCCTAATAAAAAGAACAAACCATAAGCATCACATGACCCAACTTCAAACCGCAGTGTAAGACTAGAGTAAGCAAATCAGCATGGCACTAGTACAAAAACAGCCACATAGATCAATGGAACAGAATTAAGAACAAAGAAATAAAGCCACACACCTACAGACATTTGATCTTTGACAAAGTTGACAAAAATAAACAATGGAGGAAGGATTCCCTATTCGGTAAGTGGTACTGGGATAACTGGCTAGCCAGATGGAAAGAATGAAACTGGATTCCTATTTTTCACCATATACAAAAATTAAATAAAGATGCATTAAACATTTAAATATAAGATGTCAAATTACAAGAATCCTAGAAGGAAACCTAGGAAACATCATTCTGGACATTAACCTTGGCAAATAGTATTTCTCCTCAGCCTGCAGATGGCCTATACATTTTGGAAATCAGACTGGCTCCCCTTGCTCCTCAGCCTACAGGCAACCTATTGGGAAACCTTGTGATCATGTGAGCTAACACTTAATAAACTCCCATATATATATGTGTGTGTGTGTATATATACATATACACATAAACGTATATACTCCATTAGTTCTGTCCCTCTAGAGAACCCTGGCTAATACAGATTTTGGTACCAGTAGTGGTTCCAGAGGAAAATAATATTAAGGATTGAATTTTTTCATTGGTTTGGGGGTTTCTGGAGTTGGAGGCTTAATATGATTAGACTCCAAAATGCTAAGGATTCTACTTCTAATAGTATGGAGAACACTGATAGTTCTTGGAGTGAACTGTTTAGAGAGTTACACAAAATAAATGCATTTGACGCTCCTGATTCGTTGCTCGTGAGAGGCAGGGAGTTTAGTAACTCTATACATAATACCTTTGACCATATGTGGAGAACCAAGGAACATAATGAAGCTGGTTGGTTGCTCCTAAGTTCAGTGGACAAAATGATGAAAGAAAATGATGAACTCAGGGATTTTATCTCCTAGCTTCAAAAGCAGATACTGAACCTCTGAACCTCAAATCTGCTAAGACTGCTCTGAGTGAGTCTTATTTCCTGTAGAGAGAGGGCTAAAACTGTGGAAAAACAGACACAAGCTCTTATCATGCAAGTGGCTGACCTGCAACAAAAAGTGCATGCACAGCCTCACTTGGTGTCTACTGTTAAAGTGAGGGCATTGATTGGAAAAGAATGGGACCCTGTAACTTGGAATGGGGATGTGTGGGAGGATTCTGATGAAGCTGAGAACACTGAGTTTGTAAACTCTGATGAAGCTCTTTCACCAGAAGAGACAACTTTCCCATCCCCAGTAGTGGCAACATCCCCTTCCTGACCCATGCTGCCAGCAGCCTTTCCACCTTTGTCTGTGGAGATAAACCCTGCACTGCCTGAGGCAACAGCAATGGCCTCCCCTGAGACAGTTGCCAGGCAAGAAAATGTTGATTCTCCTCAAGAGCCACCCCCAACATACCTGTTTCATTCTAGGCCTATAACTAGACTAAAGTCCTGGTGGACACCTAGAGATGAGGTTCACAGTGTAACCAATGAGGAGGTGCACTACACTTGAAAAGAACTGCTTGAGTTTTCTAATTCATATAAACACAAATCTGGAGAACAGGCATGGGAATGGATATTAAGGGTATTGGATAATCATGGAAGGAACATAGAGTTGGATCAGGCTGAATTTGTTGATTTGGGTCCACTAAGTAGGGACTCTGCAGTTAATGTTGCAGCTTGGGGAGTTATAAAATGTTCTAATAGTTTATTTGCTTGGTTAGCTGAAATATGGATTAAAAGATGGCCCACTGTGAGTAAACTGGAAATTGCTGATCTCTTTTGGTTTATTTAATGTAAAGGAAAGGATCCAAAGGCTTAGGGAGATTGGGATGGTGGAGTGGATTAGTCACCTTAGACCTACTCATCCCAGCTGGGAGGGTCCAGAAGACATACCTTTGACCAGTGCCTTGTGAAATAGATTTGTGAGGGCAGCACCTGCATCTTTGAAGAGCCCTGTAGTTGCTCTTCTCTGTATGTCAGATCTAACAGTGGGAACCACAGTCACTCCACTGCAAAATTTAAATACAATGGGAAAAATCGGATCCCAAGGTGGCAGGTGCCAAGTGGCAGCACTCAACTGTCAAAAGCAAGGTGGGCTTAGTTATCGTAATGTACAGCAGAGGCAAAGCAGCAATCAGAGTAGTCTTACTTTTCTAGAGCTCTGGCATTGGCTAAATAATAATGATGCTCCTAGAAGTGAAATTGATAGTAAGCCTACAGCATTCCTACTTAATTTATACAAGCAGAAAATTTCTAGGTTGAATGGACAAAAATTTTATAATTTGAATTATAAAAACAGAATCAAGGCCCCTTAATCAACTTCCAGACTTGAGCCAGTTTACAGACCCAGAACCCTTTGAATGAAGGGGAGGCTGGGTTCCCTTGAGGAAGGACCCCACTACATTACTGACAATTTATGCAGTGAATCTTTCTTCCATCCTTCCCCAAGGAGACCTCTGGCCTTTTACCAGGGTAACTGCACACTGGGGAAAGGGAAATGATCAGATATCAGATATTTTGGGGACTACTGGACACTGGCTCTGAGCTGATGTTGATTCCAGGGGGCCCAAAATGTCATTGTGGTCCTCCAGTTCAAGTAGGGGTTTATGGAGGTCAAGTAATTAATGGAGTTTTAGCTCAGGTCTGACTTACAGTGGGTCCAGTAGGTGCCCAGACTCATCCTGTGGTCATTTCCACAGTGCCAGAACAGAATGCCTAATTGGCATAGACTTTTCTTAGCAGCTGGCAGAACCTCCACATTGGCTTCCTGACTGGTAGGATGAGGGCTATTATGGTGGGAAAGGCCAAATGGAGCTTGATCTTAGGTAGAGCTGCCTCTACCTAGAAAAAACAGTAAATCAAAGACAATATTGCATCCCTGAGGGATTGTGGAGATTAGTGCCACCATCAAGGACTTGAAAGACACAGGGGTGATGATTCCCACCATTCAACTCTCCCATTTGGCTGTTCAGAAGACAGATGGATCTTGGAGAATGATAGTGGATTACGGTAAGCTTAATCAAGTGGTGACTCCAATTGCAGCTGTTGTACCAGATGTGATTTCATTACTTGAGCAAATTAATTCATCTCCTGGTACCTTGTATGCAGTCATTGACTTGGCAAATGGCTTTATCTCCATTTCTGTCCATAAGACCCACCAGAAGCAATTTGCCTTCAGCTGGCAAGGCCAGCAATATATTTTCACAGTACTACCTCAGGTGTATATCAACTCTCCAGCTTTTTGTCAATCTTATTCTGAGAGTCCTTGATCACTTTTCGCTTCTGCAAGATATCACACTGCTCCATTACATTAATTACATTGTAGTGATTGAATCCAGTGAGCAAGAAGTACCAAACACACTGGACTTATTGGTGAGACATTTGTGTGCCACAGGATGGGAAATAAATTCAGGAACCTTCTATCTCAGTAAAATTTCTACAGGTACAGTGGTGTGGGGCCTGTTGAGATATTTCTTCTAAGACAAAGGATAAGTTGCTCCATTTGGCTCATTCTACAACCAAGAAAGAGGCACAGTGCCTAGTGGGCCTAATTGGATTTTGGAGGCAACACATTCCAATGCCAACCAGGTGACAATACTTCGAAGGGCTGGGGTGAAGTTCTTCAGAAGGCCATGTATGCTGTGAATCAGCATCCAATGTATGGTACTGTTTCTCCCATAGCCAGGATTCATGGGTCCAGGAATCAAGGGGTGGAAGTGGAAGTGGCACCACTCACCATGACCCCTAGTGATCCACTACCAAAATTTTTGCTTCCTGTTCCTGTGACATTAACTTCTGCTGGCCTAGAGGTCTTAGTTCCAGAGGGAGGAACGCTGCCACCAGGAGACACAGAATAATTCCATTAAACTGAAAGTTAAGATTGCCACCTGAACACATTGGGCTCCACTTATTTATTTATTTATTTATTTATTTATTATTATTATTATTATACTTTAAGTTCTAGGGTACATGTGCATAACGTGCAGGTTTGTTACATATGTATACTTGTGCCATGTTGGTGTGCTGCACCCATCAACTCGTCAGCACCCATCAACTCGTCATTTACATCAGGTATAACTCCCAATGCAAACCCTCCCCCCTTCCCCCTCCCCATGATAGGCCCCAGTGTGTGATGTTCCCCTTCCCGAGTCCAAGTGATCTCATTGTTCAGTTCCCACCTATAAGTGAGAACATGCGGTGTTTGGTTTTCTGTTCTTGCGATAGTTTGCTAAGAATGATGGTTTCCAGCTGCATCCATGTCCCTACAAAGGACACAAACTCATCCTTTTTTATGGTTACATAGTATTCCATGGTGTATATGTGCCACATTTTCTTAATCCAGTCTGTCACTGATGGACATTTGGGTTGATTCCAAGTCTTTGCTATTGTGAATAGTGCCACAATAAACATATGTGTGCATGTGTCTTTATAGCAGCATGATTTATAATCCTTTGGGTATATATCCAGTAATGGGATGGCTGGGTCATATGGTACATCTAGTTCTAGATCCTTGAGGAATCGCCATACTGTTTTCCATAATGGTTGAACTAGTTTACAGTACCACCAACAGTGTAAAAGTGTTCCTATTTCTCCACATCCTCTCCAGCACCTGTTGTTTCCTGACTTTTGAATGATCGCCATTCTAACTGGTGCGAGATGGTATCTCATTGTGGTTTTGATTTGCATTTCTCTGATGGCCAGTGATGATGAGCATTTTTTCATGTGTCTGTTGGCTGTGTGAATGTCTTCTTTTGAGAAATGTCTATTCATATCCTTTGCCCACTTTTTGATGGGGTTGTTTTTTTCTTGTTAATTTGTTTGAGTTCTTTGTAGGTTCTGGATATTAGCCCTTTGTCAGATGAGTAGATTGCAAAAATTTTCTCCCATTCTGTAGGTTGCCTGTTCATTCTGATGGTAGTTTCTTTTGCTGTGCAGAAGCTCTTTAGTTTAATGAGATCCCATTTGTCAATTTTGGCTTTTGCTGCTGTTGCTTTTGGTGTTTTAGACATGAAGTCTTTGCCCATGCCTATGTCCTGAATGGTACTACCTAGGTTTTCCTCTAGGATTTTTATGGTATTAGGTCTAACATTTAAGTCTCTAATCCATCTTGAATTAATTTTCGTATAAGGAGAAAGGAAAGGATCCAGTTTCAGCTTTCTACTTATGGCAAGCCAATTTTCCCAGGACCATTTATTAAATAGGGAATCCTTTCCCTATTTCTTGTTTCTCTCAGGTTTGTCAAAGATCAGATGGCTGTAGATGTGTGGTATTATTTCTGAGGACTCTGTTCTGTTCCATTGGTCTATATCTCTGTTTTGGTACAGTACCATGCTGTTTTGGTTACTGTAGCCTTGTAGTATAGTTTGAAGTCAGGTAGCGTGATGCCTCCAGCTTTGTTCTTTTGACTTAGGATTGTCTTGGAGATGCGGGCTCTTTTTTGGTTCCATATGAACTTTAAAGCAGTTTTTTCCAATTCTGTGAAGAAGCTCATTGGTAGCTTGATGGGGATGGCATTGAATCTATAAGTAACCTTGGGCAGTATGGCCATTTTCATGATATTGATTCTTCCTATCCATGAGCATGGTATATTCTTCCATTTGTTTGTGTCCTCTTTGATTTCACTGAGCAGTGGTTTGTAGTTCTCCTTGAAGAGGTCCTTTACATCCCTTGTAAGTTGGATTCCTAGGTATTTTATTCTCTTTGAAGCAATTGTGAATGGAAGTTCATTCCTGATTTGGCTCTCTGTTTGTCTGTTACTGGTGTGTAAGAATGCTTGTGATTTTTGCACATTAATTTTGTATCCTGAGACTTTGCTGAAGTTGCTTATCAGCTTAAGGTGATTTTGGGCTGAGACAATGGGGTTTTCTAAATATACAATCATGTCGTCTGCAAAGAGGGACAATTTGACTTCTTCTTTTCCTAACTGAATCCCCTTGATTTCTTTCTCTTGCCTGATTGCCCTAGCCAGAACTTCCAACACTAAGTTGAATAGGAGTGGTGAGAGAGGGCATCCCTGTCTTGTGCCAGTTTTCAAAGGGAATTTTTCCAGTTTTTGCCCATTCAGTATGATATTGGCTGTGAGTTTGTCATAAATAGCTCTTATTATTTTGAGGTATGTTCCATCAATACCGAATTTATTGAGCGTTTTTAGCATAAAGGGCTGTTGAATTTTGTCAAAAGCCTTTTCTGCATCTATTGAGATAATGATGTGGTTCTTGTCTTTGGTTCTGTTTATATGCTGGATTATGTTTATTGATTTGCCAATGTTGAACCAACCTTGCATCCCAGGGATGAAGCCCACTTGATCATGGTGGATAAGCTTTTTGATGTCCTGCTGAATCCGGTTTGCCAGTATTTTATTGAGGATTTTTGCATCGATGTTCATCAGGGATATTGGTCTAAAATTCTCTTTTTTTGTTGTGTCTCTGCGAGGCCATGGTATCAGGATGATGTTGGCCTCATCAAATGAGTTAGGGAGGATTCCCTCTTTTTCTATTGATTGGAATAGTTTCAGAAAGAATGGTATCAACTCCTCCTTGTACCTCTGGTAGAATTCAGCTGTGAATCCATCTGGTCCTGGACTTTTTTTGGTTGGTAGGCTATTAATTATTGCCTCAATTTCAGAGCCTGCTATTGATCTATTCAGGGATTCAACTTCTTCCTGGTTTAGTCTTGGAAGAGTGTAAGTGTCCAGGAAATTATCCATTTCTTCTAGATTTTCCAGTTTATTTGCGTAGAGGTGTTTATAGTATTCTCTGATGGTAGTTCGTATTTCTGTGGGGTTGGTGGTGATATCCCCTTTATCATTTTTTATTGCATCTATTTGATTCTTCTCTCTTTTCTTCTTTATTAGTCTTGCTAGCGGTCTGTCAATTTTGTTGATCTTTTCAAAAAACCAACTCCTGGATTCATTGATTTTTTGGAGGGTTTTTATGTCTGTATCTCCTTCAGTTCTGCTCTGATCTTAGTTATTTCTTGCCTTCTGCTAGCTTTTGAATGGTTTGCTCTTGCTTCTCTAGTTCTTTTAATTGTGATGTTAGAGTGTCAATTTTAGATCTTTCCTGCTTTCTCTTGTGGGCATTTAGTGCTATAAATTTCCCTCTACACACTGCTTTAAATGTGTCCCAGAGATTCTGGTATGTTGTATCTTTGTTCTCATTGGTTTCAAAGAACATCTTTATTTCTGCCTTCATTTTGTTATGTACCCAGTAGTCATTCAGGAGCAGGTTGTTCAGTTTCCATGTAGTTGAGCGGTTTTGATTGAGTTTCTTAGTCCTGAGTTCTAGTTTGATTGCACTGTGGTTTGAGAGACAGTTTGTTATAATTTCTGTTCTTGTACATTTGCTGAGGAGTGCTTTACTTCCAATTATGTGGTCAATTTTGGAGTAAGTACGATGTGGTGCTGAGAAGAATGTATATTCTGTTGATTTGGGGTGGAGAGTTCTATAGATGTCTATTAGGTCTGCTTGCTGCAGAGATGAGTTCAATTCCTGGATATCCTTGTTAACTTTCTGTCTCGTTGATCTGTCTAATGTTGACAGTGGAGTGTTGAAGTCTCCCATTATTATTTTATGGGAGTCTAAGTCTCTTTGTAAGTCTCTAGGGACTTGCTTTATGAATCTTGGTGCTTCTGTATTGGGTGCATACATATTTAGGATAGTTAGCTCTTCCTGTTGAATTGATCCCTTTACCATTATGTAATGGCCTTCTTTGACTCTTTTGATCTTTGATGGTTTAAAGTCTGTTTTATCAGAGACTAGTATTGCAACCCCTGCTTTTTTTTTGTTCTCCATTTGCTTGGTAAATCTTCCTCCATCCCTTTATTTTGAGCCTATGTATGTCTCTGCATGTGAGATGGATCTCCTGAATATAGCAGACTGATGGGTCTTGACTTTTTATCCAGTTTGCCAGTCTGTGTCTTTTAATTGGAACATTTAGTCCATTTACATTTAAGATTAATGTTGTTATGTGTGAACTTGATCCTGCCATTATGATATTAACTGGTTATTTTGCTCATTAGTTGATGCAGTTTCTTCCTAGCCTCGATGGTCTTTACATTTTGGCATGTTTTTGCAATGGCTGGTACCGGTTGTTCCTTTCCATGTTTAGTGCTTCCTTCAGGGTCTCTTGTAAGGCAGGCCTAGTGGTGATAAAATCTCGAAGCATTTGCTTATCTGTAAAGGATTTTATTTCTCCTTCACTTATGAAACTTAGTTTGGCTGGATATGAAATTCTGGGTTTAAAATTCTTTTCTTTAAGAATGTTGAATATTGGCCCCACTCTCTTCTGGCTTGTAGAGTTTCTGCCGAGAGATCTGCTGTTAGTCTGATGGGCTTCCCTTTGTGGGTAACCCGACCTTTCTCTCTGGCTGCCCTTAAGATTTTTTCCTTCATTTCAACTTTGGTGAATCTGGCAATTATGTGTCTTGGAGTTGCTCTTCTCGAGGAGTATCTTTGTGGCGTTCTCTGTATTTCCTGGATTTGAATGTTGGCCTGCCCTACTAGGTTGGGGAAGTTCTCCTGGATGATATCCTGAAGAGTGTTTTCTAACTTAGTTCCATTTTCCCCCTCACTTTCAGGCACCCCAATCAGACGTAGATTTGGTCTTTTTACATAATCCCATACTTCTTGCAGGCTTTGTTCATTTCTTTTTCTTCTTTTTTCTTTTGGTTTCTCTTCTCGCTTCATTTCATTCATTTGATCCTCAATCGCTTATACTCTTTCTTCCAGTTGATCGAGTCAGTTACTGAAGCTTGTGCATTTGTCATGTATTTCTCGTGTCATGGTTTTCATCTCTTTCATTTCGTTTATGACCTTCTCTGCATTAATTACTCTAGCTATCAATTCTTCCACTTTTTTTTCAAGATTTTTAGTTTCTTTGCGCTGGGTACGTAATTCCTCCTTTAGCTCTGAGAAGTTTGATGGACCGAAGCCTTCTTCTCTCATCTCGTCAAAGTCATTCTCCATCCAGCTTTGATCCATTGCTGGCGATGAGCTGCGCTCCTTTGCTGGGGGAGATACGCTCTTATTTTTTGAATTTCCAGCTTTTCTGCCCTGCTTTTTCCCCATCTTTGTGGTTTTATCTGCCTCTGGTCTTTGATGATGGTGACGAACTGATAGGGTTTTGGTGTAGGTGCCCTTCCTCTTTGATAGTTTTCCTTCTAACAGTCAGGACCCTCAGCTGTAGGTCTGTTGGAGATTGCTTGAGGTCCACTCCAGACCCTGTTTCCCTGGGTATCAGCAGCAGAAGCTGCAGAAGATAGAATATTGCTGAACAGCGAGTGTACCTGTCTGATTCTTGCTTTGGAAGCTTCCTCTCAGGGGTGTACTCCACCCTGTGAGGTGTGGGGTGTCAGACTGCCCCTAGTGGGGGATGTCTCCCAGTTAGGTGACTCAGGGCTCAGGGACCCACTTGAGCAGGGAGTCTGTCCCTTCTCAGATCTCAACCTCCGTGTTGGGAGATCCACTGCTCTCTTCAAAGCTATCAGACAGAGTCGTTTGCGTCTGCAGAGGTTTCTGCTACTTTTGTTGTTGTTTACTGTGCCCTGTCCCCAGAGGTGGAGTCTACAGAGACAGGCAGGTTTCCTTGAGCTGCTGTGAGCTCCACCCAGTTCGAGCTTCCCAGCGGCTTTGTTTACCTACTTAAGCCTCAGCAATGGCGGGCGCCCCTCCCCCAGCCTCGCTGCTGCCTTGCGGGTAGATCACAGACTGCTGTGCTAGCGATGAGGGAGGCTCCGTGGGTGTGGGACCCTCCTGGCCAGGTGTGGGATATGATCTCCTGGTGTGCCCGTTTGCTTAAAGCGCAGTATTGGGGTGGGAGTTACCCGATTTTCCAGGTGTTGTGTGTCTCAGTTCCCCTGGCTAGGAAAAGGGATTCCCTTCCCCCTTGTGCTTCACAGGTGAGGCGATGCCTCGCCCTGCTTCAGCTCTGGCTGGTCGGGCTGCAGCAGCTGACCAGCACCGATTGTCCGGCACTCCCTAGTGAGATGAACCCAGTACCTCAGTTGAAAATGCAGAAATCACCAGTCTTCTGTGTCGCTCTCACTGGGAGTTGGAGACTGGAGCTGTTCCTATTCTGGCCGTCTTGCTCCACCCCTGAGAAAATCAGGCTCCACTTATTTTTAAGTCAACAGGCTAAGGAGGCAGTTACGGTGTTGGTTGGGGTGATTGACCTGGACTATCAAGATGAAATCAGTCTACTACTCCAAAGTGGAGGTAAGGAAGAGTATGCATGGAATACAGGAGATCCATTAGGGTATCACTTAGTATTAACATGCCCTGTGATTAAGGTCAATGGGAAACTATAACAGCCCAATCCAGATAGGACTACAAATAACCCAGACCCTTCAGGAATGAAGGTTTGTGTCACTCCACCAGGAAAAAAACATGACCTGTTGAGGTGCTTGCTGAAGGCAAAGGGAATACAGAATGGGCAGTAGAAGGTAGTTATCAATACCAGCTATGGCCACGTGACCAGCTGCAGAAATGAGGACTGTAATTATTATGAGTATTTCTTTCTTCTTTTGTTAAAAGCATGTTTGTGCATATATACATTGTACTAAGAAAATATCTTAATTTTATTTCTTTTCTCCTTTATCATGTGACATAAGATTTATTGACTTCACATCAGCATTTAAGTATTGTTAACTTTATGTAGCAGTATTTGGGTTGGGGATTGGTGCATTGGTGCATTTCTGGTTTTATGAAGGATAGTTGTACTATGTTAGGCATAATTATGACCTTATTGTTGTCATTATTTGAGGATTATATATGCTCTCAGGAGATGTGTATGGGTGCAAGTTGACAAGGGGTGGACTTGTGATGGTTAATACTGAATGTCAACTTGATTGGATTGAAGGATACAAAGTATTGATCCTGAGTGTGTCTGTGAGGGTGTTGACAAAGAAGATTAACATTTCAGTCATACAGCTGGGTAAGGCAAACCCACCCTTAATCTGGGTGAGTGCAATATAATCAGCTGCCAGCGTGGCTAGCATACAAGCAGGCAGAAAAATGTGAAAGGAGAGACTAGCTTAGCCTCCTAGCCTACATCTTTCTCCTGTGCTGGATGCTCCAAGTTCTTCCGTTTTGGAACTCGGACTGGCTCTCTTTGCTCCTCAGCCTGCAGATGGCCTATTGTGGGGACTTGTGATTGTGTGAGTTAATACTTAATAAACTCCCTGTTATACATGTATCTATTCCATTAGTTCTGTCCCTCTAGAGAACCCTGACTAATACAGTTGGTAAAATGTATATCAACAAAGAATAGGTTGAATAACAAAAAGATCCGCCAGTTTCTTCATCAGCACTGTCTATTCTTATATACAAAAGAGACAGTGTGAGCTAATATTTTACTTGAAAACAGTTCAAACTTTGAAATATTTTCATAAGAGGTTCATTTATCTTTGGAATTATTTTATTTGTGTTAGGAAAAACAGAACCTATGTGCATAAAAGTAGAAAAGAAACATATTTGCAAGCCAAAGTACAATCTTTAAATAAATTAAGGAGGACAGAAATAATCAGATATCAATGTCTAACCAGAGGCATCGCCTTATTCTCATATTAACAGTAACATGTGCTCAAATTTACAATGACTGATGTTTGAATCTAATCTGCCAGTACCTTTTGGTATATGTTCCTTGTTTATGTCAACTTAAGTTCTTTATCACAGGAAGAACAGAATAATAGAACAGATTCCCAGGGCAATGCTGAGGTTAATAAAAAATAAGTCATAAATATACAACATGAGGGAAAAATAAGACAGGTAGGAGCTATTCTAGTATATAAGCTATTTCTTTCTCATTAAAATGTCCTGAAATTTTAAAGATGAAAATTCTTATTGCAAATGCCTTTTTTTCATTACTAAATAAGGTCTGGTGATTTTACCTTATAAACTGGATTGAAAGGTTCTATGAGTGATCACTGACAGAAACTGTTGTAATGATTACCATGCGTCTCCTCAGCAGAACCCTGGTGCTACTAAGCGTGATTTTCCTTTCCCTTCTCAGTGATAGAGGTGTTTTCCTAGCTGATGGAATTAAGGGGGAAGAATTGTGAAGGATGTGACACTAATCATCCAGGGAACTGGGGAAAAGAAAGAATCATAGTATTCTTTGCTGCTCAGGGCCATTTTTGCTCACCATGTCTTAAATTACATCCATTCTATGATTTACAGGCATCTCGGTTTCATCTAGAGAGCCATCTGGATCAAAACAGTAATATTGCCGTGTTGACAAATGCCACAAAACTGACTTTCTTCTCAGGGACCAACTAGAATTTCTGCTTAGTCACACTCAGACCACAAATGAACACGATTAAAATCTCAGAATGATCTTTAAAGCCCACAATGGCTTTCTAAGGGTATTAGCTAGTGTTTCACTGGTACACCAGGATCACGTAACATTCCCCAGTATCCCATGAGGGACCTCTTGAAGGGAGAAGTGTATGATTCACATGCTCAGCTAGGAGATCAAAAGAGTTTTCTGGATATTGAATATTTGGTAAATTCTAAAAATCTGAGACAGAAAGATGGCCTTAAGGCAATAAAAAACAATACAATTTTGCTCCTCCTCGACATCATATAATCAAACACTTTGGCATTTGTGTGTGAAATCCAGAATGCTGCTTAAATTTTAGGTCCCTCGAAGGGCTAGGAGCTTAGCATTTCCTTCAGCTACGATCAAGGGAGGAAGAAAATTGAAGGAGCTATTTTTCCTGTGTCATTATTTGTTCCCAATTAATAGTCATAGAGATATGAAAAGGGTCATGTAATTTAAGAAGTCCATGGTATGGAGAGTTACTGAAAGAATTGCCCAGCTTGGAATCTTCATCAGCTTGTCAGATCTCTCTCCCTCTACAAGTACTTTCATAGTATACTCTAAGAGACCACTGTGTAACCTTCACAGGCCAAACATCTACCCAGCAGCACATGATTAAACTCTCAAACATATAAAAAGAGCTCTGCTGGATATTCTCCTTTCAACCAGCCAGTATTTCAGGCTTCACAATGTAATTTTTTTTTTTTTATAACAACTTGCATTATAAGAAAAAGGCCATATAACTGGAGGAATAACCAGAAGTAGTTGAAGAAAGTGAATATTGCAAACTTCATTTCTTCCTGGAACTAGTAGCAGTTCAAAATTTAGTAATGTTTGCTGCAAATTTACATTAATTCCAAAGTACCTACCTTGATCAAAAGTACAGGTTAAAGTCTAGCCCCAAAGATGATATTGTTGAGTATTATTTCTTACGTGATATAAGAAGATGAAAGAAGTTGCTTTCTTATAATAATAATAACTTATAATTATAATTATTAATAAGTACTTGTAGTGCAGGTAGGAATAGCATAGTACTTAATTGGAATGTAATCTATAAGAGAGTGGTTAATCACACAGATTCTGGAGTCTGACTCTCCAAATTCAAATCTCAGCTTTTTAGTTTTTACTAGCTGCCTGACCTTGGGCAAGGCATTGCACCTCTCCAAGGCTTAGGTTCTTTATCTTTAACATGATAATAGCAGGATTTTAAAAATTAGGTACAGGATATTGTGGGAGATCAAGTCTTGCAAAGGATTTTAGACAAACCTGATAAGTTGTAAGTACTTAACAATTGCTACTATTGTTTTTGATAGCTTAATCACTACCACCATTGTTCTTTGGATATAAAAATGTTTAAAAATGTTATTTAAGAAAATAGATCCTTCGAATTGGTTTTCTTTTTTTTTTTTTTTTTAGTGAAGGAGTCATCCAAAACCTTGAAAAGCTAACACTGACATCAGCTTTCAGTAAACAGGGCTACATCACAAAATGTTTTGCAACTGTGTTTAGTTTTCATTGTGAAGGCAACTGGAGTTCACTGAAGAGCTTTGAGCAAGGACGTCTTAAGATATCAGCCTGTGAGAGAGGAATTTCAGGGCGGTGGCAGGGAAATTAGTTAGTCATAACCAGAGAGAAAGAGTTAATAGCCAGCTGCTATGGGTTCTTTTGATACTAAGGTTATCAGAGGTTTGATCTTTAACATGCACATCAAATTAAGTGCAAGAGGAAAACTTGCAAATTGATGGTTAGGTAAATCTTTATAGTCATGATTGCTTATTATCAAAGTATTCATTTTTAAGTCAATTTTTCTGTTCTGAAGTTTTTTGGTTTTTTAAATGTTTATAATGACATTAGAAATCTAAGCAAACAAAAGGTGACTTTCTTGCTGGACTACATCAATTAACAAGCATCAAGTTTGCTATTGTTTTTATCAAACCATCTAAAACTGAAATTGCAGAGATATCTCATAATTGATCACAAGTATTTATTATTTTATTTTTGCAATCACAATAATCTCTCAAGGTTGTCATTAAATATTTTTTATTTTAAAGAGCAAACTCAGTTTCAAGAAATATTAAAATTTTTTTCAGAAAAAATATATTAATCATATTGAAGGCAAGGGAGACTGATGACCACTGGCAGAAGCATGTGACCGGTGATAGTTTTACAATAAGGTAAGAAAAATAAATTTTCCTTATTAAGGGAATTTTGCTGAAATACTCACATAAAGGCGATAACCTTCAGTTTTAATTTTACTCCTGGCATGTGTAAACATTTCCACTTTAAAGAAAATAAAGGCATCCATAAACTTTATCCTGGTGTCTGGGAATGGGTGGTTTTAATGATTCACAGAATATTTAGGGGTGAACATAAAAACATTGAAAAAAGTTATGTTATTTATGGAATGCATAGATACATAGGTGTGGCATAAAGCTGTGTGATTGAAACAGATTTAGGATAAATTTATTCAGATAGAATTTGAATGAGGGGACAAGCATGGCAATGGCTTCTGAGCAGCTGTTGAGAACTGTGTTTTTCTTTCACTGTTGGAGAAAAGAAACGAGAACTAGAAAAACTTATAACCTGTAAACATTAAAACTGAATCAATTGAATTACCTGAGCCTAGATTTTACTTGGGGCTTGTTTAACTTAAGATTGAAATCATAATTAAAAAACGAACAAACAGTAAACTCATCATTCTCTTACCTTTCATGTGTGTGGGTGCTCCCTTTTGTTTAAGCATGCTCAAATCTTGATGAGTTTTTAGGACAAAGAAACTTAAAAATCTCTGGGAAATTAATATCAACAGCACAAAGAAAGCATCACAGAGTCTTTGGAATTGATCACAGGATGAAAACTTCTTAGTTTTAGGATTTCTTGAGAAAAGTTTCCTGCCAAAATAGGAACAATAAGTTGTTTTAATTAAGGTATAATATGTTCTTATAGTTAGTGAGAGAAGAGTTATATTTTTCTTCAGGAACCAATAAAACTACAAAAAGTATTTCAGATGTAACACAAAAAATTGCACACTGTAATGCATTGGATTTATCTAAAGCAGAACAATGATTTGAAATAATAACATATCCTTGAGACAGTGTGGTAAGTTTGTTTTTATACATTTGGGGAATAATGATAATTTTTAAAGGAGGCCAGTATTTTAAATGTGCCTGAAATTAAATCTTGCAATGGTCAACAGTCAATGATGATGTACAGCTCCCCTACTTTTGCACACAGGGAGAAATGCAGGGCTACCCATCTGACCATTATTACATTAAATGGAAGTATGAACATGATTTATGAAGTCTAAGAGCCCCTTTTATCTTCCCTCCCTCCCTTTCCTCCTTCCTTCTTGCGTACATTTTTAAACTGTTGCCTACTTAGAAAAAAATCTTAGTGGATTCTTTTAAAATTTGATTTTTCTTTTTTTTTTTTTTTTTTTTGAGACGGAGTCTGGCTCTGTCACCCAGGCTGGAGTGCAGTGGCCGGATCTCTGCTCACCGCAAGCTCCTCCTCCCGGGTTTACGCCATTCTCCTGCCTCAGCCTCCGGAGTAGCTGGGACTACAGGCGCCCGCCACCTCGCCCGGCTAGTTTTTTGTACTTTTTAGTAGAGACGGGGTTTCCCCGTGTTAGCCAGGATGGTCTCGATCTCCTGACCTCGTGATCCGCCCGTCTCGGCCTCCCAAAGTGCTGGGATTACAGGCTTGAGCCACCGCGCCCGGCCTAAAATTTGATTTTTCTATTATGAACACTATACTAAGCAATTTTAACTTTATCCTATAGCTAATGGTATCTTAGAGACTACTGAACACGGGAATGTTCTGGCCGTGAACTGTTGGGTGGATTGGTGGGATTACAGTCTGGAAGGCAGGAGGTCTATTGTAACTGGCCACACATGAAAAATTGGGGTTTGGGTAGGTTAGCAGCAGTGAAAATAGAAGGAAGAAATAGTTTTGAAAAGGAAGAATCAAAGGAGCTTGCAAATTGACTTTTGCAGGAGTGAGAGCTACAGTTGTAGCTAAGGATTCAAGTGTCCCCAGTAAGGAAGAGTAAGTGATGAGAATATATACAATAGAAAAGAAAGAAAGTAAAATATTTAAAAGAGCAGGTAGTGGCATTGGATGTAATGTGAGAGAATAAAAAGAAGGAAGTACGTTTTAAAAAGAGACATTGCATTGTGGGGGACCACCTTATTATTTTGCTTAGCTTTTCACATAAGAAGAGGTCTTGGTGATGACTAGGGATGATGCACTGTCAAGATTGGGGAAGCATTCTGTCCTAGGTTATTTTGATTTGTTTCAACCAATATTTATAAGATGTGATAAAAAACGATAATGGTGAAAGTAAAAGGTTGGTACGAGAAGATAAGACCTGGCTGTGTTTTAGCTAATTCTGGTTACTTCTTTTCAAAATAAAGTAAGATTCTTTTCTTATCCCTCTGAGTGTGCATGCGTGCATGTCTGTGCCTTGGGTTTTGATTACAAAAATTGCAATCATAACTAAACCACTGAATGCATACTCAGTGCCAGGAACTGTGCAAATCACTGATAAGCATGATCACATTTATTATTCACAGCAACCTTTAAATGTAGTAACATTATTATTCCAGTTCTATAGATGGGGACCTTGAATCTCAGAAAGATTAAAGAGATTTGCTGAAGTTCCCAAAGTTAATAAATGGCAGAGCCCAGATTGAAATCTAGGCGGACTGACTCCAGAATCTTAGTTGTTAACAAATGTACTTTACTCTCAAATTTTATATTGGCTCTGAAAAAAATGTACATAACTTCTTGTAAAAATTTCAGAAAATAAATTTATTTTCATCTTCAGCTTTTTCATATCATGTAGAGAGTAACGGATTTATGTAGCATATTAAAACTTTAATTAATGTAGACAGAATATGTACATAGCCTAGATTTCTGAGGGAAAATGTGATAAAATTTCCTCCTTCCTTTCTAAGAACATATAACATAAAAACATCAAAGCTTCCACGTATGCATTTAAATGAGTAGTATTTGTCCTGAGATTATTTATTCATTGGGTGGAACGTTCCTGGTTGTATTATTTAGCACAAAGAGGTAAAAGTTTTTTCCCCATTTTTCTCCGCAAGTTGATCTTTCAGACATGAATTACCTTTTACTCCTTCTCTACAGGCAAATTTCTATTCATTTGACAAGATTTACATCAAATTGGATTCCCTAATAATTCCAGGGAATTAGTGGCTCTCTTTATGGGATTATCTAGCACTCTTCATAAACTTCTCAGAACATGTTACTTTGAGCAATCATATCTTGAGGGCAAAGAACTTCTATCTTATCCATTACCAGATGCATAGTAGGAATGCATTAGAAATAGTTGAACTGATGAATAAATGAAAAATAGATGTATTTCAGAATACTACTGTGAGCATTTCAAGCCTGAGTTTAATAGCCCTTTGTTCTAAAGAGCACAAATGACTTTCGAAATTCCTGAAGTACAATAGAGATTTGGGGAACAAAAGATTTCATTTGTGGTCCAAATGAAACTCTTAAAGTAATTTTACTTGAAAGTCATAATGTGCACTGCCTGACTACGTTTTTTAAAAATACGACTGTTGATGTTGCTTTCTTCAATTTTTTCTTTCCAATTCTGAATCTGTTCTTGATTGCCCTGAGTATCATCTTGCTGTTCAGAGTGAGTGTCCAATTATACTTAATTGCATCACTTTTCACAGTTAAAATTTCCACCATGACCAATTTTTCTGTGTTCCTGGATAGCTTTATGAGTAATCTATTATTTTTCTAATTTCCAATTTGAAATAATGACATGCTCCATTTGCTTCTTATGTTTGTCTAATGTATATGTCTGTGAATATCAATTGCCTTTATTCATTCTAGCAAAATTGTTTAATTCACTTTAATTATAAATTTGCTATGTTTTTGCTTAGACCAAGCACACTATAAGATTCAACAGTTTTTTCTGCTATAACAATTATATTTCTCAGATGGCAAGTTATTGTGTCAGAACAATCAAATGACCTGAGATAGTTAGCCAAGGGGGATAACGGATGCCAATGGAGGGTTTATTTGGCACACATAAGTGATTTGATTGTCTTTCTTTGCATCTCAAAGAGAATAAATTTCATATACTACCAGGCAGAAAAGATGAAAGGAGCCATTTCTACACCCTCCTATTTTAAATAATGTATTAAGTTTAATCCTGCAAATTTAGTAAAATCAGTTTTTCTGAGTGAAGTTATGCTTTTCTACCTAGAAGTAGAGAAGAAACGCAGTTCTGTACTTTCTATTTATGGATAGAAAGGGCCTTGTTTAGCAATGGAATTTGAGTCAAGTGTTAGTATATGAGATAGCCACAAAATTGACACTAAATTGAATTCACTGCATCTCAGTGTCTTCAACCTGAGAGGCAAATAACCAACCATGAGGCAGTATATCTGCAGTTAAAGCAGCTTCTCTTAAAGGATTACCTACTGCACATAATTTTGTCCTTTGCCCAACTACATGAATATTAGAGTAAGTTACAATAATTTATAATCAATTATTTCAACAAGCATTTCCTAAACCCTATCTAAATTCCCAGCACTATAGCAATCTGTGGAAGTTATAGCAGTGAATACAGCAGACCGAGCTCTCGGGCGGCTTGGAATCTATAGGATCTTGGGCATCAGACAAATTAACACAAGTGGCATCACTACAATTAGGGAGACATTTAGAGAGCTAATGAAGTCCAGCTAGAGTGACCTACCCAGGGTCACAACTGGGAGGAGGTCAAGTCAGGTGTTGAATGTCTGCCCCAAACCTTATCAAAATGAGTAAAAGTACTTACAGTCCTAATCTACCCACTGCATGCAGTAAAAGGCACAAAGGTTCCAATATCTACATATAGTGAAGAGTCAGAAAGACTGAAGGTTAATTTCCTACTTTCAAGACTTAGAAACAAAGTAAACACCACTTTCTGATCCTCAATTTTCTCATCTATAAATTAAAGAAATCTACTGTATAATGTTCATGTATTCAATATTGTTTTCTACATCACACTCAACAAATGATGGCTATTCATTTTAGCAAGACTGTGTGTGGACTATTCAATAATGCAAGATTTAGAAAAATGTAGAATTTTTGAAACAGATTTTGAACAAGCTCTTTCCTACTTGAATTCAGGTCAGTATAATTTCTAAATTTAGAGCCTATGTTTTGAATAATCTGAGATACCAATATGTAGAAAGCTAGGGAACAGCCTACATGGAATAATGATCATTGTAGCCTCCATCCTTTCCCCATTCCACAACCTCCTTCTCTCTCTCTCTCTCTCTCTCTCTCTCTCTCTCTCTCTCTCTCTCTCTCTTTCTGTCCATCTGTCTTCTTCCCTCTCTCTGTCTTTCAGCACTTGGAGTACAGTTTTGCTTGTAACTGCTGAGGGAACTATTTGTAGTCTTTTTTGAGGAAAGGGAAACAAGAAGAAAGCATGGAGAAGAAAGGGGAATTTCAAGTTCAAAAGATACCTAGTTTGTGCTCATCTGTTCTGAAATTTGAGAAGATTTAACTCTGAGTGTTCCCAACAACCTTTCTGGTAGACAATGCATGTAGCAAATGAATGCATGAGCAGAAACCATATCCAACAAAACAAAACAAAAATAGATAAACTGAAATTAGAGAAAACCAGACGAAGCCCCGTACAGATTTTCTTTACGATTTTGGTAATATATACCAGGCTACTAGGCACAACTGAATAAGCTGGTCAATTGGTAGCAGCAAAATCTTTATCCTAAAGTCTTTATGTTTAAAATTATTTTCACATAAATGATTTTTTGTCTCTTGATTCAATTTCCAGTGAACATGTTTAAGAGCAAATGTGTTAATTATAAGCAAACAGGGCTTAAAATGCCACTATTATGAGCATTTTTTTTTTCAGAAGATTTTTAGACTTTTAAAAGATGACGTTTTTTAGGAGATAGAATATATTATTTCAATTTTTCATTGCTCTTCACATTTTTTTCTCCTTAATGTAATCATAAGACAAATATATAGTGTCGAACTTCATAGGCTTAAAAACAATCTTTCACTTGTGAATTCTTTCTCAATTTTCTGTGCCCAGTAAGAAGAGATTTGGGCTATGTCACCAGGAGAACTGGGATTATTAAATGACATTTTCAATTGTTAGAGTTCTGTGTGAGTTAGAGACACTGAATTTAGTGGGCTCAATTTTAATCTGTTTTATAAGAAAGTGTCACTTTATATCATGTGAAAAAAATACTTCCTCTATTGGGACACACAACATCAAAGTACTTCTTTGAACCCTTCAATATGTCTCCTAGGATAAAAACAAAAATCCTGTTTTTACTTTTCACATCATACAGACTATTTTTTTTCAATCTGCCACCTAGATTACTTACCATTTTTATAAATAACTGACTGTCCTAACATTTAATATTCTTGTTTTAATGTTTACATGTCATGAAGACAAAGCATTTGAAATCTGTATTAAAAACTAATCTTTACTTAGGGTACATAAAACGTGTTAACATTTCCAAATAAAATATGGTGCTTGATATACAAGATTCATGTAGAATTGATTATCCAAGAGCATCTTGAAAAACCCTTAGGATTATGATTTTACTTTTCTCTAATCCCTTTTGATAATGCAGATAATGCAAATAGACATTGAAAGTTAATAACATCATCATATGGTAGAGATAGGCAATTTAGCAAAAGCACATATCACTATTTTCCATGAACATACACATACAAAGCATTTGCAGCCTCCACATTACCTGAAATCACTAAAAGCAAAGCAAATAATTTAGGAAAATGTTATATATTCTACTAATCAATGTCTTGTTTTCATTGTTTTCTGCAGTTTTTAAAATCTAAATGTATTTTTCCCTTGTAGGATTGATCTTTTAGAGTTAAGTTGAAGACTCTGAAACTGTCTCTTGTTATTGTTTGCTACTTAGAGCTATTTCCCCAAAGGATTGTAATCAGTTTGCTTCTAAAGAATATGTGATGTTTCAAAGAGAATGGCAGACAGAAAATTTAAAAAAAAAATACAAAATGGAAATACATAAAGTAGGTTGCAAATTGTCTTATCAACTTTGGCCAATTATTCTGAAACAAGCTCTAAACCCATGCTCTCAGAAATGTCGAATCTATATTTGTATCAAAAAGTGGTTCAATTTTAATCTATCCATATGCCTGTGATTTAGAAAAATAAATAGAAGACACGTGGCGACAAACATTGCAAAATGACTTTATTTACAGCTAATCAATATTGGGCAACCGCATGGCTTTTTATGTTTTCTGTTATACCTGGCTCTAAAAGTACAAATATAGAACAGCCATAGATAGAGTCTGAGTTGATATGTCAATAATAAACATGTATTTGTAACACTGATGCCTTTCTGCTTAGAGATAGGTAATCTGGTAAGTTTCTGTACGTTTAAATCATTTCTTTAAAATTAATGAAATCACTGGATATGATAAAACTAGTCCATTGTTTCATATTCCATTGTATATGATTCTGTAAGTAATTCTAAGAGCTAAGTATCTGACCGTCTAAGTAATTCTAAGTAAATAGATATATGTAGTTCTAAGAAACAGCTATATTAAATACTGTCCTAAAAGTCTAATATAATACATTTGCATGTCTATAGATAGAATTTCTATGTGTTTACTTACACTGTGTATACTTATATACACACAGCTGTAAATTCGTAAGTACGTTTTGAATAAAGTTATTATATTCCTATTTCATAAAACTTACCCTTCTTGAGTTTGCTGTGTCAGTGAAATTTTACTTTTGTCAAACTCTTCCAAGTCAGAGTCATTGTTTAAAGGAATATATTTTTCCTGCTTGTCTGCTTCCATCATTTTCATTTCTGAAAGTCTTGATTCAATAATCTCTGAAAGTCTGTGTAAATTCTAAAGTGATTTAAAAGCTATGCCTATAAATTCTATTTGTATCCTAGAATAACATTTAGGAACAAACTTTGGGGTAGACAGCTTGTTAGCCTGAGCTTCCTAACTTAGTGTTGAGCCTGCAGCCCAAGAAGCCTGTGAGGTTTTTCTGCAAAAAGTTCCTCCCACTTTAACTGCAGGTAGGATTTCAGTTTCACCTTCACAGGACTGGATGTGGGGAGGGCAAAGGAGAGAACAAGTCTAGCAAGATAAAGGACTCACATGAGGGGAGGTGATGTGAAAGCAAATATCAATCAATAACCAACAACCTGTTTTTTGAATTTTGATCTAAAGTTTCCCTTCATCTGAAACTGTTAATAAAAAAGAGTCAAAAAAATTTTTAAAAGGGGGAATGACGGTGTAATTTTATTATTCAATTTATTTATTTATTTGACGTTTAAGTTCATGGTTGCCAGTGCGGGTTACATAGGAAAACTTGTGTGATGGGAGTTTGTTGCACAGGTTATTTCATCACCCCAGTATTAAGCCTAGTACCCATTAGTTATCTTTCCTGGATCTTCTCCCTCCTCTCCCACTCCACCCTCTGAAAGGCCCCAGTGTGTGTTATTCCCTCTGTGTGTTAATGTGTATTACACACCCTAAAAGACACAGGCTTAGGCTTCCTTTTTTTTGGTTTGTTTTGACGGAGTCTCACTGTGTTGCCCAGGCTGGAGTGCAGTGGCGCCTCTAGGCTCACTGCAAGCTCCGCCTCCCACGCCGTTCTCCTGCCTTACCCTCTCCATTTGCTGGGACTACACGTGCCCACAATCACACCCCGCTAATTTTTTGTACTTTTAGTAGAGACAGAGTTTCACCGTGTTAGCCAGGATGGTCTCCATCTCCTGACCTCGTGACCCGCCCACCTTGGCCTACCAAAGTGCCGAGATTACAGGCGTGAGCCACCGCACCAGGCCGGCTTCATTCTTAATTCTGTGGCCAAACACTAAACAGCATTCTTGAGCCAGATTTTTTTTCTTTCTAGATCAGGCTACTGTAGTCTCCACGTTCTGTGATGTCTTTTATTCAAGTAAGAATGCAAGTCCTTTCAGGTATCTTCAAAATCTTTATTTTGATATGTAACTCTGGCAATAAAGTATTAGTACCTATGTGTTGGATATAAATAAAGTCCATTAATCATTTGTTTATCAAAAAGATTCAGAAAATTAGTAGGTTGTTCATATGTGGGCAATATTCTTATTAATCTATTAGTTCTGTTCATTTTGCAAAGGGTAGTTACTTGCGCAGGCAATTGCCATCTCTTCATTTTTCTCTTAGAGAACTGGTTCTCAGGCTGGAACATTACATTCACTTGGGGAGTGTTTAAAAAATATCAATGCCAGGGCCTCAATCCAGATGAATTAAATCACAAATTTTGAAGGTAGAACCATATTTATATATGCATATATATGTGTATATATATGAATTCATATATGTATTTGAATTTTGAAGGTAGAACCCACATATATATATGAATTACTCTGAATTATTTGTATATATATACATATGATTTTCTAAGTAATTCCAAGAACTAAGTATATGACTAAATAATTATATATGTAATTCTAAGAACCAGTTAGTATTAAAAAATATTGTCCTACAAGTCTATTTTCAGTTTATTTGGTAAGATTATTGGTTGCAAAGATCATAACCCTTACTGGCTTCGACAAAGGACTTTGGGTGTGGTAGAATTTTGGCACCAAGCTTTTGTCCTTTTCTGGGAATGTGAGCTGGATATAGTGAACTGAACGATTATAGAATGGTATTCCTTGAGTATGAAGTGAGTATGCTCTCTGTGTGGGAGACGGAATAAAACAGCCATCTGGTGATCTAATCAAAAGGGTTGGCTACGATGGAGACTGACCAGCTATTCACCAAATTGTTTCTGTCTCTCTCGGACACATAGCTAGATGATATGCAGTTATGTACGGCTGTAGGACTGAGTTCTCAATGATGAATGGTGATGAAAAAGTGCTTCTGACACTTTCAAATCTGAGCATAAAGCTGTTTTATCTATTCACTTGCTCCATTGAACACACTCTGAAAACTTAGAAGAAGCTAGAGTTAGAGTATGCAAGAAGTTTGTAAATTTTTGCATAGAAGGCAGCTCCCAGGAGAGCCATCTTACCAAAAACACTCACAATGGGCTACTGTGTAAGCAGCAGATACATTTTTACTGTGGTCAGCCACTGAAATTTTGAGAATTCTTATTTTAACATTTAGCCTATCTTCAGTAATATGCAGAAGAAAGTGTCAGAAGATGAATGCGATATTCAGGTCTCAGGAAGAGAAAGATTAAGAACTGATGTGAGAATTCTAGTAGCAGCAGTTTGCTGATCTTGAACGTGGAGCACTACCTGTAATGGAGCTCCAACAACTGCCAGCCCCCATGATACTTCATTTTCAACTTCTTTTTTTTCTGGAAGCAAGAATCTGAAGGATTCATAGTTAATCCACTGTCAACTCTGGATCAGTTAGTCAGCTGTGGGTGGTGGAAGACAGCACACTTTTGGAAAGACAGAGAGAGTCTCCTTAAGTATGTTTCATATACTTAAGTAGGGTCAAGACTCTCCCCTACACATTCATGTAATTTTTTTCTGTTGTATTTCAATTACTGCTTTTATTATTTCTATAGTGCTTCTGTGTAAAATCCCTCAAAGCTTGTATGAAATTACTAGAACAAAAATAAATGTATAAATAATACATAGATCAAGGATTCTATTTCTTTCCTCTTTTTAAGTTAGCAGTGCCATTTATTTCTCCACAGGCCTTTGGCATCATTCATATTCTTCAACCTCTTCATAGGTTTCTAACAGTAGTTCACTGATCTCATTTACAAGTTTTTCATATATCCTGAAATATAATTATCCTCCCACCATGAGAATTTAATTCATTTACAACAACCCAGGAATTCTCTTACAATCTCTTCTTACATATTAAGTTTATTTCCTTCTTATCATGCTGAACTTCATTCTCCTTAACAGGAAAGATAGAAATATGATGACAGAGAAAAAGTGCCTCATGTTGTCCATCAACAGTATATCATAGGCTGCTGAAAACCAGTCTTTGTATTTCATCATCTTTCTTGATTTGAATTTAACCAAAAAGTGGACATTGTTGTTCAGAACAATTCTTTAAAGCCTAAACTCATTAGGAGCTTTAGATACAATAATATTGGTCTTACTGGCTTATGTAATCTTTCTACTGATCTTTAAGAGCACTTTCCCCGCCATTTTTATGTATAAATTTTACAGTGTGAATTCATCAGAGCACATCGTATGTACTTTTTCTGGCTTTATTTAGGTATTTTTTTTTCTATCTTTCTCAATAGGATCATTTATGGTTGAAAAAAATAAATATTATACTTCTGAGAATCCGTAAGTCACCATCTATGACAGAATCTCATATCATAAGATCAATACTCTCTCTTTCCTAAATGTTTGAATTTCTGCCTTTAAGGATACATGTCTTCATCTTCTCAGTTATTACAAACTCTTAAATCACGTGGTTTCTTTTTCCTTGTTTTATTGTTGCAAAGAGAAGGAATGGCACTGTCTGAGGAAGGAACTATCATTTTTAGATTTTCTGCCTTGGAAATATAATTGTTAATATATTCAGAGTCACTAGCCTAGCTGCAAAACTAGTTAAGAGCATATAAAAATAAAATGCAAAAATGAGAATGACAATTTTTGAATTCACATTCATAGACCTCCATCAACCAGGATATGTAGATACTTTCATTAAATGATGAGCTTATTCTTCCTCTGCAGTCAAATATATATACAATGTCAAATTATAATCTAATGACATTGGGCAAATTGAAATAAGTTGGGTGATTTTTATTATTAGGATCATCATTCCATAAAAGCTGGATGTGTCAACCTTACCAAGAAGGAAATATCTATATATTTGCTTTGGGAAGCTGAAGAGGATCTCTTGAGCCCAGGAGTTGGAGGTTGCACTGAGCTATGATTATACCACTGTACTCCAACCTGGGTGCACACTGACACCTTGTTTCTTTCTTTCTTTTTTTTTTTTTTTTTTGAGGCGGAGTCTTCACTCTGTCACCCAGGCTGAAGTGCAGTGGCTCGATCTTGGCTCACTGCAAGCTCCGCCTCCCGGGTTAGCGCCATTCTCCTGCCTCAGCCTCCCGAGTAGCTGGAACTACAGGCACCCGCCACTGCGCCCGGCTAATTTTTTGTATTTTAGTAGAGACGGGGTTTCACCGTGTTAGCCAGGATGGTCTCGATCTCCTGACCTCGTGATCCGCCCGCCTCGGCCTCCCATGCATATATCTGTACCTATATATAAACAATATATATAAACACATACTTCATATATATATGAAATTTTTCAGGCTAGTATTTAGGACCCCCTAAAATCTTTGGATATGTTTGTGGGATTTTGGTTCTATAATTGTATTTTACTTATGCATTTTAATTTCTAAATTATAAAAAATTAGTTATAAAAACTAAATTGTATTTTCAAGGAATTGGTCACAGTTGAAAACAATTTTTAATGCTCAAGTTAATGTTCTAAATTGATAAAAACAGACTACAATTTTCAGAAGATATGAAGACAACAGTTTCATATCTGTCTCTAAGCCATTTATTGCCTTATTAAAAACAAAACCTTTCTGGGGTTATTTCACTAGGCAATCCATCATAAATTACCTTTAAAGGCTAGTTTTTTATCGAAGTCCCAGGGTCCGATAAGATTTACTTAGAAATCCATAACTATGCAGAAATATGAAAATATTTTCTTGCTTTCCCACACTCCCTAAGGCAAATTTACCTATCTCTGCTTTAAACATTTATGTGCTGACAGTTTAGCTCTCCAAAAATAATGCCATTTTTCTATTTTCAAACTTTCTGTGGCTCTACACTCCCTGATTCTTGCAAATTTCACTTCAACACAAATTAATTCTTATGCCTGGAGAATTGGCCTGGAGCAGTGTTTTTTTTTTTTTTTTTTTTTCCTAGATGAATTTTTCAGCAAAGCATATCAAGAATTTTTTAGGAACATAAACTCCAAGGATTTCCCAGATATTTGGAAGTTGCCAGTGGTTTCTCACTTGTGTACCAAGGGTACATTAGAAGGTCTAGAATACTTGCATAATACTATTATATCAATTTATCTTTTAATTTATTCTTAGCCATATATTTACAGGTCAATTTTCATAGGCCCAAAAGAATAAAAAATTTTCATGCAGGTAAGTATCTTCTTGAGATACTGTTTTCTTGTCCAAAACACCTTTTAAATATCAAATGAGCATTTATTGTTCTAATCCAGAATTTAGCTCCATTCCAACTAGTCTTAGTAAAACTTAAACAATTTTATTGACTTTCCTAAATTTATACTTGAGATTACAATTACTCTTTGGCACCACCTGACAAAACTGCCACATTCTCCTTTTCCTTTTCCTTTTCCTGTTCTCCATGATGACGTTGTCAAACATACTCTACTTTTTTTCAATACTCTCTTGTCTGTATTCACATCACAGAAAATCAAAGACTTAATAAGTGAATAATCCTAACTTGGGGAAGAAAGAAAAAATTGCCTGTAATTGCAATCACTCTTACTTCTTTCCTTTCTCTTACAGTGTTTAATAATTCATTGTTATGTGCCAAGGAACTACTAGATTCTGCTACTGGATTTACAGTCTAGTAGTCAGGGAGAAATACAGGTATATCGGAAAGTCCCACATTATGTGATAATGTTCTGACTTATAAGTGGGGAGCTAAATGATGAGAACACATGGGCAGATAGAATGGGACAACACACACTGGGGCCTATTGCAGGGCGGAGGGTGGGAGGAGGGAGACAATCAGGAAAAATTACTAATGTGTACCAGGTTTAATACCTGGGAGATGAAATAATCTGTACAACATATCCCCATGACACTAGTTTATGTATGTAACAAACATGCACGTGTACCCCTGAACTTAAAACAAAGTTAAGAAATATTAAAAATACTATATAGAGGTGTGATTGAGTTTAAGATACCACCAGAAGAGAACTCTAATCAGTAGGTAATCCAGGATTATTCTACTGTCTGTAATGCATGAGCAAAATCTTGAAGAATGAGTCTAAAGATTAGCCTGGAGAGTGGAGTGAGAAGTTCTAACCAGAGTACTTGGAATTTGTGTAGTCTTGGGTACAAATGAGCATGAAAGTTTTCTGTTATTTATTTTTGTCCCTGAAGAATGTAAATATTTATTTATTTAAATTCTTAGTTGTTGTTTGACTGAAACAAAGGGAATATATGGGATATTGGTTCCAGTATATGAAGCTAGAATCCACAGGTGCTGACATAGGTATTTCACAACTGGAGGAGATGTTCTTTTTCCTATCTAAAGCTAAATCCTCCACCACTATCTTTGATCTCATTTTTCCTATATTGATCAAATATCCCATCTTGGGTCTTTTCTCATTTTTCTATGATGACTTTGCTTGCTTAGCATAAAAATATACAGTCATGTGCTACATAACAATGTTTGAGTCAACAACTGACTGCATACACAATGGTGGTACCACAACATTATAATAGAGCTAAAAGGTTCTTATTGCCTTGTGATGTCGTAGCCACTGTAGAAGTGTAGTGCAACAATTCATTCAGGTGTTTGTGGTGATGCTGGAGTAAACAACTGTGCACTGATTTTTACCATTATTTTAGAGTATACTTCTACTTTTTAAAAGAGTTAACTTTACAACAGCTTCAGGCAGGTCCTTAGGAGGTATTCTAGAAGAAGGCATTGTTGCCATAGGAGGTGACAGCTCTATGCATGTCATTGCCCCAGAAGAGCTTCTTGTGAGACAAGATGTGGAAGTGGACAACTGTTATTGGTGATCCTGACCCTGTGTAGGCCTAGGCTAATGCATGTTTGTGTCTTTTTTTTTTTTTTAAGTTTAAAAAGTAAAAAGTAAAAAAAAAAAAAAAAAAAAAAAAAAAATTAGAAAAAAGCGTATAGTATGAAGATAAAAAGAAAGAATATTTTTGTATAGCTGTAAAAAAGTGTTAAGAGTCAGAAAGTTAAAAATATTAAAAATTTTATAAAGTAAATAAACTAAGGTCCATTTATTATTAAGGAGAAGAATTTTTAACAAATTTAGTATAGCCTCAGTCTACAGTGTTTATAACATCCACGGTAGTGTACAGTAATATCCAAAGCCTTCACATTCATTCACCACTCACTCGCTGACTCACTCAGAGCTAATTCCAGTTCTGTAAGCTCTATTCATCATGCACCACTTTAAAAAAATCTTTTATACTATATTTTTAGTGTACATTTTTTATGTTTAGATATGTTAAGTTAACAAATACCATTGTGTTATAATTGCCTACAGTATTCAGTGCAGTGACATGATGTACAGGTGTGTAACCCAGGTGTGATAGGCTATATTATATACATAGGGGTGCAATAGGCTATACTATACAGGCTTGTGTAAGTACACACTGTAATATTCAATTATTAAATCAATCAACGATGCATTTCTTAGAACATATCCATGGGATTTTTAAATAAGGCTGTAAAGAAGGAAAGCTATGAAGTATTTTTTTTTTTTTTTACCCTGACTGAAATCTCTGAAACATTTGACCATTTTTTTTTCTCTCAATGCTCCTCTGATTTATTTTTACATCTCTACCTTCTCAATTTTCTTGAAGAGACTCCTCTACTTTCACTCACTCACTGAAATCAATACAGCTCATGATTCTATCCTTAGGCCTTGATCTTTTTTTTTCTTCTTCTTCTAGATACATCATCCACATACCATGGCTTCAACTACCATTTATATTCTAATGGCTAGATTCAGCCATTCTGTCTGTCTGTCTGTCTATCTATCTATCATCTATCTATCTGTCTGTCTATCTATCTGTCTGTCTGTCTGTCTGTCTGTCTCTACTTACATATTCATTGACTACTTCTTATGCACCTCCCATTGTTATATATACCAGGGACATGGTGTAAAAAATGTAAAGTACCAGATCTATGGGAAATTACAATCTAGAGCATGGGAACTAATAAGCACAGCATACAGCATTCCAGAGTCATTAGTGTCATAAAGAGAAAAAATGTAGGGGAAGGGGATAGTTATGGGTCATGGAAAGACTTTGTGAGATAGCAGTTTAATAGAGAAATAAATAATACGAGGGACAATTGTATTTCAAAATCTGGCATGAAAACATTCTAGGCAGAGTGAACATCGAGTTCAATAGGAATATTCTTGGCAATTACTACAAACATCAGGAATGCCACTGTGACTAGAGAATATACATACATAGTGATAAATAATAGGAGTTACGTTGGGAGAGTTAGGTAACTAAGAATCAGATTTTGTATAGCCTTATAGCTCGCTCTCTCTCTCTCTCTCTCTCCATATATATATATATATATATGTTAATCTCTATATATATATGTCTGTATTAGGGTTCTCTAGAGGGACAGGACAAACAGGATAGATGTGTATATGAAACGGAGTTTATTATTAAGGATAGACATATATATGAAAAGGAGTTTATTATTAAGGAGTATTGACTCACATGATCATAAGCTGAAGTCCCACAATAGACAGGCTGCAAGCTGAGGAGCAAGGAAGCCAGTCTGAGTCCCAAAACCTCAAAAGTGGGGAAGCCGACAGTGCAGCCTTCAGTCTGTGGCCCAAGGCCTGAACCCCTGGTAAACCACTGGTGTAAGTCTATGACTCCAAAAGCTGAAGAACTTGGAATCTGATGTTCAAGGGCTTCTATTTTCCTGATTGTCTCCCTCCTTCCACCCTCCACCCTTCAACAGGCCCCAGTGTGTGTTGTCCCCCTCTATATGCCCATGTGTTCTCATCATTTAACTCCCCACTTATAAGTCAGAACATTATCACATAATGTGGGATTTTCCGATATACCTGTATTTCTCCCTGGCTACTAGACTGTAAATCCAGTAGCAGAATCTAGTAGATCCCTGGCACATAACAATGAATTACTAAACATGGTAAAAAAAAAAAAAAAAAAAAAAAAAGGAAAGACGTAAGAGTGATTGCAAATACAGGCAGTTTTTCTCTTTCTTCCCCAAGTTAAGATTATTAAGTGGTACTTTAAATGTGACTTTAAACTTCCTTTGAGCCAAATTACCTTCAGGATGTGATCGAGTCCCCAAAGAGTGTCTGGTTCATGATTGATACATTACATAATGAAGCACATGTGGAACATGGACAGAACTTTGCTCCTATTTTCTTGAACTTGTCACTATTACTACTATTTGCAACAACTACTGTGTTGAGTTCCTGCAGTGGTCAAGGAAAACATCTGAAGACTATATGTGAAATCTGAACAAACATATAAAAGTATCTGACCATATTCTCCCACGTATATTAGATCTTAACTTTTGTGAATATTCTCCTGTCTCGTACAATATACATTTTTTATGTATTGTATTAAAAATGTAAATCAGAACTTAGAATATGCCTAGATATAGTATCTTAATAAACTTCCCTTGTCAAGTGATATGTCTGTTTCTCCCTTGCTTAAAGGGGCTGCAACTATTCCCTGCCATGAGAAAGGTATTTCAAGAGAAAACACTTTTCCTCAAATGCCAATCCACTTTCTTCATTATCTTGAGTTGTAACCACAATCAACCCTTTCTGTGCCTAACATGAATGGTTTTATGATTTAATCAACAGAGACATGAATGCAGGTGTGCTTAGGAGCATTTTAAATGGAAATAATAAATACAGGGCAGAACCCAAGAAGGTTCTGAAGACACAATTAGTTGGTCATTTGGATTACTTGCATTCTCCACATATACTTTACTTTCCATCCCCTAATAAACACCTGTTGTACTAGGAAAGATTCTCATAGCATGGACCATTATAGAATATAAATAAACCAGTCCAGAGAAACTACGTTGGCATTAGGCAATTTTAGAATTTTGTGCAAATGCAGGAAAATGTTGGATTGGTACAAAAGGAGGAATTGCTTGATACCTGAGTCCTGGATCTAGAGCTATTGAAAACACTTAATCTAAATATCTGAGCAGTGAATGAATATCCTTAAGTTGTAAAAAGGATGGTTATATTGTTAGGATTTGTAAAATATATATTATTTTGTGAAAGATAGAAGGAAGGTTATATTTTAATACTGATCAGCCAAAGCATAGACACTATCAGAGACATTTGTTTGTTTGTTTTCTGTTTTGAGTTATTTTTGTGGCTATTTTCAGCATCAGTGCATATTTTTGCTTTGGGAAATGCCTCACTGTGTGCAGTATTGGTAGAAACAATGCCATATCCTCTCAGGAAAAGTCATTATGAGGGAATGATCCTACTTTTCTGTCACTGGTAGAAACAGCATACGGACCCTAACTGATTGAAAGCTCATGTCTGGGACTTGAGATGCAAAGGTAAAGGATGAGAAACTGGTACACTGAGTAGAATGCTTTTAATAGAGCCTGGTTGCTGTATTTCTCGTTTCTTTATCTTCTAGAGCTGCCCTTGTTCCTGCCTATTTTATAGAACAGTTCTCTAGTCTTCCTATTGATTTTATGAGCTTCCATGTGGTCTTCCTGTACATTTATTCTTGCTTTCGTTTTCATTTAAGACAGCCTGATTGGCAACTTCTTTCCTCATTGTAAAGGAGTCTAAAGACTATCTCTTCATTTCTCCCATATTACTCAACTACCCTACTATCCCCATCCCTTCTCCCTGTAGGGATACTTCTAAATGCTGAAGAATAAAAATCCTGACCTTTCCTCAAATGCGTAATATATTTAGAAAACAAACTAAAGTCATTAAATTATAAGCTGAGCTGCAATTACTTGGCCCTCTCCTCTACTGATACTCTTTTATTCCCTTTTTTAAGAAACACATGCTTTTGATATGAAATATTCATTAGTGGTTGTGACAACCCTTTTCACCTGTATAGAAAAGTCATGGATACTTATATATAGTTTTAATTCATTTCATTTAAAAGGATAACTTTTCCTTGTACTTCTTTTAATTTTTTAAAAATTGACACATAATAGATCTACATATTTTGGGGGTAAATATGATAAATTGATACATTCATATAATGTATAAAGGTCAAATCAGGATAATTGGATTATCCATCACTTTAAATATTTATTTTTTGTTTATGCTAGGAACATTCAGATTATTCTCTTCCAGCTATTTTGAAATGTACAATAGATTAATGTCAACTATAGTCACCCTGCTGAACACAAGGTCCTCTTACTTTTCTCTAACTGTATTCATTATTCTACCTCTTTTCTTATCCCTCTCCTCCCCACCTTTCCTGGCCACTGGAAACCACTAATCTAACTCTCTATCTTTATGAGATACACTTTTTTTAACCTCCCACCTATGAGTGAGGTAGTGCAGTATTTGTCTTTTTGTGCTTGGTTTATTTCACTTAACATAGTGACTCTCATTTTATCCATGTTTCTGCAAATGACAGGATTTTATTCTTTTTATGGTAGAATAATATTCTATTGTGTATATATACAACACTTTCTTTATCCACCCATCTGTTAATGGGCATTTAGGTTGATTCCATATTTTGGCTATTGTAAAAAGTGCTGCAGTAAACATAGGAGTGCAGATATTTCTTTAATATATTTATTTACTTTCTTTTGAGTATAGACTCAGTGGTGGCATTCCTGGATCATATAGTAGTTGTAGTTTTTAGTTTTTTGAGGAACCTCCATTCCATTCTCCATAGTGGCTGTACTAATTTACATTCTCACCAAAAGTATATGTGGGTTCCCTTTTCTCCATATCCTTTCCAGTATTTGTTATTGCCTGTCTTTTGGAAAAAGGCCATTATAAGATAGATAGATAGATAGATAGATAGATAGATAGATAGATAGATAGATAGACTAAATACTTATTATCTATGGAGTGAAAACAGATCTCGTAGTTTTGATTTACTTTTCTCTGATGATTAGTGATTATATAGTTCAGATTTTCATTCCCTCCAAATCTCATCTTGGACTCTGACACCCCAAATGTTGAATGTGGGGCCTAATGGGAGGTGTTGTGTCATAGGGGCAGATCCCTTATGAATGGCTTGCTCTCTCTGTGGTAGTGAGTTCTCACTCTTTTGTTCATGCAAGAGGTGGTTGTTTAAAGGAGCCCAGCACTTCTTGCTCTCTCTCTTGCTCCCTGTCTCACCATGTGACAAGCCTGCTCCCCCTTCACCTTTTGCCATGAGTAAGAGCTTCTGAGGTCTCACCAGAAGCTGAGAAGATGCTGCTGCTGCTACGCTTGCACAGCCTGCAACACTGTGAGCCAATAAACTTCTTTTTTAAAGACAAACTTCTCAGCCTTTAGGTATTTCTTTGTAGAAACACAAAACAAACTAATACAATGACACTAAATATTTTTTCATATACCTGCTTGCCATTTGTCTGTCTTCTTTAGAGAAAGGTCTGTTAAGATCTTTTGCCCATCTAAAAATTTGATTATTTATTTATTTGCTACTGAGGTGTTTAGGCCCCTTATGTATCTTGGCTATTAATCTCTTGTCAGATAGTTTGCAAATATTTTCTTCCATTCTGTGTATTGCCTGTTTGTTGATCATCTCCTTTGCTATGGAGAAGTCTTTCAGCTTGATGTTATCCTATTTGTCTATTTTTGCTTTTGTTGCTTGTGCTTTTGAGGTCTTACCCAAAAACTCTGCCCAAACCAAGTCTTGAAGTGTTTCCCCACTGGAAATTTCTCCTGGTAGTTTCATAGTTTCAGTCCCTTAGATTTAAGTTTTTAACCCATTTTGAATTAAAGTTTTATATAACTAAAAACAGGAGTCTAGTGTAATTATTCTGCGTATGGTTATCCAATTTTCCCAGCAGTATTTATTCAAGAGACTGTCCTTTCCCCATTGTATGTTCTTGCCAACTTTGTGGAAAATAAGTTAGCTGTAAATGTGTGGATTTGTATCTGGGTCTTCTATTTGTTTCTATTGGTCTATGTGTCTGTTTATATGCCAGTACCATGCTGATTTGGTTATCATCACTTTGCAGTGTAATTTGAAATCAGGTAATGTGATATGTCTCCAGCTTTGTTCCTTTTGTTCAAGAGTGCTTTGGCTATTTCAGGTCTTTCCTTGTACCATATAAATTTTAGGATTTTTAAAAATTTCTTTAAAGAATTTCATTGGTATTTTGATAGGGATTGCACTGAATCTGTAAATTGTTTGGGATACTATTGTCATATTAACAATATTAATTTTTTTCCAATCCATGAGCATGGAATATCTTTTCTTTCTTTGTGTGTGCCCTCTTGAATTTTCTTCATCAGTGTTTTACAGTTTTCTTTATATAGATCTTTACTTTTTGGGTTAAATTAATTCCTAAGTATTTAGTATTCTTTGTAGCTATTGTAAATAGGATTGGTTTCTTGATTTCTTTTTCAGATTGTTCTCTGTTGACATATATGAATTCCACTGATTTTTCTATGTTGATTTTGTGTTGTGTAATTTTGCTGAGTTCATCTACCAGTTTTAACTTTTTTTGTTGTTTGTTTTTGTTTTTTTGCTTTGTTTGTTGGAATCCTTAGGCTTTGCTAAATGTAAGATCATGTCATCTGCAAACAAGGCTAGTTCAACTTCTTCGTTTCCAATTTGGATGTCTCTTCGCCCTCCCCTCCCCTCCCCTTCTCTTCCCTTCTCTCTTTTACCTAATTCTTTCCCTTCTTTCCTTCTTTTACTTAATTCCTCTGTCAAAGACTTCCAGTATTACATTGAACGAAAATAATAAAAATGAAGATCCTTGTCTTGTTCCAGATCTTAGAGAAATGGCTTTGATGTACTGCACTCAGTAGGATTTTGGCTATGAGTTTTTGCTGTAGGGACTGTATTATTTTGCAATATCTTCTCTTTGTACCCCGTTCGTTGACTTTTTTTTTTTAATCATAAGGGGATGTTTTATTCAATGCTTTTTTCAGCATCTATTGAAATGATCATATGGTTTTGTTGTTGCTTATGTTAATGTGACATATCAAGTTTAATATTTTGCATATGTTGAATCATTCTTGCAACCTTGATATAAATCCCACTTGAGTATGGTGAGTGATCTTTTTAATGTGTTGAACTTGGTTTGCTAGTATTTTGTTGAGGCTTTGCATTTATTTTCATTAATTATATTGGTCTATAATTTTCTTTTTTTTATTGTGTCCTTTTCTGGCTCTGATATCAGAGTAATTCTGACTTCTTAGAGGAGTTTGAAAATATTCTATCCTGTTATTTTCTTTTGGCAGTATGTAAGTAGAATTGGTATTAGTTCTTCTCTAAGTGTTTGGTAGACTCTATCAGTTTATTTCTCAGATCCTGGGCTTTCTTTGATGGAAGACTTTTTATTATGTATTATGGCTTCTATTTCATTACTTGTTTTTAGTTTGTTTAGATTTTCTAATTTTTCATCCTTCAATCTTGGTAGGTTGTCTTGTGTCCAGAAATTTATGCATTTTTTTCTAGGTTTTCTAATTTGTTGGCATCTGGTTGGTCACAGTAGTCTGTAATGGTTCTTAGTATTCTGTGGTCTCAGTTGATAAGTCTTCTTTTTTGTTTCTGATTGTATTTATTTGGATTTTCTCTCTTTTTTCTTAGTTTAGCTAAAAAGTATATTTTTAAAACTCAGTTTAAAAATTGTTTTGATCTTCTGCAGTTTTTAGTCTTAGTTTTATCTATGTCAGCTCTGACCTTTATTTTTTCTTTCCTTCTATTGTTTGGGGGTTTCATTTTTTTTCTCACTTTTATAGTTCCTTGAGGTGCATTGTTAGGTTGTCTATTTAAAGTCTTTCTACTTTTGGTTATTGCTATAAAACTCCCTCAGTACTGCTTTTGCTGTATCCCATAGATTTTGATAACTTGTATTTCCATTGTCTTTTGTTTCAAGATATTCCTAAATTTCCTTCTTAATTTATTCATTGACTCATTGCTTGTTCAAGGGCATGTTACTTAGTTTCCATGTGTTTGTTTTGTGTAGTTTCCAAGGTTCAAACCCTCTTGTTATTGATTTCTAGTTTTATTTCATTGCAGTTACAAAATATATTTGATATTATTTCTACTTTTTTTTTGAATTTGTTGCAGCCTAAACTGTAGTTTACCCAGGAGAATGTTCCACGTGCTGATGAAAAAAAATGTATATTCTGTAGCAACTGGGCAAAAATGTTTGTAAAGGTTAATTAAGCCTATTTAGCCTAGTTTGTAGTTTAACACCAATGTTTCCTTGTTGATTTTCTGTCTAAACGATCTGTCCGTTGCTGACAGTAGGGTATTAATGTCTCCTACTATTATTGTATCACGGTCTGTCTCTCCTTTTAGATTTATTAATGTTTGCTCTATATACTTGAGTGCTGTGACGTTGAATGCATAGATATTTAAAATTGTTACATCTTTTAGCTGAATTGACCCCTTTATCAGTATACAGTGATCTTCTTTGTCTGGTTTCTCAGTCTTTGACATGTAGTCTATTTTATCTGATGTAAATATAGTTATTTTTGCTCTATTTTGTTCTCCATTTGTATGGAATAACTTTTTCCATACTCTCATTTCCAGTCTATTTGTGTCTTTATAGATAATGTTCATTTCTCATAGACAGCATATAGTTGGGTCTTGTTTCTTTATCCATTCAACCACTCTATGTCTTTTAACCTGAGAATTTAGTCCATTTACATTCAGTGTTATTACTGATAAGTAAGGAGTTACTGTAGGAATTTTGTTGATTTTTTTTATAGGTTGGTTTGTAACTCCTCTGCTCCTTTTCTCCTTTTTGTTGCCTTCTTTAGGGTTAAATGATTTTCTCTGGAAGTATGCTTCAATTCATTGCATTTTATTATGTGTGCATCTATTATAGGCTTTTGCTTTACGATTACCACGAGGTTTCCAAAAAAATCTTATAGCTATAAGAAGTTATTTTAAAGACATGATAACATCTTAGATGGCAAAGAAAATAATAGAAACAAATGAAATTTTAAAAATCCTCTGCGAATTAACATAATTCTTCTCACATTTTGATTTTGTGTTGTCTTAATTTAGATATTTTTATATTGTCTATCTCTTGATAAGTAACTGTGCATGTTATTGCTTTTGATAGATTTGTGTTCTGGGCTTCCTTATGAGCAGATTTTCACCACAACTACAGAATTAGACTCTTCTGGGGTTTTCTGTGCACTTAATTTTACCAGTGGGTTTTATACCATTTTTTGTCGTTGTTGTTTGTTTGTCTTCATTGCACATTAGTGTTTTCTTCTTTCAGATTTAAGAACTCCCTTCAATAATTCTTGTAAGATCAGAAGGGTGGTGATACATTCTCTCAGTTTTTATTTGTCTGGGAAAGACTATCTCTCTGCATTTGAAGGATAGCTTTGCTGGATTTTGTATTCTTGGATGACAGTTTTTTGTTTTTTTTCCCCAACAATTTTAAAATGTCATCTTACTCTTTCCTGTCCTGTATAATTTCCTTTGGGATGTCTGTTGCCAGATGAACTGGAAGGATTTAAAAAAATATGTCATTTGCTTCTTTTTAACTTGCTGCTATTAGAATATTAGAATCCTCTCCTTTTCATTGACCTTTGAGAGTTTAAGTATTGCGTATCTTGGGGTGGTCTTATTTGGACTTATTTGGGTAGAATCTATTTGTTGTTCTCTGATCTTCCTGTACCTGGATATTTATATCTTTCTCAAGTTTTAGAAACTTTTTTCTTTGTTATTTTCTCTTTAAATCAACTTTCTTAACCTTGCGTTTGCTCATCTCCCTGTTGAACACCAACAATTCCTAGACTTGGTTTTCTGAGATATTTTTCTATATTTTGTATGTGATATTTGTTGCTTTTCATTCTTTTTCTTCTTTCTTCTCTGTGTATTTTCAATTAAATAGGCTGCCTTTGAGCTCACAAATTCTTTCCTCTCCTTTATCCATTTGGCTGTAGAGAGCTTATAATAATTCTTTTTCAGTTCAGTAAATGTATCAGTTCCAAGATTTCTATTTGATTTTTTAATTATTTCAGTCTCTTTGTTAAATTTCTCTGACAAATTTCTGAATTAGTTTTCTGTGTTATCTGGAAAATCAAATCACTGAGTTTCCTTAAAACTGCTAATTTTACATTTTTGCTTAGAGAACTCACATATCTCCATCTTATTAGTCTTCATCACTGGTTTCTTGCTTTGTCTATTTGGAAAGGTCATGATTCTGTGTTTGCTGTTGCCTCTTGCAAATATATGTCTATGCCTTTGCATTGAAGTATTAGCTATCTATTCCTGTCTTCTCTGTCTTATTTTTGACTTTTCCTGGATATGTTTGTTTAGAGATTATTTGTAATTTTTGAATTTCCTTTCTTTCTTTCCTGCTAGGTCATTACCTCATATTTGGCACTAGATGGTGGCGTAAGCCCAGGTTTGCCTCAGCTTTAGTAAACAATCAGAGCACTCCCTGCCCTGAATGAGGGAGTTCTCAAAGGGGATATCCTGGCAGTGTAGGAAGGCTTCTAGGAGTTTGTGCCAAGCGGACCTTTGGAATGTACCTCCTATAGTGTGGTACTATTGAACAGTCACTCTGATTGGATATTTCCTTTACCCAAGTTATAGACCAAATTTTCCAAGATTGGGGATGGTAGTCCCACCTCCACCTTTTGTCTCTGTCTTCAGTGGTATTTCTCACTTCAGGCACTGGTAATAATTTCCATGGGTTGAGGCAACAAAAGGTCTCCTGATACGGGAAACTGGTTGTCCACCTTGGTCTCACTTTTTCCATTGTAGAAACCAGGAGTTGAGGGAAATTTTTCTGTGTGCTTGGTACAGGGCAGATTGTGGGGCTGGGCATCAATGGTATAGAAGTTCAGTTCTCTTACCATCTGCTTGGAGTTTTTCTTCACTTTTCTGTGGCTCCAGGAACTGTCTCATCTTTATATTTCAGTTCTAGGATAGTGCTGGTGATAATCTCAGTGTTGTATATTTGGTTTTGGTTTTCTGTGAGGAGGAGCAAAGCCAGCTTGCTTTTATGCTGCCACTGTGGGACTGGAAGCTCCCCACATTGCACACTCTTCAATGTTTTATTACCTCTATGTGGCTGCTCTCTACGGCTTTATCCTGTCTTTTGGTTTCTAGCTTTTGCTCTTCATGTTCTCCAGGCCACTTCCACAGAGTTCCTTCATTTCATTATTTCAACAATTACCTTCATGCTTTGTCTTAGGCTTATCTTTTCACATGGTATGTTTCTGTTTCCATTTGAGCATTTTCTCATCACCTTTTATTCAGATGTCCAAATCTAAATATGAATTCAATCCCTATAAAATTATCTCTTCCTAACCACAATTGTAGTATTTGTTAGCTTCATCATTATCCTCCTTATGCTCTGGACTTCTTTGCTCATCACACTTCACCTTAGATTATTTCACATATGTTCTCACCACTTTACACAAGATAGGACACTGAAGCTGATAACTGGTTCTAGCTGCCTTTGACTCCCAATTCGTGTCTCTCCAATCCATCCTGTTTATTCAGTAAAACTCGTTGTCCTTAAAAGACATGTTCACACTGTTACTGCTCTGTGAAGCCCATAAAGTTATCAGATCCCTACCTCAGAAGTCAGACCACCTCAAGAACAGGTGGATGGCACTTACTAGTCTTTTACTTGTAATGGCGCTATTTCCTCTTCTGCTAAACAAGAATGATGACAGTGTTTTCTCTGCCCTCTGCAAGTAAATGATGTGGGAATACTTGAAAGAAATGTCCAGAGCCACATTTATAAATTATTATTATCATACTGTCTTTTGGCAGCACATTAAGTTTATACTCTTCTTGCTTTTGCTCTATATGTTTTTTTCTGTGTTTCCTAGTCAACATTTCTTCACTACTTCTGATAAGGAACCTTTTAGGAGAAGCTTCTCACTGACTCAAAACTTATAATAAAGGTCTTCTCACCCTTTTATTTTTATTTGGTTTTTCCCTTTGTCTGAGTTATTATTCTCTTTTATATACACTTGCCAAGATATACTGTTATGTTCAGTTCAACCTTTATTTCTTCCATGGGCATTTTCTATAGCATTACTCTCATACATTTCTTTCTTTTTAAAACTACTATTGCTAATCTGTTGCAATACTTATTGTAACAGGTAATTACTCTTTTGTTGATATTATTATTATTCTAGTTTTCTCTTTAGCAACTACCACAGTTTGGTGAGTATGGTAGGTGCTCAATGGTAGTTTTGATTGACTGACATAAGTAGCAAGTGTTATATAATATAGAAAATATAAATCCTTCCTTCACATATTTTATACCTAATTTTTTTTTGCACAAGGGATGATACAAAAATTGCATTACATTAACAAAACAAAAATTATTACATTAGAAATCTGAAATTGCTAAATATAGACATGCCAATCTTTATATTCAAGTGAATCACAAGGACAAATCAGCCTAAATAATAAATTAGAAGTCTGCAATGTGCTTGTGCCACTTGACAATGAGTCTCATAGACACAAATTGATACCATGGACAGATTTCTTATTAATCATGCTTCACCAGGTCATTGGGTTAAACATTTAAATAATAGGCTAATAGGAGTCTTGCTGGCAATTTAATTCCCGCTTTCCAGGCTCTGGAAGACAGAGTCTCTCCCCACCTTCCCTGGAGGAGGTGAAGTCCATCAAAATGTCGTTATTCTACATGTGTAACAGAGTAATTTCTCTTGGTTTCTACATAGGTAAAATTACAGTTGGCACTTTGTGATGAAGTGTCACTGATTGATCCTCATAGACTGATTCCTTTCCCCTCCTTACAACAAAGATCCCATTTTTAATCACCTTACTGTGTACTTCCTTTGCCTTACCCATTATGCAAGGAGGTCAGCTAGTAACACTCAATATGACTAATTAAAGAAAGAACTCCAAGGTAAAGTGCACAGAGGCACTTTGGTAATTGCTATGATATCCATAAATAATAATGACAACTAATGAGACCCGTAATAGCTTTGTAAATAGTCATTTGCCCACTCACAGGAGGTGAATAACAATTTACACTGAGTGAGGAGAGTCAACTCTCATGGGTCGTTGGTGCATTTCTTTTTCTGCTTTCTGTAGCCAACTCTTTTTGGCATTTCAGGAATTTCTGGAGGGGTTTGACTTATAACCAGCTCTAAATGATAGCACAGTGTTTCAATGCATGGAATGAATAGCATGTTCTTTGCATAGGCTACTTTATTTTAAAAATATTTAGTTAGGCTAATTTGAAATATCTTTGGAGATGGTAAGAAGAGTGGCCATATTCAAATACAAAAGAAATTTAGAAAGTTGTTACAAATAGAATTTTCTAATTCTATAGCTAGAAGGAGATTAGAGGTTACCTAATAAGAAAACCGAAGTCAAGTAAGGTGAATAAATTTGTGTAAGAACTTAAAACTTGTTTGTGCCAGAGTAGGGACAAGAAGATAGAATCTCTGGACCTGTGCCGGTTATCTTCACAGAGCAGATCTCTGAGGGCTTTGAAAATCATTAGTAGGGGTGTGGCTTGAATTGGGTTGTGAAGCCCCCTTGGTGATGTCATATTACTGTCTAGTAGCTAAACTGACTACAAATAGCATACTGCTAAAATAGAAACATAAAATCAGACAGGTGAAACAAATAGCCAGAAGTACATCAAAGCAGGTATCACAGCGAAAGACCTGAGGATCACTTTCCAAATTCAGGCGGAAACTTCTCACTCTGACTTAAAAGCAAAGAAACAGACAAATACACTTCGCTTCTGGATAGTACTTTGGTGCCTGGAAAATCGCTCTTCCTTCAGGACTGTTACGTCTCTTGAATAATATTCTACTTTCTAAGGATAAAAACCCAATTCCTGAATGTGGTCTTATCTTTTCCCATATGCTCAGAGTCGGCATCTTTCTCCTATTCAGGACTTTATATCTGCCTAGCTTTTTTTTTTTTTTTTTTTTTTTTTGGTCTGGGAAAGTTGATCTCATTCCTCTTTTGCTAGTTAATACTTTTTAATCTTTCAAATCTTAGATCAAGTGGTATTTCCTAGGGAATATCTTCCATGATTTTGAAAGGTAAAATCCATCCCTTTATTGTAGACTTTGACAACATCGGGAATTTTTGCAGCAGCTGTCACAGTTGCAGTTGAGTACTTGTTGTCCAGTTTATTTGATAAATATGGATCTCCATCATTAGGTGTATTAGTCTGTTTTCATGCTGCTGATAAAGACATAACTGAGACTGGGAAGAAAAATAGGTTTAATGGACTTACAGTTCCACGTGGTTGAGGAGGTCTCACAATCATAGCGAAAGGTGAAAGGCACATCTCACATAATGGTAGACAAGGGAAGAGAGCTTCTGCAGGGGAATCTCCCATTTTTAAAGCCATCAGATCGTGTGAGACTTATTCACTATCACAAGAACAGCAAGGGAAAGACCCACCCCCATGATTCAATTACCTCCCACTGGGTGCCTCTCACAACACGTGGGAATTCAAGATGAGATTTGGGTGGATACATAGCCAAACCATATCACTAGGTTTCAAGTCCCACGAGACCAAGACACTGTCTGTTTTTACAAACTGTTTTATTACCCTTCCCTAGAATGTGCCTGACACATTGTAAGTACTTAGTTTGATTAAATAAATACATGTATGAAATGAAATAAAACAGAGAATCATTTTAGAGAGAAAGAAAAACACTGCACATTGCTTTGTGAGAAATGCTGGATAGATTGTCTAGAGAGAGCCCATTTCTCTTACTCACTGCTGGATCTCCAGCATCTGGCTTTTTACAGGTTCACCTGACACCTGAGCTTGCAAGATATATCTGGTTATTGAATGGTTAAAGATTTCTATGTTAGGAGGTAAATGTGGCTGTTGACTAGAGTTAAAATTCTAAAAGTGTTAGCAAGTGTATTGGTCAGTGGGAAATTGATTAGTTTTGTGAGAGGTTTACTTATAAAATGATTCCATATGCCACCTAGACTCTGTATGTTGGTGGGAATGGATAAACACCAGCTCAGCTCGTTTCAGAATTACAAGCTTGAGTGAAGTTCCCACACTCTCTGCAAGTTCTAGTTTACATCTGAGGGAGAAGTTTGTGAGTGAGGCTTAGGCAGTCCCATTTGAATTCTTTTACCCATTCTCATTTATTAAAACTTAAGGAAGCCTTCAACAAATGGTACTGGGACAGCCAGATATCAACGTGCAAAAAAAGGAAGTTAGACCAATTACCTTATGCCATGTTTGAAATTAACTCAAAATGGACCATAGACATGTATAAGAACTGAAACTATAAAACTCTTAGAACATAGAAGAGTACATCTTGGTGACTTTGGATTAATCAATAGTTTCTTAAATATGGCACCAAAAGCATAAGAAACAAAGGAAAAAAATAGATAAATTGTATTTCATTGATATTAAAAATTGTTTGCTTCCAAGGAGAAAAGACAAGCCACATAATGGAAGAAAATCTTTGTAAATAACATATCTGATAAGGAAATTGTATCCAGAATAGATGAATTAACCTCACAATTCAATAACAAAAATGCAAATTATGCAATTAAAAATGGGTAAAGTCTCAACAAACTAGACACTCAAGGACCTTATCCTAAAATAATAAGAGCCAGAACCATCTATGACAAAACCCTTGCCAACCTCATACTGAACAGACAAAAGCTGGAACCATTCCCCTTGAGAACCAGAACAAGAGAAGGATGTCAACTCTCACCACTTTTATTAAATATAGTACTAGAAGTCCTAGCGACCAAAATCAGGTAAGAGAAAGAAAGAAAATCATTCAGATGTGAAAAGACGTTCTCAAACTATCTCTTTGTGCTGACAAAGTGATTCTATATCCAGAAAACCTGAAATACTCTGCCAAAAGGCTCCTAGAACTAATAAATTACTTCAGTGAAGTTTCAGAATACAAAGGCAATATACAAAAATCAGTAGCATTTCTATACAACAATAACATTCTATCCTAGAACCAAATCAAGAATACTATCCCATTTACAAAAGCCACAAAAAAATTAAATACTTAGGTCTACATCTAACCAAGGAGGTGAAAGATTGCTATGGGGAGAACTAAAAAATACCAATGAAAGAAATCAGAGACACACAAACAAATGGAAAAAACATTCCATGCTTATGGATTGGAAAAATTCATATTGTTGAAATGTCTATTGTGTCCAAAGCAGTCTAGAGATTTAATCCTATTCCTGTCAAACTACCAATGACATTTTTTACAGAAGGAGACAAAAATATTCTAAAAATTTGTATAGAACTAAACAGAGCGCAAATAGTCAACAAAATATTAAGCAAAAATAAACAAACAAAAAATAAAAACAAACAAAAACCCCCCAAAAAACTGGAGCCATCACATTGCCCAACTTCAAAATACATCACAAGGCTGTGGTAACCAAAACAGTGTGGTACTGGTACTAAAACAGGCACATAAATCAGTTGAACCAAATTGAGAACTCAGAGAAAAAGCCACATTCCTACAACCATCTGATCTTTGAGAAAGTTCATAAAAACAAGCAAAGGTGAAAAGACACTTTAGTCAATAAATAGTGCTTGGATAACTGGCTAGCCATATGACAAAGAATAAACTGGACCCCTACCTATCACCGTACACAAAAATCAAATCAAGATCAATTAAAGAAGTAAATGTAAGGCCTTAAACTATAAAAATCCTAGAAAAAAAATGTAGGAAATACCCTTTTTGGTATCAGCTTGAGAAATAACTTACGGCTAAGTCCTCAAAAACAACTGCAACATAAACAAAAATTAACAAGTGGGACCTAATTAAACTCGAGGGCTTCTGCTCAGCAAACAAAACTATGTACAAGGTAAACAAGCAACCTAGAGAATGGGAGAAAATAAAAACTATTCATCTGATAATGATCTAATAATATCCAGGATTTATAAAGAACTTAAAAGAAATCAATAAGCAAAAAAGCAAACAACTCATTAAAAAATGGGCAAATACGTGGACACTTCTGATAAAAAGACACATGAATGGCCCAAAAACATATATATACATAAAAAGCTCAGTATCTTTAATTATCAGAGAAATGCAAATTAAGCCACAATGAGACACCATCTTACACCAGTCAGAATAGCTATTATTAAAGAGTCAAAAAACAAAAATAAAAACATACAAACAGGTGATGGTGAGGCTGAGGAGAAAAGGGGACACTTGTACACTCTGGGTGGGAATGTGAATTAGTCCAGCCACTGTGGAAAGCAGTTTGGAGATTTCTTGAAGAACTGAGTTGGACTACCATTTGACCCAGCAATCCCATGATCAAGTATATACCCAAAATAAAATAAATTATTCTGCAAAAGGACACAGGTACCTGTACACTCATTGTAGCACTATTCACAATAGTAAAATCATGTAATCAATGCAGGTGCTTATCATGGTGGATTAGATAAAGAAAATGCGGCACATATACACCATACAATACTATGGAGCCATAAAGAATAAAATCATGCTCTTGCAGCAACATGGATGCAGCTGGAGGCCACTATCCTAAGTGAACTAATATAGAAACAGAAAATCAAATACCACAAGTTCTCACTTGTAACTTATAAATGGGAGCTATAAACATCAGGTTCACTGACATAAAGATAGGAAGAATAGAAACTGGGGACTAGTAGAGGAGGAAGACAGGAAGAGGGGCAAGTGCTGACAAACAACCTACTGAGTATTGTGTTTACCACCTGGCTGGTGGTTCAGTCACACCCCAAACCTCAGCATCGTGCTATATATCTTTTAAATACACATGCACAGGTACATCCTGATTTTAAAGTAAGAACTACATAAAAATGGATAAAAGGTTTGAATAAATATTTCTCCAGGGGAGATTTATAATGGTCCAATAAGCAAATGAAAACATGCTCAATGCTATGAGTGATTAGAAAAATAAACAAGCACAATGAGATACTCTCTCATACTCAAAGATAACCAAGATTAAAAAGACAGACAATAACTGGTGTTGGTGAGGATGTGGAGAAAATGGACCACTCGTACACTGCTGATGGAATTGTAAAATGTTGTAGCCACTTAGGCAAACAGTCTGGCAGTTTCTCAAAATGTAAATAAGAACAGGCAATTCCACTCCTAGGTATATACTCAAGAAATCTGAAAACATACATTCACACCAAAATTTGTACACAAGGATTTATACAAACATTATTTAAAACACCTCAAAAGTGAAAACCACCCAAATACTCATCAACAGATGAATGGATAAAGAAAATGTGGCATATTTATGTAATTAAATATTATTCAGCATTTAAAAAAGTGAAGTATTGATACTTACTACAGTGTGGATAACCCTTGAAAATATTATGCTCAGTGAAAGGAGTCAGACACAAAGTTCACATATTGAATGATTACTCTTATGTGGTACATTTTGAAGAGGCAAATCGATAAAGACAGAAAGTAGGGTAAGGGCTGTAAGGAGCTCTGGCGCAGGGGAATGAGAAGTGAATGGTATTGGGCACAGAGCTTCTTACTGGGGTTATGGAAATGTTGTAAATTTAGAGTGTAATGATGGTTGTACATCTCTTTGAATATACTAAAAAACACTGAATTGAGAACTTTAAAAAATGAATTTTATGAGATGTGACTAACCTCAACAAAGTTGTTATTGAAAAATGAACTAAAAAACACTCAAGTAAAAACTATAAGAACTTATACCTATGTGCATCATTCACATTACATTCTAAAGTTATCTATAACTGAAAGTGAGAAATGTTATGCTTTAATACAGGCCATTTTTAAACATTCTGGAATTTGCATAAAATTAATTTTAAGATTATTTTTGCTCAATATAATTGCATTTACTACTTACAAAATGAGACATTTAGAGCAAAGATTACCAGATATGACTATGAATTACAATCACATAGTACACTAACATCTAAAAATTTTAATCATGAAGTATTTCAAATATAAATTCAAAAGAGTATGTTATCACACTGATGTATGTTTACCTGTGAAAAGGATTTATCACTCTATGCTTAGTATAAGAAGTTTTGTCATAAATGGAGGCTGACTTTCATCAAGTGCTTTTTATCTGCCCATATTAATATAATCATGTTTATTTTTCTTCAATCTGTTAACATGGATTCCATTCTTTGATTTTTTTTTTTTTTTAATGATAAACTCTCCTTGCATTAAAGTTAAAGGTTAAACACATCACTGCTCACCAGAGCATAAGTATGTGCTTTCTTTTATATACTTCTGGTGGATGTTGGAAAGTATACTGGGGAGCACTAGAGTGTGACCTCCACGATGTCAGGGGCACACTATCTCCAGCCAGCCAGCAATTAGAGTCTTGTCTCTGGCGGTGAACTTAAAGTGTTTTCTTTCGGAGATGATTTTATTTGTGCTTTTTCAGGATACATGAGGCAATCTTAACTAAGGACTAATGAGATTAATTTTTTTTTCTTGGGATTTTGGAGCTTAGATGTAGTATGAATTCTAGTGACAAACTCATCTGAGCTTGTGGCTGGGAATTACAACGTGAAGATAAGTATTTTCACATTTTCCCCTGGATAGACTTTTTTCAGACTCACTCATAGAAGGCATCACCCTGTTTCTGCTTTTGAATAATAATAATTTGAATAATAATAATTTGAATCTTTAGATTCTGTGGTTTCTTAAAACTTAGGCAAAGTTGTTATGGCAGAAACTGACTCCATTACTAAATCACTTCTCTAGATTCACAGTTCTGCATTGTTTTAGTTTTAGAATAATTTCATTTACTTTCACATAAGGTAAGACATTCATGAGAGCTTTGTTTGATTTTTCTATTACCCTCATCCAGGATATTTTTAAGTTTCATAGTCCTCTTAGATTAGATATACTGATTAATTATGTGTTCAAAACCTTATCAATACTGACTTTGTTATTAACGGACATTTATGCCTTTGCTTCTCTTATATTCAGAAAGATGTAAGATGGAGCCTTGGTATAATCAGAGAAATGCAAAGACCTACATTCCACAAATCTGTTGCATTTAACACTATTTCTATAAGATGCTCTGATAACACAGGATCTCATCGTGAAATAAAGCTGGGAACCATTGCATACCAGAGCCTAACTTTACATTTACAATGAACATTTGCACAGTAAAAGTCCCGAGAAGTCACACCATAAATATCACTGTTTTATGTTGCTTAATATTTTTATTAAAGCCTATTAATATTTGAGGAAAATAGTATTCTGTAGAATAAGATTTCTTATTTTACAAGTGAAGAAACACAATCTTAATCAGACTTATGGATAGATACAATTAGGACAGAGTGAGGCAGAGAAATAAAGTCATGCTCTCAGTTAATTTATCTTGATCCACACTGCACATAGCTTATATCAGAGAAGCAAGTAGGAATGCAAAAGAAATGGGTTACAGATGACATAAATGTGCATATATTTGTAATTAGTAAGATAACTTAATAAGTTCCAGCATATAAAAGGCTTTCCAAAAGTGATCTCTGGTGTACTTGGACAGTCAGCAGGGCAAGATAAAAACATTATACTTTAGATTGGTGGTAATAAAAAGATCATTCCACAAAGGCAATGGAGAAGACCGGAGTACTCACTTCTCCTCCTTCTTATTTTGACCAATTGACCTATTATTAACTACTTGCTAAGCAGGTATTTGAAAGGACACAAATGACCTCTATCTTAATGGATTCTTCGATGTGGAATTAATGTTCAAAGACATTTAAATTCTGTACAACAGAAAACTACTTTCTTCCTTTTATTGCTTTAAAACCTCTGCTTATAAGCATTAAGGAATTGATTATCTTAATCCCATAAAGACAAAAAATTTAAAGTTAAAAAAAGGAAACTATTCCGTCATATTGTAGAAATCTTTTAAAAGTCAGTCTACCATGGCAAACACCTTGACTATTTTACCTTCACATCTTGCCACTGCACAAACTGAATTTTATTTATTTTTCACCAATATTATTTAAACATTCTCACTTAATAAAAAAAATCTGAATTTACTCCTTTTTGTGTCACAGGAATCTTTTAACAAATAAATTCTCAAATAAAGTCCATATAGAATGCTTTGGTGAAGAAGATGTAGAGAATTTGCAGCTCAATTTTCTTAGCCGTTCTCCTAAACATTTAGCCCCGAGTCATGCAGACACCTCCCCAAAACCCTTAAGACTCCACACAAACACTTTGAAAGACTGTGGAAATCTTACTGGAAAGGGGTCCCAATCCAGACCCCAAGAGAAGATTCTTGGACCTCACACAAGAAAGAATTCGGGAGGAGTCCATAGACTGAAGTGAAAGCAAGTTCATTAGGAAAGTAAAGGAAATAAGAATGGTTACTCCACAGGCAGAGCAGCGGTATGGGCTCCTGCACTTAGTATACTTACAGTTATTTCTTGATTATATACTAAAGAAGGGTGGATAATTCATGAGTGTTCTGGAAAAAAGGCAGGCAAAAAAAAAAAAAAAGGAGACGAGCTCTGGAACTGAGGACTCCTCCCCACTTTAGACCATACAGAGTAACTTCTGGATGTTGCCATGGCATTTGTAAACTGTCTTGGTGGGAATGTCTTTTAGCATGTTGATGCATTATAATTAATGTATAATGAGCAGTGAGGGTGACCAAGGTCTCTTTTATCTCCATCTTGATTTCAGTGGGTTTTGGCCGGCTTCTTTACTGTATCTTGTTTTATCAGCAAGGTCTTTGTGACCAGTATCTTGGACCGACCTCCTATTTCATCCTGTGACTAAGAATTCCTAACCTTCTGGGAATGTAGCCCAGTAGGTCTCAGCTTATTTTACCCAGCTCCTATTCAAGATGACATTGCACTGTTTCAAAGGCCTCTGACAGAAACAAATGAGAAATCTGAAGTTCTATCGATGCTCTCCCTTTCCCCTTAAGCTTCATCTCCTAGTAGTTCTGCATAAAATTGCAGAAGGTGCTATTTTCCATCCACTACTAAGTCAGCCTTCGTTATAATCCCCTCTTAGCTCTTACTGAGTCCTGTCTGCTATTCTCAGTCAAACCTTAGATATCCATTATTTTCCCTTCAACAAGATAACCCCAGGACTTAACTCTTTTACAGCCTAGAGCAATACTAAACCCACAGAAAGTTCCAGGATTCCACACTACAATGCTTCCTAAATTCTATTAACTCACAGCATTTATGTGTATCTGACTTGAAAGACTTGAGTATAATCTGAAATAAATATGTTACAAGGAAAATAATCACATTAGATGTTAAATATGTCTGTTTTCAGACCAGAGAGGAGAAATGTAATTTATATCTCTGCAAGATTTCCTTAATGAGCACATTATTTTTCCTAGCCTTGTCTGTCTGAGTCTACATCTCACCCTGTAATTAGCCCTTCACCCTCTACTCCTTTATCCTTTTACTAGGGAAACCCTTGATTAAATAATTCATCGTCCATGTTCAGAAAAGTTAGAATTGTTCTGGCTAGAACCAACACCAGGGGTAGGCAGACTTCAGCAGAACAGTGAAAACCGGCTTTAGTCATTTCAAGCCTTCATCCCTTTAAAATCTTCATTTCCCTCAGACCCTAGGTTTTTATCTCTTGTTAAATTTTGGAAAGTAAAGACACTCACAGAAATATAAACACTGGCTGGGTGCGGTGGTTCACCTCTGTAATCCCAGCACTTTGAGAGGCTAAGATGGGAGGATTGCTTGAGGCCAGGAGTTTGAGACCAGCCCTGGAAATACAGGGAGATCGTTTCTCTCTTAAAAAAACAAAACAAAACAAAAAAACCCAAAAAACAAAAAACACAGGCCAGGTGCTTTGGGTGGATCACTTCAGGTCGGGAATTTGAGACCGGCCTGGCCAACATGGTGAAACTCTGCCTCTAATAAAAATACAAAAAGTAGCCAGGAGTGGGGGCTAGTGTCTGTAGTCCTAGCTGCTTTGGAGGCTGAGGCAGGAGAGTCACTTGAACTCGGGAGGAGAAGGTTGCAGTGAGCTGATATCACCCTACTGCGCTCCAGCCTGGGTGACAGAGCAAGACTCCAGTCTCTAAATAAATAAATAAATGACAAAAATGAAAAAAAAAAAAAAAACACAGAAAGAAATATAAACACTGACAACACACAAGCCATTTCCAGAGACAGAATCTACATTATTATTGAAGAAAAGAAATATTTTCCAGATGACTCTACAATATGACTTTTCCCAGCCCACAATGTATATAACATTTAACACAATTTTTAAAAGAAATTTCAATCTCTCATTCTTAAATATTTCAAACCTGCAGACAATCTATTAAAAATTACTATTTGCTGTAGTGATTAAGATATTTTAATTAAATAAAATATTATAAATACATTTAAAGTCCAAGGTAACAGCTTTATCAGTGTGTTTATTTCTAGTAAATGTGTTTATATTTTACTGCATGTGGGTTCAAAAAAAGTTTCACTTTCTCTAATATTCTGGTTCCAGTCCAAGCCCTAGGGCCTTTGGTTCCTATTACTAAACCTTTCCAGACAACGTTTACCTCTGGTTTGTTCACAGTTAATTGCACAAAGAACCTAGAAATAGGAGGAGGGAGTATCCAAACTTACTGGGACCCCAACTTGTGCAGGTGCTTTACCCATCTTTTTATATTTCATCCTAATATTCATTATATAAATGGAGAAATTGGGACCCTAAGAGTTTAGGGTCTTAAACCAGGCCTCATGCTTGTAAAGAGCCAGTATTTGAAACTTATTTGGCCTTCTTGCCAAGCTGGAAGAGAACTGTGGCATCTCTACTCTCTAGAGTAGGTATATTATTTAAACTGTGAAGTGAGTAATGTTAATGCTAGTATTGTTAAATGAAGGCTAACTCTGTAATGGAATATGTATATCACTTTAATAAGTACCTCACCAATGCATTCTGAATATTGTTCACAATAGAATTTTCCATTTCTAAATGCATGATCAATTCAGAGAGAGAGCTCTAAAATTAATTTGATAGTCATGATGAAAGCTTTGGGACTTTTAATATAAAATATAGATTATCAAGATTGCTACCATAAAAACAAAGAAATTCTTACAGATAACTAGCCACGAATTATGGATGGACCAAATGGGATGTATGGAATGATAAATTTTTAGTAGACTTTGACAATGATATGCACATAATTTTAAAAGATAACATCTTGAAATATTACTATTTTGGGGTCTTCTAAGACTTTGAAATCAGTGTTGGAAATAAGTTAATATTATGTATTTATTCTATTTTCAGGAAAGCAGTTTGTAACATGTTTCTATTGATATTACCCTTAATGTACCTTTCACAACAACGAGCTATTCCCGTTCTGTTGTTTTGATGATCTTAACTAGGATCTAATATCTGATATTCAGAGGATACTGTAATATTGGCCCTACAACTTAATGAAGAACAGCATTACTTACTTTTATTTTTCCAGAGGCAGCTGGAACTCAACAGCTGTGTGACTAATAAAACATGGCATCTACTTTCTAATATAGAAACAAGAAAGTAAAGCTACCAAGCATTATTGTAAACTGGGTCACAGTCACATAACATGTTATCTGAAAAAGCTGAGTGGTGCTGCAATTAATGAATCACCTGGAACTATAACTGGGCTGAGGTATTTTTTTTTTTTTTGACCTAACCTATTTTTCACAAAACTAAATGCAAAGCTTTGCAGAAAGGAAACAAAAATTTCATGCCATCATTATCGACATATACACATCATATAAATCAAGTATTGAGTAGTGGAGGAAAAGGGTAGGTAACAGAAGTAATATTTATTGAGTGCTTATTTTTTTATTAACATGTACTGTGACTTTTATATAGGTGCCTTATTTAACCCCTACAAAAAAATCTTGTGCATTGATATTATGATTCCCATTTTACTGATGACGAAACTGAGGTTTATAATGTTTAAGTGATTTCAGCAGGTAGTACATTATATGAATGGGGTAAAAAGTCATTCAATTTGACTCCAGGACCATATTTCTTCCCAACAAACCTCAGTGCCCATGAATGAACAAAACATTTTAAAGAATGAATATTCCTTGGGTTCCCCAAAGAAGACATTTTGACATAGAACATGGCCTGCAAAATGCTTGTTTATACTCTTAAAATTAATGCTTGTGGAAGGGAGAAGATGAAGCAGGAGTGAGCAGAGAGAGAAGTCAAGCTGTGACACAGACCCAAGCTAACGGAGGTCATAGGAGCTTTGACAAGTTTTTCACTGAAGGAGGGTCTGGGTGGCCTCTCACAGTGTCCACCTCAAAGTTACCAGGTGCGCTAAGGACTTCCCAAGAAAATTGGTTAGTTTAAAAATGTGTAGAGGATGACAGTTTTTTGCATTTGTGAGATATTTCAATGGATTGGCTAGTTTACCTTTTATAAGCTGAAATTGGAATACAATTGATTCACTGCAATAGTAAGAAACAAGAAAAGGAGGCCAGGTGCAGTGGCTCAGGCCTGTAATCCTAGCATTTCGGAAGGCTGAGGTGGGTTGATAGCTTGAGCCCAGGGGTTCGAGATGAGCCTGGACAATATAGTGAGACTCCCACATCTACAAAAAGTAAATTAGAAAAAAGAAAAAAAAAAGAAAAGGTATTTTCTGTTTCATCACAAGTAGATTGTTGAGCTTAAGACAGTGTTGGAAAAAGTATTTTCTAAGATAAACTAGAAAGCTACCTCTCCAAGAAAATTGCCAGAAAGGCAAAACAATAAGGTGAATAACACTGGCCAGGAAGTGTGGCTATACTGTCAAGAAATTCTGCCTAGCTAAAGAAAATTACCAGGAAATGGTGGAGACACAAGTTCTGAGGATAATGCGAATTTGATTTCAGTTGAGATTTTGGTCCTTGAATGTACAATTATTTTGAAAAATGGCAATATGATACAACCATTATTTATCTGGCAAAATGCATTCTAGAATGAGGATTTTTAAAAATTAGGCATTTTCTGGAATAACATCAAATTCATAAAATGCTTTATTGGTAATGTAAACATGTCTGTTTAATTTTTTACCTGTTAACTTACTGTTTTCTGCTTATGCATTCATTGTTTTTGCAAACACTACTTTCAGGTAATTGTATTACTGCTATCTTAAAGTTTCTGTTTCCTCACATATCTGTATTCTTTCATTCTCTCTTATTTCCACTGACTTTAGATCTCTTTCATTCTGAGAGACGTGAGCCATGAAAATGAAAGAAAATAGAAAAGGGTTGACAACAAGATCCAAAGAAATATCTCCTGAACATAAGTAAGTGACAGTTTGGAAAGAGCACCAAGAAATAGGATAGGAATCACTTTGTCTTGTGTTTATTTAACTGCCTGTAAAAATCACTGCAAATGAAAGCTAGGTACCAAGGACAGCTTACATACCTGGCACTCAGCAGACTCTCAGAAAATAGTAAGTGAACACCAATTAAAGGACAAATAAATCCCGTGTATGGCACTATTAGAATTTGTTAAGCGTTGTTTATGGCCACAATTCAAAATTATTAGAATCGGGAGGGGACTATTGAGATGTCTGTGGCATTCTCTGTGTGACTTGCAAGTTGAGAGATTATCACCTGTGATAACTGCCAAGGATGTTACACAGATAATAGCTATGTCTTCTTAGTTAAACTCTTATTTCTTGAGGTATGTATGTTAATATAATTATTAAAGAAATCTACCTACCTAAAGTCCTATAATTGCATTCCATTGTAAATTTTAGAAGAGCTTAGATACCGTTTCTTGAGAATAATCTAGGGACAAAAATTTCTAGTTGTTTTGAAGTAGAAACCAGGGGAAGAAAAAAGCCCAGCTAAAAACAGAACACCTCTGTTATTGGGAGCAGAGTCTCTCTTGATCCTCACTGCATCATTTTCCTTGATCTTCGTGACTTGGAAAGCTTAGTCTCAGAGCTGAAGCCACAGCCACTGCACAGAAAGAGATGAAGATGATGAGCAAAAACGTTCTATACTTCTGGTGAAAAATAGACTCATAGAGGAAATTAAAAAACAGGCATTAAAGCTAGAAAAAAGTCAGATAAAAGTTATAAAGCTGCTATAGGTAGTAAGGGAATTCTTTTGTAATTGATGAAGGGATACGTTTCCTTTAAAACAGTAGTTGGAAAGAAATGATATCCTGGAGTTTATATGCTACTCATTACCTGGACAAATGGCCACATGGTTAGTATGTTACTGACCAATTCATTCCACTGACTCTTGATTGATGTGCTCTTCTTTAATGCATGCATGCATTCAAGAGCTCTTTCTGGGAACGTTCCATGTAAGTCAGTAACTGTACTCCATGATGGGAATCTATTTGTGAATGAGACTAAAACCTTTCTTGTCTTCTTAAAATTTGGAACCTACTGCTTGGGTGAGTGTTAGTAATCCCATGAAAAAAAATTGAGCCGTGGATATACTAATAAATATTATCTTTTAAAATGTCAGTTCTGTCTGACTCAGGCTCAAAGTCACCTTGGTTTAGTCATTTCCTTTCTTTGAATCCTACTTACTATGCATATGTCCTTATCTTTCTGAATTTGTTAAATAAAAAGACATTTATGTATATTTAAAATGTTGTATTTTTATTTACTCTATTATCTTAAGTGAATCAGGCTTCTTACAGTGCGCTACCTGGATTTCAGTCTCATCTCTGTAACTTAGTATCTATGTGTCCTTGATAACATACATATATCCTCTGAGTTTTGGCTTCCCTTCCATTAAAAGGATGTAATAATAGTACTTGTGCCATGGGTTTGAGTATAGGGTGAGATAATGCATGAGACTCGGCATCTTTTCACATGTTTGTTAGCTATTTATGATTTATCTTCTGTGGCATGTGTATTCTTGTACTTTGCCAATTTTTTGATTGAGGAATCAGTCCAGTCTCTAAATCCAAGTTGAATTATTTGGGAGATGATTTTCATGCCTACCTTTCTCTTTTTCTAGGTGACTGATGTGGGCCTAAGCCAGGGTGTACGCTGGCTGGTTCTATGAGGAGGGGAAGAGGAAAGGAGGGTAACAGATCCACTCTAATACTAGGTTAGGCTGGATTCTGACTCCCATAATGAGGAGATCTATTAGTTTATGTATGATCTATCTATTAATTACCTACCTATTGTCTGTCTATATGCACACACATATAGATATATGTATATACATATACATACATAGACATATGTACTGTCTATATACATATATATGTGCATATGCCTCTATAATTATTTTTGCTATTTTAAATTAAGAGAAGGAAATGAACTGTTTCAAAGTAGTATGATAGAGACTTTTGTTGCAAGCCAAAAGGAGAAAAAAGCCTGGAAGCAGGATCAACTCTAACAAGCTCCCACAACACCATTTGAAATTATATGTTGTATTAGGTTGTTCTGGAATTGCTATAAAGACACATTTGAGACTGGGTAATTTATTAAAAATAGAGCTTTAATTGGCTCATGGTTCTGAAAGTGTTACAGGAATCATGGTGCTGGCATCTGCTTGGCTTTTACAGAGGTCTCAGGAAGCTCAGAATCAAGGCAGAAGGCAAAGAAGCAGTAGGCATGTCACGTGGTGAAAACACCAAAGGGAGGTACCACACACTTTTAAATGACCAGTCTCGCAAGAGCTCACTCAATATTGCACCAAGACAGCACCAAGCCATGAGGGATCCATCCCCATGATCCAGACACCTCATACCAGGCTCCACATCCAGTACTGGCGATTGCAATTCAACATGAGATTTGAGCAGAGACAAATATTCAAACCATATTATATGTAATGTTATCATATTATATAAAATATTATTTATACAGCCAGGCACAGGGCATGCACTTGTATTCCAAGCTACTCAGAAGGCTGAGCCATGAGGACCACTTGAGCCCAGGAGTTCTGGGCTGTTGTGTACTATGTGTATCAGGTGTCTGCACTGAGTTCTGCATCAATCCTGGGAAGGTGGGGGAAGGTGGAAGTGGGGGACCACCAAGTTGCCTAACAAGGGGTAAACTGGCCCCTTTCAGAAATGAACCAGGTCGGAAGTCTTGTCCTGATCCCCAGTGGGATTGCACCTGTGGATAGCCATTGCACTCCAATCTGGGCAACATAATTAGATCCTGTCTCCAATGTAGATATACAATTTATATAGATATTCATTTAAGTGAGTGAGAAGTATATGGAGTAATTTTGGAGTCTTGTTAATTTCCTAAAAATAGGAAATTAATGCAATGTAAAATGAATCTACATTATACAATTCTGTTTTCAATTGTCTGTTTGATGGAAGCAATTATAAAATACACTTTGTTTTAATGTAATGGCTTCCTTAGATACCCTATTATAAAAAGAGGCATTATAAGATAGTATTACATTTGTCATTCATTGCCCTTGCTGTTTACATTTTATTATTCTGATCACTTTGAATACTGATGTGGAGGAATATTCTTTACTTCCTTGGTCTAATGCATTAATATTAAGAGGTTTAGCAATATTACATATTTAAAATAGCAGTATAACATTTGTTACATTGTGTATATGCTACACCAAAGTTTGCTAATTCTCTACTGAGTTACTTCAAAATAAGTATACTAAAATAATATATGAGATCTACAAAAAATATGTAGTTGGTAGTAAGAAAGCATTGGTATTTTAAATCCTTAACCCCTTATCAAATATTCTAGACATTTGTGTTTTTCAAAAAAATCGAATCTTCTACTACAACAGAAAGACTTTAATTCATATTCAAGAAAATTTTGAAACCTTCAGTAACATTTTCAATTTTCAAATGCAAAGTTTACTGTACCAAACCATATGTTTATTTTTTCACCAAATCAGCTAAATAGGGAACACATTGCTATCACTAATTTATCCAACTCAGTGTTTAGACTACATAATTGAATTCTTCTCAATCAATTTACAGGTGTGTATAATATATTTATAGTGATTGAAACATTTTAAATGATGCACGCTTAGTTTATGAATATACCTCAGTATGTAATAAACTTTTATTTTTTAGCATTTTTTTTTATCTGGAGGCTTAAGTTTTTATCATTTTAGTATGTTCCTTTCAATTACACACCTGAAACTTAGTAAATATGAACACATTTTAATCTCCCCTTTGGTTATGTGTTTTATTCTTTAGATGCAACAACGAAGTCTTAAAAAATAATCTCATTTCTGAGCATATAAGCATCTGGAAGACAATTGAGTTTGTAAAAATTGCAGATTTTTATTGTCTACACTTATTACAAATTTATCAACCTAAAATGCACTTACTATTACTTAAGTGAATCAATTGTAAAACTAAATTTCAAAAGTGCCCTTAACGTAGAGAAAAACCACATTCAGTGAGCTGTAGATGACCATTAAAGAGGGCATTTTTCCAAATACTCTTTATGACATTGTGTTCATGTTCCTTAATGTCTCTTCAGGGTAACCTATTTGCTTATAGTCACTTTAAATTTTTTTTTCTTTGAAATAGTCAGCAGATACAGTATGTTAGAGTAACATAATTAATAATATTATATTTTATGTATAGTGTAACTCCATACAAAACCTTTGCAGTAGAATTAACACATTCATGTGCTTAATGATGATAACATACTGTTGGATAATAAACAAGAAAATATTTAATACTTTCCAAAAATGAGAACAATTGTAATAATGTGAACTAAAAGATTGGTAAACAAGGGTTGATATTTTGGTAGATATTTTGTAGATATGTTGTAGATATCTACAAATACAGTAGATACTTTGGTAGAAGTGAATATTAATTTGCATAATATAATGTTTGATAAACAGTGACATTCGTTCCAATTAAGGAACTAAAGGAAATAAATTTAGACAGCTAGTATTACCTGCCATGTGAACTGGGGTTTATTGTGTAATAATGGGGAATAAAGCACCATCATTCTTTCTGCAGAATCAAGTAGTGAAAGACATGACAATATTTGAGATAGCCCCTTTCAAAAACAAAATAAGTCTAATACATGTATATAATAATGCACTTGGAACAGTTTTATTAACATATAGGAAAACTTGTGTAATACAATTGCTATTTTCTGTAATCATACAGCTGCAGAATGGTGTCAATATACACAAATATATCCTAACTTACATGTGTGTTTCTAATCATATGTGGATCAGTCAATAAAATATAACAGATATACTAGCAAAATCTGTTTGCTATGTATTTATTTTGGTTGTCAAGGATAAATAACACTTTTTGTTATATATTTAGTTTCTTTAGTACTAGGAAAAGTGATACTTAGCATAATTTTACTGGTATACCCTGTTAAAGTTTCCCTATGATTTACTGTCTCCAAATTTCTTGTTCAGTCCTGGAGTTCTACAATGATCATTGTGATAGAAGGTACTACACCACTTTTTTTTTTTTTTTTTTTTTTCCAAAGATGACTGACTAGGGGTATTGGATGCCAGTTCTCCTCAGAAAGAAGATCAAAGTTGTAGGTGGATGGTCATGATCTGAGTGGAAGGCTGAAGGAAGAGGTCCAGGACCTGTTGGAGAGCCCGTGGAAAGAAGCTGGAGGACAGAAAAGGAAAGCAAGGGTCTAGCAGGGATGGACCACTGAGGAACTCAGAGTCCCATGGAAAGGGTAGGTGGCAGTATTTCTCTGTGCTCCCCGCACCCCTGTGACAATCTACTGACTGCCAAATTGTCTGAGAGTCCCTCTACCCTAATGTTCCCAAGTAAACCTTTTGGTGACAATTTGGGATGTTCTCAGGGACAGAGCACCAGGTGGCCAGCTCCTGAAGGTGTGCTGGCACTCCCCTCAGGCCTGAACTGAGATGGTGGGCACTATACTGATTCTGCACCCATTGTGGGTGACTATCTCACCTGGGAAACCTCAGCCCTTGTTTTGCTGCATCATCAGATTCCCCACAAACACACCCTAGAACCCGCTCTGACTTTGGCAACCATGGGGCACTAAGTGGGTTTCTGGGGAGCGGCAGAATCCCTGGAGATCTAGTGTCAGAATCTCCGGGCAGTACACGGGCTGCTCCCGTGGGAGTGGGTAGTACAGCCTGCCAAAGCCTCCCTTGGGACAAAATAAAAGGGCATGGCATCAACAGCTGAAGGGAGTGTAAACAATGGCCAGGAATGAATACGGAGGGGAGGTTCTCTCCAACTCCTCCCAACCACTGTCGCAGATACATCAGAGACTTTCCTTGCTGGAGGCTGACACGAGTGCATTTTCACTCGTGAGGCAGCCTGTTCAGCACTTTTTGTGGTGGCTGCGCCCCCACTGAAAGTAAGCCCAAGCTGCATGGACTTGCATGAAGGGTGGATCCATTTCCCTGACCTATAGAGAGCAGCAGTGTCTGGGTAACGGAGAGCAGAGAAACTGCACAGCTCTGCTCTGGAATGGAGGAAGAGGCTCTGCGTTGAACCCATTTTGGGAGTAGCCACCAGAGGAGGATTTCGGGGGACCTCAGTTGCACTGCAGCTGGTAGCCAAAGGACAATGTCAATATTAATCAAAGGTCGCAAGCCCTGCAACAGGAGTTTGATGGGGAAGAAGATCGCATTCCTCCCTGGTCAGAACAAGCAGCTGGTGCATCCACCCTCACACCGCCTCTTCGCAACCCACCCCGTGAGACCTCAGTGTATTCCAACGCAATCTCACCCTGCTATCTCTCCTCAACCTTCATCGGGGCAGGTGCCTCCGCGCATTGTTGGGCTGCCCCAGGGCAAGCTGGCGCTTACTCTTATACGCCTCCTACCGGACTTCAGACTGAACTGCACCACCAAATAAGAAACCTTTCAGAAAGGCGTATGCTGGTGTAAAAGATCAGCTTCCTAAGACTTTCACACTCTCAGCCCTGTAGAGAATAGTGTGTCAGATCATATATTTAATCTTTTGCTACAACAAGAGGCATTTGAGAAAGCCACGGCACAAAAGTTATCCATAACCAAAAGCTATCCATAACCAAAGAACCCATACAGAAGAACCTTGGCCTTCTGAAAACACCCAGAAACAAAGCCAAACAATCATACACAATCAATATACACTACAGTAATATGCTCAAGGAAAAAACACATAAACGGAAGTCTCATCCAAACAATAGCAAATTCAAAAACAATAAGCAAGAGCTTCTTTAGATGAGAAGGAATCAATGCAGTAATCCTGGCAGAACAAAGACTCAGGGTGTTTTGACACCTCCAAAAGATAGCATCAGCTTTCTAGCAATGGATTCTGACCAAAATGAAAATTCTGAAATGACAGATGAAGAATTCAATATATGGATTGCAAAGAAGTTCAATGAGATTCAACAGAAAGTTAAAAGCCAACACACACACACAAAAAACAGAAAACATGATTCAGGATAAGAAAGATGAAATAGTTTATAGATTTATATATATAAAACAACATATATATATAACACTTCTGAAATTATATATACTTTATAATTATTATATCAAATAATTATTGAATTATAGTTTTCAATGATATATAATTAAAAAATATAAATACATATTGAAAGAAACTGAATATTATTATTGTATATATTATGATATATATATTGAAAGAACTGAATGAAATTAGAACTAATAAAATCATATACAGAGTTAACAAAACAAAAAGTTGGTTTTTTGAAAGGATAAACAAAATTGATAGACTACTAGCTAGATTAACCAATAAGAAAAGAGACGATTCAAATAATGACAATCAGAATTTATAAAGGTGGCATTACAACTGACACCACAGAAATACAAAAGATCACTATAGACCTCTATGAACAGCTCTAAATACATAAACTAGAAAACCTAGAGGAAATGAATAAATTCCTGGAAACATATAATCTCCCAATATTGAACCAGAAAAAAACTTGAAATTCTCAACAAATAACATGTTATGAAATTAAATCAGTAATAAAAATAATTACTAACCAAAAAAAGCCCAGAACCAGATGGATTAACAGCTGAATTCTACCTGACATACAAAGAGCTGGTACCAATATTTCTGAAACTGTTCCAAAAATTGAGGAGGAGGGATTCCTCTCTAATTCATTCTATGAAGCCAGGATCATCCTGATACCCAAATCTGGCAAGGACACAACAGCAATAACAAAAAAAACACAGACCAATGTTCCTGATGAATGTAGATGCAAAAAGACTCACCAAAATACTAGCAAACCAAATCCAAGAGCACCTCAAAAAGATAAATTATTACAGTCAAGTAGGTTTTATTCTAGGGACGCAAGTTTGGTTCACCATACATAAGTCAGTAAATGTCATTCACCACATAAACATAAAATAAAAAACATGTGATCATCTCAGTAGAAGCAGAAACAGCATTTAATAAAATCCAGCATCTTTTTCTGATAAAATCCCTCAACAAACTAGGCATTGAAGGAATATACCTAAAAATAATAAGAGCTATCTATGATAAATCCACAGCCGACATGATACTGAATGGAGAAAAGTTGAAAACATTCCTGCTAAGAACTGAAAAAAGACAAACATATCCACTGTCACCACTCCTATTCAACATAATACTAGAAGTCCTAGATAGAACAATCAGGGAAGGGAAATAAAAAGCACCCAAACTGGGAAAGAAAGAATCATATTAACTCTGTTACAGATGACATGATCTTATACCATGAAAATCCTAAAGATTCCTTGAGAAGATTCTTGGACCAGATAAACAACTACAGTACATTTTCAGAATACAAAATTAATGTTCAAAAATCTGTTGCATTTCTCTAAGTTGACAATGCAGAAGCTGAGAAACAAATCAAGATCTCAATCCCATTTAGACAACTACATACACACACACAAGCATAGGAAAACATTTAACTAAGCAGGTGAAAGATTTCTGCAAGGAAGAACTAAAAAACTCTGATGAAAGAAACCATGGATGATACAAACAAATGAAAAAAATCCCATGATCATAGACAGGAGGAATCTATATTATTAAAATGACTATATTGTTCAAAACATTCTACAGATTCAATGTAATTCCTATCAAATTACCAGCAACATTTTTCTCTGATTTAGAAAAGACAATTCTAAAATTCATATGGAACTGAAAAAGAGCCTGAATACCCAAAGCAATCCTAAGCAGAAAGAACAAAGCCAGAGGCATCACATTACCTGACTTCAAATTATATTACAAGTCTAAAGTAACCAAAACAACATGGCACTCTTACAAAAATGAACACATAGATCAATGGAACCGAATAAAAAACCCAGACATAAAGCCACATATCTACAATCAACTAATCTTAGACAAAGTCAACAAAAATGAATAATGAACATGGGACTCCCTATTCAATAAATGGTGCTGGAAAAACTGGCTAGCCATATGCAATAGAATGAAACTAGACCGTTATCTCTTACCATATATAAAAATTAACTCAAGATAAATTAAAAATTTAAATGTAAGACCTGAAACCTAAGACTTCCAGAGGCAAACCTAGGAAAATCTCTTCTAGATATTGGCCTAGGCAAAGAATTTATGACTAAGACCTCAAAAGCAAATGCAGCAAAAATAAAAATAGACAAATGTGGCTTAATTAAACTAAATAACTTCTGTACAGCAAAAGAAACTATTGACAGAGTAAACAGACAATCTATAGAATGGGAAAATATATAAGCAAATTATGCATCTGACAAAAGACTCATATCTAGAATCTATAAAGAACTTCAACAAATCAACAAGGAAAAAAAATCCCACAAATAATCCCATTAAAAATGGGCAAAGTATATGAACAGACACTTATCAAAAGAAGACATACAAGTGGCCAAGAAACAGAAAAATTGTTCAATAACAGTATGCATCAGGTAAATACAAATTAAAACCACACTGAGATACCATCTCATACCAGTCAGAATGGCTATTATTAAAAAGTCAAAAATTAACATGTTGGCTAGGATGCAGAGAAAAGAGTGCTTAAGCACTGTTTTTGGGTTTGTAAATTAATTTAACTGTTATGGAAAACAGTATGGAGATTTCTCAAAGAATTAAAAATAGAACTACAGTTCCACCCAACAATCCTACTACTGAGTATCTACCAAAGGAAATTAAATTGTTTTATCAACAAGATACCCGAACACATATGTTTATGGCAGCACTATTCACAATAGCAAAGTCATGTAATCAAACTAAGTGTCTATCAGTGAATGACTGTATAAAGAAAACGCACTGTTTATATATATATGTGTGTATATTATATATACATTAGATATATATTTATGTCTATCTATAATATATATACACCATGGAATACTACACAGCCATAAAAAGAATGAGATAATATCCTTTGCAGTAAGATGGATGAAGCTGGAGGCCATTATTCCAAGTGAAATAACCCAGAAACAGAAAGTCAAATACCATATGTTCTCACTTACAAGTGGGAACTAAACAGTGTGTACACATGGACATAAAGACAGAAACAATAGACAAGTGAAAATAGATACAAGTGAAAAGCTACAAAACATTATCTGCTTTTTTTCCCTTAGTATTAAAAAAATATGAACAAATAAGGAAGCAAACTAGTTGGGCATTTGAGATATTATTTGCCCAAAGTGGAGAGGGTGGGAGAGGGTTAAGAGCTGAAAAATTGCCTGTTGGGTACAACGTTCACTATTTGCATGATGAGTTCACTAGAAGCACAATCCCCACCACTATGCAATATACCTACGTAACAAGCCTGGATGTGTGCCCCCAAATCTAAAATAAAATAAAAAAATAACAAAAAATTATCCCAATTGCTCAAACTAACTTACTTTCTTATTTGTTTATAAGTGTTTTTAAAACATTGAAGAAAAAAAAAACAGATTTTTTTTGTAGATTTTCACTTGTATCTTTTACTTGTTTTATTTATATATACAATTCTTTTAAATTAAATTATTGATTGATAGATTATTACTTGGTATATCATGTATGGAAAATAACTATTGCCAATACCAACTAAAATAAACGTCATTTGTTTAATCATGTAAATGCTATGTTGAAACTTTTATCTCTTTTTACTTGTTTTACCATTGAATTTAATGATTTGGATTCTTTCTTCTTTCTCATCTGAATCTGAAACCCAGAGCTATGCAGCAGAACGCTAGCCTTTGGGAAAATTAATCACCATCAGTGTGACCACGAGTGGGTTCCAGGTCACCAATCCAATCCTGTTTGGTTTCCTCCTAAAAAGACAATTAACAACAACAAAATAACCCCCTTCTAAAATTTAACAACAAAAAATTTAACGACTAAAAAACAAAGCATCTTATTTTGCAACCCTCTTCTGTTTCTTTCCTCGGGCTCATTGAGATGTGAGAAGCATCTTTTGTCTTCCTGGGTCCTGCTTCTCCACCAGGGTTCCTAAGCCTTAAGAATCCTCCTCTTGTTCTGGCTGGTCATGCCTCAGGGCCTCCTCTGTGTCGTGAATAATTAGGCTGATTTCTGGGACTTTCCTTGTGTTTTGCTTGGCTTAATCATATATATACGTTCTATAACCAGTACCTAAATGCAGTCCTTTAACATGGCCCACAAGACCACTGTTTTCCTATGCTGTTTCTTATTGAATCCAATACCGCTTTTCTTACTTGGTTTCTCTGTGAATCCTGGCTTTCTGTAATTCTGGTGGGATATATCCTAGAAGTTTCTACCTTTAAAAAATGTTGTAAAGGGAAATTGGAAACAATACAATTGGCACCCTTATTGGAACAGTGAAGAGGTCTGCAATAAATCTGTAGAACTTATTGCTGCAGCTTTGAGGCTTTGAAACAGACCAATTTACTTTCCTTTCTGTAGGGTCTAATTCATTAGACTCCCGCTATAAAACTTTTATTGGAGAAGTTGAATCATAAAGTCAACCAGAAAGAAAGGATTTGGTGATAAGTGGTATAAGTGTCATAATGCAAAGGATAAAATGCTATGCACAAAATAAAAGCATTTATTTACTGCTTTTAGAAGTGAAACAGCTTGAAAAAGACAAGACTGCATTCCCAGTGATGATAAATTTATGTTTTGCAAACTTTACAATGGTTTGGCAAAGTGGCAGGCCTGCTGTATTGGAGACATGATTACTATATCTGTACCTCTATAACACACACACACACATATATAAGCATACATTTTTGTGTGAATGTGCATATATGTGTGTATGCATTTCATATATGTATATAGACATACTGTATATATACACATTATATATAATATATATGTATGTTCTAACTAGGGCAGAATACTTGACTTGGAAATTAAGACATTTCTCCCTCTTTTGTAAAATTTAGGGTAGATATAAGTCTCCTTCCCACATGCTTCTTGCTTAGCAGATAGATTTGATTAAGATGACTATCTGAATTATAAATAAGTGAATACTTTTAAAAAATAAAGGTAAAACCAATAAATTGGTTTGTTGGTTGACAAATGGATAATCAACCAACCAATCAAATATTAGTTATAATATCCTGTCAATAGTTATACTCTCTTTCTCTCTCTCTTTTATTTTATACTAAATATCATATTCTTCAGACCTGGAAAGGGACAAAAGGCTAGGATTTTAGACTTTTTTAGAATTTTCTGGAAAACTCCAGTTACGTCTATTGAAGACTTAAAAATATGTGAAGGTTACTTCTCCAAGCATCTCATTCCAATACCCTATTTACTAGAAAATATTTTCCTGTTGAAGTATTTCAATGGGAAATATTAAATATTTTTCTATTTCCTATTAAAAGAAAATTTGCCTTTCTATAACTTCTTTTATGCAGTAGATTCTTGATATCAATATGTTCTCAAAACCTTTCTTCACTTGCTATGACTTCATTTCCCTTGTCTACACTCAAGCTTTTGTTAAAAAACAGTTCAATTTTTTTCATGTGCTCCTCATTTTTGATTTCCTGATGCTTTACCATTTTTTAAGATTCATCTTTTTATTAATATTTGTTGAGAGCCAAATATAATGTGGCAGAGAGCTCCAGGCATAGGAAAAGCGGCAGGGGATAGAAGAGAGTCATTTTCTCATGGAGTTGATAAGATAGAGGGAGCAGAAAAATAATCAAGAAAACCCTCATATGTCAGTTTTTGGTAAGTGGTAGGGAGAAGAATTAAGCAACAAGAGTAGATGAAAGTATAATGGCGCAGGAGGCTGTGAAGACCTGCCTGGTAAGGTGATATTTAAACAAAGACCTGAAGGAAGACAGAGGATGAGTGATGCATATATCTAGGGAAACTGTGTTTATGCATAGAACAGAGAGCATGAAGGCTCTGGGATAAGAGCCTGCTTAGCATGTTCAGAGAAATATAAGGAGACTGATGTTGACTGAAGATGGTCACTTGAGGGGGAAGTGATAGGAAAATTGGTCAAAGAATTTCTCTGGTTGTTATGGGAACTAGTCTGTAGGACCTCAAGTTTTAAGCAGAAAAGGCTAGTAGTTTATTTTGAAAAAGATGGTGGGGTCTTCAATTAGCATACCAGAGTTGGAGATGACAGGAATTTCTTAGAGTCCGAGTAGTCTTGGAGATAAAGCTGACAGGATTTGTCAACAGACGAAGGTTGTGGAAAGAAAGAGGTCATGGCTGACTGAAGTTTTTAGCCTGGACAAATGAACTTGTTCTTTCTGGAAATGGGTAACCCAGTTTTCTTAGTTCAGAAAAATACTAAAGCTGGGCTGCAATTCCTTAACACCTTATTCTTTGGTAGTGTAAACTTCACTCAAGAATGTTTTATGTCCTAGGTGTGATCTGTTTGGTACAAAATAAAGCAATCGTTTTTTATGATCTAGATTTATTGTTATTGGCCGGGCGCGGTGGCTCAAGCCTGTAATCCCAGCACTTTGGGAGGCCGAGACGGGCGGATCACGAGGTCAGCAGATCGAGACCATCCTGGCTAACACGGTGAAACCCCATCTCTACTAAAAAAATACAAAAAACTAGCCAGGCGAGGTGGCGGGCGCCTGTAGTCCCAGCTACTCGGGAGGCTGAGGCAGGAGAATGGCGTGAACCCGGGAGGCGGAGCTTGCAGTGAGCTGAGATCCGGCCACTGCACTCCAGCCTGGGTGAAAGAGCGAGACTCCGTCTCAAAAAAAAAAAAAAAAAAAAAAAAAAAAAAATAGATTTATTGTTATTTTTTCTCATGATCTAGATGTACTGTTATTAGTATACAGTGATATTACATCATCGTTTATGGATGTCTACTATTTTTCATGTTGAGTTTACCTTTAGATTAAATCCTGGTCTAATTTTCAACCCCAATCTGTGTGGCAAGGGATACATAGCTGTTTATCAAATATATATCCAGGGATAGATAGCTGTTTATCAAATGTATATCAAATATATATATATCAAATATAGATAGCTGTTTATCAAACAGCTCAACTACAGTTCTCAGCCTCTGTTGTAGTGAAAAGTAGCCAGATGACTGAATTCTAGACAGCGGAACAGGGCAGAGGTGATGAACATGACTTCTAAGCTTATCTTTCAAAAATCGTTCACTCAGAAAGCCGCCACTCTTTTCTCTCATAAGGCTTTCTCATTGACACAAGATAATCCAGGAAGATTTTCAAGGCAGATTCTCTGTGTAGAGGAAAACAGTTCTGTCTTCCACTACTTGTAGTATATGTGAAAGAAAAACAATGATCTTTTGAAAAATGATACTGCTAAGAATTTGGTATCAATCCATTACAGCAGCTAGGAGCACCTTAACTAATTTGAAAATTGGTAGCTTAAGAAGGGATGTTATAAATAAAGGTTAACATTTGCAACATTTCCCAGCAGTGAGAGTGGCTGCCAATGAGAACAATGAAATGAGAGATTGGATATTAGTGGCAAAACGTTGGTGAAATTGTCCTTTATGATAACTTGAAAAACAGATCAAATGCCTCCAAGACTGTATTTCTAAGGAGGAAGCTACAGGATAGGATGTTTTTTATTTGTAATAGAAGATATTAGAAGAAAGAGATGGGCTTGCCCAAGAATTAGTTGATTTTGTAGGCAAATATAAAATGAAATAAATACTCCAGATATCTGAGACCTCAAAAGTTTGAAAAATCTAAATTCTCCTAAACCTCAATGGTATAATATCGAGAGAAGACTTTAAAGTCCCCATTAAGATTCAGCCTTTTGAAAAGAGTAAAATTGAATATTATTTTTACACATAAGCATGATGCCTCTGGAGGCTGCCATTAAACTGAGGAAGGGAGAGAACTCCAGAGACAGAGAGAGGGAGTAACACAAAGAGAAGGAGTGACTGGTACAAGAAAATGATGGAAAAAAGTAGATACAAGAGCCAGGGCTTGGAGGATGACCACTGGCCCTCAGAACTAATGGAGGCAACTAGATTAGATACCTGCTAAGTTTTTGAGGTAAGTATATTGGCAAATATATCATAAGTCCAGATTATAAGGGAAAATGCACCTAGAAGATAGAGATGGTCATCACTAGTAGCTCCAAATCACCAAACTCCAGATCACCAAATGATCAAGGGAGCTCCTTTCAGAGAGCAAAATCAGCTCTAATCAAGAAAACACATTTCCACTGCAGGCATCCCCTGCCTTGCCAGCAGAAACACATAATAATTACCATTTATTAACAACCATGTGTTATCCATCCTTCCAATTTCCAAATGGGAATGTCTACTGTGGATATCATGCCCCTGGTCCACCATTGTATACCTGCCTGTAATGAGAGAAGATGACCTGCCCATGGATTGCTAGACCACAAAAAGCCATACCTGGATCTGATGAAGAGGCTGACATATAACTCAGAGATTTTCTACATTGAGCTGAATGAAGTGGACAGACAGGATTTTGTGCTGTTTTCCTTGAGGAAAGGATGAATGTGTTCTATGTATGGAAGAATGTAATGGATATTTGGTGACTAGAAGGGTGGACTAGGACAGAGAATGTCTAGTTATTTATCAAACCTATTTCCCTTTCCTTTTGGCATAGAGCTAGACTACATTTCCCAACCTCCCTTCAGTAAAGTCTGCCTTATAATCAAATTCTGGTCAATGTGGTATGTTTTAGAGTGCTATGAATCATTCTGAGGTCCATAAAATACTCCTGAATGATTCTGATTCCCACTTTCCTTGCCTTGCAGGCTGGTCGAAGTCTAGAGTGACAGTTAAAGCTACATTTGCATTTAAGGACAACGGAGACTAGAGCAGCTTGATTTTCTAAATAACGACATGGAGTAAAATTTCCTCCCTTGCCCATTCTTCCTCCTCACTGATTAGATTTTTATGTGAGTGCAAAGTAAACTTTGATTGTGTTAAGCTATAACTTTAAAAATTTATCTTTTATAAAGGATACTAGTTTGAAAAATCTTTACTAAAACTATAGTACTTGGTTTGTTGGGTGTTTGAACCTAAGAAAAATTATTTATGTTGAATCCAGATCATAACATCACCTGAGATTTATGTCTCTTCTGATATTTTCCATATACAATTTTCTTAATGATAAATTTCAGATCAAGGCCCATAAACCCTAATGCCTTCAGCATCTAGACAGTTATAAATGGAAAATAGAAGGCAGTACATCCCAAGGAACTAAGGAGAACATGCCCTACCTAAAGGCAACACAGTAATTTAAAAAAACCTACTGGTTAGTGTACTTCAAAGACTGCAATATTCGGACCTTTGATTTGTTTCTCTATTTGAATATTTTAATAAAAATTTTCTTGCACAAAACTGAAGAGTGAGCCACTCAAATTTTTTTTACACAAACATGTATTCATTAACCATATTCTTTGAGTGTGTTATTTCAACTGTTTGCCAATTTACTGAACTTCATTAGTTTGTGGTTCTTATTTCTCTTATTCATTTATAAAGATATCAAGAGAAACATTGGCTCATGGCTGCTGAAATCCAGAAAGATGACTTACTTACATCTATATATTTGGGGCTCCAAATGTTTGAAATATCTGAAGACCTTCAACATATAAACCACATAAATAATTTGAATATTCTATCTCATCTCAATTTATTCACTCAGATTTCAGGGGAGATGGAACTGTGAATCTCGATTCTTGACCAGCTCCATAGCGATTTTTATGATTTAGTTCCTCTCATTTATTGTATTTTTCTAATCTAGAATCCTAGCATGTAAAATTAGATAATGTTTACTATAAAATGACTGTGTCTTTAAATTAAAAGTTGCCAATCTCTTTTTTTGTAAAAGATCCCACAGTGAGTATTTAGGCTTTGCAGCCCATCCACAGTTTCTGACTCATATTCTTCTTATTTTACATATTTTAAACATTCTTTTAAAGATATAAAACTATTAGTTCATGATTGTATGTATAAAAAGAGGCTCTGGCCCATAGGCCATGGTTTGCTGATACGAATTCTCTTCAAGATGTCTATGTACTTTTCCTTACATGAATGGTTCCTAAGTTGTATTCCATGAAATTGTAACCCTGAAGGATGTATAAGCCAACAATTCTCATTCAAATAATTGGTGGAAGTACTGTACATTATTTCATCCTTATGAAGATTTACAAAGTAAATCAACATAGTAAATGCTCATATATAAAGATGAGAGTTGTCTGATCAATTAGCTCCATTTTTAGCAGTACTTTTTGAATACAGAATCCTTTTCTTTCTCTACAGAGTTCTCATTAATGTCTTGAAAATTTAATGTTAAATTACATGTATTGAAGAACAGTTGAAGAATTTTAGTTTCTGTAAAATACTTTTGGGAAATTTCAAATGCTCTTTTCCAGGATCTTCAAATCCTGCCCATGACTAAATATTGTTAAGCTTAATAGTCTATAGTATACAGAAGATACTTTTTAAATTCACTTTCAAAAATTAAGTTGATATTTTTAAATCTCTGGTTTTTAAAAACTTTTTTTATTTCCATTACTCGTCAATAAGAGCACCTAAATAGTTTTATGCTATTCTTTTTCTGTATAATGATCTACTTTGCAGGTTTTCTCAATGGTCCATCCTTTATAGGCAATTTTAATTTAGTAACAGTTCAGTTTTCTCTTCAATTTCTTTAGTAATTCACCTTAAACTTTGGGTTCACTTATTGGCACTCTATCTTTAAGCTCTTATTCTCAGTGTTTACTCAGGAAAAATGAGATCCAGAATTCCATAATTTGGTCAATCATGTAAAAATAGTCGACAGAATTAAAATTTTAAAATACTTACATATTGTAGGTAATCATCTTGTTATTGCTTTGTTATTATCTATAACTATCTTGTGGTTATAGAATCTTATATTTTTAAATATACTTAATCTCATATATATTTAATTTTATATGAAGCCAACACATTTGGAACATATTTTTAAAAACATGTATTTTGTGTCTATAAGTAGAAAAGCAAAAAGTAAATAATTATAGCGAACACTCTTAAAGTAGCTGCTACGTGCCAGCTACTGTTCTGGGTGCTTTTGTGTATTTTAATTAATATAAGCCTCACAATAGCCCCAAGGGATAGGTGCTCTTATTGTTTGCAATGTAAAGATACAGAAATTGTAGCACAGTGAGGGTAAGCAATGTGCCTGTGACACACCACATGTTTAGTAATTGGTAATGTCAGAATTGGAACTGTCACTCTGGCTTCAGAGGTCCATAAACTGTGTTGTGTTGCACTCCACTTCTTCCAGTTGAAAGCATTTTAAATAACTTGAAGGACCTCGTTGAAATCACAGGAGCTTGATACGAGTTGGTTCATTTCAGAGAGTAGCACAAAAACTGATAAATCCTTGCATTATTTATTTTGATTGAAGGTATTTGAGAATTCTATGTGTTTGTATGTGTGTCACCTGTGACAAAGGCACTATAACTTTTGTTATCTAAATCAATTGCATTATTTATTTTAGCTTTGCCATGCTGCTGAAATGGGATCCAAGTGGCCTCAGAGTCTCATCTACAGGGAACATTACCAATCTCTTCAAGACATAATTACAGGCTTATATATGCTTAATTTAATTAACAGGTTAAAGACTTCTGTGTAAAAACTGTGATTTCCCGGTAACATTCTGGAAGCATGCAAGAGAGAATTACAATTGATCTGGACTTTAGAGTTTCATGTATAGACTGCTATCTGGAGACACAGAGAGAAAAGCATGTCTACATCTTCGCCCTGTAGAGTGAAGTGAGCTTATTTTAGGTAACCCAGACAAATCAAAGTCTATACATTTTGCACCTCAAATGCCAAGTGGGTTACCATAAGCCCATCACCCTCAATACTCCCCACCACATACTACTCTATCTTTGACTTGTGATCTATTCTCATCAGCAAACAAGATGGAGAAAAATAAAAATACATGCAAGGTAAGATTTGCTCCCCTGGCACACCCTCATTTGGATGTACATGTGTCCTGGTTCATGTACCAAGATGCCACCTCTTGCTCTAGGTCAAAACCAGTTGAAGTTTCTTCCTGCTTTTCTGAACACATTGCTGATAATTGTACAACTCATAGAAAATTTTCTGTCTTACACCAGCACATGTGATCTGGAAATGGCCATCGGTGGTCGTAGGAATGCAGTCATTATTCTTCTGTATTCTTGCACATTCGTTTCTGATTTCTCTTTTCTGCTGTGTATTCTTACCCTGTTGCTAGTGTTGTATTTTTGGCATATTATTTAGATTTCTGGAAAGACTTATGAAATTTAAGGATGTGAGAATGGAGCCTTAAATAATTCAGAATATTCTAGAAATAATCTTGTTTACATGGATATACCTGATTATGTGGGGATATTTTAATTCCACTTGAATTCAAATGAAAAAGTGCCAAAGTTTTATGACATAACAATTTCACCTATCCTTTTTCTTGGCAGTGTTTACACAGACATTTTAAACATATCATTAAACAATTAGCATTATTCTCTTTGTCAGTAGAAAAAAATATATGAAACTCAAGGGCTTCAATAGTCAAATGCTAAGACAGTGATCTTATTCCCTTCAATAAGTTGAACTCTTTTTAATTCTAAGCCATGCACTGTCACCACACTAATTGCATTGTAGATAGACAGTCCTTAGCTTTGCTCTGATTATAAACAAATGTATTTGTAGGAAAAAAATGCTGTGAGATCTTTAAATTAATACAAAAGAGCAGTATTTGATGTAGTTAAATTTTTATGTGTTTAGAGTTGCTTAAATTTGTCTGTTTGGCAAAGTGGGAGCATGGTCTTATTTAGCCAGAATAGGTGACTTAGATATACACACATAAAGACTCACAGAAAACAGTCAATACTCTTAAACCCAAACATCCTTGAAAATGTATATTTTGAGACTGTGAATGACAGAATGACAGTACTTTTTATACTTAGAAATTGAATTTAATATCCTGCCAGTGTAAAGATGTAAGATCATTTAACACTCACTTTACTTATTTTGTGCCACTGTGTTCTGCATGAGACATCCAAAAATGAAAAGACATTGCTCCTTTTTATAACTTATATTTTATCATATAGATAGACATGTAAAATATTACAGTACAATGTAGGTTCAACAATAATGGTATAATGGAAGAATATCAAATCACCTTCTGGGATTGCAGTTTAAATATATTATCATTAATACCCAGATATTGATAGCCTAATGCCAAGGGAAACCGGGAGATTTTTGAAACTACTTTAAGCTGAAGATCCATGTGAAATCTTGTAAAGTTTAGAAGCTTGATATTTCTGTATTTTAGAAATAAAGGAATAGGGGAGGAAAAGGAAGTGAACTTTCACAGCTAGGTTGCTTGAGGTTCAGTGTTATTATGTAAATGAATCAGCAACTCCAGTTCATACAGAAAATTGGTTGAGGAAGGGACAAAAAAGTGTTCTAGGCAGCATCACATACAAAGGCCTGGAGATGTAAAAATTATAGTAATTGGAGAATTGCAAATGGTTTGTTGCTACTAGAATTAGGAATGTAATTTTTAAGAGATTGTAAAATAAAAAAATAATAAAAAACAGAATAGTCTGGGCTGGGTGCGGTGGCTCACACGTGTAATCCCAGCACTTTGGGAGGCCCAGGCAAGTGGATCATCTGAGGTCAGGAGTTCACTACCAGCTTGGCCAACATGGTGAAACCCTGTCTCTACTAAAAATACAAAAAATTAGACGGGCATGGTGGCAGGCGCCTGTCATCACAGCTACTCGGGAGGCTGAAGCAAGAGAATCGCTTGAGCCTGGGAGGCAGAGGTTGCGTTGAGCCGAGATAGCGCCATTACACTCCAGCCTGGGCAACAAGAGCGAAACTCCGTCTCAAAAAAAAAAAAAAAAAAAAAAAAAAAAAAGACAAGAATAGTCTGGTATACAAAACCTTAGCTTATAAAACACTTCATAGAATAAATCGTGGAGTTTTCAAACATTTTAGTTGGAGGAAGATTTAGGGGTTTTTAAGGGAAGAAATGTTATAGTCCAATGTACAAGCTATGTAGACTATCCCATCAGTAGTGTGGTGTATGATTTAGAGAGAAGTGAAAGTTCCTGGCTGTAACAAAGGGAGATAATGAGAATTTAGAGAGAGTAAAAGTGTTGAGAGTTGCGATATGAGGCCGAAAGTTAAGGCTCAATATTATGTGCTGCCTTGACATCTGGTAAAATCAGAAGGACCTTGAATGGCATACCCACAAGTTTTCTCTTACCTTTCTGCTCCAGTGGATAAGGCTTTCTAGCCAAAAATCGTTCTGATTAAATAGACTCATTGCAGTTTCTGCTTATCCCTGAGTAGCGGGTTTTAGTTCCCTATCTGCAGAGAAATTCGGACAAGCCCATGACATCTTCCTGTGGGAGCTAGCAATGATCTCTCTTTATTGGTACTCTGAAACCTGCCTCCCACAGCCCCTAATTGTTCACTGTGTTCCTAAGTGCAAGCCCCTGTGGGTCTGCATGGCATGGGATGTCCTCCTCTCTGGGCTGTGAGTACAGTTGATCTCATCTGTCTTGTGTTGAGTGTGATGTGTTCAGGCATTTTTCACAACCCTAGGGTAGGAATCCCTGTCTCACCAATGGGGTGAAAAGAGGACCTCAAAACAATTACACGTGGAGAGTAGTGGTCAGAGCTGTGATGTCTAGTAGCCTTTAGCCACATGCCACTATTGAATGCTTGATATGCGGCAAGTCCTAATTGTTATGTGCCATAAGAGTATAATACAAACTGGATTTTGAAGACTGAGTATGAACACAATAATATAAATATCTCAGTAAACATTTTTATATTAATTGCAGGTTGGTATATTTTACAAATATTGTTGTTGAATAAAATATTAAAATAAATTTCATTTTTATAATCTTCTAAAGTGATTACTGGAAAACTAAAAATTATATATGTGGCTTCCATTTGTGACTCATGTTATATTTGTCCTCTGCAACTCTGGTTTAGTGAAATGTATTCAGGAAGAGATGCAGGGTGACTTGTCTGTGTGGAAGAGAGAGATTTCTAGAAAGGACTAAAATGTTGGTCTGGTTGGGTGTAGTCATTAAAAAGACAAAAAGATTGAGGAGGAGCAGAAAGTGGATGATGATTTTGCATGTGCTCATTTGAGATGTCAGGCAGATATTTAGTTCAAGATAAACAGTGTAAAGTGGATAATAGGTCTGGAATTCCTGAGACAGCTTGGGCTGAAGATACAGATTTGGGAGTTGTTAGCTCTGGCATCTAAAGTCATGAATAAATTTCTAGAGCTAGAATGTAGAGCAAACTGAAAAGGTGGATGGTATATATTAAAACGCATAAAAGGGTTAAGTAAATTAGTACTGCTGAACACACTTGAGTATAGGTTAATTGTCCTCTAGTGATTACCTACTATGTGCCAGGCTTCGGTGATATATGAGATTTTAGACATTAGAAAACAATAACATTTTTTGAATGGAAATTAATCACTTATATAAATATCTTATTTCAGGCAAGAAATGTTGTGTATCTGCAGTTTTAAAGATGCAGAAAACAAGCCGGGCAGCGGTGGTTCATGCCTGTAATCCCAGCACTTTGGGAGGCCAAGGCGGGTGGATCACCTGAGGTAAGGAGTTTGAGACCAACCTGGCCAACATGGTGAAATCCCATGTCTACTAACAATACAAAAATTAGCTGGGCGTGGTGGCAGACACCTGTAATCCTAGCTATTCAGGAGGCGAGGCACGAGAATAGCTTGAACCCAGGAGGCGGAGGTTGCAGTGAGCCGAGACCACACCACTGCACTCCAGCCTGGGTGACAGAGTGAGACTGTCTCAAAAAAAAAAGAAAAAAGAAAAAAAGGCAGAAAACAACAGTGTTTGATATTAATAAATGTAATGGAAAATATATTTAAATGTAATAAATCATTTTTATTTGTGGCAAAATCTTACTAGAAGAAGGTGACATTAAAGAGAAAGACTTGTGGAGAATTCCGAAAAATTTTCTTGTAATTTTATAGTACTGATTCTTTATAATATATGCCTCTATTATATATATGTCTCCATATGATACATATGCTGTCATTAAATTTTGTGACTTTGGTTTGAGGAAGTTGCAGCTCTAGATTTGATATTTTTGATAGAATATGTGTTAGGTTGCAAAGAAATTTAAGAGAGCAATATAAAGAGAAATACAAGGGAGATATTCTACTGAATAGACTGACAAAGGAATAGATAGGAGAAAAAGGAAAGAGACTTCAGTAGAATGGACTCAGATGGCACTATTTTACTGTTAATATTATCAGAAAAACAGCAAGGAAAAGTACAAAATTTATTTTTTGATAGTGATGAGGAAGACAGTTTCCCATTTTGACCATATATAATTATATGTTTAAGATTTATATGTTTTATTTTAAAAGGAGTAGGAAAAACATATTCTTTTTGATGAACAAAGAGAGAATGATTCAAATTTTACATGTTGTTAACACATTCCCACCCAACGGCATCAGCATTGTGCTAAGTTATTTAAATGTATTTTCAATTAATGCCTACAAAAACCCAATGAATAATTATTGTCTATCTTTTACTAACTGGCATAGAAAAGCTCCACAAACTATCCAAGGCCACACGACTAGTAGCTAGTAAGAGGTAGAACTGGGGTGAGAATTCAGACATCCAAAGCCTGTTCTCATAACCTTGTGGTTATACTTGTTAAGGGTTTAAAATTCAGGGAGTATGTATACAGTGAAGAAATCTAAAAGAAAAGATAAAGAATCAACGATTGATTAAAGCCTTGGATTTCAGAGGAGAAAAAACATGACTCTAGTGACCATACCAGCAGTAGTATTTATTCCGAGGAAGTGAGAACCAATGATACGCTATGCATGTACTACATCTGTTTTTTTGTTTGTTTGTTTGTTTTAACAATTTCATTAAATACAGAGTTATTTCTCTGCTTTTCCCACCCACCTCACTGGCTGACATAGAAAATATGATTTGGGAGACCAAAAACTAGTTGAAGTTTCTCAGACACCATATAGATGCATATACATTTGCATTATACACATATAATGTGTGTGTGTGTGTGTGTGTGTGTGTGTCCATAGCTAAGCTGTGTTCTTATTGTTGAAAGAAAATTCTACTTGCAAGACTAACAGATTTTTTTCTTTTTGGAATAATGGGCCAGCATTATTTTTGACGTACTTCAATCAACAAAACAATTATGTTTTCTAGCCACCAGAAACGGAGCTTTTAAGATATCTTCCCCCTATACATGTTTTGTGTTGTCTGTAATTAAAAATAAAGCAGTTCTCATGGTAAGTGTGTCACATTATATTAAAACGGTGAGACAGAACAACAAAAACTACACAGGGTCAATGGATGGGTTTGTTAAGATTAAGGGCTACAAAATCTTGTATTGGACTAAAAGCTTTTTTTCTAGAAAAAATGTGATAAAAATGGTATAATTTTTTCTCACTAGCATTCTTTCTTGTTGTTTATTTAATTCTCATTGGGCCATTGTTAAATACAAACAAAATTTGGTTTGGGATGAGTTTTGTAATATAATTTTTGGAGACTGTTACTTGATATGCATACACATTTTGATAAAGACAATACTCAAATATTGTTTTTGCCTTTATCAATGTGAGGTCATCAATAATTATATCTGTGAATTAGGCAACTGGATTATAAAAAAAGAAAGGAGAGAAACTAGCTTGCTTTAGAATTTTTAAAGAAAGTATGTCATTTAAAGTGGTGAAGAGAACATATAGGATTCTAAGGTGTTGTTATTTCACAGCGGTGAGGTATCTATCCCTTTTCAGAAATATTTATTGAGAAACTTCTTTTGCTTTATGGCCCACCATGCTGTTTTTATTGTGGCTTTCGTCAAGACCCCGTCTCTGTATTTATACTGACTATTGAGTAGATACCACTGAAAGTTAGTTTGACACCTTATTTGAGAGATTAATATACTACTCTACTTAATTGCTTTGCCTACGGTTTGTGATGCCTCATATTCATTGGTAGAAATTAAAAGAAAGTTTAAACAAACAGCCTGAATTTAGCCTAAGAACTAAAATTCTCCATTTCTGTAACTTCATTGTAATTACTTTTTTATTTATAGATAGCTTAAATAAATTTCATGACTACTAAAACATATATTATTTAAGACCATGAGATCAAATTTATTTAACATTTTAAATAATCACATGTATTAAAATCTTGAGTCAATAATTCTAAAATAACCAGTGGGTAAAAATTGGAAAAAAACAGCAAGATATTCTTAAATATTACATTTTTCCTGATTAATTATAATCTCACAGCCCAGAGTTCCTCCTAGTAGTTTATTGTAAGATGAAGATACATTATATGATTAAAATTTATTTTGTTGTCTTCACTATCAACCTTAATGAGAAGTATGTTCACACTGATTAAAGTAACCAAATTGAAAAGACTAGTTGAGTTTGGGGAAAATTTTGCTCCCAGATATCTGTAGACAGCTAACTGATATTGTATACATTATTTAGAAAACAATGAAAATGGCATAAAATGAGTAACAGTTTTAAATGCCAGGTGATGGGTTGGAGAACCTTGAGTTACATAGATTGTACTTGAGATGTAAAAAAGTTTCCCTTTGTTCTATAAATGTTACTTTTATTCCACTTGAAAAAAAGTTAATCTCTATTTTTAAAAAGAAAGAATTATACATTGGAGGAAACTAATGAATAAATCGATCGAAGGTTAGAGCTGTACATGCAGTTACTATGATTTTAGTGTGCGTAATAAAATGCTGTGAAGCACACACTCACTCACGCAATAATAAGGTGGAGAATTGAGCCTCACAGTTAACAGAGAGGAACAACAAAAGTATATGTGATTTACATTCATATCCATGAAAAACCTTACATGTTTTGAAGAGGGTCAAGATCCTTTTGCTGAGAAACAACAGGAAAACAAACAATCTTAATGAAGTACAAATGTAAAGTTGGATGCTGAATACCCCAATTAGGACACATAAATTTGATGTGTTTGCTTAAAAATCAACAACAAACAACATACAGAAAAATACAGATCTTTGATTTGCTGTTATATTATTGCAAGCACAATTTCTCAAATTACAAGAAAAAGTAGTAGTATCTACAGCCAACAGAAAAATTACTCTGGAGGAAGAATAGGTTGTTGGGTAATGTTACCAAAGTCAGTTTGATTTACTGTTCTGTTGAAATTTTACCTTCATGTATTACTGAAAAGTTTAACAAAATATCAATATGCCATCATTGACAAATGAGATAAAAATGCAACTAGTCTTACAATAACCTCCAAATAAGAAAATAACCTATAACTCTAAGACAGAAAGAACATCACTTCTCCAGAAATTAACATTTGGGTGGCGTAGCTGAGAAATTGGGTTTAGGTTAGAGAATTAGTGATGTTTGAAGAGGTAAGATTTGGATTCTACTTATTTTTTAAATAGGCATTAAAAACATAATCTTCTACAATAGTAGATATACTGGCATATATGAAAAAATTCATGCTTTAAAAAGATTGACATATACTACGTAGAAGGCACACTGCCTCACTATATATGCAAACACACCTTGGTGTTTTCATTCCGTATTTTATCAATAAAGCTTTATGTCTACCTCAGATAGTGAAAAATATATAAATACTATATCATTGTCAAGGTGGAAATATCTAGATTATTAGTATGGTAAGTTTCTGGACCCACTTAAAGATGGCCTTAGACTTAATAGTGGTATTATGCAGCTTCATACTCTTTCTTTTCCCCAAAAATTTTAACAGATTTTGCTGGAATCATAATGACAAATTCAATTGGAAAGGCATGTGCTGCCAGATAAAATAATATCAGTGAATATGGAAGATAAAATAATATCAGTGAATATGGAAGCTCTCAGACAGTCCCCTCTTACAGGAGGAAAAGAAAACACATGGGAAGCTCTAAGTCAAGAAATTAATAGAGAGGAGTCACTGCAGAAAGAAAATATGTGGGCTGATATAATAAAGAATAATTACTCACAATAAGAGTATGGGGTCACATAATTCCTTCTCATAATAAAAGCAAAATTGTTTTTAAATTCTCAAGGGGAAAATGTTAGCCCTTACTTCAAATACTGAATTACAACTAACCTCATTTACAGATACCTCACTCAGTTTTTCCTTAACATTTTAACTGGTCATTTGTATATAATCCAGATTATCAGGCGTACACAGAGTATCTGAAACCTTATGCTTAACATAGGAACTGGGCAGTGCTATGATCTATACACTAGAAACTGGATAATGCCACAAACCCCCACATTATCTCCCAGAAGCTTACACAGGGATTGATGCTAGTAATTGTCAATGCGTGCATATATAACAGTTTTCATTTTATGAAAAAAGCTGAAGGAAATTTATTCACACAGTTCTTTGTTGACAATCACAAGTGCTTAAGAATAAAGGTTGTGGATTTTTTTTTTTTCAAACACTAAAAGTATCTTGAGAGGCTTGGTTCTTGTCTCCAGTGCTATCTCACTTTCTGCAGTTCCTGTCTCAGCCATGATGGCAGAGGCTGCCCCAGTCTGTGTAGCAGTTTGGATAGTTCCACGTTATGATCTCGGTAGTAATTAGAGAGGAAAGTTCTAGACTGGAAAGAAAAAAAAGAAGAACTTGAAAAAAGCTCTTCGTTTCATCAAACAGGATTTTGTATTCTATATTTCTTAAGGAATATATCTACTGCAATATAAGTGTCTACAACATATTATATTTCTTGTATTTTTCCTCAAATATCAGTTATTTTTACCTTTTGAAAATATTTGGCGAATGTGTGGCTACAAAATAGAAATAGGACCAGGGTATCTTATGCGGCTTATCTGTCATTACAGCACATATTCATTGTGGGATATATGAAGTCTACACAGAAAGAAAAAACGATGACAGGAGTATAATACTAGAGATAAATGAGATAAGGACCGCATGAGGAATGAAATTTATAGAAGTAAGATAGATAAACTGACATACATTTTTTGAAAGTTGGCTCATAATATAAAAATTAAATGTGAGCATAATCATAAAAACTAAAATTCACTATTACAAACAATAACTTGCAATATTATGCACAATTTTTATACATTTACTCAGAGCTGAAATATATTTTTTTAGTCACTGAGAGCTTTAGGCTTCCAAAATATTATAAGGTCTCTGAAACCTGATCCTTTTTACAATGCTCATGTTTCTAATCATGTTGCAGAGATGGGCCATTATTAGAGAAATGCTAAAAAAATATAAAACATATCAATGGTTTTAGTTCTATAGTTATCTTTCATCTACACAGATTTCCGGAAAACAGGACATTTGCTATTGGACTTTCTTCCCGGGTGTCATTTATCTCATATTATAGCCCAACTGGCAGCGTTCCATCTGTTTGATAAAATTAGAGATGAACACTTTTTCTGTTGCTGGCATAGGTAACAATGGCTCCTTCATTGTTTTCCGTTTGGTCCAAGTTGCACCATCTCTCTTAATCCCTTCTCAATATTTTAACACAAATGGTCTTTTTCCACATAAAACTCCCTTAGCAACTTTTGTGTATACTGTGAAAATGGATTTAAGACAACTATATTTCATCTTGGACCATTCACCAGGTATTTCATTATGTTTCTTCCCTTAAACCAGATTGTAAACACTTCACATTTTGGATAAGATGTTTATGGTAGTAGTGGGAACATTACATTTATTTCTTGGTGGATTAAAGTGATTTCTGAAACCCTTTTGAAATTATTGAGTTCAAAAATGTAGCTTAAGGACCTTCTGGTACATCTATTTCCATAGTAACCCATGGATCATCTGCATCGCACTTTGCCCACCTTGCCGTAAGAGAAATATGTATGATACCTGGCTGAGCCAATTGCTGACTGGTTTTCCAAGCCTGTTCTACAAGATAAGGCATTTCTTCTCATATCCTCACTTCTATTGAAATATTTTCCTGCCATTTTCTGGTTTCGTTTGTCATTGTTTTATGTTTTTATGTCCCTATTACAAATCAGTGGATATAACTAATTTATTTATCCTGTAATAAATCTGGGTTCACAATTGTTTTGTCTTTGTATTCTTTCCATTGCTTAGTCCAGTTCCACCTGTGATGTAGGCCTTGAATATCTGTATTGAATATATAATAATGATGCTTTAATATTTTATCCAAAATCACTTGTTTAGTAAACTAAGTGCTTTACATTTGGAAATGAGTCACTTTTTAGTAAATATTTATGTTTGAATTGCATTCAAACAGCAAAGAATTTCTAGGAATGTATATTAATCCTTAATACCTATCTATCGATCTCTATCTATCTATCTATCTATTATCTATGTATCAATTATCTCTATCATCCTCTAAGTATATACAATTATTAATTGCAAAGAAAGAGCAGAGAAAGGAAGCAAATTTCTTGTTACTAGTTTTGAAATAGCTGTTTGCAAATATTTTTGCTAGAGTAATTCAAAGATCAAGAAAATATTACCTCTGGATCCATAGGTGGATATTTTCGGCCTTTGCTTTTTCCAAGGCATTTTGTCTTTCCTCCTTCCAGTAATTGACACCAAAATCCCTTTTGGGGATCAAACCTACAATACATAAAACATATAATGATTACAAATTGTATGCAGAATTTTCAGTGAGACAGCCTCACCAATTGAATAAAGGAAATGTATTTTTGTATGCCCATTGATTTAATTTAATTCATTTTTCCAGATATTTATTTAGCTGATTTGAGAGAGGCTAAACTGAGATGAAAGAAGCTATATGTTATTATGCATTTTAAGTAGCTGTACTCTAATGAATAAAAGAAATAGATCCTTAGTTTAATTTTACATTAAATTTTCAACTTAAGTTCCTTAGCTTACGTATGAATTCATAAAAGATCAAAGACCAATAACTAAAATTACAGCCCAAATATAAATGAACTTTAGGATACTTTATTTACTTATTGAGGTGATTTCAAAGATATGTTAACAAATTTATTTGAAATCATTCACTGGTATACATTAAAGGGGTTGAATGTAATGTAGGTATAGTTCTGTGAATATAAACGTGAATTAAAGTTTTCAATTTAGAAAATATTGCATTTTTTATAGTTCAAAATGCCTACACTTTTCAAAAAACAAATTAGAAGTGTAAAAATAAAGTGGAAGATTAGACAACCTCTTATTTCTCTTGTTGAACGCAGATACTCCGTTAGATAATTCAGGTACCCATATTCTTAAAGAAAACTCTAATGCTGTTTTGCTCCCATAGCTGCCCTGAGTTACAAAAGAAAGGATGTGTGGCCTAATTCTTTTTTAAAAGTCAAATATATAAGAATTTTTGTTTAGGACTAACAGGAGAGGAAAAATGGAAGAATGAACCAAATAAGAAGGGAAATTTTAAGTTCATTACTACGGGACTTGCTGCATGCATAAAACTTCGAAAAGGTTTGCATTTTTGTTGCTCAGCAGATGTTTTAGAAGGATGAAGCATAATTGACTGGGATGTAAAGTTAATTAGTTGCAGAATATTTTGTTGCCCTGGGCCCATTCCTATAATACCGGTGCACCTGCAATTTGCTTCTGCACATATGTGAATTCATTTAGGGGGAGAGGGAAGTTTTCTTCACAGTTCCCTGCCCAACCTATTATTAAAGACCTGAACCTTGCAGTCCAAGTTGTCCTAGTACATGTTGTAAATTAAAATTAAATACATCACTAGTTAAATGGATAAAAGAAAGACAGAGTCATTTCCAACCTGGACTTCTCAATCTGCTCTCTGCCTATCACAGTCCTTTCTCCTGTTTTCATTAATTTCCCAAGAGGAAAGACAATTCAGCGTGCTGTATAAAATGAGATGAGGAAGTTGGCATAACAGTGCCCCTAAACATTGTTTTCTGCCTCAGGATGAGAATATTTAACTGCATTAAGGTAAAATACAACCCTGGCAGCAAAGCCAACATATTTATACACATGCTGAGAGCATCTCCTTTGCTCTCAGGTAGGGCCATGGTCTCAGGATGGGCTGTGGTCTCTCCTTGTTTTCCACAGCAGCTGTTGTGAGGCACAGCTTAATACAATCAGAGAAAGGACAGCCATCCAGAATACTGAGTCATTTTTTTTCTTAGATAGGGTTGTCATAACCTTGAATCTACATGATTTTGCTGTACTGGTTTCATTTATTGCATTGGCAACTTCATATGCCTTAAGTCTAACAAAGGACATTTATCCTCTCTAAGTTACATCAATTCATTGCTTTATGGTTTTACTTTAGTAGGCATGAAATTGTGCAATTAAGATGCAAAATCTTCCTCAATATAACTGTTAGGCAACTTCTAGCACATGAGTTGGTTGTGGTTTGAGTTTTTTTATTCTACTGAACATCACTATAGTTATTAATTTTTGTGATGTGTGAAACATATTAAAACCATATATTTTGTACTTGTTTGCAATCTCTCCTTCAAAAGTGTAATTTTACAGGTTTATTGAACCATAAGCAACTATTTGTCATAAACAGGATAGAAACATTACCTCAACTACTGCTGAGAGGCAGGGAAAAAAAGCCAACATCAGTAACTATTAATACAAACATATTATAGGAAGCTTTGTTTACTTAATTAACAGGAATATGCCTTGTGTTGTTGTTATTTCCATGTGTAGGTAAAAACTTCATTAAGCTTGTTTTAGTGGATAAGGAACAACCCAATCTTATTACTGCTTTTCCTGTTCCTCTGTTAGCCTCTCTAATTGTCTAATTGCTGATTCTAATCTGCTGTGAAATGGGAAATTATAAAATTGTGCTTGTTAGAATTTTATCTAAAATTTAACAGGTTTTGTATCAGACTTTGTGGGAGAGGCTTTTATGAGTAAAGTACAATCTCTTTTAAGGTATCTTCTGGCTGCCTGTTTTTGTTTGTCATTTTGCTTCTTTTACATTTCTCCTCATTTTTAATTATAAACATATATGGTTTTATTTTCCCAAGATGACAGCAATCATATCTCCCATCCCACATTATTTCCCACTGTTGATGTTGCCCCACCCCATCAAGAGGTGCTGTCTTGTTTTTCTCCCCTTGGATTTAGACTGGCTTTACTGACTATTATAACAAGTAGAATGTAGCCTAAGTTAAACTGTGTGACTTGCAGGTCTAGGTTAGAGAAGGACTTGGCTATCTTGGACCACATGCTCCCTTGACTTATTGCTCCCTCTTGGAACACAGCCACCACAGTGTGAGAAAGCCAAGTCATCCAGGAGGCCTCATGGACAGTCACCAACCCACTGATCTCAGCCTTTGAGCCATGCCAGTCCAGGATTCAGAGATGTGAGTGAAGGAGACTCCAGATGATTTCAGGTCCCAGTCATCTGAGTCAAAGCCAGATATTCAAGTCTTCCAGGCTGTGGCTCTAAACATCATGAGCAAAGACAAGCCATCCTTCTGTATCCTATCTAATTCCTACCCACAGATTCCATGAGCATAATAAAATAATGGTCATTATAAGCCACTAGGCTTTGGGATGGTTTGTCATGCGACAATAAATAGCTGGAACAGTATACATTATATTTGGTTATAAATAATTTAATAAATACAGAATAAAACACGAATATGCTCATTTCCCAATTCTGCCCTAAATATTGCATTTCATTTCTAAACTGTAAATTATGTGAAAGAGGAGACAATATCTTTTTCATCTTTGTAACCTAAATTTCTCAGACACTTTCTGCACAGGTAGGCAAGTAAAAAATTTACTTAATCAAACTGGTACAGAGAAAACTCACAAAAAGAAGAATTTACAATAATATAAAATATACTTTATGAAATAAAGTATTTCTGGTATTTAAAAGAGAAACACTATATGGCCGGGTGTGGTGGCTCACGCCTGTAATCCCAGCACTTTGGGAGGCTGAGGTGGGCGGATCACGAGGTCAGGAGATCAAGACCATCCTGGCTAACACGGTGAAACCCCGTCTCTACTAAAAATACAAAAAATTAGCCGGGCAAGGTGGCGCCTGCGTGTAGTCCCAGTTACTCGGGAGGCTGAGGCAGGAGAATGGCGTGAACCCGGGAGGCGGAGCTTGCAGTGAGCCGAGATCGCGCCACGACACTCCAGCCCGGGCGACAGAGGGAGACTCCATCTCAAAAAAAAAAAAATAATAATAATAATAATAAAAAATAAAAATAAATAAATAAATAAAAAAGAAACACTACATGATTGATGAGGAGATTCCTTTGATTGCTTGCAGGTAGCATAGGATGTATAAATTCTATCTAGTATTAATGATGTTATATACACACCTACCAGTGATAATTTATGATGGCAAATAATGGAAATGAAATCAAGCATGACAATAGACTCACGTTAGTGCTTCGGAGTAATTATAATGAGATGTAACTCCCAGAAACTTCTGGACTTCATCCATCACAGTAGCTGGGTCAGATCTCAGCTGCTGTCCATCAATAATTAGCAACTGTAAAGTCAGAAATAGTCACTTCGTGAAGAACAAAATTAAATTGAATAGACTGATGCCTTCCTTTACATGGTGTTGCATTCAAAAATTAGATCAGTGTGGATGGGAAGCAAATATGCCCTACTTAGAATACATTTGAATGTTTATTATTCTTCCATCCTTCCACATAAACAATAAGGTTTGCCATAGGCATCATTTCTTGTGAATTATCAAGTTGTCGCCCTTAACTTGCTTTTTGTAAATCAGAAGTAAACATAGACACTTTCTTGATTTAGTACTTCAGTAGAAACATAATTTTCCATTTGTTGTGTGATCAGATAATTATCCAGCCTGCCAAATTCCTATTAGCTGACCCTGGAGCTTAGGGCTCAGAAATAGTGGTCGTCCAAATGAAAGTCACTCATGTAATCTTAAAAAAACAAGACAGAGGGAGGAGGGAAATGTTTGTCCCTGCCTTACTGATCATTGGATCACTGCCCTAGAATATCATACTTGTCAAAGGAATACTGGAAAAGACCAGGCACAGTGGCTCACACTGGTAATCCCAGCACTTTGGGAGGCCCAGGCGGGTGGATCACTTGAGGTCAGGAGTTCGAGACCAGCCTGACCAACAAGGTGAAACCCTGTATCCACTAAAAATACAAAAATTAGCCAGGTGTAGTGGCAGACACCTGTTGTCCCAGCTACTTGGGAGGCTGAGACAGGAGAATTACTTGAACCCAGGAGGCCAAGGTTGCAGTGAGCCAAGATCACGCCACTGCATTCCAGCCTGGGTGATGGAGCGAGACTCCGTCTCCAAAAAAAAGGAATACTGGAAAAAGGTCAATGGTAAGGCCCAGCTACTAGGGTTTCAACTTGCCCTGAGCTGGAAGACAGAATGTAAAATTATGCTTTTTTCGTTATGTCTCTGCCAGGTTTTGATATCAGAATGATGCTGGCCTTATAAAATGAGTTAGGGAGGAGTCCCTCCTTGTACCTCTGGTAGAATTCAGCTGTGAAGCAGTCCGATCCTGTCTTTTGTTTGTCTGTTTTTGGTATTTTTGGTGGTAGGCTCTTAATTACTGCCTCAATTTTAGAACTTGTTATTGGTCTATTCAGGGATTTGACTTCTTCCTGGTTTAGTCTTGGGAAGGTGTATGTGTCCAGGAATTTCTTCTAGATTTTCTAGTTTATTTGCATAGAGGCATTTATAGTATTCTCTGATGATAGTTTGTATTTCTGTGGGATCAATGGTAATATCCCCTTTATCATTTTGTATTATGTCTATTTGATTCTTCTCTCTTTTCTTCTTCATTAGTCTAGCTAGTGGTCCATGTATTTTCTTAATCTTTTCAAAAAAACCAGCTCTTGGATTCATGGATTTTTTGAAGGGTTTTTCGTGTCTCTATCTCCTTCAGTTCTGCTCTAATTTTCTAATTTTACTTATTTGTCTTCTGCTAGCTTTTGAATTTGTTTGCTCTTGCTTCTCTAGTTCTTTTAATTATGATGTTAGAGTGTCGATTTTAGATCTTTCCAGCTTTCTGTTGTTGTCATTTAGTGGTATAAATTTCCCTCTTAACACTGCTTTACCTGTGTACCAGTGATTCTGGTACATTGTCTCTTTATTCTCATTTGTTTCAAAGAACTTCTTTATTTCTGCCTTAATTTTGTTATTTATCCAGTAGTCATCCAGGAGCAGGTTGTTCAGTTTCCATGTAGTTGTGTGGTTTCGAGTGAGTTTCTTAATCTTGAGTCATAATTTGATTGCACTGTGGTCTGAGAGACTGTTTATGATTTCCATTCTTTTGCACTTGCTGAGGAGTGTTTTACTTCCAATTACATCGTCAATTTTAGAATACATGCTATATGGTGCAGAGAAGAATGTATGTTCTGTTGATTTGGAGTGGAGAGTTCTGTAGATGTCTATTAGGTCCACTTACTCCAGAGCTGAGTTCAATTCCTGGATATCCTTGTTAATTTTCTGTCTCATTGTTCTGTCTAATATTGACAGTGCAGTGTTAAAGTCAACCACCCACCATTATTTTGTGGGAGTCTGAATGTCTTGTAGGTCTCTAAGAACTTGTTATATGAATCTGGGTGCACCTGCATTTGGTGCATATATATTTAGGACAGTTAGCTCTTCTTGTTGTGTTGATCCCTTTACCATTATGTAATGCCCTTCTTTGTCTTTTTGGATCTTTGATGGTTTAAAGTCTGTTTTATCAGAGACTAGGATTGCAACCTATGCATTTTTTTTTTTTTTTGGCTTTCCATTTACTTTGTAAATATTCCTCCATTCGTTTATTTTAAGCATATGTGTGTCTTTGCATGTGAGATGGGTCTCTTGAATATAGCACACTAATGGGCCTTGACTATCTGATTTGTCAATCTGTGTCTTTGAATTTGGGCATTTAGCCCATTTACGTTTAAGGTTAATATTGTTATGTGTGAATTTGAATCTGTTATCATGATGCTAGCTGGTTATTTCGTACATTAGTTAATACAGTTTCTTCATAGTGTCATTGGTCTTTATATTTTGATATGTTTTTGCAGGGCTGGTGCAGTTTTTTCCTTTCTATTTTGAGTGCTTCTATCAGGAGCTCTTGTAAGGCAGGCCTGGTGGTGACAAAATCCCTCAGTATTTGCTTCTCGTTAAATAATTTTATTTCTCTTTTGCTAAGAAGCTTAGTGTGGCTGAATATGAAATTCTTTTTTCTGTTTGAAAATTCTTTTCTTTAAGGATGTTGAATATTGGTCCCCACTCTCTTCTGGCTTGTAGGGTTTCTGCAGAGATCTGCTGTTAGTCTGATGGACTTCCCTTTGTAGGTAACCTGACCTTTCTCTCTGGATGCCCTTAACATTTTTTTCTTCATTTCAACCTTGGAGAATCTGACGACTATGTGTCTTAGGGTTGGTCTTCTCATGGAGTATCTTAGTGGTGATCTCTGTATTTCCTGAATTTGAATGTTGGCCTGTCTTGCTAGGTAAGGGAAGTTCTCCTGGATAATATCCTGAATTGTGTTTTCCAACTTGGTTCCATTCTTCCTGTCACATTCAAGTACAACAATCAATTGTAGCTTTGGTCTTTTCACATAGTCCCACATTTCTTGGGGGCTTCGTTCATTCCTTTTTATTCTTTGTTCTCTAATCTTGTCCTCACACCTTATTTCAGTAAGTTGATCTTCAATCTCTGATAGCTTTTATTCTGCTTGGTCGATTTGGCTATGGATACTTGTGTATGCTTCACAAAGTTCTCATGCTGCATTTTTTAGCTCCTTTAGGCCATTTAGGTTCCTCTCCAAACTGGTTATTCTAGTTAGCAGTTCCTGTAACACTTATCAACTTCTTAACTTCTTTGTATTGGGTTACAACATGTTCCTTTAGCTGATAGGAGTTTGTTATTACCCACCTTCTGAAGCCTATTTCTGTCAATTCATCAATCTCATTCTGTGTCCAGTTTTGTGCCCTTGCTGGAGAGGAGTTGCAATCATTTGGAGGAGAAGAGGCATTCTGTTTTTTGAAATTTTCATCATTTTTGTACTGGTTTTTCCTCATCTTCATGGATTTATCTACCTTTGATCTTTGGGGCTGATATCGTTTGGATGGGGTTTTGTGTAGCAGTACTTTATGTTGATGTTTCATATGGAACCAAAAAAGAGCCCGTATAGCCAAGACAATCCTAAGCAAAAAGAACAAAGCTGGAGGCATCATGCTATCTGACTTTAAACTATACTACAAGGCTACAGTAACCAAACAAACATGGTACTGGTACCAAAACAGATATACGGACCAATGAAACAGAACAGAGGCCTCAGAAATAACACCACACATCTACAACCATCTGATCTTTGACAAATCTGACAAAAACAAGCAATGAGGAAAGGATTCCCTATTTAATAAATGGTGTTGGGAAAACTGGCTAGCCATATGCAAAAAATTGAAACTGGACCCCTTCCTTACACTTTATACAAAAATTAACTCAAGATGGATTAAAGATTTAAGCGTAAGACCTAAAACCATGAAAATCCTAGAAGAAAACCTAGGCAATACCACTCAGGACATAGGAATGGGCAAAGACTTCATGACTAAAACACCCAAAGCAATGGCAACAAAAGCCAAAATTAACAAATGGGATCTAATTAAACTAAAGAGCTTGCACGCAGCAAAAGAAACTATCGTCAGAGTGAGCAGGCAACCTACAGAATGGGAGAAAATTTTTGCAATCTATCCATCTGACAAAGGGCTAATATCCAGAATCCACAAGGAACTTAAACAAATTTACAAGAAAAAAAACAATCTCATCAAGAAGTGGGCAAAGGATATGAACAGACACTTCTCAAAAGAAGACATTTATGCAATCAACAAACATGGAAAACAGCTTATCATCACTATTTATTAGAGAAATGCAAATCAAAACCACAATGAGATACCATCTCATGCCAGTTAGAATGGTGATCATTAAAAAGTCAGGAAATAACAGACGCTGGAGAGAATGTGGAGAAATAGTAATGCTTTTACATTGTTGGTGGAGCATAAGTTAGTTCAACCATTGTGGAAGACAGTATGGCAATTCCTCAAGGATTTAGAGCCAGAGCTACCATTTGACCCAGCAATCCCATTACCGGGTATATACCTAAAAGATTATAAATCATTCTAATATAAAGTCACATGCACATGTATGTTCATTGCAGCACTATTCACAATAGCAAAGACTTGGAACCAACACAATGCCCATCAATTTTAGACTAGATAAAGAAAATATGGCACACATATACCATGGAATACTATGCAGACATAAAAAAGGATGAGTTCATGTCCTTTGCAGGGACATGGATGAAGCTGGAAACCATCATTGTCAGCAAACTAACACTGGAACAGAAAACCAAATACCACATGTTCTCACTTATAAGTGGGAATTGAACAATGAGAACATATAGGCACAGGGAGGGGAACATCACACACTGTGTCCTGTCAAGGGTGTGGGGCAAGGCGAGGGATAGCATTTGGAGAAATATCTAATGTAGATGATGGATTGATGGGTGCAGGGAACCACCATGGAACATGTATACTTATGTAACAAACCTGCATGTTCTGCACACATAGCCCAGAACTTAAAAGTTTTTTTTTTTTTTTAAAGATCAATACAAAACAAAAACAAATATGGATGCCTTTTTTCAAATCCTTATTTCTTGGTCTATCTCATGTTCCTGTAGCCATTATAACGCTCCCCAATTGGCAGCCTAGTGAATGAACTTCTTTCCTTATAAGGGCCATACAGAACAAACATCATGTAGTTATCTGCATGTGGTGTTTCGTAAAGCTGTTGTCTAACTGGCTGTTGTACTGGTAGTTGGGAGTTGTTGCCTGTAAATCACATGATGTCTCCTGTGGAGAACTTATCACTCTGAGACTAGCTACTATTCAAAAGAAGATTGCAAGAATGTGTTTTAGAGATATTTATCATGTTAATATATTAATAAAATTAAAAATGTAAAATGCACATTTCTTCCTTACTTATAACTGTCTCTGATTATAAATCACCATCTGTGGCAATGTTCATTCACATTTTCTGCTTGTCAGTGCATCACAATCATGATAAACACAAGAAAGTAATTTCAGGACATTATGATAAAATATAAAATTTCAGGACATTATAATAAAATAAACAGAAGAAAGTAATTTCAGGACATTACCTGAGAAGTAGCAAAGTAAGTTAGCCATCTTTCTATGTGGATTGCATACCATCCAGGTACTAGGCATCTTCTCTGCAAAGTTTTTAAGTCAGATGGAGCCCAATGTCCTGCTGAAATAACTTCATAGAAATTGAACCTCAGAGCAGCTGGATCTTCATGTGATCGTTGGTGCTTTAACAAGAAAGTCAATTGTAAAGTTAGTTTTTTCAATGCCTGTGTAGATATGCATATGTGTATAGGTGAGCACATGCATGTGTGTGCTTGGTGTGTGTGTATAAGTGTGTGGGTCCTTTATGTCACAAAAGAATAACAAATTAAATACTTAATTTTAGAATAAAAAAATGAACGAAATGAAATAGAATGACAACTGCATACACTGGAACACCCATTGGCATACTGTTTATTTTAAAGTAAGTTAAAGTACAAGCCTTCACTATATATCAAGTGGTATGCACATAAACTTGTAGTTATATGTCTAAAGTGGTTAGGTGCAAGGCAGAGATAGAATGTGAGGATTTTCTTCATGGATATTATTAAGAATGAGAAGACGTCAGAGACCAGACAAATCAAGCCTGATGAAAAAATTAGATTTTGCAAGAACAGTCTTTTTGAGAGTAGTCATACATGTTTCTTGGGCCATCATTTCATTACAGCCATTCCCTCAGATTCTAACATTTTCCCAATACCCCTGTGTAGCAGGTGCTATGGGTACAGAGAAAGCTGCTGTCCATTTCTCATGCTTGTTTAGGTGTCATATTCATATTGATGTCACCCAAGGTCCTTTCTGTTTGCTCTCACATGGGTTTCTACCTAAACCTGCTAATTTACGAATACTGCTTCACTTCTACTTTTCAGTATCAAATCCTGAGTCACATCAAACTATCATTGGTCAAACAGGAGACAGCCCAGCTCAGTGAGAGATAAATTTAACAGTCAATACAATTTAACAAGCATTATTTAAGCTTCTTTCCAGAACAAAGATCTGAGATAGATCCTGGAGATAAAAAGACATAAGACACAACCACTCTCTTCAAAGAAATCAGATCTAGTGTGGGAGACAATAGATAGGAATAAAGTTGTATATTTGACATATTTGATTAGAGGTGGAAGTTACTTGCTGTGACAGCCAGATCAGTAAGTGATTAATTCTGACTGCAGCATGAAAGGAGTTTTCAACGGTTGAAGCTTTTGAGCTAAAATGTAAGGAGAAAGATTGGGAGAATCAGAAAAAACAAAACAAAACAAAACACCAAACACATATGAAAACTAAGAGTACTTCATCATCTAAGGTAAGTTTGAGCGAAGGTAGATGAGGTGTGTGGGAATAAGTGTTGTGAGACTTCTGAAAGTGAATTTGAAGAAATTCTAGCATAGGGTAAAGGTGGAAGTATACTGGTCCCTGCTTATGACTGTGTAATGGCTGGCCTTATGTGTGAGTGATGGATCTTATGTGTGAGTTAAAAATAAAAATAACTAGAAAAGTAAAGATAATTAGGAAATGGTGAATGGTTAAAGAATAATTAATAAGTGGCACACACTTTTGAAGTCCTCTCACTGTTGTATATTTAATGATATTTTTACATGTGTATACCTTATGCTGAGTATATAGATTATATAACTCATTTTAACAAAATGTGTAGAAATTACATAATTTCAATAAAGAATAAGAAACACACTACACACATATTTAATACAGTAATGCTAAAAGGTCTACCTCAAGCAGTGATCATATGAAACTGTACTTAATCTGTTCTATATTGACTTATGCCAGTTTAGCACCAACTTTTCTTTATTTCCTGCAGCTAAGTAGATTAGCATAAAAATATGGCCATGAAGTCACAAAGGGACATATTTTATGGAAAAATAGCACTATAGCTCCTCTGCGAGGTCCATTATAAAAATGTGGGGTAGAAATTACAGTGGCAGGTGACATTTGTAGGAGTTTCTGAATTATACCTGCTGAGCTTTGGATTTATGGTATTTACTGAATAGATGGGACTAGCTAAGTAATAGGCTACATTATTTTGAAATGTGGAGCAGTGTGGGGCCCTACTCACTGCAATACAGCAATAAAAAAGTATTATCAGAAAAAATAATTCCTTTCAAACCTGTATGTATGTTCAAAGAATTTATTTGAAAAAGTAAGCTCAGAGAGGCACATACATCGTAAAGATTCGCTTTTACTGAACTGGTTTAATCTATGTGAAAAAAAAGATTCACTTAAATCTGCTCTAAGTGGTGACCATGCTAGCGAAATGTTCGACGTTTTTCTCAGTTGCTTAAATTCAAAACTTTAAGGCTTCACATTTTAATGCTTTTGGTCTACTGAAAAAATAAGTTTATCTAGCTTTGCAATGAGTGTTCACAAAGTGAGAAAGACATAATTCTTGTACCTTATGGGAAATACTGACTCATGGATTAGATAAATTCTGATGGTAGTTTATAAATTTTGCTTCCAATCTAAGTTTTAGATCCCAACTACTTGCCTTCCAGTTTGCAATGTCACATTTTTCTATACATCAGTATTTGTTTTCAGTAATACATTTTTTATTAAACAAATTTTGAAAAATCAAGAAAAAGAAGGGAAAAAAAGAAATTACTTGTTATCCTACTACATCCTTCAAAAATTTCCTTTTAGTATTCTTTATTTTGGTATTAATTTGTATATGCACTAAATTTGTGCATACGCAAAATGCACTCACATCGTTGGGATTTTGGTATATAATACAGTGTTACCATCATAACTTCAAGATTACCAACTTGTATTAGGCCATCATTGCTGTAGGCGAATTCACATTTCTGTTATCAGCTTTATCCCACCACTGTATGATGATTTCATATCCTCTTTTTTCTCCTCTTCTCAAACTACTATGTCCTGAAACTATCACCGTCTTTTCATCAGATTAACTCATTCCAGGCGACCATCACAGTCACTTCAATTTTTCTATCTCAGGCCTTTAGATTTACCAGTGTCTACATTCTTCCCCTCTTCTATCCCTTAAGTTTCAACCCAGGGATTCTTAAACATAGGCCTGTTGATAGAATACAGTGTGTCTATGGACTTGGATCAGCAAAAGAAAAAAAAAGAAAAACGACAAAAATACTCTTTGTGCAGGGCACGGTGGCTCACGCCTGTAATCCCAGCACTTTGGGAGGCCGAGGCGGGCGGATCACGAGGTCAGGAGATTGGGCAAAATACGGTGAAAACCCGTCTCTACTAAAAAAACAAAAAATTAGCCAGGCATGGTGGCAGGTGCCGTAGTCCCAGCTACTTGGGAGGCTGAGGCAGGAGAATGGTGTGAACCTGGAAGGGGGTGGTTGCAGTGAACCAAGATCAGGCCATTGCACACGAGCCTGGGTGATAGAGCCAGACTCCATTAAAAAACAAAAACAAAAACAAACAAACAAAAAGCTTTTTGTTTTCAGTAATTACTGAATGGAATGAATATAGACAACAGCCACGGTATTTATTGTACTGTGGTTGTGATTTTACCACCAATAAAAATCAGTTATTTTATATCCCATTACTGTTGTCTTAGATATATCAAAATGTTGCTTATGGTCACTACTATTTCAAAGTTATTATAGTACTAGACTCATCATTAGAACTTACCATATAATGATTTAATTAAAAAGTTTGTTACTGATTGAAAAAGTATTTCACATTAACATAGCAGTTTATTTTGTATATATATTTAGTTTCATGCTTTTAAAATATATTTTTGAAACACTCGTAGGAACCATCAGACAGCTAGAAGAATCCCAACACAAGAAAAGTTAAGAACTCGGAATGGAGGCAGGGCTGCCACTGGTCTCACCATCTAAGCCATTTTCTATAGCCATTCTTTCCTGTATCTTCACAGAATTAGTTACCTATTTTCTCCTCTGGGCCTTTAACCTCTCTTTTTCTTTGGAAATGACTTATCATATCACCACTACTACAGACGATGTTTTCTCAATTCCACTTCTACTTCTATGTAATAAACCAGTGTCTTGTTTTACCCCTTCAAAATCACATTTTTGGAGTCTTTCGCAAGTGCTGCCTCTATTTCTTACCCCCAATTACTTCTTTCTTCACCAAAATCCGTCTGGTTTTGCTCTTTTTTACTCTTTTGGTAAGGGCTCCACTTCCCTACACATCTTTCGCTTTGCCTAACGGTTTGATTTTTTAGCAGTTTTTGGAATTGTCGCCACCCCTCCATCTAGCAGTACTCCCTTCCCTTCGATTCAGTGCCACTGCACTCCTGAATATTTTTTTCTTCTATTTTGGCTATATTTTCTTATCTTTCTTGGCACCTCATCCTGCTCTGCACTTTTCATCTCTAAATTCTTTCCTTAGGGTGATTTCACCATTTACATGGCCATGGCTTCATACCTCTGCTTCACAAACATCTGTCTCTAACTCAGACCTCTTCCAGAGTGTCAGCTGACTTTACTGTTCTTTTGATAATGAACGGTTTCATTCACCATGATCATAATCTACACTTTTTTGGTCCCCACCTCCCACCCCACTCCACCCCCTCCTGTATACTGCAACGATTCTTTTTTCATGGGAATGTGTGGCCATCATCTAGGTGCCCAGATTGGAAATTTGTTTCATCCCTGACACTATGTTCTCACCAAATTCTCTTGATTTTAATGTTTAAATATCTCTGAATACTTATTCTTCATTCAGCTTCTACTTACCATTTTTGTCTACACCACTTCCATATCTCAGTAGGTCTATTGCAATAGCCTCAAGTGTGATTTCTCCAAAGAGTCATTTGTCCTATTCCAGTTTCCTCAAATAGCAGATAATTCGATGTATTGCAAGAGAAAATCTGGTAGTCACACACTGGCTACCGTTTTTCAAAGGCTTTCAGTTGCTCAACAAATGGCAGCAGCCAAATGGTTCTAGCCCTAGTTTGCCTCTCAGCTTTGAGTCCTATAGGTCTCTACCTAGGATTTTCCCACAAGCCACATGAAATTCTTTTAGCTTTTTAAATGTGCCATGATTCTTTATATTCAATGCATTTAACATATACTATATCCTCTACTCCACCTTCCTTCTATTCTCACTCAGGGAATATGTACTTGTCCTTCAGTTTTAGGTCTTAAGTTTATTTTCTTACACCATGCTTTCAGAGCACCTCTACACACTTCCTCACAGTATTTAGATAATGTTTAATTACATATCACCAGGATTACTTAATATCTACACATTAGACAAACAACTTTTAATTACTATTTTGTTAATTAAAACCATAGTTAAATGTTACTGCAGAATATTCCATTTTAGTATGACACAAATCTATATCAATGGACACTTTCCTCTTGTTATTATTTTTGTAGATGGTACTGCAATGTTCCTAAATATTTGTCCATCCTTTTGAAGTTTCCCTTATGATCTATTATAGAAGGGGAATCACATCACCGAAAGATCTTTATACCCTTTTTTGGAACTATTACCAAATGAAATTTCAGAAAATATCCCAAGTGTACCTTCTATTGGAACACTTGAGAACCTTTGTAATCACTTTCTTGCCAGCATAGAAAAACATCACAATTGTTGTCAAGATATTAAAAAAAGAATGGGCTGGACTTGGTGGCTCATGCCTGTAGTCCCAATATTTTGGGAGGCTGAGGTTGGTGGATTGCTTCAGCCCAGGAGTTCAAGACCAGCCTGGGCAACATGGTGAAACCCCATCTCTAAAAAAAATACAAAACAAATAGGCAGGTGTGGTGGTGTGTGCCTGTAGTCTCAGTTACTTGGGAGGCTGAGGCAGAAGGATCACTTCAGTCCAGGAGGTAGAGGCTGCAGTGAGCTATGATCACGCCAATGCACGCTAGCCTGGGTAATAGAGTGAGACCTGGTCTCCAATTAGGTTGATTATTTTTCACATAAATTGTTGGACAGTTTTGTGTGTGTGTGTGATTGTTTAGCTGTGCCTTTTGTTCATTTTGCTCATTTTTCTACTGTGATATTTTATTTATTTATTAACTTGGAGGAAACTTTTACAAAATAAAGGCACTATGCCATTTACCATTTATTTGTTACTCTAGATACTGACTTTTAAATTTGCTAACTGTTGATAAATCAACATTCTACATGTTTATATAGCTTAAGAAATCTATTAATTCTTTGATGATGTGTGATTTTTAAATAATTATTTTATGCCTGAAAGTCCTTATTTCTCATATTTTTTTTGGTGGGGGGTTGGGGTTCAGAAATTCTTATACTTGACTTTTCATATGTTTGGGTTCTGTGCTGGTTATTTGTCACTGCCTTCATTTAAGCTATAACAAAATGCTTTTAGCAGATTTTTTTACTGACCATACCTGGTACCAAGAGTATGCCCTGTCTGAGGGGTCAATAAGGATGGCGATGATCTTGGCTTTGGGGACAAGAGATGCAGCTCGTTTGGGAGCTTCCTCCGAATGGAAGTAATTAGCACTCTTTTCAAACAGAAAGTCACTTGTAGTATTGGATGGTGTAGGGAAAAAGTCCATATACCTGAAGGCAGAGAAAGACAACTAATTAATCTGAAAATAATTTTTCTTGCCGTACTCTGAATGTGAAATAATTGGAACATTTTAATATTCATTTATAGCTATTTCTGATTATTATGCTGTTACAGTTTAAATAATAAATATTATATACACATTGAACGTGAAGACAACCCAAAATATTCCTGTTCTAATGACCCATTTTGGGCATGGGAAAGAGTGAGGTGAAATAAGGGTCAAAGGAAAAGTACTATACATTTGGGCTGATGTTCTGTGCTGTAAAAAGCCAATTCGAGAAATACCATTTGCCCGTGGCAAACAGCAAATTACACTATACTGTTTAGTTGATATTGAAAGCAGTAAATTTATGTTTGCAAATTTGAATGCAGAAATTCTTCAGTGAGATTAAAGTTCACAAGACAGAAAGATGTGTACGTCTGAATAGCTATAAAATACCAACCATTTTAGGGCATGGCGGTTCTCTTCCTTCTGAATTTCTTCATAATTTGTAGTATATGTAGCAATGTGAACACAGTATAGTCTATCTAGAGTAATTAAGGGGCTATTTCCTGCCAGTTGATCCTGTGGTGCCTCAGTAGGTTCCCTCCTCCATATGCTGTCAGAACGCTCCTCTGCGTGCGGATTATGGAATCAATATGTTCTGAGGTTAATTCAGTACAAGTCTTTAATTATGTGTGTAACCCTCCTTACAGCTCATCACTTCTCTCACCCTCAAATGTTCTAGAAATAAATAATGAGAGCAATTAAGAATTCATATAAGACACTTATTTCCCTCTTTGACATTTGTTATTATGTTTCCCAAATGTGGAGTGGTGAAGAGTCTCATCTATATTCCTGCTAAACAATTTGTGTTCCATTTGGACTCACAGATCAGAGAAAATTGCCGTTCTGCTTTTAATAACCTGCATACAATTCCAAAGGTTATTTAGCCTTTTTAAAGTAAGGTAAGATATAATCTCCTAGCTACAGAGCTGACACATCTCTAACCACAATGTCAAACTTGATCTGCTCACCGGTATTGCACCTGCCCAACCCTGATCCTAGCTGTACCTTAAAAAAATGTGTCTTTCATTGCAAACAAGTTCATGCATGATGATGACACACAAACTTACATGCTGCAGATGTGTGCATTGAGGGGAATTTTCCTCAGGTGAGATTTGCTTTATTTACCTGTGAACTAGAAATTAAATTCAGGACCACGTTTTCTTGAAAAATTGGGATAGAGCTAGAAAAAATCACCAGAGTGAAAATCATTTCCAATATCAGGTTTATTCTATTTTAGTTTAGGGGAAATACTGTGATTTTGTTTTTTTCATAATTTACCACATGTTACTTAATATTTATTTTATGTACGTGTGTGACTAGAATTGATATGGTTTTGAAACTGTGCTGTTATTATTTGCATGACAAGTATCAGCCTATATTATAACAAAACTTATAGGTTTATGTGGTTAATGAAGATACATGTCACGAATTATAAAATAAAACAAACTACTGATTTATTTGTTGCCTCAAACATTGTTGTGAAAACAAATTATGTGTTCAGAAAAAAAATTAGGCACAGTTAAATAATGCTATGCTTAAAGAGAATTTTAAATACCCTTATGAATAATCCTGATGAAATATATCCCATAATGTTCTTTATTCAATCATATTAATTTAGCAGAAAAATATTATCATTATTGCACTGTCCAAATCACATTATAGGCAACACTGATTAAACATATCATCATTATAAATTAATTTCTAATTCACTGTGGTAGAATTGAGCATAACAAATTTATCCTGTAATTATGCAGATGCCACACATACATCTGTAATTGCTCTGCAGTGATTGAGCATGTGTTAATAATGGAATTTATTTTTCGTTACTTTTCTTACCAGTCTATTCCCTTGTGATAGTTGTTGCCATTAAAGAACTGAACTTCCTCAAATGTCTTTGGACTAGGGAGATTGCTGATGATTGAAGGATGCATTAGAAGAAATAAATAAAGTGCAGTTGTTCCTATTACAAAAAAAAAAGAAGGCAAAAAGTTATATGGTAATAAGAGACAACATATTATTTTAGCATATTTTTGCTCAAAAAAGAATATTAAAATAATCAACGATTTTCCAGTGTCAAAACGAGTTCCTTAAAATCTATTAGGTGCATTCCATGCAGTCACAATCTAAGTGTTCTATTATTAGTCTGGCATGATTCTGTTTATCAAAATGCCTGAGTTAATATTAACACATGGCCAAAGTGAAGCAGAATGATGATGCAGTAGTGTGGCACTGCGGAAGTCATGCAGCTCAACTTTCCTCCTGGAGTCAGGTGAGTGGCTAAAGCATGAAGGGCATGAATCCCTCTGTCTCCATCTTTATCGTTAAGCACAGTACCTTAACTGGTGGGTCTTCAATTAGCATTGAAATTCAGATGAATGAAATCAAACTATTCAACAGAAGTTGACATGCTACTCTGAGTATGGTCCGGAAGTAACTCTTGATTAAGAAAACACATTTGCTACCCTCAGTGAACTTAAAGTCCATGTGTGGACTTGGATAAGTACACAAGTAATTGTGATGTAGTGTGACAGGTGCCATAATGAGAGAAGACCAGAGTATATTTCTAATATATGAGAAAATGGGAGATTTAGACTTGGGAAATCAGTGACAGATTCTGGGAGGAAATGTATTGTAATACTGTTCCTTAAAAACATAAGTGTTACACAGTAAGGTTGAAAGAAGAAGGTAGGACTCTCAAAAGATGGCTGCTTCAGTGACTTCTCTGGAAAATATGACAATCAAGTCTGATAATTGGAGCACTAGATGGAACAGACTAGCTGATAGAAACCACCTGTGTGCACATTGCAGAAGTCTCAAATGTAATCTCTGAACCTTATTTCCCTCAGAGCCAGGCCAGAGACTGGCAGTTATAGCGGAAAGAACTCATGAAGTGACTGGGTCATCATAACTCTCATAAATCAAGACTTTTCTTCCTGAAAAGGTAAAGTGTTCTGTGATATATTGGAGTGAGCAGCATTTGTTAGACGTCCTAGCTCTTATGTTAGATGTTAGATGTCTGCAGAGCTGCAGACAAGCTACATAAGTGGGCTGGCAGAACAACTATCATTGCAACTGGAATCTGGAAGTAGAGAAGGCCAGCAGATAATTGGCATTTTGTTCACATATACCTTAAGCTCGTATGAGCAAAGGCTACCGCGCTTTGAGTATTAATGACATTGTCGCCCTTTTAGATCCTCACAGCTTTACATGGCCACCAAGAAGTAATGAGTAGCTAAAGGAAAGAACGTAACAACAGATCCATGGGGACCAACCATCTTGATGGAAGACATGTTAAAACACCTATAATGAATGACTCTGTGAAATAAGATGGCAAAATTAATAAATGCCCTAGGGAGATGTAATTACCAATTTTAAAAGACTTTTAAGGAATAACAAGTATGAAATCGAATTATACAAACTTGATTAAAAGAATGAAGGAGACAGAACTGGTTAAGAACTAAATTAGAATCCTAAAGTTTAGACAGGAGAAATCTCTCAACCACACTGAAAAATACAGATTTAATAGTTATGAGGGACGAGGGGCATCCTCAAAAGCTCATCTGGTTTACTCCTAAATATAACAGGAGTTTAAAAAGGAGAAAATATGAGAAGAGCAAAATCAAAAAATGTTCTAGGGAAATGAATTAGCAATAGAGTAGAAGCTGGAAGGAAACATGAAATCCAGAAGTGTCCTTTTTAAGTACTTTTTAAGATAACACTTTCATAGGGGGGGTGGAGAGAAAGAGATTTGAGACACACAAGACAAATAAGAAAACTGATAGTTTAATATTCTGAAGGTATTAAATGTAGATGAATGCAGGGCACCTATAAAAATATTCTTTAGTTGTTGTTGATTCTCTAAATATAGATACTTTATAGCCTCACTCAGTAGTAGGTAGAAATGTTTAATTACCCTGATGGTCACAGAATTGTACCCAGATCTCCCCTGGCCTACAGAAAGTCAAAGCCTTTATGTTCTGAACTCTATACCTTCATGCCTCCAGGATGTTGAGGGACATCAAGAGGCATCTGATAGGGAGGAGAGAGAAAGCACTCTCAAATAGAAACAGAAAAAATGTGGCTTGATATTCATATAATCAGTCATAAAATCTGGGCCCACTACCTCAAAAAGTACTTTTAAAAAATTATCACCTAAATTTTCATCTATCCTTGACATTCATTTTCTATCAATTTCTTTTACCTCATTTCATTTTATATCAATTTCTTTAATATAAATATTTCACGGAAGAAGAGAAAAAAATCCTATACTAATAGAAACTATTCTATTTTCTATACAATCAACTCCTCCTTATTTCTGATGTACCGAGATAAGCCAGACAAATCATGAAACATTAATATTGACAATGTGAACATTGATCTTCTAAAAGATCTAAGGCCAATGAATTATGCTCTTATAATTGTTGTGCTAAATGTAACCCTATTAGAATCCTCTTCTGCATTGACAATACCAGAATTTGACTCTGAATGATGAAGGATGAGTATCTGTTCAAAGGCTCACAAGGGACTATGATTTGAACTTTGAGTCCCTTAAGTCTAAAGTCTCTGAGTCTAGGTCCATCATCTCTGCCTGTTTCTCTTCTCCCTTTCCTCATTCCCTGACCCAATTTCAGCCCACAGGGATCTATCTCTTCTAGGATTCAGCAATGGCAAAGTGAAATATCACGTCTTTCCATTCTCACCTCACAATGACTGAGTAAATAGCAATTTGGGAACCACTTTTGCACCTCATGCTTATTGTAAGAGACGCATGTGCCACGTTTAAGTCATCAAAAGACAACTGTCATCTAAGGGTAAATTGGCAGCATTTAATTGTGAACCCTCCGCTGCAGTGAATTTATAGTCTCTGGCTGCACTGGGTGTTTTGCCAACTGAAGCAATAAGAACAACAAACTATGACTTCAGACTTCTACATTTGGATTTTAAGAATTACTACAATCATTTTTATATTAGAATAATATTTTCATAGCCTATGAAAGATTATTACCATCTGATTCCTTTGTTTTAACATCTTATTTGTTTGTCTTAGGAAAGCCAAAACCAGCTAAAAGCTTTATCATGTCCATACTGGTAGGTCAAATATGAAAACCTAAAGGTATAGTTTAATGTCTTTATGAATGCAAACAACAAGAAGGAAAAATAGATTTATAGTTACTAAGCTGTAATTTTCTCACAGAACTAAAATATAATAACATCAATGACGAATGATAAGGGATATGTCTTTCTATTAGATTTTTAACACAATTTTACAACACAGGATTGTTTTATATCTTTAGTCGTCACTCCAGAGTTAGCAATGCTGTAAGGGAGTTGGTAGAAAATTAATGTACATTTTAAGCAACAACAAAAGTGATCTATCTGAAAATATGTGTTGCTCTTTCCCCTCCCTGCACATGTGTTAACTTACTGTTGTAATACAATTTATATTCCTAGAAGAAGAAAAGATTTCAACAACCAATATTTAATAGTCTGGAAATTTTGCCCACAACTTTTAAAATGATCTACTTACTTGTATTACAAATATCTTCATCTGGGCCAGGCTTATTTATTGAGACTGTTTGTTTTCTGTTATGGTTTGTGCACTCACTGATGAAAATGCTTCTTCTAGTCAAAGTAGTGAATTCAAAATACAGCAACTCAATAAAAACTTTAATTAATCAGGACATGAGCAAAGTGTATAAAACTGTCACATACTGAAGAAAGTATAAAATATTCTAATTGAAAGTGTCATCTCGTTGGTGAAATGCTTTCACTCTCTTTTACTGCATTCTTATGCAGTTGTCCTTCAGTGCATGAGAAAATACCAAGGAAAAAATACCTGATGAACTTCAAGTGTTTCAGAAAGTAAGTCCATACCATGCTAATACCTAATGATTATTTTTTTTTAAAAAAATCGCACATGTAAAATATTTGAAAGTAATCATGGCAGTGGCTCTGAACAAAAATCAATTCAAAGGCTGATGTACCAGGTAAAATAGTTTGAATCAAGCCAAAACATGTTTTTATAAATTGCTACAGAAATTAATTAAATAAAGCCAGAAAAGTAAAAATTTAAAGATGAGGTACAACAACTGTGACACATAAATTCAAAGTTTTCCAAATTTGACATGTATATTGAACAGTTTTAAAATTCATAAAGAATTTAGTGTTTAAGACTAATTAGTGGGCAACATTAAGATCCTCTTGAGGTTCATGGTATAAATGCGATTCATGGAGATGAAAAGCAGTTCGAATAGTAAACTTGCATGGATAGCTAAATATTTCACAAAGAAAAATCTAATCTGATAACTCCATATAACAATATATCTCATAAAATATTTTTAAAAAGGATATAAGTAGCACAATTGGCTATTTTTACCTGTTTTTTGTGGACCAATTACTAGAAATTTTGGTAAGTGGTCACAAGTTTTCTCTCTGGACCAGATGTCTTTGTGTCGTTTATCATCACATGGATTCTGCAAGAAGGAAGAATACGTGACCTTACAGTGTAACGACTGTCTGGCTCTGTTCTCTAAAAATTGTTTAAAAGATGGAATCGAATTCTTGCCTAATACCTTAGAGCTTGGAGTTAGACCTCACTCTGGTTCCCTGATTTCCAAATCTTTTAAAAATAAAGTTATTGGCACCTTCCTTATCTCAAGGCTAGGACTCGACTTCAAGTCGCTCCTGGTGTTATCATCTTTCAGTGTTTGGCAAGGCTCTAATCCCTGTGCTACTACTCTATTTCTTGGTGTATGTTTTATGTCCATATATCAGAGGACTTGACTTAACCTGGTTTCATCATAGTTACTCATATTACTGTGCTCTCCCTAATCATTCCTATTTTTTCTTCCTAGAGGCTGAAATGTTATCCTTGAATTCCAGACTTGGCCAACTTTTCCTTTTCATTTCATTTCATGTTTTGATTCAGATACTCCCATAGTTTGGTCACATCTTCTAAGCTGATAGCTTCTAGATCAGTATCCAGCCTCTACCTCCCTCCTGAGCTCTGAACTTAAGTTTTTATATTGCAAATGTATGATTTTTGTATAGATATGGTGAGGAAATTTCATACTCAACATACCCAATATATCAACTAGTCTAATATTATGCCCATCTAACCTACCATTCCAGTGCCAGTTTTTATTTCACTCTATCTGGCTGACTCTAATTTATTATCAAAATCATTACACTTTTGAGAATTAAAAGAGCTTTTAAAATTAAAAAGATAAAATTTTTGAAATATTTATTGACTGCCATATTGATTTTATTACATTGGTGACCCAAACGATTATAATATTCAAGATGATTGTCACAAGTAAAAGTATTTTTTTAAAAATGTACCTTGGAAATTAAAACATTCTATTTTTATGTTTATTATCCCAATATTAACAAGGAAACAAGAAAGAAAGCATTTATAGTTCATATTTCTGCATATTTCTGTACTTTAGTCAGTTCCTTTTTCACTTAATTTTTAATTTTGTGGCTACATAGTGGGGGTATATATATATATGAAATACATGAGATATTTTGATACATGCGTACAATACATAATAATCACATCAGGGTAAATAGGGTATCCATTACCTCAAGGATTTATCATTTCTTATATTACAAATGTTCTCATTTTATGCTTTTGGTTATTTTAAATGTAAAATAAATTATTGTTGACTAGTCACCTTGTTGTGCTATTAAATACTAGATTTTATTCATTCTATCTAACTATATTTTTGCATCCATTGACAATCCCCATTCCCACCACTTCCACTTTCCTTTCCAGTCCCTGGTAACCATCATTGTACATGTGATCTCCATGAGTTCAATTGTTTTAATTTTTAGCTCTCACAAAAGCATGAGAACGTGTGAAGGTTGCCTTTTTGTGGCTGGGTTATTTCACTTAATGTAATATCCTCAGGTTTCATCCAATGTTGAAAATGACAGAATCTCATTCTTTTTCATGGCTGAATGGTACTCCATTGTGTAAAAGTACCACATTCCCTTCATTCATTTCTCTGTTGATGGATATTTAAGTTGCTTTTAAATCTTGGCTATTATGAATACTGCTGAAATAAACATGGGAGTGCAGATATCTCTTCAATATACTGATTTCCTTTTTTTTTTCCTTTTCTTCTTCTTCTTCTTCTTTTTTTTTTTTTTTTTTTTTTTTTTTTTTTGACACAAAGTTTTGCTCTTGTTGCCAAGGTTGGAGTGCAATGGCAAAATCTCAGCTCACTGCAACCTTGGCCTCCCAGGTTCAAGCAATTCTCCTGCCTCAACCTCCCAAGTAGCTGGGACCACAGGCATGTGTCACCACGCCTGGCTAATTTTTTGTATTTTTAGTAAACACGGGGTTTCATTGTGTTAGCCAGGATGTTCTCGATCTCCTAACCTTGTGATCCACCCACCTCAGCCTCCCAAAGTGCTGGGATTACAGGCATGAGCCACCATGCCCAACCAATTTTCTTTCCTTTTTACAATATTTTTGCTGACCATGCTGTTAGATTGCTGAATCACACGGTAGTTTTATTTTTAGTTTTGTGCGGAACCTCCATAGAGGCTGTACTAATTTACTTTAGTTCTCTTGTACTAATTTACTAACTGATGTACTAATTTACATCTGTTCTCCATAGTGGCTGTACTAATTTACATTCCCACCAACAGTTTCCAAGTGTTCCCTTTTCTCTACATCTTAACCAGCATTTGTTATTACTTGTCTTTTGGATAAGATATGTTTTAACCAGGGTGAGATGATATCTCATTGTAGTTTTGATTTGCATTTCTCTGATGATCAATGATGTTGAGAACCTTTTCATATGCTAATTTGCCATTCGTATGTCTTCTTTTGAGAAATATCTATTCAGATCCTTTGCCCATTTTTAAATCAGATTATTATTATTATTATTATTTTCCTGTAGAGTTATCTGAGTCCCTTATATATTCTGGTTAAAAATCCGTTGTCAGATGGGTCATTGCAAATATTTTACCACAATCTTTGGGTTGTCTCTAAACTTTACTGTTTCCTTTGCTGTGCATCCTTTCAACTTGATGTGATCCCATTTGCCCATTTTTGCTTTGGCATGGACTTGTGGGATATTGCTTAAGAAATCTTTGCCCAGACTAATGTCTTGGAGAGTTTCCCCAATGTTTTGTATTAGTAGTTTAGTTTGAGGTCTTAGTTGTAAGTCTTTAATCCATTTTAATTTTATTTTGTATATGGCAAGAGATAGGGGTCTAGTTTCATTCTTCAGCATATGGCTATCCAGTTTTTCCAGTACTGGTTACTGAAGAATCTATCTTTTCCCCAGTGTATGTTCTTGGCATCTTTGGTGAAAATGAGCTCACTGTAGAAGTATGGGTTTATTTCTGGATTCTCTATTGTTTCATTGGTCTATGTGTCTATTTGCATGCCAGTACCATGCATTTTGGTTCCTACAGCTTTGTAGTATAATTTGAAGTCAAGTAATGTGATTCTTCCTATTTTGTACTTTTTGCTTAGGATGGCTTTGGTTATTCTGGGTCCATTGTGGTTCCATGTTAATTTTAGGATTATTTTTTGTATTTCTGTGGAGTGCCATTGGTGGTATTGATCAATTCTTTAGATATATCTTTCTTTAATACTATGTTGCCAAAGTTCTTCTGAAGAATGATTGTTTTCAATATATTATGTTTTGCTTTTCTATAAAATTGTCTGCAATCCTTCTCAAAGCTGCATTTCATAGTTAATAAATGTGAAAATGCTGACACTCAAATTACTCTTCTCTGTAAGCCACTGTATTTTTAACTGGAGAGAGAGTTGAGATAAGCTCCTTCCCTTCCCTTCCCTTCTTTTTTTTTGTTTTCGATGCAGTCTTGCTCTGTCACCCAGGCTGGAGTGCAGTGGTGCCATCTTGACTCACTGCAACCTTCTCTTCTCAGGTTCAAGCGATTCTCCTGCCTCACCCTCTGGAGTATCTGAGACTACAGGTATGCACCACCATGCCTGGCTAATTTTTTATTTTTTTTAGTAGAGATGGGGTTTTCCCATGTTGCTGAGGCTGGTCTGGAACTCCTGGCCTCAAGTGATTCTCTGGCCTCGGCCTTGCAAAGTGCTGGGATGAGCATGATCCACTGTGCCTGGACGATAAGCTAATTTTCAATTCTAATTTTTTAAATATTAAAATGTCTAAATATTAGAGACCAGGTATTTTCACAATTATTTTCTGTTAAGACTGTTTTTCTTTGACAAATACTTTTAAATATAACACTTGTCAAGTGAGTTTTCTCTAATTATCATTCTTTTAACCATTTTGTCAAATATAGGTGCTGCAAAATCATAGACTTCTCAATATCATTTTATTCTAGCACAGAATATAATTTTATCCAATTAAAATAGGAGATCCATTAAGAAATGCTTAGGCCGATTCTTCCCAGTGTCACTATGTAGACTAAAGGGACCGGTATCACCCTGGCGTTCTGTAGAACCTAACACTGGCCCACTATATTGATGACATGGTATTTGGACCTGACAAATAAGTGGCAATTACTCTGGCTGCCTTGATAAAACACATGCACCTCAGAGGATGGAAGACAAACATACAAAGTTTTAGGAGCCTGCCACCTTTTAAGCTTTCAGGGGTCTGGACATCTTGAGCACACTGGGACATCCTGTTCATAGCAAAGTGTAAGTTGAACATTGCAACTCCTACTGCTGAGAGGTAGCACAGTGCCAGGAAATATTTTTCCGTGCATTTATTGAGTGATACAGATAGCTTCAAGTTTAGGATGGGGCCTAGAGCAAGAAAGGGGTATGCAGTAGGTAAGACTGAAGTACAAGCCACCCTCACACTTGGGCTTTATATGCCAGAAGATTCATGATACTATGGCATCAACGATATAAATGGATGCCATGTGGAATATCTGGCAAGTACTTGAAAAGAATCACAATGTACACTTCTAAGGTTCTGTAGCAAAGCATACTATCCGAATCATATTTTGCAAACCACAACTCTTGTATACTGCTGTATACAAGAAGAGAGTGCTATGGAAGAGAGTGTTTGTCATGAGTCATTAATGTGATCAAGTGGCCATAACTACCCACCATGAACTGAATAGTGATAGACCCATCAAATAATAAGTTCAGGTATGTCCAGCAACAATTCATTTGAAGATGGGAAAGGCTGATCCAGGGGCCACTTAGAAATCAGTGGCCCATGACTCTATGTCACCTGTCACTGTTGCACTGATGCTTCTCCATTAGCTCATTTTTAGTTTCATGAAGGGTTCCTATAACTTGCTGATAAAGAGGAGAAACCCAGGCTTGGTTTGCAGTATGTTGGTACTTCTATGTTAGTAGAAGACAAAAATGGACTTTGGTGGCGCTACAGTTCCATTCAGAGGGGTTTCTAAAAATCGCTAGGTAATGGAACTCTCAGTTGTCAGAGTTGTGGGCAGTGTACCTAGTCATCTCCTTTTTTGTTGATAGACTCATAGCCAAAGGTAAGGATATGACAAACTAATGAGCAGAGATGAATAAATGGCATAGAATGGACAGGCCAGACAACTTGAAGGGACAAGCTAGGAAAATTAAGATAGGAAGTTCTAAGAAAGAGGCATGTGGATGGACCTATGATAGTGTTCAAAATGTGTGATAATCTTTGCATTATACATTAATGTACACCAGAGAGCATTTTATGTAGAAGAGGCATTGACAACCAGGAGAGCAGTATGATTCAACCAGGTTGCAACATTCCTACATGTTGCCTAACTTCTGTTGTCAACTAACCTAGAGCTAATGCAAATGGCTCATGAATAGAATAACCATGGCAGCACAGGTGAAAGCCATGCATGGACCTCTTTCCCCTGTGTCTGTTGTAGTTACAGCCACTGCTGAATATCTGAGCTGACAGTAACAGCAAATACTTTCAAATCTCAGAAATAGCATTATCCTGCCAATTAGTGAAACATTGATTATATTGGATGCTTTGATAATGAAAAGGGCTTGATTCACCTACATCATGCTTGTTGGTACTTCCATATCCAGTTATAACTGTAAATGGGAAAGTACAGCAGTCACTGTCTGGTAAGTGCCACATGGGGGTGCCAGAACGGACTACCACAGTGTACTCCTTATCTTTATCTAAATGAAGCCTTTCTCCTAAAGAAATTTACAAGAGGAGAGTTAGTGAGACATACTACCACTGCTGCTACTTCCTCCATTCCTAAGACTATCTGACCTACCCAGTATTTCTTCTAGGCTAGCAGAAATGCTAGCCAAAGGTGGAGAAATACAAAATAGGAGACAAAATGGGAAAAAATAATCACTGATTTCACCTTTGGGACCAAAAGTAGCAATTGTGTGATAGTTTCTCACAATAATTCTCCTCTTATAAATTTCCCCAGGCATGAAGTTTATAGAATCATGAGAAAAAATGTGTCTGGATGGACTGAACATAACGAATGAAACTGTGCATTGTAGAATAGAGGGTGGCAGATGCGCTTTTCTCTGAAAGCATCCTCTTTTCAAACTAGTGCAAACTCTCTACTCCTTCTCTGAACTTTGCCAGCTGCTATTGCCTCCAGCTGGGGGATTAAGAATTCTCCCTGGCTAGGCCGGGCGCGGTGGCTCAAGCCTGTAATCCCAGCACTTTGGGAGGCCGAGACGGGCGGATCACGAGGTCAGGGGATCGAGACCATCCTGGCTAACACGGTGAAACCCCGTCTCTACTAAAAACACAAAAAACTAGCCGGGCGTGGTGGTGGTCGCCTGTAGTCCCAGCTACTCGGGAGGCTGAGGCAGGAGAATGGCGTAAACCCGGGAGGCGGAGCTTGCAGTGAGCTGAGATCCGGCCACTGCACTCCAGCCCGGGCGACAGAGCGAGACTCCGTCTCAAAAAAAAAAAAAAAAAAAAAAGAATTCTCCCTGGCTAATAGAAGCCACCTGACTGCAAATCAAACTCTGTATCCCCTCTCACTCTCAGGGGATGGCCCACCTCCAGTGGATGCAGGGGTACAGAAGACTGACCTGCTTGCCTCAAGGTGAGACAATTTGCCTGTGACTAGTTTGCTCCCTGCAGATCAGGTACGGCTAGGCTTTACCAGAGATGACATCCTTGCTCAGCTCTTTTCCCTTCTTTTCAGTTCCACATTTTCCCTTGTAGGTTTTTCCTGAAAGCATTTCTTAAATCATTTGCAATGGAATCTGTATCTCACATTCTGCTTCTAGAGAACACTACCTATGACAATGGCTATTCATATTCATACTCTATAAAATTAAAAGATACTCTTGACTCAAATACATTTCTATCCCTGCTCTCATTGGAACAAGGCTGAAGTACCATATAAAAGGATCAGTAATGTATAATGACAACCATATTATGTTAGAATTTACCTTGGAAAAAATTAGGTTACAGATCCTGGATTTTTCTACAAATGTATCTATGGAAACTGTGATAAAAGGAATTAATTACAAGCCAGTAAACTTGACATTCCTTATTTAATTTATATAACAGAAATTTTGTTTTAACTGGTATCTCCATTTTCTGCCATCTTTTTATTCAGTGTTCCATCTCATATACTCCATATGGTGTAGTTTTAGTGCAACTAAACATATTTTTCACTGTGGAACAGAAGGCTGAACTATCTATTCTTCATTTCTTCAATCGACAATGAAACATCCCCTATTTAGCCTATTATACAGATTCCCAGCTAGAGAGTATATGTCACACTCTTTCTTCAATGTAGCTTTCTTCATATTAATTTCAGTCCAATGGAAAGTGAGCCAAAATGATATGAAGTACCCTCAAAGATAAAGCCACACTCCCTGGATTTCTCCCTTCCAACTTACCACCAGCTGTAAAATGGCTAGATTGTAGCATGTAACTGGACCTCAAGTGGAAGCCATATATTGAAGAGCTTATCAGTCTGAGGCCCTGGGTGATCATGTGGAGTGGAACTGTCTGCAGCTCCTACACTACCTGCTTACTTCTGGACAGTTACATGAGTGAGAAATACATTTTCATCTTATTTAGCCAATGTATTTTGAATGGCATAATTGCAGCAACATCACCTATACTCTAGTTCATTGTGTTTCAAAGTACTTGTCTATGAGAAGATAAGGAGCTTGTGCAAGAATGTGAATCAATGCACTGCTTGTTTCAAAAAGAACATTCTGTTACAAGATAAAAGCAAAATTTCAAGGAAAGCAACTGGTGTGCTTAGTGATATAGTTGATTTCTACCCTGGCACCAGCTTCTTGTCTCATGGTGAATCAGCAACAACATAATCCAAACAGGCTATTCATGGACCACATTTTGAGTAGCACTATTCTGGGTTAATAATTGCCAACATCAACTTAATGCTTCAGTTATACTGTATTCACTACTGTAGAAATTCTCATGTTTGTACCCTAATCATTGAATTATTTCTCCATGTGATGCTCATATTTTTCCCCAAAACTTTGCCTACATTTCTAGCTTAAGCTAATATCTACCATAAACCTTCCCTATTTATTTTAGAGGGGTAGCATAGTGCAGTCATTAAGAGCTTGAGCTCATGAGGGAGATTGCCTGTGCATTAAGCAATTTTCCCCAATTCTCTGGATCTCAGTTCCTTATTTATAACATAATGATTGATAATATTTATCTCATGTGGTTGTTGACAGCATTATATGTTATTTAAAATGGTTAAATAATGTTGTATATAAGAGTAATTATTATTTGATTCCACATTTACCCTTCTTTTCTTATTGTCTGGATTATTTAGGCAAGATTAGCTAGGCAATTGGAGCAAGAGAAAGAGTAAATCTCACTGATGGATTGCTTTGCTACAGGTGTTCATCTTGAGAGCAGACTTCTTAGTCCATTATCAGAATGTACCAGAACCATGTGTGGCTGTCTGTCCACAGGATAAGTTTGACCTGACACAGTCAGATCACTAGACTTCTGGCATCTGTGAGTTACTTTGTAGAGAAATAGCTTGGAGTATCCTTAGCCGACTTGAGGATATAGGTTGCCCTACTAGATGACCCGAAGACCATTATATAATTCTAATTTAACACATTTCTGTGTATACTTGCTGCCTGGTTCCTGCAACTCATAAAGCCAATAGTTTCAGCACCGCTTACCCTTCAGATCTCAACACAAATATCAACTCATGAAAGTGGCCTTCCCTGTTGATGATAGTAAAAGCTTCTTCCCACTCCTGTCTCTTTCTGAGTTTCCTGTCATATTTTCTTTGTGTATATGTTTGTAATAATTATATACATATAAGCATAGTTATAGTTTATAATAATTCTATCTCAACTAGAATGTAAGTTCTCTGAAGGTGAGGCCTCTGTCTTCTTTACTGCTACAACCCAATACTTAAGAAATGCTGAATGAATATGTGTAGAATGACTGACTTAGGACAGGCACAGTAAACATCTAGCAATCGGCATAGACTAATTTTGATATATATTTGAAAACAAACATAATGTTAACTGTATAGACATTTAGCATCAAAACTCCTACAACAAACTATACACAATCCCCAGTGCTTTCTTTCATGGCAGTCCCAGAAGCTAATTAGTGAGTACACTATCACTTTAGAACTTAAACATTATTTCTCTCATATTGTTATATAACTACTTGATTTATAAAGAACTTCATTTCTGAACTGCATTTTTAGATACAAAGCAATAGGAAGGTGGTTCTCAACCTATACTTCCTGGATTTCCCCACATATAACCCAGTAGAGAAAATCTCAGAGTAGGTGTTCACTTCATTTGCTCAAATGAAGATTTCTTTATGCTTAGCAAAGGTAGAAGAGTGGACTAATTGATTATTCAGTGCCGCTGTTGAAAGTCAAAGTCTTATTTGTGAGAGCTTTCTCGGTTCTATAGGTTCAACTTGGCCACTTATCTTCTTTATTGCAGTGCACATGTCTTTGGCATTCTGATTTCTGCTTGCAAAACAGGTGAAATAAAATGTTCACAGAAATAAGCAGATTTAATGTAAGACTTGAAAAGAGTTGTCGTTGTCTCCAACACACAGAGAGAATATGGATAAGCATATTTTTGGGGGGAAGAGGATGACACTAGTTAATATCTATTTATACTTTCCCAGAAAGTTGGGATGCTAAGCTATTACAATACATGCTGTTCCAAATATTTTTATTACTAACAACTTAATTTACATTACTTCAGGTTTTCCTATCGGTGTGTTCCTTAATCTAGGCAGATTGTCTTTCTTTGTAACTACACTCCTTCTATATTATGCTATTTTAGGGATTTCTAGATGCCCATTTCTGTTTTCACCTCTCTTCCTGGCATATTTTTCCTTTTGTCTGTTAATCAAAATTTTATTAATGGATGTTTGTATTTTCTATTTTCTGGAAATGTTTGTTCAGACTTTTCCTACTCTGACTTTTCTCATACTGTATGAAAATCTGAATACCAGCAAACATAATGTCTAACTTTTATTGATCACCTTCTATATTCCAGGCACTTGATTGACGTAGATTATTTCTAATCTTCAAAGCAACTTGGCAAGACAGATTTTATTATCCCTTCTTGATAGCTGAGAAAGCTGAGATGCAAGGTGTTTTATTTAGGCCCTGCTGAAGGTCACACAGCAAGGTAGTTTCAGATTTAGAATCCAAATCTGGCATTGTCTCTGCAATTAAATTATGTGTGTGTATGCACGCACACATGTACATGTGAAGTTTTTGACAATGATTATGAAGGGTAAAGGATCTTCTCCCAAAAAAGCTAAGCGTTTAATTGCACTTTCTTACTTTGTTCTATTTCTATTGTTTTAATTTTTAAGTCAGAAAATTAGAAAGCAATTATTTCCCTTTTCATTCTGCAATCTGATTGTTCCCTGTATAACTGAAACTGCAATAGATATTTACTGGTTTAAGTATCTAGCACTGTAGATATATTTAAACTTCAAAAAAGAAATTCAGTTGCAATTGCTTTAGGCAGTCTATGGTTACAGTGCCAGTCCAGTGAAAATGCATGTAACTCAGCTGTCACACAGGTACAGGCGATGCACATGGTTTTTGAATGTAGAATATATAAGGCAAATTTACATTTAAGTAAACATAAACAAGCAGGCAGAAGATTTCCTGAAGCAATGAACAAGACTTAGAAAGGGCAATAAAATCTGATGAAATTATGTTCCTTACAAGGGCAGAAGCATCCTTGGATATTTCCCTCCAAATAAGTAAAAACTGCAAATTTGCAATCAAGCTAAAAAGAACATGGATTGAAAGAATGTCATACCATTTACCTTATTATAATTCCATATTTTTATAGAATACCTTAAAATAACTTTTGTTCTTATTATATGTAGTTACTCAAAGTCTACATTGCCTTTTTGCTACTAAAAATTTGCTTTGCTCACTATTCTCCACATCCTTCACTGGCAAGGACACCATGGAATTATCAATTCAAGATTGATTATCCCATCCAGGTCATGTGCCTATTCTAGATAACTAGGACATTTCTAGACATTAATATATGAAACTTTAAAAATGCGCAGTGCTCATGATAGAAGGATTATTTTACTAATTACAAACATTTCAGAGGCCATTGGTTTGCTTTTCATTTCCCTTTTGCTATTCTCGACTGTTTAAAGAAGAATGCTATAAAAGGCATCTTTTAAAACATATTTTTCCTTTCCAATTGGCCTGTGTTGTTTCTAAATTTTTTCTGGTTATTGAGTCTTGCCGTGTGTATGTCTGTAAAATACCTTTTCCAAGTTGTATTGTACAGGGTGGTGACTTTCAAGTTTTGTCTTTCAATATCATTTAAGCCTAACATAATCCATGTACATTGATGAGGAAGTTTAATAGATTAAGGGTGCTTATTCTCAGTGCTCCAATCGACAAATCTTTATGGAAAAACTGAGAGACATCTTTATGAGGGCTTGAACTCTCCTTGTTCTCCATGTAAAATCCATGCAGTCCCTCAACTTCTTGGGAAAGCGTTCCTCGTGTGAGTACACTGATCCATAATAAACGCACTCGTTACAGAACTCCTGTAGCACTTAATAGACTGATTTCTCAAACTTTTCTACCAAGTACCCTGAATTACAGAGGTTTATAATGCCAACCTCTGGGGGTAGGACTGGATGGAAAGGAGACTGTGGTTCTGTGTCTGTCTAGAGTGACAGCTTCAAGAGTGCTGCTTTAGACACAAAGTGTTTCCAATTTATCCTAAACGTCTATCTATTCTTCACCATATTATACTCATACTCATGTTTATTTAAATAAGTTAATACTATTGGTATTTTCCCATGAAGTAGTCTCATAGTAAAATTGACCCCAAGGGAAGGTGGCATGTTTACTTTCTGTAGTTCTTTTTTTTTTTTTTCCTTTCCTTTTGAGAAGGAGTCTCACTCCATCACCCAGGTTGGAGTGCAATGGCGCGATCTCGGCTCACTGCAACCTCCACTTCCCGGATTCAAGTGATTCTCCTGCCTCAGCCTCCCAAGTAGCTGGGACCGCAGGCACACGCCACCAGGCCTGGCTAATTTTTGTAGTTTTAGTAGACACAGAATTTGACCATATTTGCCAGGTTAGTCTCGAACTCCTGACTTTGTGATCTGCCTGCCTCGGTCTCCCAAAGTGCTGGGTTTACAGGAGTGAGCTGCTGCACCCGGCCAGTTCTATCTTTAAACTAATGAGTGTGTACTTTTGAATGTAATCCCTTATGTTATTATTTATGTTTTAATGAATATCCTGGTAGGGAAAAGAAAGCCAACTCAATAAAATGAACTATATTTTTAAACTCTTATGAATCAGTTGTTCTAATATAGTACTATTCACTCATATATGACATTGAATTTATCAAATGTTTCTGTAAGGCACAAACAAAAAATTCAGTTTCCTTTTTCATTATTATACTTGGATTAAATGCTCAAATATATTTTATGATGATTTTAATTTAGAAAGTATTGTCGCTTTATTTTATTTTTAAGGGAGCTATCTGCAAGTAATTTTTTTATGACTGAACCTCAATAAGTGGTTTGTGTGGGGAATTTGATACTTGGCAAGAACATGTTTGCAACTGATTACCAGGGAAAACAATCCAAGACTTAAGTCATCATTTTTGGATGTCAGAGTGTCTGACAGCCTCATACAATCAAAATGTGGCTTCAGTATAAATTAAAGAACCAAAATCATGAGAAATTATTGCCATCTTTGGTGGAGGAGATATTCATGAAAGCTATAGAACTTACTATTGCTAAGTTAGGAAGAAAAAGATAACATGGCAAAATATAAATTTAAATTTTGATTAGGAAAAAATATTTAAGATAATAATGAAATCTGTCCTCTCTCATCTGTGATGTGATAAAAACTATACTGACTTAATTTCACTGAAAAGACTAAAAGATGAATGAATTAAAGTGAAAAGTGCTATTACAGAACTCCTATTCCTCAGCAATGGGGGTAATTAGTCACAGATCACTCTTTCGTTATTCTCAGTCTCACTCACTCCTACTTCGAAGGTCTTGTTTTTCACAACCATGAAGCTCTTCTGGGCTTCCCTTTCTCATAGGTAGATTATTGTCCTATCTTCAGCACCTCCCTATTCTTCCCTGTCCTGAGAAAAGGCTTCTGGTGTAATCTTCATTGACCAACATTTTTTTAAGTCACTTCACTCTCAACTTCAGAGCCTAGAGCTTGTTGTACCTAATTGCCTACCAAATTCAAATTACACTGGCAGCATTCAAAGCTTCCCCCACTGACTTGTACCTGCTTCTATAGGTTACTTACCATTACATCGCAACTTACTATCTGAGAAACAGATGTACCACTTTTATTGTTCTTTGTACACACAGCCCTTTGCTTTTGGTTATTCTTTAATGATATTTTGAAGACAGTGGCTATTGTACTATGCTAGGTTCCAGGGTGCAAATATGAACCAACAATGTCTCATTCTTCAAGGTTTGCAGGAACAGGTATATGACAGGCAATACCTTGTGGTAAGTGCAGTAATATAATTATAAATAAGTTATAGGGTGGTAAAAAGAGAAATAAATATCAAGACAAAATTGTAACACTATTTTGTTCACATAACAAGCAGTTATTGTGGCTTATAAGTTCCATGAAGGCAAGAACTTTCTTTTGATTATGTAGGTACTTCAAAAGCATAGGTTGACTAACTGTCAGCTCCTTCTAAAGTAAGGAGTTATCCCTGACATTTCATTCGACATAGAGAGTTGATGATAATAGTATATTTGCTTTTTCAATTGTAAAACCACCATCTTTTGGTTGAAATTACCCTGGAGGAGGAGTCAGAAAGCCTAGGCTTTTGTCCTGACTTGTTCCTAATAAGCCATGTGACTTAGAACAAGGCATTTCACTTCACTGTGTGTCATCCGTTTTCTCTCTACAATGAATAGGTTGAGCTAGATGTCCCTAATTTCTCATTCTGCTCTTACAGTCTTTAATTCTCTGTGTCAGCATTCCTTCATTTCTTCAACAGACACATACTAATAAAACCTATAGTGTGTATGCCACTAGATCTGAAGATTTGTTTATGTCACAGCTATTCAAATTTCATCATTTCTAAGCTGGGGCTGGATGTCTTGATAGCTAGAATCAGCAAAGCGATTAACCATCTAAAATTAGTGCTCTGTGATTTACTTTCCCACTTCTTTAACCCTGGAGACATTGGCGTGGAGAGAGAAACTTCAGCTCTTTGAGCATTCTCCTGGTCACACAGAAAAGCAGGACTCCACATCATGTTTGGCATGTTTGTTGATAGTGAGACTCTGGAGTGACTGAGTGAAGACTGGAACTGAGCTAACCTGACAGTTTGAGAGCTTAAAAGCATCGATTAGTTCATGTGTAAGAATCTGACCTTCTAACTTCCTCCATATTGTGGTTTTGGTTCCTATAATGAGAATTATAGACAAAAAAAAAAGCAAAAAATAAATAAATAAAAGCAAAAAAGAAAGAAACCTTATTCTTTCACCAAAATAATAGTGATTATTCTACCAAAATAATAAAGGACATGAATTAATAGACACCAGTGAGTACAATTTTAAGAGTCTGACACACTAAGGACTAAACTGACAAGGATACAGTCTGGGGATTGCATTTCATATGTGTCCTCAGTACACATTCCCATGTTAATCACCTTTGCAAGAATCAACTTTCAGTGAGAGATGAGCACAAATGCATTTTGTGCCGTACTTATCAGGCTACCCACTGACAGATATTCATATTGCAGTTTTTAATTAGGTGACAAAGCAGCTTCACATATACGGTAGTTGATGCTAATGAAAATTTACACGAGGAACCAAAGGAAATTAAATAGATGTGAATATTATCATTTTTCACTTTTTCTTTTATTTGTGGTAACAAGAATGTGTGAATTGAAAAATCTAAAGAAAGATAATGGTTGACTTAGTTTTAAACATGAAATATACTGAATAAGAAGTCACACTGGTAAATACAAAAAAGTACTTTAATGTTTTATTTTGACACTTTGTAACAATAACAGAAACACACCATATTTATCTATTCTAACTCTCTAGCATTGTGATGAATGGGCCATAAAAAAACCTACCAATTAATGCTAAGTAAAATAAAACTAAGTTCATATTTTATAGAGAAAAGGGTGACAATGCCTATTTTAAAATGGCCTATTATAGATATGAATATGAAAAGAAGAGATAACCACCAGGGAAACAAACTCAGTATTATGCACTTTATTGTTACTTCACAGTTTCAAGATTTTTGGACATGATATGTTTGGCGAAGTGCTGCAGTAAGTCAACTGTTCTCAAAATCTCATGTATCTGAATAATTCTCTCTTTAACTTAACTACTCTATTTTCTATTCCTTGTTTTTCTTCTTAAATATATTTGAGAATACATGATTTTTAGTTAACAAAAATGTTTGGAACTTTAAAGTTTCAGTGAAAAATAACCATATAAATAATATAATTCACATAATAGCAAAGGGAGTCTTTCAGTAGGAAAACATTTGCTCATGTATCATTTAAGTACTCTTACAGAAAACTATATTTTGATAATGTATATGAAAATTCCTAAATGTATATAAACAACAGCAATGATGAAAATTTGTAAACTCTACGTTATCTTTTCTGAGTTATTCACTCTGTTATGATGAACTTCCTAGGAACTTACCCCTATGATATCATGTGAAATTAAAATTATCAGCACTGGCAAATTATATATAAATATATATTTCTTATATCTTCCAAGAATGATATGATTTCTGAAAGAATAATCCCATACTTTAATTTCTAATTTCCATTTACACCCCTAATCTACCTGCACTGTATTCCATATTTAACAAACCTTCAATCAATACTTAGAATCATCATGTTTTCTAAATTATATTGGAGCTGGCATATCTTTGATTATATTTATTTTTTAAGAAAAGTGTCACTGATATCCAAACATATTAATAAATACAATTATCTTAAAAAGTTCAAACAATATCAAGAAATTCAGTTCATTGTTTAAAAAACACTTTTTCCTTTTTCTACAGATAGAGGAAGAGTAGAGCTGGAGCTGGAGGCCATTGAAGGATTCTTTCTATGTAAGCTGTCTAAAATCTTTGTTAATTTGTCTGATTTTTACTATTACTGTACCATAAATATTATAGATATATTTTATATAAACATTTGTGACAAAAGAATTGATTTACCATCAATAATTTATCAATTTTATAAAAGTGTGTGAGATCTTTTGAATAACCACCATTTGTGGGACACATGCTATGTCTTTATACAATTCTATTTTGTGTGTGGATATATGCTCATAATAATTATGCTTCTTTGTATTTATCTGTCTTTCTAAATTGCATATCAAATGGTAGATGGTCAAGTAACTTATTGGAATGGTAAACAGAATGTGTAGTTCAATTTAAACACAAATGCTAAAAAGCTGCTTAATAAATTATCAGAATATAATATGACATATGATAGCAGTCAGTTTTAAAACACATTTGAAACATATGATAGTGAATAATGAGAAATCTCTCCACTGGCTTTGAGAAAAAAATGTATTTTGTTCTTTGCATGCCCTAGAACATCTAGCCTTACCTTACATATAACAGATGGACAATGAACATGTGTTGGATGCATTTCTGACAGTGTAGACAGAGAGTGGCATGTAATATGATTTATGAAACAAAGAGAAACAAATAGTCTTGAAGAGAGTGAAAGAGGATGACAAAAAGTCTGTTTCACAGTAATTTCTCATTAATGGTGATGCTACTTTCTCAACTGACTGCTTGGCAGGGGACTATCTGATCTGTTCTCTGCAGCCAGCCTATTGATTTTGTGGGTCGATGTAATCTGATGCATAAAGAGGCAAGAAAATGGGAGGCAACATTGTCCTAGATAACTGCCAAGAAGCAGATAGTTTATATTTGATGCATCCAGGCTAAGTGGCCCCATATGAAGTTGAATTATTAGTAAAAACAATCCTAACACTGACAATTCTCTTTTTCAATAGTTCTACTGTTAGTGAAATATTTGTTACATGTAAAGAAAAGAGAAGATAGGCTTGAGAGATTAACTATATATGGATACAAGGTAAAAATTGCTTTTCCTTTCTTATATACACAATGTTGTACATATACATATCAAAGTCTAATTATAAGTCTTAGATTCCAGTGGCTCTAGGTTTTTATTTCCCTAGATATCTACTGTCTAACCATTTTACTGCTAGTTAGTGCTCCCACTGCATGCAAGTTAAAATGATTAGCTTGGAGAAGACACCAACAATAAAACAACATCTTCAAAGCAAAAATTTTAAACCAACCAAGCAACCAACCAAACAAAAACCCAGAAAAGCAAGCAAAAAATGCAATTTATAAAATAAGCAAAAATTGTTGAGGAAGAGAATAAAACTATTGTATAAAAGAGGATTTTGAGTTAAATTCCAGTTTTAATATGTCCAGCAGAGTTCTTAACACAAATTATACATTCACAAATTGCTAGTTTCTTTCCTTCCACCCCAGGAGAGAATGTTAAATGTTACCTGCCATAGAGGGTCTTTCTGCTCAGGGAAGAGCTCAAAATACTTGTGGGCCAGTTGCACTGGAGGCAGAGTTTGCAATTTCAGGTTGGTCCAGCTCTGCACAAAGTTGGCCAAGTTCACAAAGGTATATAACCCTAGGCGGTCATTTCCATAGTTTGATAAATGGGTCATGAAAATGCTGATCTGAAAGATAAATAAAAATGACCACAAAAATATCATATGCTTAAGCTCAAAAGTAGCAGTACAAGCCTCAGGCAGCACTTCGCCTCACCTTGGAATTTCATAAGAAGTACAATGATCTTTTTAAGTGGAAAGCCACACATTTAATTTTAATCACAAAATAACACTTAAACTCACTTTTAAAATTAAAATTGAAATTGAGAGTGTCATTTCCTCACTGTTCTTCAGAAGTATAGTGTTACTTTGCATATCAGTTTTACTTATTGTGGAACAAATACCATCAAATTCAATCTAGTAACTTTCAGACCAGTGAAGAACTAATATTAGACCAGTTCTAAAATTAAACAAATTTTCCAGAACTTTTCTGGTATAGATATGTGTACAGGTTGAAATAGAATCAGACTCAAGAAAACGTGTTTCTTTGTGGTCTTATTAAACGAATTTTATTGCAGTAGAGACTGTAAATGTTTGCACAGAAACTGATTGCATTTAGCCAGAAACTCTTCCCCATTCATCAATCCTTTTACAACTTTTCATACCCCAATATTAACCCTAAAAATATCATGGCATTTCAGTGTTGTTCTTTTGTGTATCATAGACAAATAAAAAGTGAAATCAGATTAATTGGTATTGAAAGAGCAACCAAAAATTCAAATGTTATTACAAACATAATCTAATATTTAGTTAATTAGGCATTGCAGCAGGGATTTTAAAAAATACTAAATAAAAGAGAAATTGCAGAATTCTGATTTAAATTGCAGAGATTGTTTATGCAACTCATAAAAAAGAGAGTTCATTACTTTGTGACAAGCATAATTTTGTACTTGTTCTTCAATTTCATATTTTCAAATTTAATTATCTTAAAAATTCATTTTACTATTTACTGTATTGATCTGTATTGTAAATGTTTTATAACAACCCAAATATTATAATGAAATAATTTATTAACTTTATTAGAAATGCAAGGCTAAAATAAGGTTATAAATAATAATATTAGAACAAATGTAACATCTGAAGCTGAACAGAAAAATAATATAGAAGAAAAGTCAAGTGTCTCATGGCTAATATTTTGTATGAAAACTCACTGACACTTTTTTAAGGGTTTATGTTTCTTGGTGTGGTTATTTGGAAATAAAATGGGTTTGCAGAACTATTCCAATGTTAATTTTATTGACACCTGGTTAGATATTAGCCATGCAATAAGGACTATACGCAGACCTTCTGTTCCCATGATCTAATATGTCACTGGATAATTGTAAATGTCTAAAGAGGAGGTCTTTTATCTTAAAAAATAATAGAAGCATTATCTTATACCAGAATTTAGAAAATCTACTCTGGCAAGGCACTGTAAGTTAAAACCCCTCTATAGATTAAAGACACCTAAACGTTAGTTGATAAAATGGTCTTACTTGAGATTCATATGGAATCATTTAAACAAATACAGGCATAAATGTCACTGGTCAATATTACACTGACCAATCTGATAGATATCAGTTCATTGTTTGAATGCCCTTTTTATTGTAGAAAACACATTCTCTATTATGTGTCATACTAGAATACTGAAAAAAATATCTGAAGGAAACCTGTTAAAATGATCAAAGTCATACCTCATCATGGTTGAAGGTAGAGAAGAGAATGTGGCTTTAATGTCCCTAACTTACATAAAATCATAGCTAAAATTCATATAGTGCTTGCTTACTATGTACTAAGCAGGATTACAAGCCCTTCACATAGATGAAATAATTAAATCCTCTCAACGCTGTTACAGGTAACTACTGCTATTGTCTCCTTTTACAGATGAAGAAAAGGAAGCACAGAGCAGTTAAGCAACTTGTTCAAGTTCTACATCTAGTCAGTGGCAGAGTAGGAATTTAAATCCAGGCAGCCAGATTCCCAATTCTGACATGTAACTGAAACTTTCGCCAAAACATGTATATACATTGAGTTTGACATCCATCATTTTTTCCTTTTGCCCTTTTCAACAACAACAAAAAAGCAAGACAAAGAACATATTTTTATAGAAGGCAGTAGAAAACTATGTAAGTATTATCTTGGCAGCTTAAAGTTTTTATTTTTCTTTTTACATTGGAATGAAAAAAAATATTTTGGAAACCTTAAATGAAATCTTTTAAGACAATGAATTATAGCATCTGAGAAGAATATTACTAACAGACTGCAAATTTATCTTTGAAGACAATATCACTGCTCTCATATTTCTAGTCCATTTTTTATCCTTGGAATATACTCAAATATTTTATTTGAAACATCAAAAAAGACAATAGATATTTTAAAAATATTATTTATTTAATTTATCTAGGTAGAAATGTAAGTTAAACCCCTTAAGTTAAGCCTCTTAATCCCTTTACATTTAAGTTAAACCTCTAAATATTAATTGACAATGATTTTAATTGAGATTCATATGGAATCTCAAGTAAAATTTAAAACATTTAAAAATTTTAAATGATTCCACATGAAGCTCAAGTAAAATCATTGTATCAACTAATATTTAGGGGTTTAACTTAAATTTCTACCTAGATAAATTATATAAACATAACACTGTCCAATGTCAAATTGGCCAGTCTCTCACCCTTAAATTCTTTTATCTCAAATAGAAAGTTCCCTCTTGGCAGGACTTAGTTACAGAGTTTCTGTAACATAGCATGGTATCAGTAGTTGATGACCATATAATTGCCACTGTTGTCATGAGAACTTCTTGATAATTACCACAAAATAATATGCATTTGATCCCAATAAATATGCATTTATCTCATGTCACTGCTGTAATTAAGAAATAAGACAGTGTAAGTAGCATGCTTCAGGATAATTATGGTTTCCCAGGACTGAAAATAGTATGAAAAACCAGGCTGCCGGCTAAATGCCTGAAGAAATACAATAATGTCCTAGAAATCTACCACCTGCCCTCTTAGCATTGTTATTTTAAGAAGGAATTGTAAGGCACCTGTGAGAGTCTAAAGTCTGACAAAATTATAAATAAGAATATTACTTTGAGAGTATCGTAAAGAGTATTTTTATATCATAAGCAGATGTATATTATCATTTCATTAGGGTATTAATATAGACTTTTAAAAGATTTTTGTAGCAGAGTGATTTTAAGTCATTTTTCCAGAACATTCTTAGGAGGATAAGCTTTGTTTGATGACAAAAAAAAAAAGTGTAAAACTGAATGAATGCAGGGCAAATGGAAAATCTGTCTTTGAAAGAAAGCAGAGTCTGGAGATATGTGGTTCTAAGCTGAGGCATGCTGCTGCATTTAAATTTTCCTTTACTGAGAATAAAAACAAGCACCCTGTACATATTGGTTGCAATCACTGTTGTATGGGACAACATGTGCACATGCCTTACTGGTTAGAAACAAATTAGTGCTGGTATATGGTCAATTGGTTGCACTTTAAGAAAAACAATTCTGCAAGCACAGCTTAACTGTGCATATCTGGCTTGCTAAAATCACCTATTGTGCAGACAGAGCATTTTAAGAGTTTTAGCATTTCTGGGCAAATGGCTTCTTTAAACAAACAAAATAAAACCTATTTCAGAGAGTGTAAGTGTGTAAGACAAATTAAAAATGGATGTTGTTGAGGCATAAATAAGATAATTCAAAAGACATGTGGTATGAGATAGCAAATAATTTTTCACAGACTTATGTTGCTACTATTTTTTACTGTTTATTTTGTTTTTTATATATTTATTTTGATTATTATTTTCTTATTGAATACTAAAAATAATATTTCTCAATAGTGTACTCCCAAAAGTATCATCTGGGGAAAGTATGACAGTACTACATGGATAAAAATGGTTTATATATACAGCCTACTGAACCTTGAAATATTGCCGCTCAGAGATATGCATTGATTCAAACAAGCAGAGCTTCATCTTTCATATGAAAAGGACAGGAAAGGACATCTTGTTCAATGGATGCATTGGAGAATAAGATATTCAGTAAGTGCTAATTTCAGTAGGCCAATTGCAGCAGGCTTTCCAAGAGGGCACCGAGATCTGGGTGCCATTGCTTCTGTCATCAAGCACTCTGGACTGCCTTTATCTTGTTGTTGGCACTTCTACCTATGTTTCTCCCTCAACTCTCAAGGCTCTCAACTTCACTGGGAGTTATACCTGATGTAAAGGACGAGTTGATGGGTGCAGCACACCAACATGGCACAAGTATACATATATAGCAAACCTGCACGTTGTGCACATGTACCCTACAACTTGAAGTTTAATAATAATAAATAAATTAAAAAAAAAAAAGAACACCATCTTGAAATTAAAAAAAAAAAAAACAAGTCTAAACTTTCTTATCTGTTGTAAAAATATACAAGCAAGCTTATGGGCACGTTCATAGTCTATTCATTAGAAATATAAGCAGTTTTTCATAACCTGATTGTCAGATACAATACATATATTCAAAATTTGGGAAGACATTATCTATGGAATAAATCTGTTTAATGATGTATCTAAAGTTCAAGGAAAAAGGAAGCTTTACGTATTTTAATGTATACATCTTGATGATAGGAAATTGAGTAAATATAATTGAACTTTACGGATAATCCTTAACTGTGGGTAAACACACTGTCATAGGACACATGGAATGGTGGTAAATAAATTAGGCAACTGGTTATCCCCCTGAGTGTTTAATTAAAAATTATACAGTTAATTGTTCTTTTTAACATTTTGTTTAGTCTTAGGAGGCTGCCAATATTCAAAATATAAGAAGATAAGAAAAAAGGGAAGATCAAAATAAAAGTGAAGCATTACTCTCCAAGTTGAGTTAGAATATTTTCACTGCCAAGACCAGAAGAATTTCCTTGCTTTTCCTACTTGTGTGACAAATAGAATGGTATTGTAAACTGTATAATCAAGAATATCAGTAGCCAGAATATATTATGCAGCATTTTAAAATTGGAATTAAAAATCATTTTTAGAGCATACATTTTTAGTTAAAGTACACATTGAATATTTGGGTATTTAGTCCTGTGCCTTACAGTGCCTTTAAAAGTCAAATCATTTACAGAATAGTCAGATATTTGGTTCCTAGGAAAAAAAATGCACAATCACAAACACAGAAGGAAACAACTGCTTTGCAGAGCAAGGAGAGAGGCACCCTGTTAGGGCAGCTTGCTTTGTGCTCATGCTGCAGCACAGTATTTTTCAAGATAGGTATTAAATATTAGCAGGCAGTTTCCATTTTTGCCTCTGTGGCTCTGACAGCGTGCTGCTTTTCAGAATAGTTCAATTGTGTTTAAAAATATGTCCATTAGCTTGTTAAATTATTGATTATGCTTTTAGTTCTCATAAAATGTGAAGGTAGATGGAATATAGGGAAATACATCCCTGATGGCTCATCTGATGGGCTTTGGCATTGTACTCACATTTTTCTTATAAAAGGTAATTTTGTGTCTTTATTTTATTCTAAAAATAGTCTGGAACCACACAAGGGATATTAAGAGTCAGACTAGGCTTCACATTACTAATGCCAATAACACTTCTTGATTTAAACACACATAACTATTGATAATAATTGTAGGCAACCCAGTCTTAGGCAACTCTTCAGGCCTGGGCAACTAATAACTTGGTAAATGTCAACATCTATGTTCTTAGGTATCAAAAGTAAGGAAAGTTTGTCCAAACCTAATATAACTATATTAATCTTTCGCTCCATCTAAAAATGGCTCTCAGCTTGTAGTCTACTATTTAGATACATCACTTTGTTTTTTTAAAAATGAAACACTCCAATGAATCATTGATTAATGATTGATCTTAATATATTATGTTGTTGAATGTTAATTTACTTATATAACTTTACAAAGTGGTTTTATGTGCACTTTTGTTGTGTTACTAGGAACTAAGAAACTATCTTATTTATGAGAAAAGGAAATGAGGATCAAGGGTTTCAGGTGGCCTGTCTGAGGTTATATAGGGAATTCTAGCAAATCCGGCATTCAAAGTAGTCAACCAGCAGATTGCACACTTAATAATTTGTTAAGAGAATAGTTCTTACATTAAGTGTTAAGACCCACACACGCGTGTGTGCGCAAAGCTGGGCATAGGAATTTAGAATCAGTATTCTTTCTTATTCCATGGGTCTCCCAGAACTTTGGCGACAAATTCATCAAACTTCCATCTATTTTCTGTTTCATTTTCTTCTATTATTTTATTTACCTGGTACATTTTATTTATAACAACTCTATATTGCAACTAATGGTATTTCTTCATAAGCTTTTCCTAGAATGGATTAAATCTAAAATATCACTTACATATTTTTACTTTTTTGGAAATGAAAATAAAATTTGATATTTCAATCTGTGTATCTATGCACATACATACATTTCAACTGATTACTGACTCTAGACACTTCAAGATAACAAGTACTGAAGAAAGAAATGATTGTTTCACTTGGAAATATTTTAATTCTCTTGCAGCACTAAAAGCAGATGCCAAGTTTTTTCACAATGGAGCACAATAATAGATTTCCACTAAGAAATGTGTTCTAAAAATAAAAAGTAACTCTGATCTTCCAATTTCAAAGGGATACACTTTTTTAATTTAAGTAGATGTTTCAAGATTTATTCCTCTAAGAACTACACTTAGAAGGAGAAATAGGCCGGGTGCAGTGACTCACACTTGTAATCCCAGCACTTTGGGAGGCTGAGGCTGGCAGATCACCTGAGATCAGGAGTTCGAGACCAGCCTGGCCAACATGGTGAAACCCCGTCTCTACAGAAAATACAAAAAGTAGCCAGGCATGGTGGTGGGTGCCTGTAGTCCCAGCTACTCAGGAGGCTGAGGCAGAAGAATCACTTGAACGCTGGAGGCAGAGGTTGCAGTGAGCCGAGATCACGCCACTGCATTGCAGCCTGGGTGACAACAAGACAGTCTCAAAAAACAAACAAACAAACAAACAAACAAAATGAGAAGTAAGAGAAAGAGGAGAGGCAAAAGAAAAAGTAAAGAAGGAAAGAAAATGGAAGAAAGAAAGAAAGAAAGGAATAAGAGAAAAGCAAGAAGAAAGAAAGAAAGAAAGAAAGAAAGAAAGAAAGAAAGAAAGAAAGAAAGAAAGAAAGAAGAGAAAGAAAGAGAGAAAGAAAGAGAGAAAGAAAGAGAAAGAAAGAAAGAGAAAAAAGAAATGAAAGGAAAAAGGAAGGGAGAAAACGAAGTGAAGAAAAGCTCCAGAATCAAACACATCTCACCATGTGTAGGTCAGATGAGCAGTGAAAAGGTTAGGCTACTAAGAATTGTTTAGTTCATGTCTTTAAATCTCCACTTACAATAAACTTCAGTTATTGATCTTTCCACTCAGGCTACTTCCCTAAGCACAGGAGCTCTATTGCTCCATGTGACTTTCATTGTGGTTTCATATAAGATGTGCATCATCACAAGCATTTATAATTAATCACTATTCCTAGTTGATGTTGTAACATCCCATATCCTTGACTGTTAAAAGGAAATCTTTTTTTGGGTGTGTGAGAAACTTAGTTTTTGGTTATTAATTTGGAGCGGGCTTCATGAAGAAAATAACAGTAATGAAAGAGTTAAAAAATAAAAAAGGATATTGATTAAAATATCCCAGAAGTTTGTATTTCGTAAACCTGAAAATATAAAAAAATCAGATTGCTACAATATTCATATTGTTTTGATTTGCACACAATGGAACAATACAAACATGAAATTTGGAATTAGAATGCCTACGCCTGAGAACTGGCTCTTCATTACTGTATCAATTAACTTCTCTGAATCTCAGACATCTCTATGGCTAAATGAAAACAATAATTTAGTTTACAGGTTTGTTGTGATGCCCAAATGAGTTGAGGTATGCCAAAACATTTTATAAAATGAAAAACATTGTATATTATCACCATAGATATTCAGTTAAAATAAATTTAGAATAATTAATATATCAAATATAATGTAACTTATTTTATTTATATTTAATAGATAATATATTTTGTAAGCAAAACCAGTGTTTCTTTGTTCCTCTGCTATCATTCTTATATACCAAGGCCTATGATGATATAATTTCTGGTTAAACCAGAAAATTTTGGATACAAGTATACCAGAGTGAAAAAGACTAACTTTGATACCTAATAAATGAAACCGTAGTCTTTGTGTTATTTTTAAGTTTTATTTCATTTTTAATTGATAAATAATAATTGTGTATATTTATGAAGTACAATGTGAAGTTTTGATACATCATTGTGGAATTATCAAATCAAACTAATTAGCATATCCATTACCTCAAATATCTACCTTTCTTTGTGATTAGTATATTTAAAATCCTCTTTTAGCTATTTTGAAGTATAATATTCATTACTATTTGCTATAGTCCCCAGGCTGTGTAATAAGACACTAAAACTTAATCCTAATACATGCAAGTTTTATCCATCAGAATCACCTCTGACAGCTGCAGTTAAAAATCAATATAGGAAGAGATTGTTAAATGGAATCCTTTGTTAAAAGTTCAATTAGTAGATTTGAGAAGCAGACACTACTCAAGGGTAGTATGATGAGGTGATGCCTTGTTTTGCCCCTCCTCTACACACCTAAATCAAAGAGCACCCCCATCCGTCTTCCCCATTCCCTTGCCCTTCAGGCTACTCACTACCTGACATATTATGTATTTGTTTGGGTATTTATTGGCTATTCTCTCAGTCTCACGTTACATTTTAATCTCCTTGAATACAGGAACTCTGGTGCTGTTGTTTACTGCTGTATCTTCAATGCATAGTAAAATACCTGGCACATAATAGGTATGCAAAAAATATTTATTGAATGAACAAATAAATCCTTGATAACATACACTTCTTTGCCAGCAGAAAATATGGAGTAATTTAATTGCTTTCCAATTATTCCCCAAGGTCTGAAAACACGAGGGGGAAAAACAAAACACTATCCTAAAACCCTGAAAACAGCTGGCATTTAACAGGATACAATGAATTGTTAAATTACATTTTTTACTTGTGTTTTCCATTGCCATTATCAGACTAAATGCAACTGAAGTTCCATTCTGCATCTGATTATTTACCAGTGTCCCAGTTTTCCCGTCATAATATTTGGTTAGTGCATTATTAACAAATCAGAACTGTTTTGATTCAAGACCGGCTAGGGTGTAAACACCGACCTTCCTGAATAGAGAAGTTGGGCAGTGACTTTGTCAAAGCAGCAGTAAATAGGGCAGCTGTTCTAACTGAGAACAGAAGGTTCCTGCTATATTTCAGTGAGCAGATGCTTTACTCTCCATTTTTCTTATACATTAATAAAGGCTTAGTCATTAAAAGGCAACACATGCTCACAACCATATAGCTGTTGCATATATTTGTGTTTTGTTTTCTTTTAGTAGGCAAGTCAGAACTGGGATTTTAGATGTCCTGGCAACTGCATTTTAGAATACCCTGATTTTCAACAAAGATCTCCCAATTTTATATGATGGGAGACAACCAAAGCTGCTTTCCATCTGAGTTATTTACCATTACTCTTTCTAAGAGATTACATCTCCCTTTCAACCATGTTGCAATGATGCCACATAAAAGTCACTGAAGTGCAAATTCATAACCCCAGGAATAATCATGGGCAGTTCAGCCATGGGGTGGAGAAAACATGTCCATTAGTAATCAGTGTAAGCTTCACTGACAGCCTCAAATAGAGTTCAACAGTTTTCAGTGAAGAAAATAATGTCACATTTAGTTATTCAAGCAATCAACCAATTGAGAAACATTTATTAAATGCTTAATAGGTGCCTGACAGCATATAAGAAACTAGAGATATAATACTAAATAAATTATCCATAGTTTTGCCTAAAGATGCTTAGGGTCAAATGGGAATATAAAAAAGAGAACAGCAGATTATGATACAATGTGAAATGGAAATTCTATTGTTTTATAATATCACACAGCTGCTTGGGGCAGGCCACTGATCTAAGACTTGCAGAGGTCTTCTTGAAACAGAAACATGGGAACTAAGGTCTCAAGGAAGAGCAGAGAAACTTCAAGTGAGATGGTGGGTTGGAGTAGGAGTGGGGCTGAGATTATGTATTAGACAGAAACGCATAGTGAAAAGCAATTGGCAACATAGTGCCTTCTAGAAACTAAAAGTTATACAATGTGGTTCATGAAAGGAAAAGAAAGAGACAAGCTCATATAAATCTTTTAAACTGTTGAGGGCTTGGACTTTAATCCTAAGAGTAATAAGGAACCATTGAAGGATTTTGAGTAGGGAGGGATCATAGTCAGATATGCATTTTACAAATTCGTAGATCTTGACTGTCTTATGAAGAAGAGTGAAGACTGGAGGTGGGGAGTCATTTAGAAGTTTGCTGTAGGTGTATAATTGAGAAGTGATAACTAATTGAACAGTGACAATGTGAAAGGAGGGAAATTAAACAGATTCGAAATATGTTAAGATATTGAATCTCCAATGATCTGTATTTGATTTGATGTCAGGGATGAAAAAAAAGGAAAGATCAAAGGGATACTCAGGTTTCTGGCTTAGGTGACTGGATAGATACTGGAGTAATTTCACCTAAATAGAGAACAATAAAGTGATGAACGAAACAAAAGATTGAGAGGAACAGAAACCTCAAAATAGTGACTATCAGGAACCACACAGTGAGCTAACAAGGGAGGATAGAAACATGCTGCGGCTGCTCTGAGGGTCCAGATGAGCCCATATAAATTTATACAGCCTCTAATCTGCATGCTATTCTCCAGAAGTACACCAATGAGAAGCCAGTTATAGGTCTGGAGGAAACAGACAGCTGAATTATTCTAGCCTTGAGTATTTGCCAAATAAATGGAATCAAAGAGCAGTGGCATAAGAGACATGTTTGTAATGATTGAAAGACACGGATTGAAATGATCTCCCAGTGTGCTTTCTTTACATTAGTAACAGTTTCAATCTTCCAAAATATATTTTTATAATATTTTAAACAACTCAGTATGACTACAAGTAGATCATACTAAAAATATGTTTACATATTGAAGTGTACATTTTAAAGTTTCTACCAAAGTGCATTAGGAAGCATTGACAATTACTTAGACATTTTTCTTTAATTCTACAAAACTCATATACTTTCTGCTCCCTCAAATGTCAAGGGAGTATTCTGATAAGTGACAACAATGAAGGAAGGGATATGCAGTGTGTTGTTTTAAAAGAAGAAAAAAAAGGATCAAAATTTTCTCACACGTTTCCTCTCTTCCCTCTCCTATTAATAATTTAGAAGGATTTTTTTTTTTAAGTTTTCCTCTGGATCAAACTTAGCTTTTCATGACAAAACACATGAATTTCTTGTGGATCAGGGTGACACTAGGGAAAATATCTTCACTTGAGTTATTTTGCACATAATTTCAAGCAAGAAGATTCCCCTCAAAGCAAGAGATCTCAATGAGTAAGAGGCTTTATGACATGTGGGCCTCAAGGGGGCAAAAAGAGTTGAGTATACTTGTGCGATAGGATATGGGTAGAAAACATCACTGCTATGATTCCTGAAGAACCACATAGGCCTCCCTGAGAAGTGCAGCATTTGAGTGTCAGCCACACTGGACATATACTTAGTGAACTGGTGTTAACTAGTCAGTCAGTTATTAACAAATAGACTCAACATGGCCAGGGAACAAATTAGTGAGTTTGAAGAGAGGTAAAGAGAAACTTCCCAAACTAAAGTACAAAGAGAAAAAAAAATAATGAAGAAGACCACAGAAATAAACATACAAGAAGTAAGGGGCAATATCAAAAGTTGTAATATATCTGTAATACCAGAATAGGAAAAAAGAGAGTGGAGCAGGAGAAAATTTAAAGTAATGACAGCTGAAAATATTCTAAAATTAATGACATAAAGCATATCACAAATCCAGGAAGCTCAGGGAACACCAAGCAGGATAAGTACCAAACAAACATACAAAAACAAACAAACAAACAAAAACACACCTAGAAAGCCAGAGGAAAAAGAAACATTACCTATTGACACACAAGGACAAGAATTACAGGGAATTTTTCATATGAAACCATGCAAGCAATAAGAGAGTGGAATAAAATATTTAAAATGTTAAAAGCTAAAAACTACCAATCTGGAATTCTATATCCAACAAAGTTATTATTCAAAAGAGAATGAGAAATAAATACTCATAGACAAACAAAAAACAGGAATTTCTTTGTCAGTGGACTTGCCCTGAAAAAAGAAGTCAGATGAAGCTTTTTAGGCAGAGAAAAATGATATAGTTCAGAAACTTAAATCAACATAAAGAAAGAAAATGTGTTTAAAGGAATAAAGGTAAAATTATATTTTTATTCTTAATCTAAAAGATGATTGTATACAGCAATCAAAGTAATGCATTGGGTGACTATAGCATACATGTAAGGAAAATGATTAACAGAAACGGCCTAAGAAATGACAAGGAAGCATTGGGGATCCTGAGTTATAAGGGACCTGCACTACAGCACTATCTGGGAAACAGTATACTGTTATTTTAAAGTTGTCTAGGTTAGTTTAAAATGTATATTGTCAACTCTGGGCAATCACTAGAAATATTAAAATAATATATAATTGATGTGCTAAAAGAAGAGATAAAATGGAATTCTATAAAATGTTCAATTAAAACCAGAAATGTCAAAACAGAAAGAGCAAGAGCAAATGCAAAAAGCAGAAAACAGATACAACTGGTATAAATAATTCAACCGTATCAATAATCACTTTAATCATAAACTGTCTAAATACATAAATTAAGAAAACAAAACAAGATCCAGATATTCGATGTCTATAAGAGCGGTCCTCAACTTTTTTGACACCAAGGACCAAGAAGACAATTTTGACAACTTTTTCATGGATGGTTAGAGTAGGGGGAAGTAGGGAGTGGTTTCGGATGAAACTGTTTCACCTTAGATAATCGTCAGGCATTAGATTCTCATAAGGAACCCGCAACCTAGATCCCTTGCATGCTCTGTTCACAATAGGGTTCATGCTCCTATGAGAATCTAATGATACCACTGATCTGACAGGAGGCATATTTCAGGTTGTAGTGCTAGCTCGCCCCCCACTCACCTACAGGGTTGGGGACCCCTGGTCTGCAAGACACTCCCTACAAAATAAAGACTCATATGAATTAGAAGTCAAGAGTTAGAGAAAGTCATGCCATGCTCACACTGATCAAAAGAATGCCAGGGTGCTTATACTAAATTTAGAAAACCCCACTTATAATGAGAAAGATTATTATGATAATGAGTACATTTGCTGCCCAGAGCTGACGCTGGACTTTGCGCACTCACTCATCTGTTCATACACACATTATTATGCTCTCATATCGAACTTGAACACACTAACTTGCACACTTATTCACATATGCATGTGTGCACACATACCAACTCCAAGCTGCTGGGGAGGCAGGAAGAGATAGCACTGGGAGGAGAAGAAAAAACTTTATTTGTGTTTATAATTGCAGTTTTTAGCTTGAAACATCTATAATCTTATAACTGAAAACTGCTAGAGAATTATAAATTCTGGCTAAGGGATCTTACAAAATTCCCTTACTTTAGAGGAAGTAGGGTTCAATGTAGCACACGTGAGAGTTCTCAACAAACTTATATACCATACATGTTCTAATAATAGTTCTTTAAGTCTCCACAGTGATGTAGCACCTTTAAAAATGTTCTGTCTAAACATCTCAACAGAAATAATGCTTATATCTATGTTAAAACTTGTTTTAAGAAAGGTTACACCAATATTTACTTCTAATGTTGACTTGAATTAATTTTTAAAAGTATTAATTTCTCATTTGAAAGTGCATTTTTTGTCTTTACTGCCTTTTAGTAAAGAAGTCATAGAAAGCATATGAATGGCTCTCCGGCTTATGCTAAATGAAGCACGTTAGAATAAATGATTTTTTGAAATATCACGATCGACACTATCAAAATACATGTCATGATGTTTAAAAATAGAGGTATTAAATTTTTGATTAAAGTGTACCAGGCGGCTAAAACGAATTTGGTTTGGAGGCCGACCCTATTTTGAGATAGTAAGCTCAGAGTGGTTTTGCACTTTATATATAAGATGATCTGAGAAACTAAAATTGTTTTCTTCTGTATTTCCCTCCTGTCTGCCTTTTTCCTCTTTTCTACTCTCTCGTATGCTGATATAAATATGGGTTTTGCTAGTCTCAGTCTTTTTATTATACTAGCAAAATGTTCTATAATTTCCGAGTTGTCAAAATCTGATCTGTATGCCAACAGGCTATATTTTTAAATACATGAACAGCATTGTGAACAAAAGTGTTCCTGTCAACTCTCCATTTCCCAGTACTAAAACATCTCCATCCTCGGTTATCTGTCACACAAGTTCTTTGAGATCTGAGTGTTGAACATGTGTCACATGCGGACAGTCTACCATTACAGATTATAGCCTGCTATTATAGATTAAAAAGCATTGTCCATTCACTGCTGCTGGATCTCCTAGAACATTTGGACACGGTAACTCAACAAACAGCTGCAGTAACAAATAATTGCTGAAAGCTAGATTTTGCCTTGACAGAGCACTAATTTTAATAATGACAAATGGTCTCAGAATTCAATGCTTTTTATAATATATTCATGACCTTTCTGCTCCTGAAACAAAGTAATTTGTATGCCTGAACATTGTTTCTGTGCCTTAATTTGGTGCCCTTATAGATTTCTTGTATTTTTATGTCAGTTTATTTGACAAAAAAGGTAAATGTTTTCTTAGTAATACTTTTTCAATGAATGGTCATACAGGCAACATATGAGAGGATTTTTTTTCTTTCTCTTCTGTATTCCCATAGGATTTTGAGCATGGATTTCTGACACTGTTTACTGTATTTTAAGTAATTAATTATTTCTTCCACTAGCTGTGAGCATATCTGGATCTGGAATAAATTTTATACATCTTTATCTTGGGCTCCGTATAGTTTCTAGTAAAAACAGAGCAGGAATCACAAACTCAGTTGCATGTAAGGGACAAGCAATCACGTTATAACTGAGCAGGTAAAGCCTATGAATTAAAAAAATACAAAAAACAGGTACACATTTCTAGAAAGATCACACTCATGTTTGAGACAATAGGGAGTGGTGATGTCAATATCGAACTAGGGAGGTCACCTTTTGCTCTCTACTCTCCAACAGAAAGTTATGCTATATTTCAAAAGATTTCATGTAAATTTTGCTAATATATTTACAATTTTTAAATGATGAACAATATATTTGCCAAAGAAAACATGCCTGTTAGGTGAATTCAGGTCATTGGCAGACAGTTTTTCAAACTTTGAAGAAAGTATTTGAAAAATATAAGAATGACTAGGTGCAGGGCATGTCTTATGTGGTAGAAAAAGTTAAGAAGTGCTGAGATATGTCGCTGTCCTACTTCTTCATTCTTGGAATTTAATGGAACTGAGTGTACTTCAAATACTTCAAAGTAGAGAGGTAATCCTTGAATTCATTGAGGAACTCTTTGGATGGAGGCAGAAAACACTTTACGGTAGCTGTTTATTGTTCATCTGAAAGTTATTCATTATTTCTTGTGAAAATATCAAATTGCCAGTTAATGATGGTGAGAAATAAGTATTTATGATATAGCAATCACGTTTTAAACCCAATATAACAAAAAAGTTTGTGTGCCACCAAGTTTTTTCTAATTTGTGAAGTACTATAGACATTAAAAAAAAATTCTGTTTACAGTTTGTGGTTGTGCTCATTATCATGTAGTTTTTGATAGAACCAGTCTTTGCTGATGGGAAAATTTATTTCTCTTATTCTGAGATACTATATGTTGCTCTATTCAATAAGAAAATAAGGAATAAACAATGAAGAAGTGATGGAGAGAAAAAAAAATCCAGCAAGTACATGATGCTGGGTTATTCAGATCTCCTGATCTCCTAGACTGCTTGTTGGAAAATAACAAACTGAATTTTTGAATTCTTTTGTGGGAGTAGAGAGGTCTTAGCTTTATGAATTGCTTGCAAACAAAGGAACTCACAGGAGAACAGAGAAAACTGAAAAAGATAAGACAGAGTTATGCCATTTAGTGAATATGTGGAATTATCTAGCAGATATACCTATGTAGTTTCTTTTTAAGATATACCTAATGGCCACTAATCCATTGTGAATTACACTTTGGCTTTCAGATTGTGAAAACAACAATGCAGCAACAAAAGAGGCTAATGTAAAATCCAATATTCCTCAATGTGCTAAAGATTTATTCTTAAAGATTCTGAATTCAAAATCAGGTTTTAAATGAGAGACATTAGATTACTTATAAAGACCTTTAAGAATATCTGGGTCTAATGTGAGACACTTTGGAAAGAAACAGCAAACTCTTTGTTTAGTGTAAAAATTGATAGACTTCAGAAATAAAACATGATTTTTTTGTTATACAGAAAGAAATCAGAAAAATAGAAATTAGTACACCTGTGACTTTTAATCTGAATTATATTAAGAATCAGGCAAGGGAAGATTATAATGCTGAAGAAGAGTTCAGGGTTTAAGTGTCAGAACTGTTTAAGAGGATGTCTGCCTGGTCATACATCTATAAGTTTTAGTGCTGAGTTTTTGATTAACAAGGATAAACTGACATTCAGCTGCAGCTACACACAAGAGGTTATGTGATTAAAACTTATAAGCATTGATGTCTGCTTGTTGGCACAAAAACAAACAGACATCCACACACAGATCCACTTAATAATTATTCTATGAAATCCCAAACTATCTAGCTTAAAGTAATTTGGCATTTAAAATCCTTTAAATGTTAGTTAATACATCTGCTCATCTGGAGCACATTCAATTTATTTATTAAAATAGAGTTTGTTTTCCCCATGCAACTTAATTTTTTCACCCTTTAGACTACTGTTAAGCAGGAGAAGGAGACATTTACTAACAAATTTTCCACTTTGTTGTCACTAGATAATTTCAAGTTTTTCTTCACTGTCTTTAATGATAGATAAAAGGAGATAGATTCTTCTTATCGAATTGGTTGTCCTAATACGTCTTATAATTTTTGCATTTAAATATTGATAACCTTTGGCATGCCGAAGTGGGAGGATAACTTGAGGTCAGGAATCTGAGACCAGTCTGGCCAGGATGGCGAAACCCTGACTCTACTAAAAATACAAAAAATTAGTTGGGCTTGGTGGCACACGCCTGTAATCCCCGCTACTCAGAAGGCTGAGGCAGGAAAATCACTTGAACCTAGGGACAGAGGTTGCAATGAGCCGTGATGGCATCACTGAACCCCAGCTTGGCGACAGAGGGAGACTCTATCTCAAAATTAATTAATTAATTAAAAAATATTATTACTTGATTATTGATACCTTTCCTTTGTATATTTCTTCAAGAACTCATCTTAGAGTATAACTAAATCTTACTACAAGTGATACAATTCCAGGGAGAAATAATATACCTGAGAAGTAAAAACAGTTTAGTTTCAACCTGCTCATTCAGTATGGCTCAAACTTAAAAGCATTTATTTACCTGGTTACTGATGGAAAGGACAAGTGAAGTTTAAAAATGTCAATTCGCTAGCACTTGCAAAGTAGCTCTTATATGCTAGTCTTTGCAACTGCCTTATAATGCTCATTTAATGGATGAACTGGTCAAGAAGTTAAAACTCAGAGAAACTGCATAACTTACTGCAACGCATTAGGCTTACAACAGAGCAGTTTGAGATTCCAAAGCTCATGTTCTCAACCACAGTTCTAAGTACACTGCATCATTTTTTAATGTCTTCTTGTTAATCTATAAATTATTTCTTACATTTGATACAAATTTTATCCTACCTCTTTGATTTTGTTGTCTTTGTCACTGCTTGTATCAGTTCAATGAGTAGCCTATGACTCTGGCCGTAAGAAGTACGGTATCAGTATTTCTTCTGTTGAGACCATGGGAGTCTATGATAGGTAGTGGGTTTTAATCACATAGTCATTTTTTTTTTCTTATTTCACTTTTTTGATATTTTGGGAATCAGAACACTAACATATTTGCATTTTAGCTTTACTTTCCCTTATTTATTCTTATTTTTTAAAGGTTATTTCCATCTCCAGGTTCTCATCTATACATCCCTGCTTAGCTATCAGTTCCTCACACATATATGCAGGAACATTAGATATTACAATACTTTCTTAAATGACTACTTCCTTGATGGTATAAAATACACACATACATATTTCCAAACCAAATTTTTATATTTTACAAAAGCGCATGTGTTTGAGCAGAAGAAAAGCTGCCTACTTTGTGACCAATTTAAATACTTAATTCATAATTCTGTTTTTGGAAAACAGGGATATTCTTTCAGGCTGTCATCCCAAGATACTTGTGAATTGTTCATTTTAGTGCATTTTACATTAAGTGGATTTTGATCCCACTTACTCTAGACAGGTGATGAATATACAAATTATATAACTGGTTATTGCTTATCAAATATTAAAGAGATGTCAAACAAAGAAGTGGAGAGTAGAATGAAGATGACCTGAAGAATATATTAAGTAAAGTAGTCAGAAGACCATGATCATAAAGTCTATGCTGAACATGAACACTTTGTCGGAGATAATAAAACTTGTGTTCACATTAGGTAATAAAGTATTTGAGGTTAGGCCATATTTGGAACAATGCACAAAACTTTGGTTCAGCAAAGGTGCAGCAAAGTTGATAATCCTTATGGAACTTTACAAAGATTTTTAGAAAATGTCAAAGCAAACATCAGTCATAAGCTTCTTTCAGAAACATTACGTGCTGTCTTCAAATAAAGCAGCTGCACCTTTCAGGGAGACAGCCTTGAATGCGGGGAGAAAAGCACAGAGCTTAATATTAGATGCACCTGTGTCTAACTTCTGACTTCATCGTTTTCTAACTGTTGGCTATGGGGAATTTTTTTTATTTTCTCAGAGCCTCAGAGACTGCATCTGTAAATTGGGGATAATGATACAGTCATAACGCTCTGCTGTGAGAAGGAAAGTACTTGGTTCACAATTAATATAAAAAATGTGTTTTGGAATGTATAATATACTCACATGATGGGACAAAGTTGGGCCTGAAAAACTCTTGGTGCCTTTCTGAAGCTATTCTTTGGAAACCCCAATGCTTTATATCACTCCAAATTTTTATTTTACCCATGGATAGGTCTTTTCATTATTTTAATGCATGTGTACAAATTTTGAGTAGTTAACAATGGAAAGCTCTGTCTTATAAAGTCTCTTGACATCTTTTTTTGTAGACTCCACATTTGTACCATTTTCCAGGTTGTATTTTGGAGAATAAGGATATTTATAAATCTAATGCAATTATAGTTATCACAATGACTGTAAATTAAGAATATAAATAAAATATTAGAGCAACTTTAAATAAATAATAACAGGTGGCAAATGGCATGTTATTAAAACTTCATTAATACACAAAGCCTTGCATATACAACTGCCTTATTCCTTTATAGGAAATACTTTAGGACAAATCTCTAAACACCTTTTTTTCTCATGTCATTATCACTAATATTTTCACTAAATATATGGAGGTTGACTACACTTCATAAACTTTCCTTCCACAGAAATAACAGTTGTTATTCCAATCTTAGTATAGAAAGCAGTGCTAAGCAATGGTTAGAGATTTCTGCAAGTTCTTTCCCAATATGCCCAAACTCTAACTTTATCCTCTCTCTCTCTTTTCCTGCTTCTTCAGAATAGAATAGTGTACTCAAGGTTAATCCTCTGTGTTCTAGTGGTACTCTCATTTGTCCTCAGAAAATTTTTCCTATTAATTAATCACTCCCCGCTCCTTTCTTAAGATACACACAAATTTATTCTCCCAGCTCTCCACTATCAGTTTGCCTACAATCATATAGTGGCTTTATGCTAAAATAGGCTAAAATTGACTTATGCCCTGGAGCTGTTATGCAAACTCTCTGCTATCTCATTCTGACTGATTTCTTCAAATTCCTTCATGTTTTCCCCAGGAACTGACTCATTAGTTCTTTTATATTTGGCTTTGGGTTTGACTCTCCTCCTTTGAAAGTCACCAATGACTTCCTAGTTACTAAATTTTGAGGGATTCATCTTACTTGACACTTCGACTCCATTTGACAATGTTGACTTTTCCTTTGTCTTTGCAGTGTTTGTCTGCCACAAGTGATAATAAACTCTCAGTTCACACTTTGGTTCTCTTTTATTGATTCTTCTTCTCTTCACCCAAAAAGTCCTCTGAGTTCTACATATGATTTTTTTAAAAATAATATCCTCTCCTAATATTATTATAGGTCTTAGCTTCCATTCCTGTCTTAAAGTACTCACAACTACTTTCAAGGCTAAAAATTGTAGTGCACATGTGCCATCTGAAATGCAGACCTCTTTGACTGAATATCTTTAGATCATTTCACATCCTTCTTAATTTCTTGATTTTCTTTCCAAACCAACTCCTCCATCAGATCAACCAGTTCAGAATCTCTGTTGTTTTACTCATTTCTTTCCCTTGTTCTAGATGCCCTGTCAGTTACCAGTCCTATTGATTCTACCCTACCATTTTTTCTTGCTGTACTTTTTTCCTTCTTTATTTGTATTTCCATCATTCTAATACAGAGTCTTTTTAAGTCTCTTTATCTCTACTGCGGGAATCTTCTGATTGGTCTCCACTTCCATCTTTATTGTAGAAATTCATTCAGCACCAAACACTGCATTAATCACAGTCAAGCATAACTCTGCCTTTCTCCGACAGAAATGTTCACTGCTTTCAGTACTTTCTCATTAAAGTTGAAGTTGCTTCAAAACTATTTGAGGCCCTTCATGGTCTAACCTTAACCTTGAGTTCCAGGTGTTGACTCTTTGATACAAAAACATTCTAATTGCCATCTTTCAAACAACATTCTTTACACCTTACACATGCTCTTGTCTGGAAATGTGTGATCACATTTATTTATTTTTGGAAATTCTGTACCTTCAAGCCCAACTTATGAATAATTGTAGCACTTCACTCTTCTCTTAATGCTTGCACCATACACAAGGTTTTGTGATTTTTGTTATATTAGATGAACCATATAAAATTGCCATTTTGTAGGACAAAAATGGTAGAGAATGGAAAATTTTACCTGGTGAAACCTAGTATTTTTCCTATTGGATTGGAAGCTCCCTGAAAGTAGAATTGAGTTTTATCTATCCTTACAAATTCCCTGGCATACTGATATTTATAATCACTCAATATTTATTTATGGAATTTAAGAGTTGGTAATACATACCAAGTACATTATTTATACTTGGATGTATTTTAAATAATTTACTTAGTACTTTTGGCTTGCTAATATTTATCTACACTAATTGTTTTTAACATTTTGTGCTTTGATATATAATGTGCATGCAGAAAAGTAAATAAAAATTGTTTCTATTAGCCGTAGTATCTATTTGTGCAAGTTGTCTCAACTTATTCTTTTTTAAGAAACGTAAAATGTTATCTTTCTTTTGCATACAAATTTTACCTAAGGCCGGGCGCGGTGGCTCAAGCCTGTAATCCCAGCACTTTGGGAGGCCGAGACGGGCGGATCACGAGGTCAGGAGATCGAGACCATCCTGGCTAACCTGGTGAAACCCCGTCTCTACTAAAAAATACAAAAAACTAGCCGGGCGAGGTGGCGGGCGCCTGTAGTCCCAGCTACTCAGGAGGCTGAGGCAGGAGAATGGAGTAAACCCGGGAGGCGGAGCTTGCAGTGAGCTGAGATCCGGCCACTGCACTCCAGCCTGGGCGACAGAGCGAGACTCCGTCTCAAAAAAAAATAAAAATAAAAAAAAAAATTTTACCTAAGTAGCCAATACTTCTGACCATCAAAGATGTCCTATTTTACATCCCTACCTCTTAAGTTTTTATGATAATACAAGTAAACTCTTTTACATACATTGTGCCTCTCACAACTAACTTATTAATTATTTGTGTGTGTGTGTGTGTGTGTGTGTGCATTGAGTTAGAAATGGGTATACCAGAGATAAGAGGGGGCCCAAGAAGGAACTGTACCTGCTGAAATGCTGAAATGTGTCTCTATCTACTTCCTAATTTTCTTTTTTTGGGGGATGGGAGTTGGGAGGGCAGTCACAGATTATTTGCTTATTTCTTCTTCTAAAAAAAGGGATACATTTGCAGAACATGCAATTTGTTACATAGGTATATGTGTGCTATGGTGGTTTGCTGTACCTATTGACTCGTCCTCTAAGTTTCTTCCCTTTACCCCCCAAATAGGCCCTGGCATGTGTTGTTCCCCTCCCTGTGCCCATGTGTTCTTAACGCTCAACTTCTGTTTGTGAGTCAGAACATGCTGTTTTTGGTTTTCTGTTCCTGTGTTAGTTTGCTGAGAACGATGAGGGTGATGGTTTCCATCTTCATCCATGTCCCTGCAAAGGACATGATCTCATTCCTTTTTATCACTGCATAGTATTCCATAGTGTATATGTAGCACATTTCATTTATCCAGTCTATCGTTGATGGGCACTTGGATTGGTTCCATGTCTTTGCTATTGTAAATAGTGCTGCAATAAACATACATGTGCATGTGTCTTTATAGTAGAATGATTTATATTCCTTTGGGTATATACCCAGTAATGGGATTGCTGAGTCAAATGGTTTTTCTGGTTCTAGATCCTTGAGGAATCGCCATACTGTCTTCCACAATGGTTGAACTAATTTACATTCCCACCAACAGTGTAAAAGCATTCCTATTTCTCCACAGAATTGTCAGCATCTATTGTCTCCTGACTTTTTAATAATTGCCATTCTGACTGGCATACAATGGTATCTCATTGTGGTTTTGATTTGCATTTCTCTGGTGATCAGTTATGTTGACCTTTTTTTCCATATGTTTGTTGGCTGCATAAATGTTATCTTTTGAGAAGTGTCTGTTCAGATCCTTTGTCCACTCTCTGATGGGGTTATTTTTTTTCTTGTAAATATGTTTAAGTTCCTTGTAAATTCTGGATATTAGACCTTTGTCAGATGGGTAGATTGCAAACATTTTTTCCCCTTCTTTACATTACCTGTTCACTCTGATGATAGTTTCTTTTGCTGTCTGGAAGCTCTTTAGTTTAATTAGCTCTCATTTGTCAATTTTGGCTTTTCTTGTAATTCCTTTTGGCATTTTAATCAGAAGTATTTGCCCATGCCTATGTCCTGAGTGGTATTTCCTAGGCTTTCTTCTAGGGCTTTATGGTTTTGGGTTTTATATTTAAGTCTTTAATCCACCTTGAGTTAATTTTTGTATAAGGTGTAAGGAAGGAGTCCAGTTTCAGTTTTCTGCATATGGCTAGCCAGTTTTCCCAGCACCATTTACTGAATAAGAGATCCTTTTCCCATTGCTTGTTTTTGTCAGGTTTGTCGAAGATCAGGTGGTTGTAGATGAGTAGTGTTATTTATGAGGTCTCTGTTCTGCTCCATTGGTCTATATGTCTGTTTTAGTACTAGTATCATGCTATTTTGGTTACTGTAGCCTTGTAGTATAGTCTGAAGTCAGATAGCATGATGCCTCCAGCTTTGGTTTTTTTTTTTTTTTTTTTTTTATTAGGATTGTCTTGTCTATTCGGGGTCTTCCTTGATTCCATATGAAATTTAAAATAGTTTTTTTTTTTTCTAATTATGTGAACAATGTCAATGGCAGTTTGATGGGAATAGCATTGAATCTATAAATTACTTTGGGCAGTTTGGCCATTTTCATGACATTGATTTTTCATATCTATGAGCATGGAATGTTTTTCCATTTGTTTGTGTCCTCTCTTATTTCTTCGAGCAGTGGTTTGTAGTTCTCCTTGAAGAGGTCATTACATCTCTTGTTAGCTGTATTCCTAGGTATTTTATTTCTCTGTAGCAATTGTGAATGCGAGTTCATTCAAGATTTTGCTCTCTGCTTGCCTATTGTTTCTGTAAAGGAATGCTTGTGATTTTTGCACATTGATTTTGTATCCTGAGACTTTGAAGTTGTTTATCAGCTCAAGAAACTTTTGGCCTGAGATGATGGGTTTTCTGAATATAAAATCATGTCGTCTGCAAACAGAGACAACTTGACTTCCTCTCTTCCTATTTGAATAGGCTTTATTTCTTCCTCCTGCCTGATTGCACTGGACAGAACTTCCAATACCAATAGGAGTAGTGAGAGAGGGCATCCTTGTCTTTTACCGGTTTTCAAAGGGAATGCTTTCACCCATTCCCTTACCCAAATGGCTTTTACTCATTCAATATGATATTGGCTGTGGGTTTGTCATAAACAGCTCTTATTATTTTGAGATACGTTCCATCAATACCTAGTTTATTGAGAGTTTTTAACATGAAGAGGTGTCTAATTTTATCAAAGGCATTTTCTGCATCAGTGTTAAGAGGGAAATTTATAGCACTAAATGCCCATTTCAGAAAGCTAGAATGATCTCAAGTCGATACCCTAAATTCACAATTAAAAGAGCTAGAAAAGCAAGATAAAACTAATCCAAAAGCTAGCAAAAACAAGAAATAACTAAGATCAGAGAAGAATTAAAGGAGATAGAGACTTGAAAAATCCTCCAAGAAAGTCAATGGATCCAGGAGCTGGGTTTTTGAAAAAATTAACAAAATAGATAGACCACTGGCTAGACTAAGAAAGAAGAAGAATGAGAAGAATCAAATAGACACGATTAAAAATAATAAAGGGGATATCACTAATGACCCCACAGAAATACAAACTACTATCAGAGAATACTATAAACACATCTATGCAAATGAACTAGAAAGTCTAGAAGAAATGGATAAATTCCTGGAGGAATACACCCTACTAAGATTAAACCAGGAAGAACTTGAATCCCCAGGTAGACCAATAACAAGCTCTGAAATTGAGGCAGTAATTAATAGCCTACCAATCAAATAAAAGCCTAGGACGAGAGGGATTCACAGCTGAATTCTACCAGAACTACAAAGAGGAACTGGTACCATTCCTTATGAAACTATTCCAAACAATTGAAAAAGAAGGACACCTCCTTAAATCATTTTAAGAAGCCAGCATCATCTTGATACCAAAATCGAGAAGAGACACAAGAAAAAAGGAAAACTTCAGGCCAATATCCATGATGAACATCGATGTAAAAATCCTCAATAAAATACTGGCAAACTGAATCCAGCAGCACATCGAAAGCTTATCCACCACGATCAAGTTGGCTTCATCCCTGGGATGCAAGGGTGGTTCAACATATGTAAATCAAGAAATGTAATCCATCACATAAACAGAACTAAAGACAAAAACAACGTGCTTCCTAATTTTCAAAATGATCAAGCTTGCCTAACAGATTTACCTTAAGAATACAGTATCTTGTATTTGAAACCTAACAAAGCAATAAAGAATGTGATTCTAATACAAAATATTAAGTAATATCAAAATTCTCCATATATTCACATTCATGGGATTATAGTATGAATTTTTCTGGGAATTAGAGGCTTTGATACCATTTAGCCATTGACAATTATGAACATCAGTCTCTGAACATTGGACTCAATCTTTGAGAGCATTCATCTGTATTTCTTTCAGTTGAGGCTGAGAAAAACACATTAATTAGTGTAGTTTTGTATTATTATTATCATTATTTATTATTATTATAATGGATTTTTGAGTGAGGGTGAATGTATCATCACCTGCTGTTAAATTATTTGCTTTTGGTAAAATACTGAATTTTAGAAGAACATATATTATTCTAGAAATCAACCTTGTCTATATAGGAGATGTTCACATTGCATGAAAACTCTTTGCAAGAAAATACAAAGCAGCAGCTATTTTGCATGGTATTTTTAGTATCACTGTACTTTTTTTTTTTTTTTCTATTTGCATGTTTTTGAACATTTATGATTTTGTCATCTTCTCTTTTTGTTTCCCAGAAGTCAACCATGTACAACTCAAGCTTTCTTTCTTCCTTATTATTTTTTCTTAATAGACTATTATTTAGATCAATTTTAGGTTCAGAATATAATTGAGTGGCAGGTACAGAGATTTCTCTTACATCTTCTGACCCCACACTTGCATAGACTATCCCATTATCAATATTCCATACGATAGTGGTACAATTTTTATGACTGATGAACTTACATTGACATATCATTATTACCTAGAATCCACAGATAGTTTACATCAGGTTTCATTCATGGTGTGGTACATTATGTAGATTTAGACAGATGTATAATGGCATGCATCTACTATTATAGTATACAGAATAGTTTTGCAGCCCTAAAAATCTTCTTTGCTCTACCTTTTCATCCCTATCTTCCCCCTAACCTCTGGCAGACATTTATCTTTTTACTCTCTCTGTAGTTTTAACCTTTTCCAGAATGTTATGTAGTTGAAAATTATGCAGCCTTTTAAGATTGACCTCTTTCACTTAATAATATACATTTAAGTTTCTTCCATGTCTTTTCATGGTTTGATAACTCATTTCTTTTTGGCACTTAATAATATTTTACTGCCTTGATTTACCACAGTATATTTCACTATCCACCTATTGAATAATATCTCGTTTCTTTCAAGTTTGGGCAACTGTGAATAAAGCTACTGTAAACATTTGTGTGCACAATTTTGCGTGGACAAAAATTTTCAACTTTCGGTGGTAAATATCAAGCAGCATGATTGCTGGATCTTATGGCAACTGTATGTTTAGTTTCATAAGAAACAGATATACTGTTTTCCAATTAGCTATACCATTTTGCATTCCCACCAGCAATGAATGAGAGTTCTTGTTGGTCCACATCCTCACCAGCATTTGGTATTGTCAGTGTTTGATATATGGGTAATTGTAATAGGTGTGTAGTGGTATTAACCTGCATTTCTCTGATGACATGATGTGGAACATCTCTTCATATATTTATTTGCCATCTGTGTATCTTCTTTGTTGAGGTGTCTGGTAAGATCTTCAGCTCTTTTAAAAATCTGGTTGGTTGTTTCTTTATTGTGGAGTTTTAAGAATTCTTTGTAATGGTTAACAGTTGTATATTTGATGTATCGTTTGCAAATATTTTCTCCCAGTCTGTGGCTCATCTTCTCACTCTCTTGATGCTGTATTTCTCATAGTAGTTTTTAATTTTAATGGAGTCAAGCTCATCAATTTTTTCTTTCATGAATCATGCCTTTGGTGGTGTAGCTAAAAATTTATTGGCATACCCAAGGTCATCTAGGCTTTTAACCATGTTGTCTTCTAGGAATTTTATAGTTTTAGGTCTTAAATTTAGGTAGGCCTATAATCCATTTTGGGTTATTTTTGTGAAGGGTATAAGGTGTCTAGATTTATTTATTTATTTATTTGATGTGCAGTTGTTCCAGCACTAGTTATTGAAAAGATTATATTTTTTCATTGTTTTGCCCTTTCTTCTCTGTCAAAGATCAGCTAACTATATTTATGAATGTCTCTTTTTGGGTTTTCTATTATCTTCCATTGATCTATTTGTTCTTTCATAAGCTCACTGTATTTGATACCTGTAGCTTTATATTATGCTTTGAAGTCGGGTAGTGTCCGTGCTTTAACTTATTCCTCCTCCTTCAATATTTTGTGGGTCTTTTTGCCTCCTCATATAAACTTTAAAATCAGTTTGTTATTACTCACAAACCACTTTTGGGGATTTTAATTGGGATTGTGCCGAATCTATAGATCAAGTTGGGAGGAACTGGCACCTTGTAATACTGAGTCTTCTATACACATAGAATAACTTTCCAATAATTTAGTTATTCTTTGACTCATTTTATCAGAGTTGCATAGTTTTCCTCATATAAGTTTGGCACTTAGGTTATTAGAATTATACCTAAATAGTTCATTTTCAGGGTGCTAATGTAAACAGTTTTTTTTTTTTTTTTCCAAATTTCATTTGTTTATTGCTGGTATATAGGGAAGCAACTGACTTTTGTATATTAACTTTGTACCCTGTGACCTTTCTATATTCACTTATTTCCAGGAGGTTTTTTTTGTCAGTTCTCTCAGATGTTTTACATAGACAATCATGTCACCTGCAAACAAAGACAGTTTTATGTTTTATTTTTCCTTCCCAATCAGTATACCTTTCATTTCCTATCTTTGTTGTATTGGCTGAGCTAGATTTTCTAATACAATGTTCAGAAAGTGTGGTGAGATGGGACAACCTTGCCTTCTTCCTGATTCCTGATTTCAGTTGGAAAGCCTCCAGTTTCTCAACATTAAGAATGATGTTAGTTACAGATTTTTATAGTTTTTTTTTTTTTTCCCAGATGGAGCTTCACTCTGTCACCCAGGCTGGAGTGCAGTCGTGCAATCTGGGCTCATTGCAACCTCCACCTCCCAGGTTCAAGGGATTCTCCTGCCTCAGCCTCCCGAGTAGCTGGGACTACAGGCGTGTGCCACCACGTCAGGCTAATTTTTTTGTATTTTTAGTATAGATGGGTTTTCTCCATGTTAGCCAGGATGGTCTGGATATCCTGACCTCGTGATTCACCCACCTTGGCCTCCCAAAATGCTGGGAGTACAGTCATGGGTCACCATGCCCAGCCTAGATTTTTTATATTAAGTTAAGAAAGTCTCAATCTATTCCTAGTTTACTGAAAGGTTTGTTTTTTATTTTTGTTTTTTTGGGTTTTTTTTGTTTTTAAATCATGAATGGGAGATGGCTTTTTTCCAAATTCTTTTATTTACATCTACTAATATGGTGTGATCTTTCTTCTTTAGCCTGTTGATATGATGGATCACATTAATCAATTTTCCAATGACGAGCCAGCATTGTGTACTTGAAATAAATCCCACTGGATCATGGTCTTTTTATACATTGTTGGATTTAGTTTGCTAATATTTTGCTGAGAAGTTTTACATCTTTGTTCATAATATATATTGATCTGTAGTTTTCTTTTTTTGGAATGTCTTTTTCTGGTTCTGGTGCTACTAGGAAAATGACGGCCTTATTAAACGAATTAGAAAATACTTCCTTTGCTTCTATCTTCTAAAAGGGATTGTAGAGAATTGCCGTGATTTTTTCTTAAATGTTAGAATTCACCAGAGAACCCACTTGGCCTAGTGAACTTTGTTTTGGAAGGTAATTAATTATTGACGGAATTTCTTTAATAGATATATAATCCTAATAAGATTGTTTACTTCTTCTTGTGTAAGTTTTGGCAGATTTCGTCTTTCAAAGAACTGCCCCATTTTATTTATGTTATCAAATATGTAGACTTGGAGTTGTTTACAATATTTCTTTATTATTCTTATAATGTCCATAGTGTCCAAAATGATGTCCCCTCTTTCATTTCTGATATTAATCATTTGAGTCCTCTCTTTTTTTTTTTCTCAATTAGCTTAACTATAGGCATATTACTCTTATTGATCATTTTAGAGGACCAGCTTTTGGTTTCTTGATTTTCTCTATTGATTTTCTGTTTACAATTTCATTGATTTCAGCTCTAATTTTTATTGTTTCTTCTCTTTTACTTTAAATTTAATATGATTTTCTTTTTCTAGTTTTCTGAGGTAGAAGCTTAGATTTATTCTAGATCATTTTTTTTCTAAAACAATAATGGACTATATAACAATGTTTTAGTCAACAATGGCCTATGTACACAAGGATGGTGCCTGTGATTATAATACCATATTTTTATGTACCTTTTCTATGGTTAGATATGTTTAGATACACAAATACGGACCACTGTTTTACAACTGCCTACAGTATTCAGTTCAGCAATATGCTGTGTAGGTTTGTAACACAGAACAATAGAGTATACTATATAGCCTGGGTGTTTAGTAGGCTAGACCATCTAGGTTTCTGGAGATACATTCTATGACATTCACACAAAATCACCTAAAGATGCATTTCTCACAATGTATCCCCGTCATTGTTATACATGACTGTACATACATTCAATGCTATAAATTTTCCTATAAGCTCTGCTTTTGCTGTATCTCACAAATTTTGACCAGCTGTGTTCTCATTTTCTTTTACTTCAAAATCTTTTAAAATTTTTCTTGAAATTTCTTCTTTGACCCATGTGTTATTGAGAAGTGTGTTGTTAATCTCCAAACATTTCGGGGTTTTCTAGCTATCTTTCTATTATTGATTTCTAGTTTAATGCCACTATAGTCTGAGGTCAGACACTATGTGACTTTTTTTCCTTAAATTCGGTAAGGTGTATTTTATGCCCCAGAATGTGGTCTTATCTTGGTGACTGTTCCACATAACCTTGAGAAGAAGGTGTATTATGCTGTTGTTTGATGAATTAGTCCTATAGATGTCCATTACATCCAGTTGACTGATGACGTAGTTGAGCTCAACTATGTCTTTACTGCTTTTCTGCCTGATGAATCTGTCCATTTCTGATAGTTGGGTGTTAAATTTTCAATTACAATACTGGATTAATCTGTTTCTCTTTGCAGTTCTATCAGTTTTTGCCTTCAGTATTTGCACATGCATACTAAAAATTTTTACGTCTTCTTATAAAATTAATCACTTTTTTATTACATAATGGCCCTTTTAATCACTGAACAACTTTCTTTGTTCTGAAGTCTGCTGTGTCTGAAGTTAATATATCTATTGCCACATTCTTTTGATTAGTGTTAGAATGATTTATCTTTCTGTATGTATTTTTAATCTATATGCATCTTTAAATTTGAAGTGAATTTCTTGTAGACAACATATACTTGGGGCTTGTTTTTTTATCCTCTCTGACAATCTCTGTCTTCTAGTCGATGTGCTTAGACTATTGAAATTTAATGTGATTACTGATTTAGCTGAAATAATATGTGCCATATTAGTAGTGCTTTTTGTTACCTATTTTCTTTGTTTCTATTTTTGTCTTTTTTTTTTTTTTTTTTTTTGCCTTTTCTGGTTTTAGTTAAGCATTGCATATCATTGTATTTTCTCTTATAGCATTTTCCCTCCTGTTTCCACTCCTTCTTTTCTTTTCTTCTTCCTTCTTTCTTCTTCTCTATTTTTTTGGTGACTGCAATAGAGTTTTCAATATACATTTACAATTAATCCAAGTCTATTTGCAAATAGCATTATTCTGCTTCGTGGGTAGTGTAAATATCTTTCAAGAAAAAAAAAATCCTAATTTCTCCTTCCAATACTTGTATAATTTCAGTCATTTACTAGACTTATATGTAAGCATACATATGTGACACATATATGAGATGTACAAATATGATTACGTATATGACTAAATACTTTGTTGCTATCATTATTTTGTGTTAGATTAACTAAGAATTGAAAAATACATTTTAATGTTACACACTTATTTTTTCTCAAATGATGTTCATTTCTTTATGTAGAATCAAGTTTATGACCTGCATTATTTTCCTTCTGTCTAAAAAACTTTTTCCCACATGTCTAGTAAGGCAAATCTACTGGCAACAAGTTCCCTCCATTTTCGCTTTTCTTAGAAAGTCTTTATTCCTTCATAGTTAAAGGATATTTCTCAGAGTACAGAATTATAGGTTGGTGCTTTTTGTCTGAACGTTTTAGATATTTCACTTTGTTCTCTCCTTGCTTGCATGTTTTCTGAAGCGAAATCAGATGTAATTCTTATTTTTGCTCCTCTGTATTTCCCCCTGTAACTTATTTCAGACTTTTTTTTTTTTTTTTTTTTTTGAGACGGAGTCTCTCTCTGTCGCCCAGGCTGGAGTGCAATGGCCGGATCTCGGCTCACTGCAAGCTCCGCCTCCCTGGTTTACGCCATTCTCCTGCCTCAGCCTCCGGAGTAGCTGGGACTACAGGCGCCCGCCACCTCGCCCGGCCAGTTTTTTGTGTTTTTTAGTAGAGACCGGCTTTCACCATGTTAGCCAGGATGGTCTTGATCTCCTGACCTCGTGATCCGCCCATCTCGGCCTCCCAAAGTGCTGGGATTACAGGCTTGAGCCACCGCGCCTGGCCTATTTCAGAATTTTTTAACTTTTGTTTTCTGTAGTTTGAATATGACATGCCTAGGTGTAATTTTGGGGGAGATTTATCCTCCTTGATATTCTCTGAGGTTCCTAGATCTGTGGTTTGGTGTTTGACATCAGTTTGTGGAAATTCTCTGTCATAATTGCTTCAAATATTTATTCTCTTCCTTTCTCTCTTTTTGATATTTTCATTAACCATAAGTTAAACTTTTGGTACTTATTCTACAGTTTTTGGATATTCTGGATTTTTTTTTTTCAGTCTCTTTTTTTCTTTGCTTTTTAGTTTGGAAGATTTTACTGAGATATTTTCAAGCCCAGAGATTTTCCCCTCAGCTATGTCCAAGCTACTCATAAGCCCATCAAGAGAATTCTTCATTTTTGTTATAGTGTTTTTGGTCTTCAGCATTTCTTTTTGATTTTTCTTAGAATTTCCATCTCTTACATTCTACAACATTCTATCTATTTACATTGCCTTGCGTGCTGACTAGTTTATCTGGTAGATTCCTTAGCATGTTATAGTTGTCTAAAATTATTGTTCTGAAATTTCCACATCCCTGCCATCTCTGAATCTTGTTCTGATTATTGATTTTGAACCTGTGTTTTCTGCCTTTTAGTATGCCTTGTATGCTTCATAATTTTTTCTTGGCAGGCAGATATGATTACTGGATAAAAGGAACTACTGTAAATAGGTTCCAATAAAACCCCTGCGGGTTAGGCTCTAGTTAAATATTTTCTCTCGAGGGCAGAACTTGTTAAGAAAAACAGATTCTCTGGCATATTTCAAAATAATTACTTTTCCTCTCCCACTGAAGATAGCAGGGAGAATTATTTTTCTCCAGTATTCACTGTAAAAACCTGATCAAGCTTCTGGAGGTAAAAGCCATAGAAGTGTGGGGGGCCTTATGACTGGGTTTCCCTGGAGTTTTTGAATTTCAGACTTGTCTACTGAACCTGTAGCAATTTGTCAAGTACTGTTCAGGTTTTCCTACCGGAGCACTGGTTCCCACGGAGACTTCTGCTTAGGAGGTTTCTGTTCCAGTCAATTGTAATTATCTGTATTTGCATTTCTATCTCCAATTTTGAGGGCAGAGGTATGTCCTGTGACTTCACTTCTCCAAGAGCTCTAAGAAAAGTTGTTGATTTTTTAGTTTGTTCAGTTTTTTACTTGTTAGAACGGAGTTGTGACTGCCGAGGTCCTTAAATGTTAGACCAGAAACTGTAAGTCTCTGGATTGATTTACAATAAAGAAAAACAAAGGAGAAATAAAGAAAAGGCAACGGAGGCACTATTTTTAGTAGTGAATCACTTGTGATCTGAACTCTAGTTTCCTATTTTTAACCCTCCAATATCTGGTAATCTCTAGATTTTTGACACGCATAGGAATTTTTACTTCAGTTATAGATATCAAAAGTAGAAGTCAACTGAATGAAATAAAATTCCGCAAGGTTTAGTTTGGGATTTCTTTGAGGTTGTCATTATATACCTACTATACTCAAGCTTTTAAAAATGTTAGTCCTTTCACAATAATATTGACTTATATGTAAAAAAGTTTGCCCTTTTGTTAATGCAGTTATTAGAAAAAAGGGTAAGAAGTGGGAAAGTGATACCTCAATTCATAAAGTGCCATCCTTTTCCATATTAATTACCTCTTAGTGGCAGTATTTTTGACCACGAAATAATCACTATTTCCCACTCAAGCAATGTACATTTTTGAACTACCACATACATCATAAATTTCTCATTCATTTTTCCTTTCACAACTAACAGAATAATTATCAAAAATGTGAAGAAATTTGAAACATCAGAATGATAAAGTATAGAAAGAGAAAACTTTATGCGGTATTCTTGTTCTTTTACTCTAGAATTACACAAGTTATTATTAGTAATGTAATTGATATTATTCTCATTAATAACCTAAACTAACAAAATAATTTTAGCATCAATAATACATGTTCTCTTTATTTGCTTGTGATACCAGATTGCTTAAAAGTCATAGAATAGAAAGAAAAGAAGTGTGTGTTTTTATGCCTGCAACTTATTTTTGACAATGTTTAACCAATTGTTTTTGCTGCATAGGTATTAGAAATAGCTGAAAGTTATATGGAATTTTTTAGAATGATTATATCAATATTTCTAAAATATTTGACAGAAAGAATATTGTGTAATTTGTAGATTTTTTTTACAGGGAATAAGAGGTATAAATTTTTAATAGCAATAATAATAGATATACACAAATCCAAGTACATTGATAGGCATGTTATACCTATATTCTCTTCTGTAATTACTGAAGGCCACACTTGTGCAATAGAAATTCTTCCCATAATTAAACAGTTTTGGGACATTGCAATTCTTGCCTATCCATACAATTCACAATTAAAGACTGGAAAAGACCTCAAAGGGAATATTTTCCTTCTTTGGTAATGGACTATTGAGTTAAAAATTTCTACATACTATTAAAGCTATTTTGCCTACAGCATCAAACCAGGCTGAAAATGAAAGACAGATGAACAAACAGACAAACAAACAAAAAAACAGCCTGTAATGATTTGTTTGAACCCTCTTTCTTCATCTACCCTGTCAAAAATTTAATTGCAAGATAAAAATTCTTCCTTTCCTTTTCTGCAATAAATTAGTGTGTGGTATGTGTGTAGCCTCAACCTAATTAATATACCACCCTATAAAATCCCTACATTATGCATTCCCTGGACCACTTCATTGCTAATTGGTGGAAATAAAGCTTGTTAAGTGGGTTATCCATCTTGGATAGAATTACACAAATAATATTTAGCTTCTTAAAGCAATTGCGTAGCACACACAAATTGAACCTCTCTGTGATATGTTAACGGGAATTTCTTATCAATTTATAAGCTACACACAGAGAGGACAATCTAATTTTTTAATCCACACAATTTTAAGTGTAGATAAAGGGTTTTATTTGACACAGAGTAAAAACAGAGTGCTTTTTTTTTTTAATTTAGTTATAAAAACTAGTGAATTTGAAATATAAAAATATGTTATTTGTCTTTCATGACTTTTTGTCAAGCTGATTTCAATAAGAACATTTTAAAAACTACTTGCAAATGATAATTAACATCTATTTTGAAGCCTTACTATATGTAAATAAACCTTGAAATTCATTTTATTCACTATTCAGTCAATTCAGTAGAGATTATTATATTTTCAAATTAACCATTATCCAATTAATTTTGAATGATAAACAGCACAGTTGGAATACTGTTCTTTTTCATTTACTTCATTAAAGATTCATTTTAGGTAATCAGAGAATTTTGTATCAGCTGTTTTTTACCTTAAAGGTTTGCTTCTGACACTTTAATAAATTATTGTGGAGTCTGTGCTGGAAGGTAACTGAATTTTTTTTTTGCTCAACAGCCCTCTCTTCGACACATGTTCATTTATTACTATTTCTTCCGTCAGCTGACTCACTTGAGGCTAATTCTGATGAAGTGCTTTCAAACAAGGACCACTATTGGTTTACATTAACGAGGAAGTGGTGGAACAGCAGCTTCGGAACAGGAGAAATTAGAAAAAGAAAAATGATGAACCTTGGGATCAATTTTTCTATGAGTCATAATTAACTATAAAATATGAGGCTGAAAAGTATTATTCTCAGTAGACTCTGATATTTTGCCTCATTTAGGAATGCTGTATTAAAAAAAACAAGGGAGAAAGATTGAAAAGAAAGATAGACTTAGAGTCATATTTAGAAAGAAAAATTGTGCAGAAAAGCTTGAGTTAGGAAGAAACAGATTTAATCATATATCTGGAGTTGGATGATAAAAGTCCCTTCTACTTTTATGTTTGCACTCTAATTTTTCTATCATGTTATCTTCTCTAGCGGCATTTTTTTTTTTTGTTATGAAAGGAGATATTTGGGGGAGATTATTCCATAGATAAGCATTCTCTAGTAACATACTGTTCTCTAAGAATGTAATCTTCAAACTCCCATGCTGTAAACATACAGTTGTGGTTAACCCATTCTGTCTCTCTAGCTCAGTTAATTTCGCTGGCGTACCACCAACTCAAAATATATAAAATACATTATTTCTAAAATTTCCCTATATTTGTTGAAGAACAATAAAATCATGAACCATCTTTTTAAAAATATATACATCTTAAGAGATAGAGCTTATATATCTTGTCTACATAAATGTCATTATAAATATATCTCTTAAAACATATTAAGTTATATTTATAATGATCTTTTTGTAGACAAAAGTCATGTCTCCAATCAACTTGGACTTGAAGGTATCTAGATCCAGCTCTTCTGAAGGGACCATGGTGTATATATTTTTCACAATTAAGCCTGTTTGTCAAGATTGGAGTCTTTTGCACATTTTTATAAAATTTGGCTTTTAATAAGTGAAAATAACTGTATGTCCTTTTAGATTCATGATTATATTTTCTTTGAAATTGTATCTTAATTTGACATAAAAGAAGTATTAACACAGCTTAATCTAGTGGGAAAGTACACTAGAATTAGGGAAAAGAGAACTAATATTTCCCAGATATGATCCTAACTAGCTAAAACACATTGGTAAATCATTTACCCCTTCTGACAATCAATTTTTTTGAAACTCAGGGAAATAAAGCCGAGGCAGTGATATATGTCCTCACTGTTTTAATTAGCTATTTTGTTTTAAAGTCATATCTCATGCTTGTTCTTGGATTCATTGTAGTTGGAGAAAATACATGTGGCCCAGAATAAGGGCACAGGCTTCTGCTCCTGAGGGCTTGCCTTCAAAATATGGCTCTAACATTTACTAAATGTCTTGCTGTCAACACATTGTTTAACCTCACTACGCCTCAGTTTCTCCATTTGAAAATACGGTAAATAATAATAATACCTCTCTTATAAGGTTGTTGTGAAGATTTAATTACGTTAATACATGCAAAAAAGTTACAGCAACTTCTAGCACATAGGAAAGTTCTTAATAGATGTTATGATTTTAAATTGTATTTAACAAATATATTTATAAGCAATAACCCACATTGTTGAAGCAAAAATAAATCTAATATGCACACTTAAACCTCAAGCTGCTTGCTATCTAAACAGGAGACAGGCAAGCTAACAGGTGTTTTCAATATGCTATGATGGGGGATCAGTTATAAGTTTATACAAGCTAACATGGAAGCTTAGAGGGGAGGTACCTACCTCAACCTGGGATGGGGGTGGTCAAAAAATTTCAAAGAGGAGGCTGTACTTGAAATGAATGTGGAAAAGGATAAAGATAGAAAAAGAGGGTAAAAGAGAGGGTACTAACTTACAGGCATGAGAAAAATTGGCTTTATTGGGAAGAAGCCAACATCAATATTATTGGATGTTAAAGTCTTCCTGTTGGTGTGAGACCAACTAGAGTCAGATTGTGAAGAAACTTGGAGCTATACTAAGAGGCTTAGACTTTCTCTTGAAGGGAAATCATCTAATATTTTGAGAGCAGTAACTTGAAAAGATTTTTGGCTTAACAAAATATATCCCTGGTGGCAGCGTTAAAAGGTGAACAAAGTGAGCAATATTGGTAAGAAATATTCAACAATAGAGGAATGATCAAGTGAATATTACCAAAGTCACATTTTTTTTGTCTATAATATAATCATGTATAAGGTAATATAAATAAATTCTGACATCAGGGGAAAATCCCAATGCTATCATACTAAGTTAAAAAGCTAAGATATAAATGAATTGTCTGGTGGTACATGTATTTAAAGTACTTTCTAGTACTTTAAAATAAAATGTTACTTGTGGTGGGAGTTATGTGAATTTTATTATCTACTTTTATTTTTCTTTATTTTCACATTGTCCTCAATAAGCATGCATTTATTACATTTGTTACCAGAATAATATATACTTTTAAACATTTTAAATCATATCAGTTGAATTTAATTCTGGTGAATTTCTCTCTTCCCCTCTGGAACAGTAAAAACAATGTTGACATACTTTTTAGTTATGTAGAGTTTGTTAGCTATAAAATGCTTGGCCCTTCCGTTTTATATGATATGATATGAAAAGTCATTTTATTGGTTAGCAGCTGCAGGACACATGCAGTTTGATGGGTTTTAAACAATTTTTTGTGTTATATAAGGTTAAATTTTTCTCCCTTGTCTCAGAAAGGAGACTAAAAAATTGAGTAAAATCAAGAAACATGTTAACACACATACATACACACACAGGAGACTTTCAAAACCTTTTTCTTAAACGGATGAATTAATGTTAACTAAGCCTTATTAAGTCCATACTTTAAATATTCTAAAAGAATTTTGATTTAACATTTTCTGATTTCATAATTATAGTAAGGAAAATAAACCATAGATTGGAATATATAGATATATTTAGAATTTGTTTAACTAACATGAAATGTCTACTGATATTATTAGTTATAAAGACAGAGAAGTTTTACAAAAATGTTTCAAGTAAAACACATGAAGTAGAACAAATCTTTTTCTACTACCTTGATATCATGCCTCCTATCCACATTCTAATCAAAATAGTATGGTGATTTGACCAAAATTCTATAAATTGAAATACAACTCTATATTTATTATTATTTTTAAAATTCATTTATCAAAAATTATCTCCTCTTATTCTGGGATATTTTTCAATATAGAGTACATAATGACCAACGTAATAAAAAAATTAATGTTTTCTCATGATGATGATGATGATGGTGAATAAAGCATATTAAGGATGTGGGGGTTGTTTGGTAATTAAGTACATCTATGATGATGTGGTATGAAGGTTACAGGTCTTAAAATCTCAACTACTGAGACATCTTAGAAAGCTGAATTATTAATATAGATTAATTCAATGGCCATTCAGGGATTTATAAACTAAGATATCACCGGTTTCCTTGGGCAAACCCTTATTGGTTAATAAAGGCAATTTTATGGATTAGTATGACATTAAAAGTCTATTGATATGAATAGCAAGATACGTTATTTAAATGCCAGAAGAATTGCTAATATCTCATTTGAAATGTAGATTTTGTTTTTAATTTTGACTTACAGAGAGTTCTTCTTGGTTGGCATAAGGAATTATTTCTGAACAGATAATTATTTGGCTATTGTAAGGAGATGGTATTTAGAGCTGTATTTATTAGCTTATTTTGTCTGTTAAACATTTATCAGCTAGTTCTTTATCATCAAAAATGCCAAGGGAGCAAGAAAGATGAGTTGGAAAAAAGATACTATGAGACCTTGTGGACACTGAAGAGATATGATCACAGGTTGGATTCTGTCTCAGGATGTTTTAAATATGTCAGAGCACATTTTCTCAAGATCCACTCAAAAACTTGATGAAGGAATAGGGGGGAAATTAAAGGTATTCAATGAGGCATAAACTGCAGTAGGTGAGCAAAAAAGTAAAGCTCATCTCATTCATTCATCTCCTCAATTTCTCGGAATTACCATTTCAGGAAATGTACATCTTTATTAAGAAGAAAAAAGAGGCCCTAAAACATCATCATATTTAAATCTTATGACAGTCATTCTAGAGAACAGGTGTGTGTGCGTGTGTCTGTGTGTGGGTGTCTGTCTGTGTGTGTAGCGGTACTAGCTCATTCTTTGTCCTAGAGAAAATGAGAAGCTTTTCCTTGAAATTACTAACAAGAAATAGCAGTGTCTGAATAATATTTCTAAATACACAAGATAAATTTATGTTATTGAAATGTGTTCTTTTTCTCTGCAGATATATCATTCAGTCCTGTGATTTTATATGCCATCTAGATGCCAGTACATCTCATTGTTATGGAGCTCTTGAGCTACAGACTCACCTAGCCAAATGACTCATGTGTTATATGCCTAAAATTTATTTCAAAATCAGCATATCAATCCATGTACCCTTAATAGGCCCTTCTCCAAATTGATCATCTCCCAGTATTCCACATCTTGGTAAACATGCTTTCACTCATCTGCTCTTCAGGCTAAAATATTTGATACACCATTGACTCCTCTTTCTTCTACACTTCACATCGAATCCATCAGAAATTAAAACATATCCCATAGTCAATTGTTTCTCATTATCTCTATTATTACCGCCTAGCTGACACATTAATTTCTGCTTTGCAATAGCCTCCTAATTGGTATCTTTGTTCTACACTTGCTGACTACTGATTCTTCTCCATTCAGTAATCAGATTGTTTTAAAACATAATCTGATTCAATCAGATCCCTAGTCAAAATCTCACAGTGGCTCACATCTCACTTACATGAAAAAAATGCTTTATAAAAATACATAAAAAATGTATAAATAGTAAAACAGTTCTTTCCATGGCCTAGTACTCACTGCATGACTTAGTCTTGATACTTTGCTGATTTTATTTCCAACCACTTCTTTTACTCAGTGTGCCTCAGCCAACCGGACCTCTGGAGGTTTCTTAAACATGCCAAACAATTCTACCCCAGAGCTTATGCCATTTGCTACTCTCTGTAACAGGAGCCCTCTTCTTTTATATGGCCACATTAATGATTGCCTCATTACTTAGCTCTCTGCCAAACATTACCTCATCACAGAGGCCTGCCATGCTAAGATATATATATATAAATCTCCCATTTATAGGACAAAAATAACTCTATTTATTTTTTGTCACTGCCCCTTATAATACAATCTCATGAAAGCAAGGATTTTTTTTCTTATTTCTCTGTACCTAGGTCCTACTTGGAAGAAAATCCACACTCAGTAAAAACTGTAGAACAACTGAACACTATTGCAGAGAAAGAGGAATGACCTAATATTCCACTTTTCTTTCTTTTTTTTTTCAAACATTTATCATTTATTTGTGGCAAGAACATTCAATACATTAACTATTGTCACCCTACTGTGCAATAGGACATCTGAACGTATTCCTCCTAATTTAACTTTGTACCCGTTAAAAGTGGTTTTGCGTGCAAATTACAGACAGATGTTCTACCCATACATTGTTTTCCAAAATTATTGTATGGCTTTTTAAAAGAAAACCACACAACAAATTTTAAAAGGCACTGAGATAACATCTGCTTCTAGATCATCGCTAGGCTCAAAAAAAAAAAGTCTGTTCTACCAGGAATCACAAGTTAGAACTGAGTATTGCCAAAGCAGAAATTATATAGTGTCAGTCATTTCAGGCAAATGCTATTCGGCTTTCACCCCCAACTATCTGTCAGAACAATTAAAACAGGTCAAAACAGTCCAGCATAACTAGGCTTCATTATATAAGGCCATTTTGTTCTAAGATGCTAATAAACCAAAATAAGAAATATTAAAATCAAAATAAAAGATACTATTTGAGCTATTTTCATACAAACTGTTGGTTCCTTATATCCTCCCTTCTATAACAATAAAGGGCATATTTTACTGCAAAGAAAATTTTACTTTATATATATCACTTGTGGCTCTTCCATAGAAAAATGGAGAAAAAAATCAAGAAAATAACGTGGGTATTGGGTATTTTTTCCTTTAAAACCTCAAAATAGTATCTTCTAAATTGGTAAGTGACAATTTAGACCACTAACATGGTCTCCTACAATAACTACAGAATTATTATGTATTATATTAAAAAGTATTTTATAGCCCCTGTTTCTTTTCACTATTTCAATCATCTAATGCTATCATTTACCTAGTTTGAGAAAGGGTTAATTACTGGTTAGAATAATATACAACATCAACTGAAAGTAGCTGAGAAGGGGAAGTTAATAGGCAGTACATGTAGGCAGGTGTAGTCTAATACAATATATTGGTAATAACCTGTTACCAATGGAACACATATTTGGTGCAAAGCTTTCTAACATCCAAAATGAAAAAGGGAAATCTGTTGTGAAAATTTCCATTTCATAAGACTCTAAGAGACCAATAGCTCAGAAGAAATACTCTAGATGCTAAGTTTTTTCAGGATTTCTTTCAATATCCTCATAGAGATGGCACTATCAATGTGACAAGTGAGGTGATCAAAAAAGCCACTTTGTATAAAGTCTCTGACACACACAATTGAGTTTAAAAGCATCTACTATGGTCATGGTGGCTGTGAGGAGAAGCATCCTTGAAGCTTTGAATGGCCTAAGAACACGGCTCTTTTCTTTTCTACTCAAATCCTCAAGTGGATGTTCAAATATCTGGAAGAATAGAGACTTTGTCAATGTCAAACCATTCTCCCCATTTACACGTGTTTGATAGATACTGAGTCAGGATGAATTCGAAATGATGTTTTCTGACGTACTTGTAGTGCAGCTTGTCATATTGGCAGTTAAACCAAAATGCAGGTGCCTGAACAAGCATAAAGCATGAAAGGCAAGGAGGAAGGTGGTAGAATTAAACCTTCAATTAAAACTCAGAAGTTTAGCAAGAACCTTGCCATCTCACCTCAACTCAAAAATGGTTATAAGACATTCATTTAGAAGTGGTCACGATTCTCTTATAAAATCATTTTGTATTTAGTTAAATTGTAGGCAAAATAGTGTGCTTGATTCCATTTTGGGTGCAAGAATTATCATGTCTGCTTCACTGCTGATGTCATTAGCATCACAACCACCAAATAACTCATTGTCATATAAAAATCACTTCCTTTTATTTTTTTATATATAGCCAAATTAGGATGGACAGGTGAAAATTTTTATGTATCCAGACCATTTAAAAGTGATAAAATTTTATGAATCAGGCTGTAAAATAAGGGTGGATGCAATATATCCATCCTTACTCAATTTTATGTTTTCAGTGTTATATCAAGAGACCCTGATAACTGATTCTTTCTCTGTAACATTATGATATGAGTTTGTTTTTAAATGAACATCAATAAATTATTGAACTCTTACAACTTAACCCATATCCAATTTTTGGCAATGTAGTTACAAGCCTCAGAAAGAAAAAATGAAATTATATTTTTTTCAAAAATATAAATACGACAAATATCCTTTTAAAATAATGACTGTATGTTAAATATTGACATTGTGATGTTAATTCCTCTTTATGCTTCTGGGATTAAAGGGCTCATTTAGAGTGATGGCAAATTTTATTAAAGTTTTTGATTGTAAGCTATGTACATTTGGAAGATAACAGGACTTGAAAATACAACTTTCTAAAATTTTCAACAATAGTTATTTTTGCCTATAGTGGTGCTTCTCAAACTTTAGTATATAAAATAAAATGTCTTAAAATGTTGACTTATGATTTGCAGAAATATCTAGACTTCAACATTTTGATTTGGGTGATCCTAATAGAGATTATCTGCCATATTTTGAAAAACACTGGCCTAGAGAAAAAAATGAACTTTGTTTTTTAGAATGAGATCATTGATGTAATCAATTTATTTGTTTTTTAAAGGAGATATTTTAATAACTTGTTTAATTTCTTGGGCATATTTAAGAATATTTTTCTATCTGTTAATCAACTTTTCAATCTACTACAGTGTTGGTCCCCAGAATGGTATGCAAAAACCCTTGTGGGTTAATAAACCTATCTCCAAGAAAAAAAAAAAAACAAAACAACTTTTACTTCTATTTATTTTGCACTTCAATATAACACATATGGCATAGTAATGCACTAGTATAGTAGGAATGCATTCAGTTTATACATAAATAAACATTTGTGAACATTGTGAGGATACTTGTTCAAAATTATTTTTATTGATATGTTAAACAGTGTTGGCTGCTTCCAAATTTTGGCCACTGTGAACAGTCACAGGTGAATGGATACAGAAAATCTACTTTCACAATAAAGTACTATTCAGCCATATAAACAGAATAAGATCTTGTCATTTGCAACAACATGGATGAAATAAGCTAGGCACAGAAAAACAAACATCTCAGTTCTCGCTTACTTGTGGGGTCTAAAAATCTAAACAATTGAACTCATGAAGATAGAGAGTAGAAGGAAGGTTACCAGAAGCTGGGAAGGGTATCAGGGCATTGCGGGGAGGTCTGGATGATAAACACATACAAAAAAATAGAAAAATAAATAAGACCTACTGTGTGATAGCACAACAGGGTGACTATGGTCAATAATAATTTAATTGTACTATTTATTTATTTATTTATTTATTTATTTATTTATTGAGGCGGAGTCTCACTCTGTCGCCCGCGCTGGAGTGCAGTGGCCGGATCTCAGCTCACTGCAAGCTCCGCCTCCCGGGTTTATGCCATTCTCCTGCCTCAGCCTCCTGAGTAGCTGGGACTACAGGCGCCCGCCACCTCGCCCGGCTAGTTTTTTGTATTTCTTAGTAGAGACGGGGTTTCACAGTGTTAGCCAGGATGGTCTGATCTCCTGACCTCGTGATCCGCCCGTCTCGGCCTCCCAAAGTGCTGGGATTACAGGCTTGAGCCACTGCGCCCGGCCTAATTGTACATTTTTAAATAACTAAAAGAGTATAGTTGGATTGTAACACAAGGATAAATGAGAGGACGGATACCCCATTTTACACGTTGTGATTATTATGCATTGCATTCCTGTATCAAAACATCTCACATATCCCATAAATACATATACCTACAGTGTACCCACAAAAATTAAAATATAAAATTGAAAAGCAATGTAGGATACTACTGCATTAGAAAGAAGTTTTAGTTTACATTACCCATAGGAGGAGAAATAGTAAACACGTCTTAATGCCTATAAATACATTAACTACAAGCTAGGGACTGTGTGTAGACTGTGAGGAACATTTTATTGTTTAGTGAGGTAACGATACTTTTTTTCAGAATCAGTTCTGCTTTTTCAAGAGTTCCCTGAAATTTCTAAAAGTCATGGCATTAACCTGAATTCAAGTTTTGTTTTTGCTTATATTAAAGCTGAGGCAGAAGGAAATGGAGATGTGAAGTACCTGAATTTCCAGTCCATGCTTTTAATGACTGTTTTTTTTTTAAAAGCTAAGAGCAGTTGCTTGTTTTCCTTTAATGTTTCATTAACTCTTTTTTAGTTGTGTTGTTGTCAGGCAGAGAATAGGTAATTTGGACTCAAAACAGTGGTAGGTGGAAGTGGGGCATCTTTTAATTTCTGTTCCTATAATTCTTCTTTTATTATTCAATATCTGATCTTTACTTCCCCTTAAAATATCAAACTGGCACTATTTTTAACGAATTAAAACAAGAAGAAAAAAATTAAATACAGCAGATTGCTTAGCAGAGGTGCTAGATGTGAATAAATAAAAACAAAACCTTGCAGAGTTGATAAGATTCCTGAATTCGCCGGGGGCGGTGGCTCAAGCCTGTAATCCCAGCACTTTGGGAGGCCGAGACGGGCGGATCACGAGGTCAGGAGATCGAGACCATCCTGGCTAACACTGTGAAACCCCGGTCTCTACTAAGAAATACAAAAAGCTAGCCGGGCAAGATGGCGGGCACCTGTAGTCCCAGCTACTCCGGAGGCTGAGGCAGGAGAATGGCCTAAACCCTGGAGGCGGAGCTTGTAGTGAGCTGAGATCCGGCCACTGAACTCCAGCCTGGGCGACAGAGCGAGGCTCCGTCTCAAAAAAAAAAAAAAAAAAAAGAAGAAGATTCCTGAATTCAAATGTTCTCACCAACCTCACTCTGTCTCAGGGGTTCTCCAGCAATCACAAACAGTCAGTTTGTTCTGTGGCCTCTCTGGTCTGTAGGGTAAAAACAAAACCATCAAGCTATCAAATAATCAAAAGGAAGCCTGGAAAGATTGTCCAATGCCATAAGGGGCCAGTGAACTTGCTGTACTTGATTTTATTTCTTCACAGTTCACTATTATCCCTCCACTTACACCAGGTAGGATGCAAAAAGGTTAATAAGTCAGATTAGAAGTTAAGATAAATGTTAAATTCATTCTTTTTTAATAATAATCTTGTTAACAGTCAAAATGTGCAAAGAGTTATAGTAATTTTCATGAATAAAACTATATTGAAAGGTTATTTTTATTGGGCAGTGACAAAGTCTTAACAATAGTTACCTTCCTGTTTTTTCTATAACACAGAAAACACTTCACTTCATTAAAGACACTAAGTAAACTAATATAAATCCTGTGTGCTTTTCTAAATAGAAGTTCATTTTAAAATCTACCTCATTGGTTGTTAATTTAAATCTATCACTTTTATTATAAATGCCATTAAAAGTCAGTGGACAGTGTAATATTACTATATGTTTTATTATAGTCTAATACTACAACGATTCTAGAAGCAATGAGCTGAAGTTGCTTAATAAACAGAAAAGAAGAAGGAGGAGGTAGTGGAGGAGAAGGAGGGGGGAGAGGGAAGGGAAGGAAGAGGGTAGGAGAGAAAAAAAGATAAAAAGAAACAAGGATGGAAAAAATGCAAAGTCCACCCATTTAAAATCGCAACATTCCCATTTGTTACACAGTTTTAAAATCAGTTTGAAAAGACAAATTTTCGCAATAATTAATAGCCTACCAACAAAAAAAATCCAGGACAAGATGGATTCACAGCTGAATTCTACCAGAGAGGTACAAGGAGGAGCTGGTACCAATCAATAGAAAAAGAGGGAATCCTCCCTAACTCATTTTATGAGGCCAACATCATCCTGATACCAAAGCCTGGCAGAGACACAACAAAAAAAGAGAATTTTAGACCGATATCCCTGATGAACATCGATGCAAAAATCCTCAATAAAATACTGGCAAACCGGATTCAGCAGCACATCAAAAAGCTTATCCACCATGATCAAGTGGGCTTCATCCCTGGGATGTAAGGCTGGTTTAACATTGGCAAATCAATAAACATAATCCAGCATATAAACAGAACCAAAGACAAGAACCACATGATTATCTCAATAGATGCAGAAAAGGCTTTTGACAAAATTCAACAGCACTTCATGCTAAAAACGCTCAATAAATTCGGTATTGATGGAACGTACCTCAAAATAATAAGAGCTATTTATGACAAACCCACAGCCAATATCATACTGAATGGACAAAAACTGGAAAAATTCCCTTTGAAAACTGGCACAAGACAGGGATGCCCTCTCTCACCACTCCTATTCAACATAGTGTTGGAAGTTCTGGCTAGGGCAATCAGGCAAGAGAAAGAAATCAAGGGGATTCAGTTAGGAAAAGAAGAAGTCAAATTGTCCCTGTTTGCAGATGACATGATTGTATATTTAGAAAACACCATTGTCTCAGCCCAAAATCTCCTTAAGCTGATAAGCAACTTCAGCAAAGTCTCAGGATACAAAATTAATGTGCAAAAATCACAAGCATTCTTACACACCAGTAACAGACAAACAGAGAGCCAAATCAGGAATGAACTTCCATTCACAATTGCTTCAAAGAGAATAAAATACCTAGGAATCCAACTTACAAGGGATGTAAAGGGCCTCTTCAAGGAGAACTACAAACCACTGCTCAGTGAAATCAAAGAGGACACAAACAAATGGAAGAACATACCATGCTCATGGATAGGAAGAATCAATATCGTGAAAACGGCCATACTGCCCAAGGTTATTTATAGATTCAATGCCATCCCCATCAAGCTACCAATGAGTTTCTTCACAGAATTGGAAAAAAACTGCTTTAAAGTTCATATGGAACCAAAAAAGAGACCGCATTGCCAAGACAATCCTAAGTCAAAAGAACAAAGCTGGAGGCATCACACTACCTGACTTCAAACTATACTACAAGGCTACAGTAACCAAAACAGCATGGTACTGGTGCCAAAACAGAGGACCAATGGAACAGAACAGAGTCCTCAGAAATAATACCACACATCTACAGCCATCTGATCTTTGACAAACCTGAGAGAAACAAGAAATGGGGAAAGGATTCCCTATTTAATAAATGGTGCTGGGAAAATTGGCTTGCCATAAGTAGAAAGCTGAAACTGGATCCTTTCCTTACTCCTTATACAAAAATTAATTCAAGATGGATTAGAGACTTAAATGTTAGACCTAATACCATAAAAACCCTAGAGGAAAACCTAGGTAGTACCATTCAGGACATAGGCATGAGCAAAGACTTCATGTCTAAAACACCAAAAGCAACAGCAGCAAAAGCCAAAATTGACAAATGGGATCTAATTAAACTAAAGAGCTTCTGCACAGCTAAAGAAACTACCATCAGAGTGAGCAGGCAACCTACAGAATGGGAGAAAATTTTTGCAATCTACTCATCTGACAAAGGGCTAATATCCAGAACCTACAAAGAACTCAAACAAATTTACAAGAAAAAAACAAACAACCCCATCAAAAAGTGGGCAAAGGATATGAACAGACATTTCTCAAAAGAAGACATTCATACAGCCAACAGACACATGAAAAAATGCTCATCATCACTGGCCATCAGAGAAATGCAAATCAAAACCACAATGAGATACCATCTCACACCAGTTAGAATGGCGATCATTCAAAAGTCAGGAAACAACTGGAGAGGATGTGGAGAAATAGGAATACTTTTACACTGTTGGTGGGATTGTAAACTAGTTCAACCATTATGGAAAACAGTATGGCAATTTCTCAAGGATCTAGAACTAGATGTACCATATGACCCAGCCATCCCATTACTGGGTATATACCCAAAGGATTATAAATCATGCTGCTATAAAGACACATGCACACGTATGTTTATTGTGGCACTCTTTACAATAGCAAAGACTTGGAATCAACCCAAATGTCCATCAGTGACAGACTGGATTAAGAAAATGTGGCACATATACACCATGGAATACTATGCAGCCATAAAAAAGGATAAGTTTGTGTCCTTTGTAGGGACATGGATGCAGCTGGAAACCATCATTCTTAGCAAACTATCACAAGAACAGAAAACCATACACTGCAAGTTCTCACTCATAGGTGGGAACTGAACAATGAGATCACTTGGACTCGGGAAGGGGAACATCACACACCGGGGCCTATCATGGGGAGGGGGGAGAGGGGAGGGAATTGCATTGGGAGTTATACCTGATGTAAACGACGAGTTGATGGGTGCTGACGAGTTGATGGGTGCAGCACAGCAGCATGGCACAAGTATACATATGTAACAAACCTGCACGTTATGCACATGTACCCTAGAACTTAAAGTATAATAATAATTTAAAAAAAAGAAAAAAAAAAGAAAAGACAAATTTTCAGAAGTCCTGAGATCTTTTGTTTTGAACACAGCCTAGGACAAAGAAATGGCACAACCTGTGGGTCTCACACCACCATTTCGTTTGTGAGTAATGGACTATCAATATTTATCCTCATGTTCTTTAAGATGAGGACAGTTTTTGGAAAGTTTTAGCATGGGGCTGAGCCACTCTCATGGTTTGGTGAAAGGAAAACTATCCTTTCTCAAGGAAGGTCACCATTTCAATAGAATAGCTTGAATATTTTAAGAATATGAACATTAACTTTTGTTCTAAACCTGAGTATCATGCCATTCCCTTACGTAAGTGCCCCCACATGTGATCCATAAAAACCTGCCTAAAGTAGAACCACGTTCTCTTCCAGCCTCTTTCTCTCCTATCACCCTTACCTCTATCTCCTTTTATTATGTTCTTTCTATAGTCTTTTCCATATATGCTTCTAGCTTAGTGGCTCACTAGCTTCCTCTCAGCATGAAACAATATTCCTCTTCAATTAAAGTAAAAATTTTAAGTACTCTGTCTAGTTCAGATGCCACATTGTCTGGGTAGGCTGTGTGTGTGTGTGTGTGTGTGTGTGTGTGTGTGTGTGTCAGTGGAAATGCACTCCCTGTGTTTTTATGCTTTTTTTTTTTTTTGACAGCACTAAGCATCTTTCTATTTTTTTCTAGGTTATATTTTTTATTATTTTCAGAGACAGAGTCTCACCATGTTGCACAGCCTGGACTTGAACTCTTGGGCTCAAGCAACTCTCCTACCCTCCCACCTCAGCCTTTACACGTGCTTGCCACAGTGCCTGTCTTCAGCAAATCTTACCTAAATTTTCTGTTGGATGCTTTTTTTTTTCTCCCACAGTCCATGAGAACTGTACCCTTAGTTTTTTATAATTTCTCTGGAACACTATAAATATTTAATAAATGTTTAATGAGTGAATCAAGTAACCTATTGCGGTGAGGTGAACATGGAATTCTGAAAGGCACACATAGTTGTCCCTTGATATCTGTGGGGAGTTGTTTCCAGGACTCCCTGCAAATACCAAATTTTATGGATGCTCAAGTCCCTCATATAAAATCATTTGGTATTTGCATACAACCTACGTATATCCTCCCATATACTTTAAATCATCTCTAGATTACTTATAATACCTAATACAATGAAAGTTCTATGTAAATAGTTGTTATATTCGTATTGTTCAAAGAATAATGGCAAGAACAAAAGTGTGTATATATTCAGCACATATGTTTTTGTTTTACTGAACATTTTTGATCTGAGATTGGTTGAATCTATGAATGTGGTACTCACATACAGAAGACAAACTGTATACCTCTGCAATTACAGAAATGCGTTCAACCTTGGAAGTTGATGGAGTCTAGTTATTGCTGCTAAAATTCCTCTCCCTCAAAAAGACATATATCTCCAAGTTATATTAGTATTTTGATAGTAGTGGGCCTTAAAGAGACAGCATACTGTACTGATCAAAGAATAGAGACTTTGGAACTTGACTTTCATACATCTACCAGAGGCTGAGGTGGGAGGGTTGGAGGATTGCTTGAGCCCAAGAGTTCAAGTCCAAGCTAGGCAACATAGTGAGACCCTGTCTCTAAAAAAATAAAATAAAATATATAACTTAGAAAAAAATAGAGAGATGCTTAGTGCTGTCAAAAATAAAAGCATAAAACCACAGAAAGGGAGTGCAGGGGTGCATTTCCACTGCTAAACACACACATACTGTGGTTCACACTGTAACTCTGCTACTCACAAGCTCTGTGATACTGAATTCATTAGTTAATTTCTCTGAATAGTTTCCTCATCCAGAAAATAAAAACAATAATGGTCTCAACTTTACATGGCTGATGGGAGGCTCAAGTGAGTTAATACATAGAAAACATTTGGAAGATTAAATAAACACAATAAATGTCATTTATGAATAATCAGAACAAAGAGAGATTTATTACATTAAAAATAATCATGTCAGTACTTGAGTAGATACTGAAGATGGCTTTGGATATCACAGGAATTTTGCAGATTTTGCTGTCATATTCCAGTTTTAGATATATGTTTCTTAGAAAATGATTACAAGGTATCTTTTCTTAATGTTAGACAGATCTTACTATAATAAAATTTTTCTTTAAGTCAAACTTGTGCAAACTTTATAAAAAATGTTAAAATATGTCCCTGGCTGACAGACAAAATGGGCTCCTCATGGCTAACTGAGGTGCTCAAAGTTAAAACAGAATTGGGCTGTGATGCTGGGTGAAGGAGCAATCATGTACTGTGTTCTCAGAAAGATGTTGTAAAAGTGTGTCAGGACCTCCCTTTCTAGAATCAAACCAAACAAGTTCCTGTTGTCATTGCCAAGATAAATTGCAGCTGGAAAACTGTCTCACCCCTCCCCTGATCATTTGAAAGAAACATCTGACAGAGACTTCTGGCATGGGCTTGGAAATCCCCCAGTCAGAGATCAACTATTTTGACCAATCAGAGATGAACAAGTTTGGAGTCTTCATTTGCATAAAAGGACCTGATTGAGAACATAGGGGAGCACTTTCTCTATTTAAGCCAGACTCTCACTTTGTTCTTTGGAGAGCACAATTTAACTTTTACCAAAGACTGTGCCTCCCCAGTCTGCAGATTGTTTTTTGGGTTGGTTTTTTTTTTTGGTATTTTTTTTTCAGAAAATAAAAATCTCCATTCTTCCTCTGGCAGATATCATGGTCTTTTGTTAACAAATACTTCAGATATATGCTGTTTCCATAAAAATTATAAAGTTATCTGTCTATGCCAAAACAAAAAAACAATGATCAATACAGAATTTATCTCATTTGCACATTAAAAATTTAAAATCTTAGCTAAAGATTACTTCTAATGCTCACGAAGATATTTATCCAACAACATACAGTGGTTAACATTCAAATCAATTTCTTTGCCATCGGTCTCCTCCCTGAATTTCCCACAGCAATAAAAATGTGGCTGGGCTCACTGAGCTCATGTGGATTGTTGGTGATATGAAGGTGGGGAATGAAAGTAGGAAAGGGAGACAGATGACAAACACATAAATAACTTTAGAGAGCGGTAAATGCTATGAAAAAATAAGACAAGTTAGTGATAGAGAGTGACTGGAAAAAGTCGGGCAACCCTTCCCTGAGGAGGTAACTTTTGACCTGAGGCATGAAAGGCAGAAGAAATCAGGCTTCCAAATTCCTGGAAGCAACTTGTTTCAAGAAATTAATGGTAGCACAAAAGCCCTGAGGGACAAACAATCCTGGCATGTATGAAGGCCTGTATGGAAAGAAGGATGGTGTGGTTATAATGTAGCAAGTGAAGGTCAGAGTGGAACTTGGTAAATGCAGAGAGGGCGACAGAGGGCCAGGTCATGGTCCAGAGTTTGAAGTTAATTTTAAGATTAAATGAGAAAGCACTGGAAGATGTTAAGAATGGCTGTGGCATGCTCTATTTTACGTTTAATGATAACATTTTAACTGCTCTAGGGATAACAGATTCTATGTGGCCAGAGAGACAGCAATTTTTCTGGAGGAGAGATAATGGATGCCTTGTCTTGCAGGGTTGTTGCAGAGATGGAGAGAAAATAATTGGGATATAATTTGGAAGGAGAGTTGACAGTACTTACTGATGAATTCATTCATTCAACAGATATATAATAGAACCTACTATAGTTACACACTGGTGAAAGGAATATCTCTTGATATTACTGGGAAGTCACCCATCCTCTAGAAAGTCATTTACAAAACCATAATGATTGAGCCAATGACTGCACACTGCAAGTTACTATCATGGCATTGATGGGCTTCTTTTTCAAAACTTTAAACAGTAAATATTCACAGTCATTATAAACAATTATGTATAAATATATGTTGATATATATATATATATTCAAGATGCATTCAGCAAAAATTTGGTAAAAGCTGCATTAAATTTGGGGCAATGGAATATATTTAATTTCTTTTTTATTTTTCTCAATAGCTCATAATTCGCAAATGCTGTGTATGTGAGCATAACATCTCAGCCCATGTAGGAAGCTCTGTCTGTATAGATTTGATTGCTTGAGCAAGTTAAGTAAATTGCAGAATGGACTTCTAAAAAGAAATTGCAGGAGGATGGCAATTTTCAAGTCACATCTTTTATTCACATTTGATTTGAATGTGTACCTGTGTGTGAAAGAGAGTTTAAGTGGATATAATAACAGCTTCAAAAAGGAGCAAGATTCTGTTACTTACACTTTATACTTTGAATGGCATTATTGAATATCTTAAATTGCGTTACAGGTGACAACTATAAATCAAGGAAACACTTCATGCTTGGAATCTTATCTTTTACATTGTTTAAGCTGGTAATTTCCATACAGTGCTAAAGGAGGCTAGCAGTCATCATGAACTTTCCATTTACAAGAACATGACCTTTTCTTTACTTCTAAATATCTAGGCTGTTTCTCTAGTTTTAGTTAATGTTCTCACAGAGAGGTAATTGAACACTGACTGTTCTGTTAGGTGTGAAGTTCAATGGAGACAGATCCATAGGATCAATAACTGCAGACATGAAGAGTATCCTTTCCGCTAGTGATGGGTGATGAAACCCAGTCTAAAGTTTTCTATTTGATTTCTGGGGTTGAATTTCTTATTTATATTAAATTCATCTCAGCCCTCTAAATTATTTGTAAAAATTAACAACTAGTAAGGGCTTTAAGTTTTCATATCATTAATATATGTTTACCAAACACAGAGGTTGCCATAATTCTATGTATTCCTCATTCGAGCTAAACTTCTGCAACAGTCTGTAATGACAATAAACAAAGAACTTAGTGTTTCCAAAAATGTATCGATTAATACAAAAATTAAAAGACCTTAAAACCGGCAACACTAGCAACTGAAACAAAAACCTTTGCCAAAAACATCTGAGGTATTTTAGTAGAGAACAAAATCAAAAGAAAAAAAATTGTTTTGACCAACCAAGCAAGCATTGCGTTCAATGACTCTATTTGTTTCAATGGAATAAAAAATAATGATGTAAATGTTATCACTTAAAAATAGCTCAGAAAGCATAATAAACTGATACCACGAGAATAGTTTCAGAAGCAAAACATGTAATGAACTAAAAGCCTTTGTAATAGAGGATGTCTTTATCACATGATTTACGTGTTCAAGCAGCGAGAAACAATCAAGCAAAATTCAAGCTGTAAATAAACCCAGCGCTCATGGGCTTCTAATATGCCTCAAATATCATTTGATGATAAAAATGACATTTCAAATAACAATTGCAACCAAATTATTTATATTTCCTCTAAAACATGAAATCACTTGCTTTTTATCACATCATGTACTGTTTGTGTAAAACAGTAAGAGAAGCAACATTTATTTCTCTCATTTTACAGACATATTCTGAAGCCCAAGGAAATTAGATGACTTATTCTTTGCTACTTAGTAAACTAGAAAAAAATAAAATAAAACAAGGTTTTCTGAGTTTGGGTTATCAGATGATGCACTAACATTCCTGCTGCCTGTTTGATTTCATGAAAGAGGCAAGAATAAACTTCCTATTTTCTTTTTCCCCCTTCATTTCCCTTTTTCTCCACTCCCCTCGACTCACTCTCCTGCTGTCCCTTTTTATCATTTTCTTCCTTTTCTCTCCTCCTCTTCTCCTGACTTCTCTCCCCTGTTCTCTCATTTCCCTTTTTTTTTCTGACACAACAAAAACAAGTCATGCAAAAGCATTGGTAGTTAGTCAGACACAGGCAGGGCAGGAGACCCCACCGCCCCACACCGCCTTCCAGTCACCAGAAATGTTTGGCCACCATCGGGTGATGGTCAGGCGGTTGTTAACTGTCTCTCTAAAATAATAATCGGTCGCAGCAGTGCCAGGGAAAAGTAGTCTCCTGACATATCAAAACACTTGAAACTGGTGATCAGCAACTTCCTGATAAGATCTCAGTAGTGGAGCGAGCAGGCTCAGGCATGCACATTAAGAGGCAAAATGGCAGGGTTTAACTGGTATATGATCTTCCTCTAGAAACTCTTGACTGGTAAGAGAACACCTCAAGTAAGCATGCAGACAGCTTTAGTAAACACACCATGCATGCTCAGCTTCAAAATGTCGGCCGGCCACTGTGTATGTGGACAGCCTCACCCAGTGGAAAAATCAGGGGAGAAGTAACACAACCCCAGAAGCATGTCAATGTACAAGACCCCACGTCAAAGGTCAAACCACGCACTGATCTCTTACGTTGCCTGCTTGGCCCTCATCCAAGTGTAATTTACTTCCTTTACTTCCTGCTCTAAAGTTTTTTAATAAACTTTCACTCCTGCTCTGAAGCTTGCCTCAGTCACCCTTACACCCCTTGGTTGAATTCTTTCTTATGAGGAGACACCAATTGAGGTTTCTGGAGACCTGTATAGATTTACCACTGCAAACACACTTCAGTGCCATGTGACTCAGATCCATTCCCTAGTGGTAACAAAAGGGCACGTGGTAGACATATGCAGTTACGGCATAATTTTCGTTTGTTAATTTATTCAACCTATTGAGCCCATACTCTATGCCTAGGGATACATATAGTAGAGGTGAAGAAGATAGTCACTAAACAGGTACCACCATGAGCTGTATTATGCATATGACTCTATCTATGTAAACAGCCATGAAATCTGACCCAAACCCATGAGCAGGCTCAGGGGATGAGAAAGAGAAAGCAGAGATGAAATTCGACAGATAAATAGTGAGGTTAAAGTGAGAGTAGTAGAGATATTAATAGAAAAGTACTGTAGGCATAAGAAGTTATACATACAAGGCCTTCTGATACAGAATAAGCCCTGACATGTCAAATGGAACTCCAGATCACCATTATTTAGCATTTACATAAATACTTTATATCATATCTGCATATAAGCCACTTAGGGAAAAGCTAAGCCAGAAGTATTTGCTTTCCTCAAATATAAAAATAGGAAAATGTCAACATGTTTTAGAAAACAGTTTGTATTTTTATTTTCACTGTATCTAACTCTGAGGAATAACCAGAAGGACATAAAATAGGAACAAAGAAAGTGAAATAAGTTAAAGTGATCCAAAAAGAGTCTTTCTCATTCACTGTACTTAAAAAAATAAATATTAAGGAAAAGAAACAAGACATATTGCAATATTTAGGTGTTATAAAATTTGTAAAATAGATAATAAAATCCAGAATTTTGAACTCTTCAGTAGAGTGAAACCTCACAAACCAAAAAGAATAAACCAAAAAAGTACACATTTCCGAATTTAATTTTGTAGACTAACCAACTTCTTCTACTTTCTCACCAACTCATTAGTCATATAAACACTGATACAAGGAGTGTTTTCTTTTCTTTTTTTCTTATTATGAATTCACTGATAATGCTTGCAAACTGTCCCCAAATGTGAAGAGCATTATGTACCTAGTACTTACATATTGCATGACCCAAAATAGAGAAAAAAAAGTTTTATTTACCGACTAACATCCATATAAACAGGAGGCTGTGATTTTGCTGATGAAAGTTTATTTATGCTAAAGAGTTATTTTACTATCTTTCATTCCAAACTTTGGGAAAACTAAAGTAGCCAGTTATACTAGATGGAAAAGACTGCCCTAATAAAATATTGCAGCTTTCATTTATTTTTCTGTGGAAACAAAATTGGAAAAAAAAATGCAATCTTATGGATTTTTTCATGTTCTGGAAATATACAGCAATGCAAATTGTATTCCATCAGAACCTGTAGCAAATACTGTGTTAGAAAGAGATATATCTACACAGTAAAATAAATCTCTTATTTCATGAGAAGACAGAGTTCAAGTTTAGGAGACAAAAATATTTTGGTCATTTTTTACAGCACACTTTACATTCTGAACTACTCATTTTTAAATAAATTCTATTGTGGAAAATTGAAACAAAACTACTACTAAAAATCTAGGGAAAAATCACAAAATTTACCCACATTCTCTACATCTTTATGCTAACTCTGATCCTGATTTTCATTGTGAACAGAAAGAATAACATCATATGTTATGAGGTCATGGATCTTAGCTGACTCTAGATTTTACAAAATCCCTGCTGTGAGTGTGAACCCCTTACAGAAGTGGTGATTCATGTCCTTTTGTAAAGGTTAGTCCTGCAAATCTTTAAGGATAGAAAAAAAAATTTTAAAAAAAAGAAGATAAAGGAAAAAAGGAAGTGACTGTAGGTCTTTCAGTGAGTGGAAATAGAATTTTCCACAATCTATATACTCCACAGGGGTCCATTCCTCTCACAGTTGGTGGCTGTTCTCCCCAGCTCTAAGCCCCAGAGCTCCCAATAACATTAATTGCTTCAAAGTCCCTGTCTTGAGAAGTAGATTTCACTATAGTAGGAAAGTTAGAAGTTAATTTCTATAAAAATAAATACCCTTGAGTTCGGGAGAGGGGCTAGGGGATGAAGAGAGGTTGATTAATGGGTACAAACATACAGTTTGATAGAAGAAGTAAGATCTAGTGCTTGATAAATTAGTAGGGTGGCTATAGTTTACATTACCTGTTATGTATTTCAAAGTAGCTCAAAAAGAATAATTCCAATGTTGCTAGCATAAAGAAAAGACAAGTATTTATGGTAATGGATATCCCAATTACATTGATTTAATCTTTCCAAATTATACAGAATGCATTAAATTATCATATGCACCACCAAAATATGTACATCTATTATGTATCAATAAAAAAGATAAAGAAAAATATAAATCCTCCTGGAACACATGTAGAAAATCTCCTAGGTCTCCAAGTTAGAAATATTAATATACTATTTTATGAAGATGTATATTTTGATGGAATATATAATTGCTTTGCTCTCCGTGGAATATTATCTCATTGTCATAATTTTCTTTGAACCACAGAGTTTATAGGAAATCAAAGCCAAAATCATCAAAGAATACTTGGATACCTTGATATCAGTAATCAGTTCTTTATAATCTGCTACAGACTTGGGATATTGCTTGCATTTTATTTTGTTGATCTGCACATAAAATAGTTTATTGTAAATTACCTTGCATATCCAGCTCTATATTATTTTAGCATTAAACAGAACTCCTCAAAGTTGGTTTCAGGTTATTTTATGTTGATGTTATCCTGTGCCTCACAGCTGCCTTTTCTCTAACCTGTCTGAAGAGCCGGCACTAATCCATAATGTACTGCACCTGCTATTAGATTCCATGAACTCAGAGATTGATATACACGGAGAAGGAAAGCTCATTAACCAGACTAGGTGTATGAAAGTTCAGCAGACAGCACACGGAGAAGTTTATCATTGCAGTTCCATTATACTCTACTGTCAATTTCAAGTACACCACTCTTTCAGGCACATATTTTTTGTTCACCTGAATTTGCAAGTGGCCAACAGAATAGGTGAGGTTTAGTGAGTCTAGGCAATGCTCTGAACTTTGAAAAGTGTAATAACTTTTCTGGCTCCTGAACTGCTATTTTAGAGCATTCTAGAATCTGAGCCTCTTGAAACTTATTTGTCAAGAAAACAGAAAATTCTATTTTTATGTTGCTCTTTGTGTAGCATGAAATTAAAATGAGTAGAAAAATTAAATCCTGTAGGACATACTAATTTCAAGCTTTTATATTTATTGTGGAAACCATCTGATAAGACTCCCGATTGTTTTGACTATTTTCAGTTGCTGCATATTTTATAGGGTAGTGTCTCAACTTGAATGATGGTGGACTACCTGGTGTAAGCTGTTTCACCTCATACATGATTAAATTATATTTCTTCCTGTCTGAACAAAGATTATGTGAAAATACAGGAAGGATTCGGCACCAGGGAAATACATGTTAGTATTTGACAAGTGTGGAACAGTGCAGAAAAATATCAATATGTGATGAAGACATGCTAAGAATCTAAGAAAAATAAGAGAGAGTTATCTGAATGTTAAATAGACAGATGTCAAAGTATGCTTTTGAAATCCCATTCAAATGGCCCTCAGATCATTTAATTTTCAATTGTTAGGCTCATTTGGGCAAAGCAACTTGGTATCCAGGGAAATCAGAAACCCCATTCCTTGTAGTTGGCTGAATCAAAAAATATAATACATAATAGTAACAGGAGTTCATATGTGAATCAAGATGTAAAACTTTATTCCAACTCATATTTTCTGTTTTATGGTAGATTACAAAATAATGACATGTTTTGAAATTTGTCAAACTATGAAAACAAGATATATCTCTGAATGCCAGTAAGAGTCAGAATTTAAAAAAAAAAAAAAAAACTGTTGAAAATGCAGAAAGAAAAAAATATCAGAGACTTTCGAACACAGAATAGATACAGTTGTATTGTAGAAGGGGCCAACACAAAATAATGTGAATCCTCAAACTGGAAGCTGAAGGAGGAAAGAAACAATACTGATTTTGTTGTGGCATTTGCCTTTTGGACTGCAGAGCAAAGTTGTAGATGTTATAAACCAGAAAAACAAAATGTGAAACTTTTCAAGGTTGTTTAATCCAGTCTCCTTCCTTTAGGCAGATGAATTCCCAAGGCGATAAGAAAGAACTATAGAGTTGTTGATTCTATTTTAAAGTACTCTAGAGGGGGAAATTCCAGGACATTCCTTCATATATTTTTTCCAGCTTTTATTAACCTCATAGGATGCTTACATACATATGAATTCAGTAACTACTAATCAAAATTCAAAATGGTCCTGCAAAATCTGGAAATTATATTTCAGTATACAAGTAATGGGAAGGTCTTTTTTTCTCTACTTCCCTCAATATATCTACCATTAGATATCTTCCAATTTTATCTCATCCTTTAATTATTAAATATGTTGACAAACTACCATTTCCCCATTTCCTCCGATCTTATAATTATAGATTAGATCCAGATTTATAATGCTTGTACTATTTAAAATTAACTTGATTTGTGTGTGTGTGTGTGTTTTACAGTGAGAGAGATGTAGCCACGATTTAATTGTATAAGAACATAGAAATCACATATTCTTAGTATAAGATGAGATATTAGAAGCTCAGTAATAGATTTCACATTTCTACAAAATTTCTGTTTGGACAGTTTCAACAACAGGGAACTTAATATGTCATGATTGCAGCCCACACAACTTTCTGACAGATTTAATTTATCCTTATATAATATTTATCCTTATATAATCGTGAAATTATATTATTATTTTGTTTTAAAATGATTAGAGGCTTTTCATTATTTCCTTTTAAATTTCACCTTGTTAGATTTGATTTTTTTATTCTACTATGCTAACCAAAACTAGATATTAATATCATAATCTGTCTGGTGTATTTACTTTCACTGTCAGCTTTGTGTCAAGCTAGTATGTCCTTATTCATCCACTGATAAACGTACAAAAACAACAATACTAAGTACAGAAAACTATCAATCATTTTCAAATCCACAGACAAAATTACCATCCAAGAGAGACGTCATACATTGTGCCTATAGCATTTCTATAAGATTAAAGTATAGATGATTAATTGAAAAGGAAATCTAGTATAGATTGACTTTTATGTTTTAGAATTTATTCTAACATTATTGATCACCTCTTCTACTTATAAGTTCCTATAAACATCACTTTTACACACTGAGAGTCAGCTGGGAAAGTAGGTAGAGAAAATGGTAGTCTCTGGGTGATTACATGTATGTTGAATACTTCCCACTAAAAACACATTTCTCCTGGGACTTTGATACCTAGAATAATGTATTCATGGATCTCCCCTTTAAAAGTCAGCTCGGTTAAATAGAAATATTCTTCAGAGTCAGCATATTATTTCATATCAATAATTTTAATTTTCAAATTAATTAACTTATAGTTCTTTCTTCAGCATGGTTTGGGTGAAAGATATGAAAATATTCTTTACTCTGACAAAGAATTAAGTGATGATTAGAAGAAAAGAATGGAACAGAGAAGGCTGGCTTATTGTTTTCTTTTTCTGGTTACTTCTTTCCTCATACCATTCCTGGCTTCCTCCTTGCCGGCCTTGTTGGAACCTTAAACTCAAAATAGTAACCCATCATCAAGAAGCCGCAATATTTACTTTCTCAACATTAGTGAGGTAAGTATTAATCATAGCCCATCACCTCTCTGTTTATGAGAAGACACTTACACGGAGAAAAACCAAGTGTGAATTGTCTTTTCTTTTGTTCACTTCATCTTTCTTTGTGTTCCCCATTTTCTTTCACTCACTCCAAGTCTGCCTCCCACATTAAGTTCCTCATCTGGTGTGATGGTTAATCTTATGTGTCAGCCTGACCACCAGACCATGAAATGGCCAGATATTTGGTCAGACCTTATTTTGGTGTGTCCATGAGGGTGTTTCTGGATGAGAATAACATTTTAATTAGTCCAGTGCACAACCCTTGTATTGGGTAAAGCAGATAGTCCTCTGTAATGTGGGTAGACTTCATTCAAGCTGTTGAAGACACGAATACAACAAAAAAGCTAAGTAAAAGGAATTTCCTTCTGCTTGACTGCCTTCACTTTGGGACACTGTTTTTTCTTCTCTGCCTTTGGACTCTAAGTGCAATCTTGGCTTTCACTGGTCTTGAGACTGCTGGCATTTGGATGGGAACTGTCCCATCAGTTTTCCTGGGTCTCCCCAGCTTCTCGACTGTGTATCAGATCTTGGGTCTTGACAGCCCTCATAATTGCATGAGCCACTTCTTTATAATCTCTCTCTCTCTCTCTCTCTCTCTCTGTATCTATGTATCTATCTATCTATCTATCTATCTATCTATCTATCTATCTATCTAAATCCTATTGGGTCTGTTTCTCTGGAGAACCCCATCTAAGGCATCTGATAACTTCTCCCTATGAAGGCTGGGAAGTAAGCTCCATTTGGCCTGGGCTCTACCAGATGCTACCTGTAGTCTGTTTCCCTTGAGATCTGAGCAGTATCTACTCAGACTGCTTGAGGCGACACATAGTCCTTGTTTTGAGCAACATTGTTCCTTAAACAGTCATCTTTCTGGACTACTGTTTACTTGATCTATACTTCATCCCATATTAGGATGTGCTATCTTATCCATACTACTGACCCTTTTGACCCTCTTGACCATCTATTCCTGCTGTGTCTATCCTGGTCTCTATCATTTACCTATGTATCATATTTTGAGCTCACCATCAATTTACAATGACAAAGCAAGTATAGTTTGTGACTGGATAGAAGAAGCCTCCTGAAACTCCCCATCTTTGATTATCCTATTCTGCCTAAAATTAAAATAAATCTGTGTAGCAATGATAAGCTTTTAAAAGTGAAGTTTATAAAACTTAGTATAGTTTGGTTAGTTCACAAGTGGTAAACATGGAAATACTAGAAGTCAAATAGTCTTTTATGTTATTTAAAATCTTGAAATTTATTTTAAGTACAAATCTCCAAATTAGGCTCTATGAGGGACACTGGGTTCAAAATATTTAAAAACAGATGCATAATCTATGTCTTTATTGACAAATAGTCAGACAAATATTCAAGTAATAAACACCAGTAACAATCACACTTGGACAGGAGTTCCAGGGGAGGCAATGGCCAGTGTGCTGAAAATTACTGACTTACCCTAAGGACATGACTAGGGAAGATATGTGTCAGGAATGTAGCCCCAGAATGAAAAGGGTATGATGAAGTGACCCTTACCTCTGCTGAGATTAAATTCTCGCTAAGGAAAGGAATGAAGAGAGAGGTTTCCACTTGCTTTAATTAATGTTTACATCTCAATTGTTAAAAATTATTTTAGAATATCCTTGATTTTTTAAAAATATATATACAAAAGATGTCCATTTTGAAATATGCACAAAAATTGAGATATCTCAGATATAGGTTTGGTAGGAATATTTTTGAGGTACATTGAGGATTAATTCAACTAGCTTGTTATTCAGAAGTACAAGCAAGTTCTGAGAAATGAAGTTTCTTGCTAAAGATCATAGAGCATCCACGCTCCTGTTCCAAATGTGGTGCCATTATACTCAACAGACCTTTTGATTTGTTTTGTTTTTAATAGTCATGCAGTTGTAGGGGAAGACAGTTTAATTACTCATAACCTGACAAAGCATATTTGCCCTCACTTTCCTATCTTCCCATCAAATTTAGAAGTTTCTATTTTCATACAATGTGAGTTTTTATTTTTTTTAGGAATTTAAAATAGTGTATATGAATTATCTAATGTAATTTATTTTAAACACACCTAGAGCTTTACCATAGCCAACTTAGCTATAGCTTTGTTCAAAGTGTATCTTTTTATTCAAGTATAAGACTTTCTTCCATGAAACAAAGTGGGCATAGCATAAGGTTCACTATTTCATATTTTCTGTATATACTGGGATATGAATGAGGACATGCTTTCCTAAGACCTCAAAAATGGAATCATTACAGGAGAAGAAATTAGAAAGCTGAAATAATCACAACATTATATAATGTTGGGATTCCCACACTGCTATACCATCGTACCTCTATTTATAACAGGAAATAAAATTACAACTATAAAAGATGAAAAGACACACACACAAAAGGGTCAAGCTCTCTATTTTAGATTAAGAAAAATCAGCAAAGATTTAAAAAATGAGCTTCAGGTCATCCAAGTATACAAAGATAATACAAAGCTGTCTAGTTTTAATTCAGCTTTATATTGTGGCCACTTTTAGAAACTGAAATAAGTGTGCCTACTGAGATCTCTAGCCACAAGCAAACTCAACTTATGGGCCTAATAGGCTCCTCTGATAAAATTACGATTTTTAATTTTTGGCTAGAGATTCACATATCAATATTTCATTACTATAATTAAAAAATAGAAGCCAAATGAGATATTACATAATATTTAATTATTATATTAAACATATGCTTCTTTTTCAAATTATTATTATACTTTAAGTTCTAGGGTACATGTGCATAACGTGCAGGTTTGTCACATATGTATACTTGTGCCTTGTTGGCATGCTGCACTCATCAACTCGTCAGCACCCATCAACTCATCATTTACATCAGGTATATGTGGTTTTCCTGACTATCATAAGAGAAACAAATTATTTAGAGATGCAGTCTAATTTCTTTGTAGCAGTGCTAGAATTTACCAACTGGTTTTGTGAAGAAGTTGTGAAATAGCTCTAAGAGGAAAATAGCACTAAATGCCTACATTAAGAAAAAAGAAAGATATCAGATAAGAAGCTTAATTTCATATCTCAAGGAACTAGTCAAAGAAGAACAAAATAAGTCCAAAGTCAGCAGAAAGAAGAAAAAAATAAGTATTGCAGCAAAAATAAATAAAATAGAGATTAGAAAAATATAAAAGATCAATGAAACTAAGAGTTGGAATTTGAAAAAGATAAATAAAATTAGCATGCATTTAGCTAGACTAAGGGAAAAAGAGAGAAGACTCAAATAAAATGAGAAAGAGGAGATATTACAACTAATACCACAGAAGCGCAAAGGACAATAACAGACTACTATGAACAATGATATATCTAACAGGTTAACCTAGAAGAAATGGATAAATTCCCAAAAAGATACAACCTACCAAGATTGAACCATGAAGAAACAGGAAATCTGAACAGACCAATAACGAGTAAGGAGAATGAATTGTAATTAAAGGTCTCTTAGCAAGGAAAAGCTCAGGACTTAACAGTGTCATTGATGTATTTTACCAAAAATAAAAAAAAGAAAAATTAGAGAATTAACACCAAATCCTTCCCAAACTCTTGCAAAAAATTTAAGAGGAGAGTACACTCCCAAACTCATTTTATGAAGCTAGCATTACCCTGATATCAAAGCCAGTTAAGGGCTCTATAGGAAAAGAAAATTATAGGGTAATATTTCTGACAAACACAGAGACAAAAATTCTCAATGAAATTCTAACAAGCCAAATTCAATAGCAAATCAAAATGTTAATACACCATAATCAAGTGGGATTTATCCCTAGGATGTAAAAATGTTTCAACATATGCAAATCTATAAGTGCAATAAGCCATATTAATAAGACGAATGAATGACAAAAATCATATGATCATCTCAATGGAAGCAGAAAAAGCATGTAACAAAATTCAACATCCGTTCATCATAAAAAGCTCAACAAATTAGGTATAAAAATGCATCACAACACAATTAGTGCCATATATTACAAACTCACAGCTAATGTCATCTTTACTTGTACAAAGTTGAAAGCTTTTCTACTAAGATCAGGAGCGAGAGAAGGATGTTCACCCCAACTGCTTCTATTCAATATAATAATAAAAGTTCTAGCCAGAAAAACTGAGCAAGAGAAAGAAAAAAAAAATACACCCAAATTGGAAAAGAAAAAAGTTAAATTGTTTCTGTTTGCAGATGACATGATCTTTTATGTAGAAAACTCTAAATATTCCTTGAAAAAACTGTCAAACTAATAAATTCAGTAAAGTTGCAGTACACAAAATCAACGTACAAAAACAGTAGTTTCTGTACACTGACAAGGTATCTGAAAAAGAGACAAAAAGGATCCCATTTACAATAGCATCAAAAAAATACTTAGGATTGGAAGAATTAGTATTGCTAAAATATCCATATTACTCACAATGATCTACCAATTCAATGAAATTTTTGTCAAAATATTGATGACTTTTTCACAGAAATATAAAAAACAATTCTAAAATTTCTATGGAACCACAAAAGACCCAGAATAGTCAAAGCAATCTTGAGAAACAAGAAGAAAGCTGAAGACATCATATTATCTAACATCAAACCATACTACACAGCTATGGCAATAAAAACAGCAAGGTACTGACATAAAGAGTGACATAAAGACCACTGAAACAAAGCAAACAGTCCAGAAATAAATCTATGCACTTACAGTCAATTGATTTTTGTCAAAGGTTGCAAGAACACAGAATGAGGAAATAACAGTCTCTTCAATAAACAGATGTTGGGAAAATTGAATATCCACATAGGGAAGAACAAAATTAGCCCTTTATCTCACACCATATTTAAAAATCAACTCAAAATGGACTAAAGGCTTAAATCAAAGACCTGAAACTGGAAAACTATTAGAAGGAAGTATAGGGAAAAAAGTTTTTGACATTGGACTGGGCATTGATTTTTTCTTTTTCTTCTTCTTCTTCTTTTTTTTGTATATAAATCCCAAAGCCCAGACAACAGAAGCAAAATAAACAAATGGGATTGCATTAAGCTAAAAAGCTTTTGCACAGCAACGAACATAAATAATAGACTGAAAAGACAACCTATGGAATGAGAGAAAATATTTAAAACCATATATCTGCAAATGCTTAATATCCAAAATACATATCAGGAACTCAAACAACTCAATAGTGAGAAAAGGAATAACCTCCCTTAAAAATGGGCAAAATATTTGAAAAGATATTTCTCAAAGGAAGAAATACAAATGACCAACAGGTATATGAAAAAATCCTAACATCATTCATCATCAGGGAAATACAAATTAAAACCATAATGAAATATCACCTCACACCTATTAAAATGAATATTATCAAAAAGATTGAAGATAACAAAGTTGGCGAAGATGTGGAGAAAGGGGAACATTTGACCACCGTTGGTAGAAATATAAATTACTTCATCTATTATGGAAAATACTATAGAGATTCCTTAAAAACTACCATATGATCCAACAATCCCTTTACTGGGAATATAGCCAAAGGAAATGAAATTAGTGTGTTCAAGACACATCTGCATTCTCATGTTCATTGCAGCATTATTCACAATAGCCTAAATATGGAATCAATCTATGTATCAATTGACAGATGAATTAATAAATAAAATGTGGTGCATGTATGTATCTATATATAAAATAAAATATCATTCATCCTTAAAAAAGAAGCAAATCTTGTGAATTGTGACAACATAAATGAACCAGGAGGACATAGCTAAGTAAGTCAGGCACGGGAAGACAAATACTTCATGATCTCACTTATATGTAAGATCTAAAAAAGCTGAACTCTTGGGAGGCCGAGGTGGGCGGATCATGAGGTCAGGAGATTGAGACCATCGTGGCTAACACGGTAAAACCCCGTCTCCACTAAAAATACAAAAAATTAGCCAGGCGTGATGGCGGGCGCCTGTAGTCCCAGCTACTCGGGAGGCTGAGGCAGGAGAATGGCGTGAGGCGGAGCTAGCAGTGAGAGGAGATCTCGCCATTGCACTTCAGCCTGGGCTACAAAGCGAGACTCCCTCTCAAAAAAACAAAAACAAGAAAAAAAGTTGAACTCATAGATCCAGAAAGTAGGATGCCAGTGGCTGAGGGAAAGTTCGTGGAAGGGAGTAAAGTTCCAGTTAGATGGGATAAATAAGTTAATAGTTAATAATAATATATTTTATACTTAAAAATTGCTAAGATAATAAATATTTTAAATGTTCTTGTTACAAAAATAATAAGAATGAGAGATGATAGTATGTTAATTAGGTTGATTTAATTATTTCACAATGTCTACATATAGCAAAGCATCATGTTGTACTGTAAAAATAAACAATTTTTATTTGTCAATTGTACCTTCATAAAGCTGAAAGACCTCACTTGAAAAAAATAACAGTGGAAAACATTGCTACTCTTTTACTGCTAGAAATAAATTTTCACTACCCACATTACAAAGTAAAAACCCTGACTTTGTAATCAAATCTACTGAAAATTCAGTCCCCAAAGTCAAATGTCATCAATAAAAGTATTTTAATGTAGATTTAAATGCATGACCAGTAAGATGTGCTGTAAATAAAGAAAATAAATATTATTTAGTTTAAAAGACAGGAAAATAAAACACATTTGAAAAGGCTAATCTTATTGTAAGATGCATGCATAGAATACATACTGGGTTTAGAAGGATTGTGAGAAAAAGTTCACCTCCTCTGATACTTCTATCCAGTTCTTGGGGTCCTCCTGGATATTCTTTGTAGAAAATAGTGTGAGTGAACAACCCACAAGTCTGTCGAGGGAGGACCTGAGTAAAAGAGGGGAAAAACAGCACACGGACATGATTTAATTAAGAACTTCACCACTATCTCATAACTTTAGAATCTGCAAATTGTAATTTCCTATTGGATTTTCTTGGTTGCTAAAGTCAAAATCTTATTATAATCACAAGTTTATGTTGGTGTAATTCTGTAAATATTAAGGAAGTTTCCATATCGAAGGCATAAAAAATAAAGGTAAAATAATTTTCAGTTGGTTTTATAAATCTAACCCACCACCTGTGTTATGTTAAATGATTAGGGAAAACGCAAAGCCTTCTTAGGGTTAATTTCATCCAAAGATGGAAATTCTCCAAGGTTACATCTTTCATGCCATTAGGTCATCACTCTCCTTGCTTCTAAAATCAAGTCCTGCATTGTAAAGGTATTCAAGTTCTGGGATTCAAACAATCGGTTTTCATAACCCCTTCCGCACTAACTTTGTTTTCACTACACTCTGAATTTAAATTTTATCACATAAGAGTCAAATTATTTAGTGATTACTTCTGGTATATTTTGTGGTTGTTTCTTCTGTAAATCTGAATGTTTAATAAAGAAAGCAAATAAGTAATTTTATTCCAAAATCATATTTTGAATAACAAACTACTGGTAATTTAATGGACAAATGCATCTAATTGCCTAGAGTTTTTTTTTTTTTTTTTAATTATTTGCTTAATTATCATAAGGGTTAATCTTAAATTTAAAGTAAATTAATGCATATAATATTGGTTAAAAAGAATGCTTTTATTTCATAATATGTTGAATGGTCATTCAAGGCAAGGAATTAATGCCATACAAGATCCAGTGATGTTTTGGACACAGAAGATAAAGGAATGGTAAAGAGAAACCTGAGTATTTTCACTATGATTTGAAATTATGTGAGTAATTCTGTTTATACCTTCTGGATTTCTATGGCCATCAATGTCACTATTTGCATTACAATAGCTTCTCTTAAATTTGAGGCTTCTTCAGGCCTTCTGGTACCAATTTACAATAAAATAAAGCTTCACGACTAATAAATATTGTGTGTCAGCTCTGGTTAGATATGTGTGTGTGCGGTTGCTATACTCACAGATAGTGGTTAGATAGAAAAATAAATCATAGATAGATAGATGATAGATGGATTTAACAGCAATAAGAATAATGAATTAGGAAGGTGTAAATATTTAAATGAATGAAAATAGTTTGTAAACCAATGCTCTGATCTTGGCAACTAATTATGAAAACATCATCTAAGTCACTAGAAGTAGGGATACTTGTTTTAAAATAGGCTATTTTATCGCAAAGTGAGTAATATATATTTTTTTATCAATGAATGATTGAAATTGCCATCTAAAATCCAATTGGTTTTATTGGTGTTTATAGGATTCCTACATCCTATTATTTTTCAATTACTATATCTGAAAAGAAAAACACATACCTCCCTTTTTGGAGTATGTAAGGAAAAGACAAAAACAAAAACAAAAACAAAAAAGAGCAGTATTCTTAGATACTTTTGTGTGTCTGAAAGCCAAAATAAACTGAGTGGATAAATTTAACTCTCAGATGCTATTTGTTACATTCTGTCTGTTGATAGAATAACAACTTGAGAGGTGTTTTCTTGATCCGTGGAGCCTTACTCTGCCTGTAAAACTCTCAGTAAAACCACTCAACCAAATAGATAATGAGAAATTTCCTAGGAAAAGTACAGATCCCCCAGGCAAAATTTCAACACTGAAACTACAGTGGATAATCTATACATAATTCATTCCTCTTAGTTTCAGCTTGTTTTAGATTTGCCAAAGCCACTCCACAGCTTAGGAGCAAGCCTATAGCCAAAAGATGTGTTAATGCATAACCAGTCACCGTTGAGATATGTTGGTCATTTCCGATAATCATGTAAAAGAGGTTTGAGGTTACATCCTTAGAGGAAAGGGCCCTCTGTTTTCATTCCACATGTAGATATTAACATCTTTTAATATACATGGCCCTTTGTGCTCACCATGATGCTATTGTGAATGAAGCCCTTTCTGTACCGGGCAGGTTTCAGATGTGGATATTCTTCAGTGCTGGTGACTTGAATACCCCAGACCTTCTTCCAAGCTGCATACAGCTGAATGTGAACCGGGTAGACCCCTGAGTGATGTGGGGCCACAGCATAGCCCATGTTGATTGGTATTCCATGTTCCTAAAAGAAAGCCAGAGCAACATCATGATGGAACATGGCCAATTAATTCAGTGAAAATCATTTCCACCAACATCCATTTAGAATACATTGAACTCTATGCTAAATTTGAGAATTAAAAATCCAGCAAGGTAGAGGTTTTATCTTCAAGCAGCTCATAATCTTATAGAACTCTGAAGGCATAACAGATATAGTCATTACTTCGGGCATGTGGTGTGTGGGTGAGATTAATTTAAAATTTTGAATATGTAAAGTTTTGGGGGAAGATAAGAAGTGAAATTAGCCCTTCCTCAGATAAATGTGGGGGGTGGGGAAAGGTGTCATTTGAGGAAGCGCCCAAATATGAAGGATGAAAGTGCATGTGTACATGTGTGTGTGTTGTGTGTGTATGTGTGTGTGGTGTTGAAGAAAATCAGAAAGGTAAGTATGAATAATGAAGTGGTGAGCTTTTACATTTAAACTGAAGGATTTGGGATTAATTTGATTTCAACAAGGTAGATAAGGAAGCCCTTTGAGCCTGGAGGACCAAGATCTGCTCTGAGTGACAACATGGTAAGATAAACTGTAAGGGGGAAAAAATGAATAAAGGCTATGCATTAGGAAACGACTTCTATGGTGCCAATTAGGTGAAGAGAGGTAACTAAATTCAATTATTTATGGTCAGATTCAAAGGCAAGAGATTAATACCATACAAGATCCAGTGATGTTTTAGACACCCAGGGTAAAGGAAAGGTAAAGGTTAAGATTTTCTCCTTGGTTTTGAACCTAAACAACTCAATCTATTTTTATAAAACCTACACTTAACTATGAGATTCCTGGGTAAACTGTCAACTCGAAAAGAAAACAAGTATAAATTTAAACAAGAATATAAAAAAAAATTGTCAAAGAATGGGATTATATTGCTAGGTACATAAAATAGATCTGCAGTTTTCTAATTTCTGCTTCTTTATATCCCTCCCTTTAAATGCTTATCTGCTTTAAAAGACTCCTTGTAGGATTGAATGTCATCAATTGAGGTTATAAATGACAATGCACAGTCATATATGAAAGCTGATTGAATCAATAAACAGAACACAAAAGTGTTGACTTGACAATTGCCATTTATATTTTCTATTACATGGTACCCAGCATAGGAAAAGAATTCAGTCTGGTATAATAAGCAAATAGTGAATGGAGCACATATCTACAATGCCTTAGTCATAACTACACTCAGCTCAGAAGATGAACCCTAAATTTTTCACAAGTCTCCATCATTCTTCCTTTCATGTAATGACCCTCATTGTATAGCCAAAGTCACCTCTCTTTCTTCAAGACTATGGGTGTTTTCTAACATCTATTACAGTAAATGACTCTGTAGAAGACTGAATTATGAAATCAATACTGTAAAATGAACTAGAGTCTTTTGCTAGACACTGGGGAAAATTTCATTTCTTGATCTGTGCAGAAGAAAAATACTTTTTCCTAGCACTTGTGTTTCCAATGCAAGGCAAAGCTGGAAAAGTCCAGTAATAACAGTACTTGGAAACTACCAGAGAGGACAGGCAACAGTTGTTACCCTGATATCATTCGGAGACATGTACTGGGACAGCCTTAGTTCTCTCAGGTTTGTTCCATGCTCCCCAGTGAGTGATCACAAGGTGTTCTGAGGATAAGCAATCCTCCAGCATCCATGACGTTGCAAGCTTGTGGATGCATTGGGTGTGAGACACAGATGTACTTTATGAGAAAAATCTAGAGACAAGCGTGTCCAAGCTTCTCTGTCTGGTAAATAGAATTTGTATGAATGTGCCTAGAGAGGTGCTCCTGATTCACAAGAAAAGGGAATCAAACCTGTTATTCTCCTTTTTACTCTCTCAAGTGATTCATACTGAGGTTTTATAAAACTTGTCCCACAATGTGAAAAGTGACAAAATCAACAGTGTACAAATCCTAATAGTCTTTACTAATCACTTTGTTAGTCCTCATTCTCTACAACTGTATAAATTTTACTCTAAATTTGGGGCCTAGAAGGTTAGATAGAGTATGTGAGTGTCCTGGATACAAAACAATGAAAAATAAAATCAGCAAAAAAGTTTTGAAATATCAAACAACTATATCCCTCAGGAAAAAAAAAGAGACATTTCACTTTTGATAGGTAATAAAATGAATTGAAGAATTTTCATAAAAAACAAAAGGTAAAAAGCGATTGATTTGGTGAGTAGGAAGGAGGAGGCAGTAAAAGAATTCTACTATATTTATTGATTTCTAGGGGTCCAGTGTTATACTGTTATAAGGTCATCTTATCACACTGGCAACTGGAGCTCAATTAAAATAGTAAATCACACTACATAATTATGAGTTTATGCTTTTTCAATCTAAATGACAACACAAAGTGAGAAGTAATTCCCTAGCAACTCTTTAGCTGTTATTATGGGGCTTACTGACCGAGAAGCTTCTATTCTTTACTGTCCAGGGCTTAAAATCTACTTCGCAGAGACTTGACCAACTAGAAAATCAACCAAGCACCATATCTCCACAAGATCACAAAAATTACAAAATTTGAAAAGCCTTCCAATGTAAATATAGGAAGCACTCGATACTCTATAAAAATAGACACATAAATGACAGAAAACAAATAAATTCAAATATGGCTTTAATTATTTATTAGAACAATGTCTCTTATAGGATCTATGGAGTCTATACTACAATAAGACATGATACCACAAATATTTAGAGGGATTTAACTTGATCTAATGTTTCCAGTCCATTAAATCCCAGTTGGTTGTGAAATGAGACATTGCAGTAACTTACTATATAAAAAAGATCACCATTTTTCAAAAATTAGAATAAAATAAAATGTATTTAGCACTGAAGCTGTAACAGCAACTGAAATATAACGTCATTTAATTTTGCCTTGATAACTCCTACTGATCATATCTTCTTTTAATTGCTTAGTACCTGGTATTGAAATGGGATAGTCCCCTTGGGTTGGCTCGTGTACTCAGCCCACAGCTCTCAATTCCTCACAGGACGGGGAGCATGCAGGTGAATGAGCAGGTGCAGAGGCCGGCATGAGTGCTTCTGGGCACCGGCAGGATAGCTGCAGTGTGCTCTTTTAGCTTTGCCCTCCATGGATGGCTTAACAGCTCAGTGGAAGGTCAGGTGACAGCCTTTTGCACCCACCCTCTTGGTACCCAAGTTCTTGTCCAGTGTCGAGGAAGAATCAGGTCGCATGAAGGAATTGAAGGGTGGTGAATGTGGGGGATTTTATTCAGTTTGTCCGTGGCCGAACACTTCTCCAGAGTCCTGCTGTCAAGCTGGCCCTCTGAAGTCAAATTGCTACTCTCTGGCATTCAGCTGCTTTTTCTCTTCTCTCTTCTGCTGCTCTGCTCTGCTGCTCAGCGGCTCTCCGGCTCTGCTGCCCGTCTGCCAGTAGAGCCTGGGGTTTTTATGGGTACAGGATGGGGTGCGGAGCAGGCCAAAAAGCAAGATTCAAATGGGAAAACAGGAATGCATGTTCTCACTTTGCGCCGCGGTCCCAGGCTTGAGGGTGTGGCCCTTGTTCGGAACCTCCCTCTTCTACCTAGTATTTTCCTGCCTCATGTCTGTATCAATATTTATGAAGTACTTTTACATTTATGTCTAATATGATTCTCGTAATCATTCTGTGAGGAGGACTGGATGCTCCTCTAAAATGTGGAAACAGAGGCTCAGGGAAGGCATATAACTGGCTTATATTCACAAGTGTCAGAGCTATACTTCTACCCAATTTGTCTAGATTCATCGTCTTTGCTTTGGCTTTTTCACTAAGTTGCTTCTACTGTGACCCCTCCCCTCCTCAAAGTATGAATGAAGACACTTGACTTACAAAAGGGAATTGATTTTGATATGCATGTTTCTAAACTGGATCTCCTGTTCACTCCCCCCCCCGCTTGGAGAGGTTATAAAACAAAGTCTACATTTCTCAGACTCCTCTGCAGCTATCATTTTTTATGAAAATGAGTTTCAGCCTACTAGAAGTACTCAGGACCAGTGTCAGAAGGCAGTAGGAAGTCAAATCCTCAATTTTGGCAGCTCTGGCTCCTGTTGCTGGCAGCAAGTTCTTGCAAATTAGCAGGTTTTTTCCAGCAATATTTGGTGCCCATTTTCAGGGCAGTGGCAGAGACTTATTGTTTTTAACAGAGCTCCTGTGGTAGTCTCAGAAATGGCAGCTCCCCCAGGGAACCAGTTCTATATGGTTCTGAGAGTACCTGCAGAGTACAGAATAGAATCTGCTTCACGAGTCCTTCCGAAGATTTTGGAAGCATTGAAATCATTAAATAAAGTCTTCTTGTTTAAAATAACTTAAAGTGGCTCATGTCACTTTAAACGCTTGGAAACCTGACTGCTAGAGCTGATCTTTGTCCATTTCTAATAAGTATAAAAAGATTTAAGAGCTTCTTGTGAGATGTCTATTGGTTTAAATTCTAAGAAAACAGAGGAAGAAATTGGTAAAACACTGCTCAATACTTATCCTATAAAGATGATTAACATAGTAAATACCTATTTTGCTAGCTGGATACTATTATGTAATGTATGTGACTGTTAAATGTCATGTATTGAGTAGCCAGTGAATACTGTATAGAAAATAGGAGACTACAGTCATTTAAATGAAAAATACCAAATGCACATCAAAACAATTAAGTTCAACTACATTTGAAATAATTGTTTTTCAGTTCATGACTTATGTCAATCACTTTGCTAAGTACTGGGGATACACTGGGTCTAAGATAGGGCTTCTACCTTCATGAAGTTTGAAACCTGGAGACAATTGTTGAAATCAGATAGAAGTGTCTTAATTTTGGTTGAATTTTAACCTAAGATTATTTAATTTTTTAAAAAATACATTATTAATTTTAACTTGTAGGCATTTTCCTAGCAGAAAAGAATGATATCCTTGACACGAATGTCTATAGAGGTTGAAGTCTTCATCCTACTAACATTTATTTAATAGATATTGAAATTAAAATAAGAAATTTATATTTAGGGGACTACAATTTTAATCTTCCTCGGGCTATTATTAGTAATTGGATAAATGCAATTGAATATAATAAATTGTGTCTAGGAAGCTTTTGATAAGAATGGAATGTGGATAATTACTGCTTGTGTTACAGTCATATTTCTAGTGATATGGCTGCACAAGCAAGTTTTTGACCCACTGACTTTATGTTGGTAAATTTTTCCCATACACAAAATAATCAAATGGAAATTAGTATTGATGCTTCCAATAATGATTTTTGTAATGGATTTTAAATAACAGTTAATAAGTGTGAACTTCAGAATCAAAAGTATTCCAAACAAGGTCATAATCTCATAAAATATGGAAAAGAGTAAAGTACTCCTGATCAATGGTTATTGCGAAAAAAATGAATATCTTGAATTCTTGAATCCGTTTATTTCAGTAGGTTTTAGTTTCAGATGAGTAGAATTGATATATATATACACACACATAATTTATATATACTTATATATAATATTTACATTTATTTTTATAATAAAATTTATATAATAAAAATTATATTATATAATATATGTATATGCTAAGGATAACCTTAAAAGATAACATTACTAGATCCCGTGTATTTCCCATAAAATTCATATAAAAATATTTGAATGTTTAATAATAAGCTTACATCTTAAAAACAGGACAAATAAGTATTCATTCATACACTTAAATATACATTGATATATACAAATAATTTTTAAATGGTATATTTACACTATAATTTATATCTGCACTTTTACCATCAGAATGTTATTTTAAAAGTAATAACCTAATTATGTAATCTACCAGCATTAACTCATCCAGTGGTTCCTTGTTGTGTTCAGGTTAAAGTACAAATTACTAAACTTTGCCCTCCAAATATCAGTAATGATTTCCTCTTGGGTACATTCTCTGATTCTTTTCTCCCACCCTAGACTGAGGTTGGTTAGGTAGATTTGGGCCCTTATAGTCTTACATGAGTATCTCTATATTAAAACTTTCTTTATTACATTTGAGTATCTCTGCCAATAGAACCTAACCTCTTCGTGTAGAGAGATTATTTCCTTTTTCACATAATTATATAGACTATTTTAAGTACATAATAAAATATTTTTTATTCCAAACAGTGTACTAGAGCTTGGAGTTTGGAGGCTGGTTGGCTGGATTTGAATTTTGGTTTTGCCACTTATTAGTTGTATGACCTTGAGAGATTTATTTTTCTGTGCCTCAAATTTCTCATCTATAAATCAGGCTAATAATATTAGGGGATTAAATAGTTGGGGGGAATAGACGAGTTAATAATTCCTCTACTTGAAATAGTGGCTATGAAGCCATGAACTCTATTTAAGTGTTAATTTGTTGAGAAAAGGTACATAGATCATTTTGGGAAAAATATCAACTTGGGGAAATGAAAGCACAAAGACCACAAACTTCAGCTAAGTATTGAAGCAGAGAGGAGATTTAGACCGATAGCAAAATATATTCCTATTTGGAATGTATATTCCAAAATAAATTCCACAGAGATGGAGTAGAGCTAAAATCTGGAATAAGAGTGGCCTGTCCGTTACCATTGCCACCTCTTTCCACCCTGCTGTGTAATTTAGGGGCCAGCGTGTGTGAACTGTTTCAAGGGGTTCTCTTGCTTTCTTGCTTCCAGTTGAGTCTGGCAAATGGAGAATCCTAGTAGGAGATCAGAGAGAAGAGTGACGCTGAGATGTTTGTTCTGTTAGCTCTTCTTATGCAAAGCCATCTAAAGTTGTCAGACTCCTTCAATCAAAGGTTAAAACAACTGTCAAAGTGTCCCCAATCCCACATCACGTATAACTCTCTCCATCTCAACCCTGGTGATCTCTTCTCCCCTCTGCCCCTTCAAATTTTGGAATTTCACAGCTCTCCACCTGCACTGTGTTTAGTCCTAGGATACTACTTAAGCATTTCTCTATACCCTACTTATTCCTTTGTAAATAGTCTTCTTATTAAATCCTCTGCAATTGTCATTATCACTTCTAATCTTCTGGCACCTGATATGCTGCAAATAGTTTCTATGAAATCTATCTTAGATCCTAGGAACACAGATGAACACTATGGTGAAAGCATACAATGTAGGTAACCTCACAAAAGGGGACAGATTTTCTTGAAAGAACACTGCTCCAATGGATTGATTTTGATTATCACAGCACCTTGGTGCCAGCATGCCTTGCAGTGCTCCTTTGTGAAGATAACCACATCTTCAAAAAATGGGCAAACATAGCCGAAAGCTTCACATGCAGAGGTAGAAGAAATGATAGGTGAGCATAAGAAGCACCCTGCTGCTGGATTTTTGGTCAGGCACTGACAGCTACTTTTCAGGAGGGCCACTCCACAGAGGGCCAGAGAATAAAAGAGGACAGCTAGGTGTGGTGGCACACGCCTGTAATCCTGCACTTTGGGAGGCCAAGGCAGGCGGATCACTTGAGGTCGTGAGTTCGAGACCAGCCTGGCCAACATGGAGAAACTCTGTCTCTACTAAAAATACAAAATTAGCTGGGCGTAGTGTCACATGCCTGTAATCCCAGCTACTTGGTAGACTGAAGCAGGAGAATCACTTGAACCTGGCAGGCACAGGTTGCGATGAGCCGAGATCGTGCCATTGCTCTCCAGCCTGGGCAACTAGAGTGAAATTCCCTTTAAAAAAAAAAAAAGAAAAGAAAAAGAAAAATGGAAGTGCAGAGGATTTGGCTCATAAACATACAGGAATCATTTCCTGGATTTTACACAAATTGCTGGGCAGAAACTTTATAAGTGGATGAAGGTGTCAATAAAAAGAGGGGGAAGAACCAGCAAATGGTACTTTCTCTATTTTTATGATCCTATGTTTGCAATCCAGGAAATATGACTTGTAAAACCAGCCCACAATATATTTGGGATAATATATCCCCAGTGCTTAGCATAGTGCTTGGTACATTGTTGGCATTTAATAAATAATTTTAAAGGAAATAAAAATATTATCAAAGAAACACATCATAGGTGTTTAATAAATTAGTGTGAAAAGAAAAAAATAAAGTAATGACCGCATAAAGTAATGCACTTGTAGTAAAGAGATAATGCATTAAACAGTACCTTGTTGAACTGAAAGTACTGATTTCTCCTCCTAAATGCACAACTTCTAGGGAGTACCACTGGTGCTAAAGAGAATAGATCTCATTATCTATTTCTCCTTTTAATAAGGACTTGGATTCATATTGTCAACTTTGAAAATGATCCTAGAATCATCGATTTTCCACTGTGATTAGGGGACTGAAATTGTCTTCTTGTTTTCATAAGTGATAAAAGTAATGACTATGTGACTCTGGAAATTGGCTAGGTCAGTCTTGACACTTTTTGGACTGAAGCCTAGCAAATGGTGACAAATCTCTGGAGGACTCTGTGTTACAAATGGATTTTTCTTTTGAAAAAAGAAATAGCATAGAAATGGCATTGCCTCTACAGTCTTGAACTTTCCGATCCTAAGTAGAGCTATTTTGGTCAATTGAGACACATCCCTTTAATATTCTTGACCCTGCTGAAGGTCTACTTTGCTGCTTAAAGGAGACTAACAGAAAAACCAGCAAGTTTTCATTCACATTATGTAAAATGTGCCATTTCTGTTGATTTAGCACTTGCTTTGCTAAATTTTGTGTTCCGAAGTCTTACTTTATTGACAATCAAAATGTGCAGCACATAGCTTATTAATTAATTTTATTGACGGTGAGGATACAGCAGTGAAGAAAACAGCAAAATGCCTGCCTTCAGGGAGCTTACATTTTAGCAGGGTGAGTCCAAGGTCATACAAAAGAAGTGAGTAAATTGTGTAATATATTAGAAGGTGATTAGAAATATGGAGAAAAATAAAGCAGAAATATAGAGTGGAATCAAGGGTTATGGGTTGCAAAATTAAATAGATTACTCAGCCATCGTCTAACGGAGAAGGTAGTATTTTGAGTTAAGATAAAAAGTTGTGATGGATTGAGCTATACAGACAATTTGAGGAAGACTATTCCAGGCAGAGGAGACAGCACAGATAAAGCCTGATCATTTCTGAGGAAAAGCAAGGATTCCACTGTTTTTGCAGCAGAGTTAGCAAAGGGGGAGATTAGCAAGAGATGATGTCAAGGGGCAGAGTTGCTTCAAATAGCTATGAAAATTTTTCACTGAACAACTCCAGTGGGCATCATTCACATTTACCATGCTTTTCCAGAGGCTGTGCAATGCAGCAACACTGAAGAGAAGGAATGGGTACAGATCTTTTAGGTTTTCATATATAAACATTGTTATGATGATTACATTTTTTTCTGTAGATATTTTCACATATTTAAAATTGTGGTTACTATTTTATTTTTATTTCATTATCATTGTATTGAAGTGGCAGTTGTAATAAGAGGAGTATGTGAAAGGTTGTTTTTGTGGGTCGATTTTTTTTTTTTTCATTGAAATAAGAAACAAGATCATCAGCTGAGAGTAGGGATGAGATAATTTGTGTGGCAGTTTGAAGAGAGAGGAAATGATACAGAAGAGTAGGATTATGAATCAAATAAAACTTGTAATGCAACGTCTGGGCACCTTTGAGGGTCCCCTTGGGGTCTATGGCCAGGTTTTAAAGTGAGAACACTTAAACACTGGTCCAAGACAGATTTACTTTCAGTAGTATAGGCATAAACTTGGTGTCAACCTGGATTTAACCAGGGTTGAGGCTTTATAGGGAAGTAAGATAAAAAGAAAGGTGTAAAGAAATTCAGAGCATATACAAAGGAATGAATGCTTATTATGATTGTCTCTTGAAAGAGGTTGAATAAGGAGGAAAGCAAGTGCCCAAGAAGAGTGAGGGACAACAAAGAGGTATCATGATAGCCTGAGAAATGCAGAACTTCATTTTAGCCCTACTCCCTTAATTGCAGGCCTGTGTTGCATAGAGAGATGTTTTTAGATTTAATTTAGAAGCAAGAGAAAAGTTACAGGTGTTAAATATTAAGTTTCTAATAGTGCCATTAACCTGGACTAAATAATAACATTCAAAATTCTTCAAGGTGTTAAGTCAGGTGGAAATAAGAATGGTATTATTCTGCCCATTATTACATCATTTCTATAGTACTGTAGGCAGAAATGTGGAAGAGGAAGGTACTCAAAATAATTTTGCTTAATACAAATCATAAAATTTTCACAACGTGACCTTCTGTAATTTCGTCTTCAGTAACTACTACATGTAAATATCTTGGCATATTTCTCTTCATTCTTAGTACTTCAAGTATTTATATGCAGCACACAAATAAAATATTAGGCTTTAAAAAATCTTCAATCTGATTGCATATTTTCATGGAGTAAAGCATTGATTTCAATGGAATAGCTGGGGATGCCTGTGTATGTGAAGACAAGTGGAAGAGGGATAACTGTCCTTTTCAAAGCTGTGTAAAGTGTGCTTCATTTTCTGATTACGAACATATTTCCAAACTTTTGGATCCTTCTACAATTATATATAGCAACTGATGGGTTAGAATCATTAAATCAAAGACATCACTTTGCAGAAAGAGTAGATTAGCATAAACTACTACTTTCTCTTAGCAATGGAATTTTTTAAAATATTATTTTTGTTTCAAGCTGAGATTTCCCTTAGGAGGCATTTTCCCAACTTAATGTCAGCTTAACACATTTATGGGAAAATGTTTTAAACATTTGGTATATGCATGAGCCATCCCTCTGATTGTCACTTCCGTCCCCCGCCCCCCAAATACAAAGTGTTATTACGTTTTGTCCTTTTATGACATCCTGTGCCTTTTCTTACTTAAAATAATGATAGTTTGAAATTTTGTGTAACCTTTACTACCAGGCAAAGCAGGTTAAATTTCATCAGTCCCAAAGTAGGTTCCTATTAATAAATGGTATCTATATATTCAAAGAATTACATGAATGATTTCATTTACTTGAGTAACTGACCATACAGATTATTAAATAATTATATTTTTCTGTAGACATGTTCACACATTTCAAACTAAAATCATACAAATTATTACATTTTCATTTTGCTATCCTGTTGAAGTGATATCATATTTGGAAATAAGGTCATCAATACAGTTTTCATCCCCAAACAAGTTTATATTAAAAACCCCAATTCTGCTATGTTCTTAACCAGCTTTAATTCTCTCCACTGTAAACATATTTGGAAACAATTTCTTATATTTGAATATTACTCAAGTTACTGCAGAAAAGACTGCAGAGAACTGAAGTGTCAACTACTTAAAAAAATCATGGAATGCTGAAAATGTTCAGCTACTATAGATAAAGTAGAAAGGACACCATCAGACTAAAATAATTTTTCAAACTCCAAAATGCAAAAGAGAAAAGAAAAAAGAGAGAGAAAGAGATGTTTTAATTAATAGTTTGGAGGGATTATCCAATTTAAATAGTCATATTTAGTAGAGTAGTTAAATAATAATAATAAAACAAAAGGGGTAAATAATAATGTTTAAAAAAATCATTGAAAACGTTGGCTCTTAATTATTTCACATTTAATAATTAAAAACAAAGGTGATCACTGAAACAGTGAAATTAAATTTTTTGAGAGCTAATTATGCTATTATTGACCACTTCAAGAATCCAATAACAAAATTGTTATCTAATTATTAATAACTCTCACTATCAATACTTTTTAGAAAGTATTAAAATATTATATTTTAGGATATTATTCTATATAAATATTCCTTGAGGGTCTGCAAATTCTAGACAATGGGAACAACTTGAATATAAGCAAATCTCAAAATAATTTAAGAGAAAAACTCTAAGGGAAAGCATTAGAGAATGACATCGGATAGGGAATGGGTCCAACCTTTGTACCACAAAAGGAACAACGCCAAAAACAGTAAATTGAAAAGCATAGGAGTTTTATTTTTATTTTTTTCTCTTATGTAATGGGGAACCTGTAGAGTAGTGGTTGCTAGTATTGGTTCAGCAGTTTAAGATTGCCAAAGGTGAGGATTCTCTTGGCATTTGCTCCACAGTTTTATGATGAATACTTTAGTTCCAGCCAATGGGACCATATAGCAGGTTAGAGAAAGAAACAAAAGCTAAGGGCAGAGGGGCAGAGCCCCAGCAATACCTAGCCTCCTTTTTTCTGAAGTTTTCCTGGAAGCCCCATACTGTAAGTTGTGCTTTCATCTGACTGGGCAGAACAGTGTTCAATGTCCACTACCTAAAATAAAAGCTGAGAAATTTATTCTTTTAACTGGACGGTTTGGCTCCACAAGCAAATTTTGGATTTATTGAGTGAGGAAGAAAGTAAACATTGGCATTGAGTATACATTTAGAAGTGATGCCCAAGGATTTAAGACATCTGTAGCCTGAAACAAGAAGGCAAAAATACGGAATCAAATTCCCTGTTTACTAAGCAGTCTGCTTCCTATGTACAAAATATAAAGAATACTGATTTAGAAGATTATAGGAGAGCAATAAATTATGATATATTCGTTAGGAACACGGGGAGGTGAGGTGAGAAACTGGAAAATTGTTATTTCAAATGTAGAGCTCTAAGCAAAGGTCATTTATACAGTTGGATTTAGGGTACCTGAAGCTCCAACACCTAGGATAAAAAGTTCCTCCATATTCTGGACCACATGAGCTACTTGATCCCATCTTCTCCTAATTTCTAACACAGAGCTTCCTCTAGAGCCAAATCAATTTATTATTTCTTTCTTCAACATTTTATCCACCTTTCCGAGGTTCATTAAGGCAAGAATATTGGAAATAAGATTTTATTGTCCATAAATTTCATATTTCTAAGGGTATAGTAGGTCACCAATAGTAACTGATGAAAATGTGCATTAGCTAAGAATTCATCATTATTATTCCAATTTTATATACTATCATCAGAACCGTGTGTAAGTTAAGGTTTGGTAAAGTTTTGCCAGCAACATACTGCCTCTGTCACATATTTCCTTTCTTTGATACTTACAACTCTTTAAAAAATGTAAAACTTACTCTTAGCACACCAACCACACACTAAGAGATTGCAGGCCAAATCCCACAGGCAGTAGTTCCCAACGCATAGATAGGTTGTTGCTAAATCTATGTGGATTTTACTGGAGGAGTGCATTAATTGGGCATAGTCCTGTGCTGTTTCTGCTACGGCTCCCTCTGTATAAGGGTTCCCCTCCTGCTTTCTGCCTCATGCCCACCTACTCATTTTTCACAAACGTTATCAACTCAGTTGTTCATTTTTTTTTCTTACCCTTATAACAAGCCTGTGTCTCTTTTGTGGCTGTATTGTGTTCTGTACATTTCTCTCAAAAACCTAAAATGCCACTTTATTACTCTTCATGCACTCTCCCCTCTACCATCAACTAAGTAAGTAAAATCTCAGCATCTCGATCATTTTGGCATCCCTAGTGTCAAGTAAGGTGCTCAGCAGATAATGCATATTCATTATCTGTTGAGGAAAGGAAGAAAGGAAGTGAAGAAAGAAATGAAGGGGAGAAGGAGGGAATAAGGTTGAAATGAAGAAAGGAAGAAACAAGCAAAAACAAAGGACTGACAAATGAAAGGAGGGAGGTAGTTTTCACACTGAAAGTGTAAATTCTTAGACATAATTGGAAAACAATAATTTCAAAGATTCATATGTTCACATGCACATGAATGAACTCTTTAATTTTTTTACTTTTAAAAAGACAATTTTTACTTCCATGTTCTTTTTTCTTGGAACGTTTGTTAAGATATTAGTTTTCTTCATTATTAAATACTTGTGACCATTTTCAGTATGGAGTTATGGATAGATGGAGAATTGAAAAGCAAATTAGAATGTCTTGTTTCTGTTTCCAACTTGAATATTATGTAACCTTGAAAAATGTATTTGGTTCTTTCATGCATCATCAACTGCTTATTTCAAAAGGAAAGATAGCATGCTTCTTGAAGAAACATGGTAAAAGTAATGATAACCATAATGATAAAGGTGACAAATACTTTTGAAAAACTTTTGTGTCAAATACTTTGCTAAGAATTATGTATACATAAACATGTACACACAATATCCAATCCTCATAAAAACCTGTGGGGTAGGAACTACTGGCATACTTATTTTACATATTTGAAAATTAAAGCATAGGAATTTTAAGTAACTTGTCAAGGTCATCCATATAATAATTGTCAAAGACAGAACTTGATCCAAGATTGGTCTGAAGTCAAATACAAGGGTTTGACTTCTACACTGAGCAGCTAGGTAATGACTCACGTAATGTGAACTCATATCACACAGTAAGTATCCTTTATGTATAAAAGTAGCTAAAATTTTGTTTTCTTCTGAAAAACATGACTTTTTTTGTATTTTGTGCACAGACTATTGTTCTGAATAAGTGAAATAATAGTTCTTGAAAATACTAATTTGCTTAAGCAAGTAAATTAAATATCCCCAAGCACATTAACTAGTTATCAGCCTACCTCCTGGGGGAAAACCTATGTTATAATTTTCATGTATCAGTATTTGAAAAGAATTGGAGTTCTTCTAGTTAATCTTAGAACATTATTTAAAAGCATAAGACTATAGAATGATCAAGTAAAGCAGAAAGAATGATTTTTAAGGCTTTATACTTACTAAGGCTTTATACCTACAAAAAATAATAATAACAAGGTATCCAGAACAGACAGATGTAAATCTTGATAGATTTATATTAATGAACTTTGAGTGATATAAATAGTTCATTTTTCAATTATTGCTGCTCGATATTGAATTGCATTTTGTAGGGGGCATTTCTGTCTTTGAGGTTAAATGTGTTCAGAAACAAAACACTGCTTGACAAGAAAAAGATGCTGCAGTGAAAAAAGCAGTTTGTGGGGGTGGGAGGGCCTGCTATTGCCACCTGCTAGGAAAATCAAATAGATAAATATGTATTGTAGAGATTTTCTGTCTAAGGAAAATTCTTTCATCTACCTGCCAATACCAGACCAGCAAGTCAAGGACTTACCATGATATAACACATGACAAGAAAAGCCATTTTTCTCTAAATCCATTGCTAAGCAGTATGAATATTAATACCTAATGAAATACCAATTCTAATTTGCAAGCAAAAGGTTCATGCTATCCTTTACGTTGTAAGTTTAGTGGAAATAGGAATTGATGAGAACGTTGGAGACTGCTAGAATAAGCCAGTTAAGAAATTTTTAAAACAATATCCTACTTGTAAAATGGGTAAAAACCTTATCTATTGCCAATGGGTATCTAAAGAAAGAGAAATAAAAATATTTTTTCTTGTTATTCAATATGTGAACCATTATGCCATTTACACACCTCAATTTCCCATGCTAATCTAAGCTTTATGCAATAACATCTCAACACCTAAAGGTGTGCAAGTTTTTCAACAATTACTCGTCTATTCAAAGGTCATTCATATGTTACTTTAATTACCTGTGCTATGACCGAAAAAGGCTTTAAGAAGATGGCTCATTTTTTGTGTGTGTGGGAAGGCCTTGTCCATGTCTCCCAGAGACCATCAGCTCTTACTTTGCAGTGCTGTGTGGTATAACTGGCACCACATGGCCGCTTGTGAGTTCTTTGTGTGACTATGCAGAAGTCACATAAACAAGTTCTAGGGCTCGGTTTTCTCATTTGTAAAACTGAGACCTTTTAATATCACTTTAGAAACAAGCCTGAGAAGCTTTCTCCATCTGATTTCCAAACTCAGAACAACTTAGATTTGTATACTTTTAGAAGTATCAAGAGCTCCGATGGTCATCTAGTTTGATCACTTTGTTTCACTGAAGTGAGAATCTGGCTACTAGAATCAAATAACATGACAATGGCTGCAAGAGAAAGTTATCAGTCTTACAAACTTGGACCAGGAGACTGAGAAAGAAGAAAAAGTAGACACATGAGCTCAAAAATTCTAGGAACATGGTTTAGGAGCAAATAGTCCTTACAATATCAGCAGATTCCAAGAACACATCAGGAGCATAGTGCAGTGAAATCACTCATACTAACAATAAAAACTTAGTCTTTGTGAACGATGAAAACTTAGTCAATGTGAATCTGATGTGATGCCTGGCATGCATTTGTTAATTTAAAAGCAGTAAGTTTTGTGTTTTAGGAAGTTGTTCACTGAAATGAATCAAACAATAAATAACTCAAATGCTGAAGTTTTTAAGTGACAAATGGCTAACTCATTCATTGCAGTATTATATTCTATACTGAATAACATAAGAAATGTATGCATATTTACATCAACAGCAAAACTAACTAGCAGACATAATGATGAAGAGATATTTCTATTAACTACATGGATATAAAAGAATACTTTTAAGCTGCTATAAAATGACATCCATAAATAAGAGTTCTATATGCAATAACAAAATTATTTAACCACTTATATAAATGAGCTTCAAGCTTACTAGCTGATGTTCTGTAATTTTTCCTACTGTGCTTTTATTTTCTTCCTCCCTAAGACTGTTTTACTTATCACAAATTTCTGGTAAAGAGAATTAACTATATTCAAGATCATTCACATATTCCATTTTCTAAACATTTAGCATATTTTCACTGCTCTGTCTTCCAGGGAAATGCTAGTAATATTTTGTTACTATTTGATTTTTTTAAACTTAATTTTTTTGCCTATGCTGTTTTATGACTTAAAAATACCATTTCAAAAAAATCCCAAATATAACAGATTCTATTAAAATAATTATAAAACCACAATGGATTTAATTTAAATTAAATTTAATTTGAATGCACAGTCTAGAAATTCTAGCATTTCAGGAGAAATTATTAGTAATCCTAAATGCACATCCATCATGAGGCTTAAATGTAAAAGCAGGATGGCAACTTTGGCACATAGTATTAGCAAAATAAATTATACAGATTGAGGTATATTAGAAAATGAGATAAAATAAAAATGATCTCATCCTTGGGAAGCAAGGACAAGAGGAAATGGGAGATAAGACTAGAAGATAAGTAACTTACTTATTTTGTGAAAAGCAGATAAAAGCTATACTCTCCCCAAACAGTTTTTTGATACGGAAAAGTTAAATTTTGAATTGACACAAGATAATGTTACTAAAATATTCTTTTATCCTCACTTTTATAATTTGTTCTTAAAAGTGTATATATGGTGATATCATTTGGATCTGTGTCCTCACCAAATTGTATGTTGAATTATAATCTCCAGTGGTGGAGATGGAGCCTGGCAGGAGGTGACTGGATAATGAGATCACAATTCTTATGAATGACTTAACACCATCCTTCTTGGCACTGTCCTTGCAATAGTGAGTTAATTCTCTTCAGATATGGTTTTTTGAAAGTGTGTAGCAGCTCCAGCATCCTTGCTTCTGCTCCCACCATGTGAAGATATCTCACTACCAGCTTTGCCTTCTACCATGATTAGAAGCTTCCTGGGACCTCTCCAGATGCAGAAGCTGTTAGGCTTCTTATAAAGCCTGCAGAACCATGAGCCAGTTGAACCTCTTTTCTTTATAAATTCCCCAGTCTCAAGTATTTCTACCAGTGGGAGAACAGACTAATACATATAGTATTTTCATACTATATCTATGAGAAATGGTAGGAAGAGAAACACTCTTTCAAATTCAAGAACTGTACAGCCATGATGGAAGTAGCTCAGCATCAATTTGTAGGAAGATCAGGGGAACCTTGGGGTCAAGGTAAGAGTCACCAAACCAGAAGAAAAAGCATGACACAAGAATGGCAATGGTGCGGATTGACTGTAGTCATCAGGGAGTAAGTAGCAACTCCAGGATTGGAGGCACACTGAAACAACCAAATACCAATCATTAAAAAAGCCAGAAGGGACCTTACAGCATGTAAAACAAGGGGCCAGTTGCTAGGCGCTTGTGGGCTATCTTAAGTTAGCTTAGAGGGCTTTGAGACAAAATGTGACAGAACGTAAATTACGTGTTAACAGGATCACTGTAGCTGCTTTGCTGAGAATGGACTCAAAAGGCCAAGAGTAGAAATGAAAAGCAGTAAAGATGCTGCTGCCATAAATTAGTCAAGAAAGAATAGTAGAATGCAGAGTTGTGCAATGGTGGTATGAGGAGTTCTGTGGACCATCTCCCAGTGAGACACCTATAACTGGTGAAAATTATTTTAAAAACATTAAAAAGTGAACAAAGGGCATATAACCCATGCAAAACCATTTATTCAAGAAAATCTACTACAAATGGTAAGAATAGTGACAGTCAATGGCATGTGAGTCATGACCTGCTCCTTTCTGTCCCTGCCCCAGTTTAGAGTAACAGAATTCTTACCTTGGATAATTGTAGCCAAGAACATAGGGCTACATGTCTCTCCAGTGTCAAATGTAGGCTTATGATTTCTCCTTGGGAATGGCAGTTCACAGCATTTCTCCTGTCGGCATCTCTGTGTGCAGAAGTTCTATTCTAGTTAAGAGCAAATTTGAGACCTGGAGTTTTCCTCCACTTGTAGCCCCACTCGTAGAAGAGAAGCTGCACTCTAAGTGCAGAAGGCCAATAACAGTGTAATTTTAATTTTCCCCTGCCTCATCTCAATTGTAGAGTGTTGATTCCATTCCAGGAAAGAAAATTGGAGAATAATAGGGGCTACTACCCCAACCCAGGACCCTGCCTGTGAATCTGGGTGTTACTTTGAGAGAAGTAGACAATTGTAGTTACCTTTATCTCTGAGCAGTGGCACAGAGATTTTGCCCAGGGAGAGAGGCAGGTCTCAGGAAGAGAGATCTTCAATGTTCCCCCAAGGAAACACTTTATTTGAGACACAATGTGAAGAAGTTTTAGCCTAAGTTCACTCTCAAACAGTAGAGATTTTAACGGTAAGCAAGTAAGTGGGAGGCTGTTGTTATCATAATTAAGATAGAAAACATGCGAATCATTGACTAAACAGAAACTTCCTATCTAGAGTGAACCAGATAAAGAGGTAGCTAAGAGGAACACTCTTTGGGTCAGTAAAAGCCTCATAATCTGAGTGCCTTTTGACAAAACCAATCAAGTATACAGCTGATAATTAGTACAGGCCCACTTCCGACAAAGCTCTCTTTCAGAAGTAGACAGCTTAACAAAAATATCAGGAAAAGACAGTCAAAAAGGGCTGTGCTATAACCACTATTGTCCAAGAGTGACTATGTTCCCTATGAGGAGCAACACTGAGGCCGCACACTTCAAGTGAAAGAGTCACTTAAATTATCCAGCCATTTCATTAAAAAAATAAATAGCTAAATGGCAACAAAAGTACATCCTTAACATGGAGGGAAGGGATCAGTGTGAAGAGTGCTGCAAAAATTATCTAAAATGTCCATAAGAAAATACAAGATATACAAAGAAACAGGTTGGTGGAATTCATCCACAGGAAAATAAAGCAAGCAATTGAAATTGCCTCTAAAGGGCCAAGGTGCCAGACATAGAAGACAAAGACTTCAAATTTGTTCAAAGAACTAAAGCAAACTATGTCTGAAGACATAGACAAAAGTATGATGACAGTATCTCATCAAATGAGAATATCAATAGAGATAGAAATATTAATAAAGAGTCAAAATTCCAGAGATGAAAAGGACAATTATTGAAATAAAAAATTACTACAGGTCTTGTATTTTTCCATTTTTATACTTCTATGAAGAAATACCCAAGACTGAGTAATTTATAAAGAAAAAGGGGTTTAATGGACTAACAGTTCCACATGGCTGGGGAGATCTCACAAGTAACAGAAGGCAAAAGAGAAGCAAAGTCGCATCTTACATGTCAGCAAGCAAGAGAGATTATATAGGGGAACTCCCCTTTATTAAACTATCAGATCTCATGAGATTATTCACTATCACAAGAATAGCATGGGAAAGACCAACCCCTATGATTCAATTACCTCCCATTGGGTTCCTCCCATGACAGGTGGGAATTATTGAAAATGAGATTTTAGTGGTGATAGAGCCAAACCATATCATTCCTGGCCTCTCCCAAATTTCATGTCCTCACATTTCAAAACCAAACATGCCTTCCCAGCAGTCCCCCAAAGTTTTTATTACCTTCAGCATTAACTCAAAAGTCCACAATCCAAAGTATCATCTAAGACAAGACAAGCCCCTTCCATCTATGACTGTAAAATCAAAAGCAAATTATTTACTTCTTAGACACAATGGAGGGTACACATATTGGACAAACACACCTGTTCCAAATTGGAGAAACTGGCCAAAACAAAGGGACTACGGGCCCACGAAAGTCCAAAATCCAGCAGGGCAATCAAATTTTAGCTCCAAAATGATATCCTTTGACTCCATGTCTCACATCCAGATCATACTGATTCAAGAAGTGGGTTCCCATGGTCTTGGGCAGCTCTGCTCCTGTGGCTTTGCAGGGTAAAGCCCCCTTCCTGGCTGCTTTCACTGGCTGGCTTGAGGGTCTGTGGCTTTTCCAGGTGCACGGTGCAAGCCATTGGTGGATCTACCATTCTGGGGTCTAAAGGATGGTGACCCTCTTCTCACAGTTCCACTAATCAGTGCCCCACTGGGGATTCTGTGTGGGGGTACCACCTCACATTTCCCTCCTCACTGCCCTAGCAAAGATTCTCCATGAGGGCTCTGCCCTTGCAGCACAACTCAGCATGGACATCCAGGCATTTCTATACATCCTCTGAAATCTAAGTGGAGGTTCCCAAAACTCAACTCTTGACCAGAGACCCTAAATCATCTCTCTTAAGTTCAAAGTTCCACAGATCTCTAGGGCAGGGGCAAAATGCAACCAGTCTCTTTCTAAAACATAGCAAGAGTCACCTTTATTACAGTTTGTAACATATTCCACATCTCCATCTGAGACCAGTCATCTCCATCAAACACCATACGTAGGCTGCAAAGGCTTCGGGCTTTCACCATCTGAAGCAACTGCTTGAGCGGTATATTGACCCCTGTTAGCAATGGCTGTGACAAACGGCATTAAGTCTCCAGACTGCACAAAGCAGCAAGGCCCGGGTTCCAGTCCAGGAATCAATTTTTCCCTCCTATGCCTCATGACTTGTGATGGGAGGAGCTGCATGACATGTACTGGAGACCTTTTCCTCATTGTCTTGGTGATTAGCATTTGGTTCCTTGTTACTTATGCAAACTTCTGCAGTCAGTTTGAATTTCTCTTCAGAAAATGGGTTTTTCTTTTCTACTGCATTGTCAGTCTGTAAATTTTCTGAACTTTTTATGCTCTGCTTCCCTTTTAAATGTAAGTTCCAATTCCAAACCATATCTTTGTGAATGAATAAAACTGAATGATTTTAAAATCACCCAAGTCACATCTTGAACACTTCAGTGCTTAGAAATTTCTTCCACCAGAGACCCTAAATCCTCTCTCTGAAGTTCAACATTCCACAGATCTCTAAGACAGGGGAAAAACACCACCAATCTCTTTCTAAAACATAGCAAGAGTCACCTTTATTACAGTTTGTAACACATTCCTCATTTCCATCTGAGACCACTTCAGCCTGGACTTCATTGTCCAGATCACTATCAGTATTTTGGTCAAAACCATTCGGCAAGTCTTTAGGAAGTTTCAAAATTTCCCACAATTTCCTCTCTTCTTCTGAGCTTTCCAAGCTGTTCCAACCTCTGCCTGTTATCCAGTTCCAAAGTAACGTACGCAATTTTGGGTGTACTTATAGCAGTAATCTGCCCTACTAGTATCAATTTACTGGATTAACTCATTTTCATACTGCTATGAAAAAATATCCAAGACAGGATAATTTGTAAAGAAAAAGGAGTTTAATGGACTCACAGTTTCACATGGCTGAGAAAGCCTTACAATCATGGCGGAAGGTGAAGGAGGAGCAAAGTCACATCTTACATGGTGGCAGGCAAGAGGGCATGTGAGACTCATTCACTGTCTGGAGAACAGCATAAGAAAAACTTGCCCCCATGATTCAATTATCTCCCACCAGGACCCTCCCACAACACAAGGGGATTATGGGAGCTTACAATTCAAGACAAGATTTGGGTGGGGACACAGTCAAACCATATCAGGATTCAACAGGAAATCTGAGCTAACAGAAGAAAAATTTAGCACACTTGAAAATCGATTATGAGATTATGCAACTGAAGAATAAAGAGGAAAAAAATACGAAAAATGAATGACCAGACCCTCAAAGAAATGTGGGACACTCTTAAATGCACCAACATATGTGAGATGGGATTATCACAAGCGTGGATGGAGAAAAAGAAACAAAAGGTATTCAACAAATTATTTCCTAAAAACTTTGCAAATTTGGTGAAAATTAATAATTCACACATGTAAGAAGCTCAGTGAACTAGAGCTAAAATAAACAAAGAAATCCATATACAGATATATCATCATCAAAATTTTGAAAACAAAGGCAATCAACAAATCTTGAAAGTAGCAAAAGGAGAAGAACTCTTATCACATAGAAGTGAAACACAAAATTAACTATTCACTTCTCAATAGAAACTGTGGGATCCAGAAGGAAGTGGAAAGAAAAAAGAAAATGGCAATTAGCGATTGTATATCTAGCAAAGCCATCTTTCAAAAACAGCAGTGAAATAAATACATTCACAGATACATCAAAACTGAGAGAATACATTGCCAAATCTCTCTTATAAGAAATTACAAATGTAGTTCTTCAGACTGAAAGCAAATAACCACACAGAGTAATTTGAATCAACATGAAGAAATAAAGGCTGGGTGTGGTGGCTCATGCCTGTAATCCCAGCACTTTGGGAGGCCAACACGGGCAGATCATGAGGTCAGGACCAGCCTGGCCAACATGGTGAAACCCCATCTCTACTATAAATACAAAAATTAGCTGGGCGTGGTGGCAGGCACCTGTAATCCCAGGTACTCAGGGGGCTGAGGAAAATTGCTTGAACCCTGGAAGCAGAGGTTGCAGTAAGCCAAGATCACACTACTGCACTCCAACCTGGGCAACAGAGAAAGACTTGGTCTCAAAGAAAAAAGAAAAAAAGAAAAAAGAAATAAGGAATGTTGGTAAAGATAATTATGTATTTATGGAAGACAGTATAAATACACATATCTTCTTTCTTCTCATCAGATTTAAAAAGCAACGATATAAAACAATATGAACATAATTGTGTTGCTAGGGCTATAACAGGTGTAAATGCAATATATTTTTAATTACAGCACAAAAAAGGTGGGAGAAAAGCCATATTGAAGTAAGGAAGTAACACCAAATAGTATTTAAATTTACAAGAACAAATGAATAGTAGAAAAATGTCATAGAAGAAAGTTTGTGTAGAAAACTATAAATATATACTTTCTCTGCTTTCTTATTTCAAGTTCTAAAAGCATATACAATTATATAAAGTATAAACTATAACAATGTATTGCTGAATTTGGAACATATATGGATGTAATATGCAATAATAACGAAAAAGGAAGGAGGGAGGAATAGAGTTATGTAAATATAATGTTTCTATACTTCACTGGAAAAGTCACTATGAAATTGAAAAAGATTCTGAGAAGTTAAAAGGTATATTGCAACTCTTAAGCAACCACTAAGAATAAATCACAAGGGAGATTAGGAAATATTTTGAGATGAATAAAAATGAAGACACAACTCAGGGAATGCAGCAAAATTAGTGCTTAGAGGGAAATTCATAGCTGTAAAATGCCTTTATTAAAAATAAAAAAAAAAAGATTTCAAGTCAATAACCTGATATTTCTCCATAAAACACTGAAGAAAAACATATTAAATATAAAGTAATTAGAAGGAAAGAAATAATAAAGATTAGAGCAGAAATTAATGAAATAGAGAAGATAAAAGCAATCTGGGAAGACAATAAAATTAAAACTCGGTTATTTGAAATGATCAACTAAATTGAAAAAACTTTAGATAGACCAAGTTCGGGAAAAGGCTCAAACTGGTAAAATAGATAATGAAAATGCAGACAACACTATTGACCTTATACAAATAATAAGTGCCATGAGGTAGTACCATGAACATTCTATGCTAAATATTTGATAACTTAGATAAAATTAGTAAATGTCTAGACACACACAAACATCTGAACTTGACTCAAGTGAAGATAGAAAATATAAATAGACTTATAACAAGTCAATTGAATGACTTAGTAAATTAAAAACTTCCCACAAATAAACGCAAGGAACAGATGAGTTCTACCAAACATACAAAAAATAATTAATGTTTGTAATTCATGACTTCTCCTCCCTTTATATGTAAAAAAAGAAGAGCAAAGAATATTTCTCAATTAATTATATGAGGCTAGTATTACCCTGACACCAAAGCCAAACAATTATGTCTAAAGAAAAAGAAATGTACAGAGCAGTATCTCTATTAATATAGTTTTAAAAAAACACTCAAAAAGGCACTAGCAATCAAACTCAATAATATACAAAACTGATTATATGCAATAACAAAGTGGGATTTATCATAGGAATGCAAGGTTGGCTTAACATCTAAAAATCAATTAGTGTAATACACCATATCAAGAGAATAAAGGAGGAAAAACACATGATTAACTCAATAGACACTGAAAAAGTATGTAACAAGTCCAACATCCTCCTATGATAAAAATGCATACAGATACATTCAGAAAAAGAGACTTCTTCAACTTGATAATAGGTATCTATGAAAAATCTACAGCTAACATCATGCCTAATGGTGAAAGACTGCATACTTTCCCCTTAAGACCAGGCATAAAACAAGGATATTTGTTCTTGCCATTTCTATTCAACATTATACTGAAAGTTACAGTCACGACAATTAGACAATAAAATAAAATATAGCCAGATTGAGAATGAAGAAGTAAAAGTATTTCTATTTGCACATGACATAATCTTATATGTAGCCAATCCTAAGGAATCCACTGAAAAACTCTAAAAATAATAAATGAGTTCACCAAATTTGGAGGTTTGGATGTTAAAAGAGCCATATACAAATATCAATTGTACTTCTATACAAAAAATTAACAATATAAAATTGGAATTTTAAAATATTTTGTTTATAATAACAACAAAAAGAATGAAATATTTAGGATTGTATTTCATCAAAGAAGTACAAAATTTAAACTGAAAATTATAAAACATTGTTTAAAGAAATTGTAGCAGATCCAAATAAATTAGAAGACAGGCCATGTTCATTTATCAGAAGACTTAATATTGGTAAGATGGCTATATTTACCAAATTGAGTTGCAGATTGACTGCTATCACTGTCAAAATGCCAGTTGTTTATTGTGCAGAAATTGATAAGATGATCCAAAAATTTGTATGGAAATTCAAAAGACCCAGAATAGCCAAAATAATCTTGACAGAAAAGAACCACTTCATATCCACTAGAATGACTATAATAAAGGTAGATAACAATAAGAGTTGGTGAGAGCAGTTGGAACACTCATGAATTGCTGGTAGAATATAAAATGGTACTCACACTTTGGAAACAGCATGGCTATTCATCAAAATGTTAAACATAAAGTTACTGACCCAGTAATTCCACTTCTGGGTAGATACTAAAGAGAAATAAAAACATATCTCCACACAAAAACTTACACCTGAATGCTCATAGCAGCATTATAAATACTAGCCAGAAAGTGAAAACAACCCCAAAACAACCCAAGTGTCTATGAACTGATAAAGAATGGATATATAATGGATAAAGAAAATATGATACAGCCATACAATGAGACATTATTTGTCAATAAGAAGGAATGAAGTACTGATATAGGTTACAACATGTTTGAACCTTAAAAACATTATGCTAAGTGAAAAAATCTAGTCAAAAAGACCATGTAATGTATGATTCTACTTATATCCAATGTCTAGTATAAGCGAATCTGTAAAGACAGAAAATAAATTAGTTATTTGCTCAAGTTGAGGGAGTGGGGAGAAATGGAAAGTGATTGCTAAGGGATACTTTTATTAAATGAGTTGATGAAAATGTCCTAAAATTATGGTTAGTTTGCACAGATCTGTGAATACACTGAAAACCACTGAAGTTTACACTTTACATGGTTGAACTTTATGATATGTTAATACCAATATCAATAAAGCTGCTAAAATGATACAATGTAACTTGCACTAAATTGATTGATAGTAGAAGTAGTAAGAATTAAAATAGACAATGGATTAGATGAGAGAGAGGTATTAGATGAGTTCAATATTTACGGCTTTGAAGGATGTAATTGACACTAACCTTGAGGAAAAATATTAGATTTTAGTTAATATGTAAATATTTTTAAATTAATGCAATAAGTGTGAGTTATATCATACAGGATCCTCTGTATTTCTTATTTCTAGTTAGATATGATCGGCAGCTTCTATAATGTCTTCCAGTTAGTTATTGCTGTCTCCTGGTATTCCCTTTATTGTTTATTTTCCCTTTTTTTGAGTGTGTGCTAGACCTAGTGACTGGCTTCTCCTGAAGAGTATATGGTATAAGTGAAGAGGTATTGCTTCTAATATTTATATAATAAAAGGCTCTAAATCAATCTGTCTCTTTTTCTGTTCCTCTCTCAGAGCCTTAGCTCTAATGAAGTCAATTACTGTGTTGTGAGCTGCCATCCCAAATGACCCACATGGCAAGGAACACAGTGCAGACCCAGGCAGCAGCTGGTGGGAAATTGAGGTCTTCAATCAATCCAACAGCTTGTGAGGAGCTGAATCTTGCCAATAACCATGTGAGCTTGGCAGCAGATCCACCCTCCAGTTGAGCCTTGAAATGAGTGCCACCTCAGCTGACACCTTGATTGACATCTGTGAGAAATCCTGAACTGCAGGATCCAGTTATGTCATAGTTAACTTCCTGACTTACATAAACTGTTAAATAATTAATGTGTGTTTTAGGTCTTTATAGTCTAAGTAATTTGTTATTAAACAATATCTAAGATATCTGAATGTTCAACCAACACAATTACTGAAGTAACTTACATAGAAATGTGTGCTAAATTGGCAGGTGTTCCATATAATACCTCAAGATCTTGTTCAAGTGCCAAAAAATGTTTTATTATTTTATTTTATTGTGGTAAGAGCAATTAACATGATATCTACCTTTCTGACACATTTGTAAGTACACAATATTATTATTGGCTGTAAACACAATGCTGTATGGCAGATCTCTAGAACTTATTCGTCTTGACTAAAACTTAATGCCCCTTGATTATTAAATCCTCTTTTCTCATTTCCCTCAGCCCCTAAAAACCACCATTCCACTCTTTGATTCTACGAATTTGACTATGTTAGACACCTCATATAAGTGGAATTATACAGTATTTGTTTTTCTGTGACTGGCTTATTTCACTTAGCATAATGCCCTCAAGGTTCATCCATATTGCCACGTATTACAGAATTTCCTTCTTTTTTCAATGCCTTGATGCTTTGGGGTTTTTTATTATTGTGATTTAATCTAAATCTTTCCTGCACATGTGGGTCCACTCTTGAGCATAAAGATTGTTTTATTTGTTATTGAACTTCCAAAATACACTGTTTGTTCATTGTGAATTTTTGTTGTGTATTTGTTCACAATTTTATTTTAGTGTAAATATCCTTATCTTCTCTAAATTCCCTACCTTTAAATACCCTATAAGTTATAATCAGTTTTTTTCTGACATCTTGCATTTGTGGCATAATACAAGGCTGTAAACTGGATAATCCAGTAAAAATACTGTAAAACATTGCCAACATTGAAAGGAAGCTCTCTCTCAGTTTCATTATGCTATTAATTTGCTATCATATTACTTTTATTTCTTTTTAATATAACACCTACATAGCTGATTGAGTGTTCAGTCTATTATGACACTTAAGGATTTTTCATAGTCTCTCTTTAATAGATTTGTGTTTTTATGAGAACAATTTAAATGTCAGCATTTTTTACCTCACGAATAGTGTGTAATTATGAAAAAGTTATATAGATTTCATAAATATGTGTAGCATTTTAAAATCAGAATTTAAAATCCTATGTCTTTATTTCAAGAATCTTCACGTAGTCACGAAAAGGACACCAGACTGCTCAAGAACATAGCAAGTAAAATTCACATCATCATTGAAAATGTCAACAGTAAAGGCAAAAAGTTGATACTTATCCCTTCAGGATATTTCATGGTCTGCAACTATTAATGACTGAAAAGCCCTACTGGCTCGAAAACTTTAATGAGTTTATATGTAAAACTTAAAACAACGAAATACAATTTTTAAAATTTTTTAAAAGTATATTGTGGAATAAAATAAACAATTCAGGTTTATGGTATATGTACTTTTCTTTCTGTGGTTAGAAAATAGTATAATAGTATAGGTTAAATCGGGAATAATTTTTGGTAATTTTTTTTTATTAGTGCTTTCATGTTGGCCAATGTTTCTAGTTCTCTTCAGCCTTCGTTTGTCTATTATCATTAATGAAGTTTTCCATCTATTTATTGACATAGTCAAGCAACTGAATAGCAGTGAGTTCCTGAAGGAAAAAGAACCAAAAAGTATTTTTCTCCACCCTACTGCCATACCAAGAAGGGTATCTTGTAACTACCATATTTCGGTTGCCTATGCTTGTCATTAGACTAACATCCTGTATACAAACACACACACATATGCACATAACATATATGTGCATGGAGTAAGCATAATACATCCATACACATATACACCCCCACTGCATATATTTGTGCTCATGGATTAAGCATATATATACACATAACTCCAACAAGCATATACATATTCACTCAAGGCATATGTGTGTGTATGTGTGTGTGGATTAGGCAATAACAACAACAATGTCTTATATTAATAAGGTCTCTTCAAACATGATGAAAGGTAAAGAACCAGGTTTGCAATGTGTTTCTCTCATGATGTTTAAACATATTACAAGAGAAAATAAACTCCATCCAGAAAGATTTCAGAGAAATTTCATAAATGAAACCACTCAGATAGATTGTTTGGTTTTCTTAAAAAAACTAATTTGAAATATCAATATCAAGCTATTATTAGGTCTGAATATGTTTGATTTGTTTTTGGAACTGCTATGAGAACAAACGTGCTTTTGAGACTGACAATCCTTCTGACAGCCAAGGTCATATCAAGGGATAATGAGGAATGTCAGAACAGAACTTAAAAAACGGATTTAAGGACTTTTAATTTTTATCTGTATAAGTTATTCATTTAGTTTGAAAATATTTTCCCATAATTACTTCAATTCCAGCTAGATAAGGATTTCACGATGTTCATTCCAAATTTGCGGACCAACGTTGTCCATAAACGATCACAGAACTTTAAAATTGAAATTGATCGGTAGCATTATCTGGTCCAGTGCCTTTGGTTGGCAGATGAGTTGATGTAAATTAATTATCTAAAAACTTTGTAGTTTAGAGAATGAAAAGGCAAGTCATTACTATTTCGAGAGAGGAAAGTGAGGTATAAATACATTAAATAAGTTGCCAATTTTATCAGAACTTGTTATTAGCTGTCAGGACTAAAACTCACTCCACCAATATCCATTTAGTGTTTCTGCTATCCTATCCTATCTTGACACTGTTGATGGTTCTAAAGTGTCAGCTGGATGTGAAAAGATAACAATTTAATAAGAAAGAGATGTATCTCTTGGCTCTCTGGATAGCACACATATTGTCATGTTATGTTGACAGTAAAGGTGGGGTTCTGAATGTCACTGCTTGAAGAGTCTTGAGTTTTATTGAGCTGAACTCCAGAAGGAAAAGGACAGTGTCATTTCAGTATGATGTATGTTTAACGGACTTCATTTCAGTTGTAGTATTTTGACTGTGTAAAATATAGTAAGATTTTTTAAACAATATATTTATAGGAATAAGTGTAGTTTCTGGCCACGCTGACTAAACAAATGTAATTACTCTGAATGGACTCTAAATACCTTTCAACATTTCATTACAAAGCAATTACATTTGAGTCTTCCCAGAGCTCTCAGCATGGCTTTTAAAAAAAGAAATTACACAAACAGGTGGAATCAACCATTATGAAATATAACCTATATCCCTGAAGAGCAAGGCTCAAGAGTGGAAGTGGAGTGGAATGAAGTGGGGGAAGTTTAAGACAGGTGATGCACATGTTTTATTTTCAAGGTAACTGTCCTGAGAGAATTTAGCATGCTTACTCAAGGTAAGTTTATTTTTGAAATGGAAAATATTTACTTAATTTTATAATGCTACGAAGCAGCACAACATTTATGAGACATTTCCTAAAAGTTAAGTAAAAAACGACCCCTTGTAATCCATATGTTTTTTAAAAAAGCCGTTTTAAAAGCAAGATGTAGCTGCATGCTCCTCTACATTTAGAAAGGTCATAACTGGCTAATTAACCCTACTGAATGCTTACTGTGTGCCAGTGGCTGCTCTCAGCACATTATGTATATCCTCCCAGCAATTCCATGAGGTAGTTGTTACCATTATCCTCAGTTTTATAAATGGAGAAACAGACATAGAGAATCTAACTAATTTGTTCAAGGTCAAGCAACCATCAATGGAAGGTGAGGATTCAAACAGATAATCTGGTGCCTGAGTCCTTGATCTTACCTGCTTTTTATGCTTTCTACATTTACTACTAAGAATCCTGTGTGCAGATCTGACACTGATCTGGGGATTTAGAGATGCAAAGAGTGATGACCTATTAGCTTAACAACTGGACATAACTATAAAATGTCATAGTATTAATTTGACTTTGGGCTATGCTTCCAAAGATGACTTTAAAAAATGAAGATATCAGTAATCGCACAGTACTAATGAATAATAACACTTTAATTTAGGAGTTCCTAACTAGGAACTAGGGTCTTTGGTGGATTCACAAACCCTTTGTGATTGTATGCCCACTGGGTGAAGATGTGAGAATGTGCATCTGAGCATTTTTCTAGGGAAAATGTTTCTGTCTTTAGTTAGATTCTTAAAGGAATACATGGCTTAATTAATGTCTAGAGCAGAGATGGGCAAACTTTTTCTTGGTAAAGGTTGAGATAAAAATATTTTAGGCTTTGTGGACCACAGGATATCTTTTGCAACCACTCAACTCTGCCATTGAAATGTGAAAGCAGCTGCAGGCAGTTCATAAAGGAATGAGTGTGGCTGTGTTCCAACAAAATTTTATTTATGAACATTTAAATGTAAATTTTATATAATTTTGATGTGCCACAAAATATCACTGTTCCTTTTGTTGTTTACCTTTGATTTGAATTAACAAGAAATGTTTTTAAAAAGGCTTTCTTAGCTCAGGGATCATAAAAACAAAGGTCATAATTTTCCTGCCCCTAGTCTAGAGCAAGTGATTCTTAGTGTAGAATCACGGGGATCATCTGGGAAGTTTCTGAAATGCAAATTGTCAGCCCTCTCTGCAGATCTACCGAATCAGAAACTCTGCTAAAGGACGAAGCAGTCTGTGTTTTAGAAGTCTTCTAGGTGAAACAGATCACACTAAAATACGAGAGCCACTGGTCTAGAGTCATGGCTCCAAACATTCAACTCATTCATTTCTTCCTTCATTCTTGCAACAAATGATTTTTTAAACTATTATTAAAAAAATAGCTCAGGACTGTGTGCGGGTTTATGATATAGACACATTGTGTCATGGAGTTTCAGTGTACAGATTCTTTTGTCACTCGAGCAATAAGCATAGTATCAGATAGGTAGTTTTACATTCTCTCCCTCCGCACTCAAGCAGGCTCCAGGGTTTAGTGTTCCCTTCTTTGTGTCCATGTGTACTCAGTGTTTAGCTCATACTCGTAAGTGCCAACATGCGGTGTCTGGTTTTCTGTTCCTGTGTCAGTTTACTTAGGATTATGGCCTCCAGCCCCATTCTTGTTGCTGCAAAGGACATAATCACATTCTTTTTATGGCTGCATAGTGTTCCATGGTGTATTTGGACCATATTTTCTTTATCCAATCTACTGTTGATAGGCATTTAGGTTGATTCTATGACTTTGCTGTTGTGAATAGCTCTGTGATGAACATGAGTGTGCATCTTTATGGTGGAAGAATTATACTTCTTTAGCGTATACCTAATAATGGGATTGCTCAATTAAATGGTACTTCTGTTTTAAGTTTTTTGAGAAATTGCCACACTGCTTTCCACAATGGCTATACTAATTTACATTTCCACCAGCACGATATAAGTGTTCTCTTTTCCTCTGTAACCTTGCCAACATCTGTTGTTTTTGACATTTTAATAACAGTTATTTTGACTGGAATGAGATGGTATCTCATTGTGGTTTTGATTTGTATTTCTCTAATGATTACTGATGTTGAGCAATACATTATTTTTGAATGGTTAATTATATTGCACCACAAATGAAAGTTGTACTATTTTTTTGTCTTCATAGATACAAAAATAGTCATCTCATAAAATAGGAGTTGAAAGCCTCCTGAAAATAACTTACTTTTTGAAATATATTTTCTACATAATCACATGATGGCCCTATACATATACACACATGCCTGAAACAAAATATCACTAAGTTATATGTACCCTCAATACATGTGATGCACCCTGATATTATGTTTTATTCTCTTTCTATCACTGATTTTACACTTCCACCACAAGATCACAACTTATAACTCAAAAGATACCACAATAAAATGTGCTCACCAGTGCGAATTCCTTGTTGAGAATCATCTGCTCTACTAAAGATGACTCATTGTGGAAGAGGTGGGGCTGCATGTGGCTCCACATGTGAGGAAACCACCAGAACTCATCCACAGACCGAAGTAAAAGGTCATCTCCTTCATCTTCCTCTTCAGTCCCTATAAAACACCAAGTTAAAAACAGCTTTAGTGAAAATATCTTACTATCCTAAAGGTTATTTTTGGCAGATTTATGTTATTTTTCATGCTGCTAATACATATATCCAATTCTGTGGACTTTTAAAATCAGAATAAAAGACCACAGTCTAAATTGAATCAAAGGCAAGGGGACTTGGGATTAGGATGGGGTGGGTTGGTGTGGCTGGAGCAGGTCAGACAGTTATTCGTTTTAGAATTTAAGGGTATTTTATACCCTAACATATATTTTATACCCTTACATGTATTTTATACTCTTATATTTTAAGGGTAATTTTCAAATAATTGAACATAGATTTTAACTCATAAAATCTGTTAATTTTTTTCAGATCAAATATCATATGCTTATTAAAGAAATGTGGAAAGCACAGACAAGTAGTATGTAAAGTCCAAAAAGAAAGACAAAAACAACCAAAAAACCTGTAAGACCGTCTTCTACAGCTAACCAGTAAAAACATTTCTGTATTATTTTCAAAAATCTTTTTCTACTTATATTTTAAAAGTTCAGCTCTTGCTGTATTAATATTTTTGCATGCTTATGTTTTTCACTTAATGTTATACATATCAAATTTCCATTTTAATATAAATATTTCATAAAAACTAAACAATGGATATGATAACTGTTTATAATATAAACATAACTTGAGAATTTAAAACTTGTATTACTTTCTCTTCTTCTTTTGAGAAAATTTGTTAACAGCACCCAATACATAAGAAATAAAAACAAAAAACATTGTTATGCCACAGTTAAGAAAAAAAAAAAACTTCTAAGAGAATTAATTATATTGCAGCTATCCAAGAATATCCACAAATGAAATGATAGGGTTTTCGTATGATTTTATACAATTTTACTATATACAGCTCAATTTACAAATGTTGTGAATCAATAATATAAGAATTAATTCCTGCTTGCTCTCTTAACTATACAAGTAAAGTAAAACAGTAAGTCCTGGCTTATACTGTGGAGTGTATTATTTGGTTTACTCTTTCATAAAAGGGTATGTTTTTGCTTGTTTGTTTGTTTGTTTGTTTGTTTGTTTTTGAGACCGAGTCTCCCTCTGTCGCCCAGGCTGCAGTGCAGTGGCGCGATCTCCACTCACTGCAAGCTCCGCCCCCCGGGTTCACGCCATTCTCCTGCCTCAGCCTCCCCAGTAGCTGGGACTACAGGCGCCCGCCACCGCGCCCGGCTAATTTTTGTATTTTTTTTTTTTGTAGAGACGGGGTTTCACCGTGTTAGCCAGGATGGTCTCGATCTCCTGACCTCGTGATCCGCCGGTCTCGGCCTCCCAAAGTGCTGGGATTACAGGCAAAGAGTATGTCTTACAGATGTTTGTTTGTTTGTTTGTTTGTTTTACTTAAATGCAGGGAATAAATATTAAAGATGGTTATAAGGGTTTTCTCTGAATGTTCCGTGTGTGTATCCTAAAACAAAGATTTCCATGGCGATGAAAGTAGTACCATGAAAGGATTAAAGCATGTATTTGGTGTCATTCAGTACTTGGAGCAGAGTCCCTAGTTTTGCTACTTGATTAACTATATGATCTCGGACAAGTTAACTTCTCCAGATCTTAGTTCCCTGATTTAAAATGGGATTATAAATACTTATGTTACAAGGTCTTAGTGAAGAGCTGATGAGATCAATTTATTAAAGCACTTAATATTGTGACTTGCAAATAGTAAGCACTTTTCGAATATTAGGATCTCCTTAAAAATTCCATCTACTGCTTTATACTTGCAGCGTTTTGAATTTGCATGTGTTCACACTGTTTTAGAAACTTTGCCTACCTAAATTATAAATTTCTTAAAGGCAGGTACTGAATCCCTTTACCTTGTACTGTAACATGCCACTTCCCTAAAGCAGTGAATAAATGAATAATTTAATTTAGTCTATATTTAACAAAGGCAGTGGATTTAGCAGCTTCACATAACCACCAAAGTATATGGCGACTTATTTCTTTTATGTATATTCACTGTTCCTGGAATACAGTTCGTAATTCATAATCTTCAAAAGGTATAAGGACCTTCAGGTTTAATTAGGGTTTTGGCACCTTCGATGCTACTACACAGAGTAAAGAAATTCTATTTCTATCAGAAATTTAGAAAGTAATGAAGTCCTATAATTAAGATGAGCAGAAGAATTCTTAATTTTTGTTGTTAGCTAACAGTGTTAGTATTACAGACTCATAATTCATTGACTTTTGTTAATATATTAAGAATATAAAAAAAGGATGAGTTCGTGTCCTTTGTAGGGACATGGATGCGGCTGGAAACCACCATTCTCAGCAAACTATCGCAAGAACAGAAAACCAAACACTGCATATTCTCACTCATAGGTGGGAATTGAGCAATGAGAACTCTTGGACACAGGAAGGGGAACATCACACACTGGGGCCTATTGTGGGGTGCGGGGAGTGGAGAGGGATAGCGTTAGGAGATATACCTAATGTAAATGATGAGTTAATGGGTGCAGCACACCAACATGGCACATGTATACATATGTAACAAACCTGCGTGTTGTGCACATGTACCCTAGAACATAAAGTATGATAAAGAAGAAGAAGAAGAAGAAGAGAACAAAACTACAGACACCTCATCTGGCGCTTAAGAGACTGTGCTCAATGTATGTTTATTCCATCACTGTTCACAATAGCAAAGACTTGGAATCAACCCAAATGTCCACTAATGATAGATTGGATAAAGAAAATGTGGCACATATACACCATGGAATAATATGCAGCCGTAAAAAAGAATGAGTTCATGTCCTTTTCTGGGACATGAACGAAGCTGGAAACCATCGTTCTCAGCAAACTATCACAAGAACAGAAAACCAAACACCGCATGTTCTCACTCACAAGTGGGAGTTGAACAATGAGAACACATGGACACAGGGAGGGGAATATCACACACCAGGGCCTGTTGGGGGTGAGGGGCAAGCGGAGGGATAGCATTAGGAGAAATATCTAATGTAGATGACAGGTTGATGGGTCCAGCAAACCACCACGTCACGTGTGTATACCTATGTAACAAACCTACAAGTTCTGCACATGTATCCCAGAATTTAAAGTATAATTTAAAAAAAAAAGAGAGAAGAGGCTGTGCTCTATGCTCCCCCCCCCAAAAAAAGAATATGAAATATTAAAATTCAAATGAGTAAAAGTTTATCACTTCCTCAGATGAGGTGTTTATATTAACGATGTTTCATGTTTCTCATGGTTATATTTTAGCAAACTGAGACATAGATTAGAAAGAGTTACATTATGTCACATATGACAAAAGAATTGATAGTTCTCCCACCCTCCTGGAATTATCTTGTTGTGCTTTGAATACAGAATGTTTGAAAAATGCTTCCATACATTTTAAACTCTGCTGATCATTACTGCAAGTGGCAGGAAGCACATAATGCACACTTGACCAGGTAGGAGGAGGTCAATTATTCAATTTAAAGAAAATTTTGTGGACTATTGATAGAAACAGATGCATGGCTGATCATAAAATCTTAGCAATTTTTATATTAGAGGTTATGTTAATTTATAAACACCCTCAAAAAGTCTGAGAGTAACGTTTAAAACTTTCCTTCTGTTTGCATCATGGATTAATTTTTGTCAGCTTTTCTCTCGTTTTATGCTGGTCATATAATTCAAAGCCACATGAGGCAAACCTTTGACACTGGAAACAGCTTAATAAAAAATATGATACTAAGCCATACTGAGGGACAGCAGCAGAATCTCAAATGATTTTAAATCTAACTAGATGAAAGTATTACATTTTGGACTTCCTGTAAACATTTATTTTTCTGTACCTGATATATACTTAAATTAGATGTGGAACTATCATTTATGGTTTATATGTGACCAGATTAGCACAACTTAGAGACCATTAAAATATCTGTGCTCAAATTAAACCTTTCACTTCTAATCTGATCTAGATCCTGGTCTAGACAATTATTAATGGAAAGATATATTTTGTTCTTATTAAATTTTTTTTTATATTTCTGATTAACAATGAATAAAAAATGTTTTAATTCAGAAGCAAAATACATGAAGAGTTTGTTTCTTTACTATCACTTTTGGAGAATCTGTGTTATGAGATAAAAGTATGCTTCTAAAATTTCTTTAAGTCTGCCAAAATAAGAATAATTTAGCAAGACCTATAGGTTAATTTCCTTAAAAGTACAGTTATTACATTAAAATAAGATATATATAATTTTAGTGTATGTATTTTCTCTTTTGTAAAAATTTCTACCTTATATTTGTGTAATTTGTATACAATATTATAATTTCTAAATGGTGAGATATTTTCTAATTTTCCTTGTACATTGAACCTAGCATGATTCCATATATGTGGACATAGAATAAAGCACTTTTAAATATTACATTAAATATAAAGAACTGTGGGATGATAAACATTGATTAAAAGCTACCTATAGTTCCAAAATTAGAAAATAGTGCCATATGAATTGTCTACTATTTACTTTTTGATAATATTTGAATGTTATATGTTATTTGAATGTTATTTGAATGTTAGCCGGGCGCGGTGGCTCAAGCCTGTAATCGCAGCACTTTGGGAGGCCGAGACGGGCGGATCACGAGGTCAGGAGATCGAGACCATCCTGGTTAACATGGTGAAACCCCGTCTCTACTAAAAAATACAAAAAACTAGCTGGGCGAGGTGGCGGGCGCCTGTAGTCCCAGCTACTCGGGAGGCTGAGGCAGGAGAATGGCGTGAACCCGGGAGGCGGAGCTTGCAGTGAGCTGAGATCCGGCCACTGCACTCCAGCCTGGGTGACAGAGCGAGACTCCGTCTCAAAAAAAAAAAAAAAAAAAAAAAGAAAATAATTTTAAAATTAATAATAAACGTTTACATAGCACTTGTAACATGCTAGGCATTCCCCCTAATAAAAGAGATATTATTATCCCCATTTGGTAGATATATAAACTGAGGCACAGAAAATTTAAGTAAACTGTATTCAAATAGCTGGCAAAATATCAGAATCTGGATTTGAACATAAAGTTTATTACCAGTATCTGGTCTTTCAACTAATACTCTACACAGAAAAGCAAAAGAAACAAACAAACAAAATCACAAAAGAGGAAAGAATGTAACACTTTGCTTACTGTCATACTTGAAAGTTAATGATTTTATAGAAAATGCTATTTTTTCATAAAATAATATCTCATGGAAAAGACCAATGTTAATTCAGTTTGCAAACATTATTCATGAATTAATTATTGATAAGGTCAATTCCAAAGAACAGCAATGATTGTCACCAAAAATCGTGTCCCTCTCAAAGTACAGTGGGTAACTCCTTTTTCAAAGAAGCCATCTGAATACTATAATGTCTCCATTTCTCAATTAAGCTTTTGTTATGCAATTCTATTCAAGCTCTAAATATTTCCAGACTAAGATATTTCATTCTCAACTCCATGCTTTTGTTTTTTTTTTTCCATTTAATCTGCACTATGTCCTTCCTCTTTCAATTTGGCACCTGTGGGTGAATGACTTTAGGAAAAGCTTAGTGGTATGCCCTTTGGGGTGAGATTGTTTTTAGCATGTGAAGGACAGAGAAACTGAACAGGAAAGAATATATGATAAATACAAATAAGTGAAGCAGTCTAAGAAATGCAGAATCAATCATTATTACACTGGGCATATGTGATTAAATGTCTTCAAAACAATGAGGCTCATCCATCAGCATCCTCACGCATTGGGAAATCAGATCATTAGAGAACAGAGACAATCAATCTGACAAGGCCATCTCCTCATGGTTACACATCACAGCCAAGTGCACAGATAAGAAATGCACCTCCTTGATTTGCAATTGTTTTTTCTATAATGTGAAATTTCCATATAGAAATGTGACAAGATAGGGATGAGACACGTCTTTCTGATATCTAAAAAGGTATCACTGTTGTGTAACTCAGCTCCAGAAGAAACTTTGATATCCCTAAGTGCATTAATAAGTATTCAATATAATTATGATGGCACTTGAAATACATTATAGGGGCATTTCAATGATCCTGCAAATGAAGTAAATATGTCAATTAAATAAAAATGACATATTTATGTGAAATAAATTAAACTTCTAAAATTTATAAATTTATAAATATTGCTTATTCTCTAAAGTGTACTATCACCACAGTATTACAGCACAAACTATTCTATTATTTTTGTTATACTGGTTCCAACACACAGAGTCAATAATGTCTGCTTAAAAGATATAATTAAAATACATCTTTCTTTTTTGCTGTTTTTCTTCAATAACTATTCCTGTGATACTGACTAGTATGCTGCTCATTTCCCAGTGGTTGTGTACTCTGTGCATGTTCAGTGTTTTAAAGAAGAAATGGGAAGTGGTATAACCTCTATCAACATTAATTTTGCAAATGTCTGGCACATTTAATAGGTCTGAGTATGAAAAGTAAATAAAAACTGAGGCAGTTATCCAGGTACATTTCAGTCAAAAGAATGACTTTACTTAACAATCTACAGCTATTTAAGACAAAATAGTATTGCGTGTGAACTCCAAATAATCCCATAATTTGTCCCCCTGCATGAGTAGACATAGCCTTTAAAGCTATCTGCTTTATAACTTGATAGTCAGAGCTTCTTCGGTCTGAAATCATTTCTTGAGGGAGCTTTTGAAAAAGATTTACAAAACCATGTCTATTTTCAAAATTGTAAGCTGAAATTGCTTTGCCTGTGCAGATATGATGACCCAAATCTCTTTCTGCAAAATATCCTTTTAAAATATGCAATCATTTGATTTATCAACTGGCATACATACTAATTTTCCTTCTATTACTTTAAGCAGATTTACATGTTTCAAAGCAGGAAAAAAAAAGCATCACGGAAAAGCCAATAAGACATTGTTATTTCAACATTCTAACAAACCATATTGAGCTTTTACATTAAAAAGCCTCGTTTAGTAAACAAGATATTTATGAAAACTAAAGACTACCTTTGAATAGAATATTTTAATGAGTCAATAAATTGCATACATGTGTACAGAATAAATACCGTGAAATGTTTTCTCAAAGACGCTGTGAAACAACAGTGCAAAGTTCTAAACAAAGCATTTAGTTCACAGCATGGATGCACAAATAGAAGCAGATTACAGGTATTCCCCTAATACAGGCCCCAACACATAGTTTAGTACTCTTTTTGTCAAAGACAAACGATTTTGTTAACATAGTTTTCTCTAAAATGGTGCCAGTTATTTCAATGCTACTATTCAGAAAATAAAAGTCAGCAGTTTGGAGGTGAGGGTAGGTAAATAAGGAATATCAGAACACAGTAGCGCATAAATAACAATCACATTTTGAGAATTTATTGAGAGGGTGAGACTGCACAGAAGTACAGTTGTGGCTGGATAGAGATGGAAAGAAATACAAGTCTAATTGTGATGGTTTTAGTCTATATTAGGCCAAATTAGTGGTAATATTGTTTTAGGGAAAAAATCCTGCAAGGAAAGGTAAACTAACAAGATGACCCTTAGAGTCTGTTACGTTTCATTGAGACCATAAAGTTTCTCTCTATCATCAGATGTTTTCCAAAGGAAAATAATACGTACAAAAATATCTACATCAACTATTTGATGATTTTAAAATTCTGTCGATTATTATTATTAGTATTTTAATTATCATTATTACTATGCCTTCTACCCATACTGGGCTGAGAAACAAGATGCACAGTCATACTCAGTACAGTGCTTATGCTTTCTATTTTTAAAAAAATGAGTTGAAAACATCAATTCTCTTTCTCTTTTGCCCTTGATTTTAACAGTATTTGCCAAAGTAAATATGCTCATTGATTTTGGATTTGGCTACTCAAATAATGTGCCCAAGTTTTTCCCATAATCAATCTAGAGAATCTATTTCTACCACTTATGGATCATTAAAAATTTTATTTCCTATTTATATGTAGCTGCCTGAGAACACAAAGCTCCTTCTTACCTGTGTGGTAAAACTTCCCTGAAAATCCAAGGTTGAAGGTAAAATTTGCAACCTGAGTGCGCAGTAAATTTTGAGTCTCTAGTAATGCCTGAAATAAATAAGAAATTAACATGATTTTAGAAAAATGAATATGAAGTTTTGGGATGCCTCTTTTGCAAATGTGTATGCATGAGTAAAACAAAATGATATGAGCTTTCTTGTTTTTTATGGGTACTGTTATGTAGTATTCATATTTCAGGTATTGTAATTATTATTGTCATTATTTTTATTGAAGGTCACCATATTATGAAATAGCTAAGTCCTAAGCACATTGTGCATTGCTGAGAGGCAATTGTCCAACTCCACAGCACTGAAATCATTTTTCATTTCTGTGTGAGACATTTCTTGAACTTTGGATTATTATATTTCCTTTATGTGATGAAAATTTTTCAGAATTATTGAATGCAGACAAGTCCTGTTTTCTTGGGAAGCAATAGGAGGAGAACTTTTGTTTGAACGCAATTTAGTATTGTTTTAATTTAACTGGGCTACCATCCTCATCATGTTTAAAGGCATAATTATTAAATTGAAAGTTTGGGTTTTACCTTACAAACTAAAGAGCAATGTATACTTTATAGGACATTGCTTGCAAATCTAATTATGAAAAAGGGAAGAACACGTAAAAATAGATACCCTTTTTTGTTACTAATTCCATAACAGAAATTCTCTAAATGTGACAAACATTTCCCTAGGTTCTAGATTTGGAATTATACTATGTTAAAGTCTGGTTTGTGGACAGGGGAATAACACACTGCTAATAACGACACATCATTAGTTACGTAAATTTGTTGCCAATCCTTTCACTGCCATTACTCCTATGTCAAAATATGTAGCATAATTCAGAATTCTTATATCCTTGGGCTTTTTAGTTTGCTTACTGGTCTGCATATTGATTCAGAATGCTTTTTTTATTTTTAATGAATTTTTAAATAGGACAGACTTTGTTCTGATTAAAATGAGAAGCTAATTTCAAACGAGAGATATTAATAAGACTGATTTTTGATTACTTCTATTCATCTGTTAAGGAGACTAAGGAGTCAGAGGCTTAAACAATTTTTTTTTTTCCATTAGTCATGGTGGCTAAGCATTTGCTTCAAAGACTTGTGAACCTAACTCTTTATTCCTTTACAATGAAAGGAGTCTCCTGCACATTAGTTTGATTTAAAAAAATGACTAAGTAACTAAAATGTTGATAAAATATATAGTCAATAGTTATTCAAGACCACAATTAGACTGGGTGTTATCATGTTCAACCTTATTAAATATTATTAACTAAGTAGACAAAGGCAAAAATAGAACCGCTAGCTTAACTCAGTTCTACAAAATATTAAAATACATTTCTCAGAGAGATTAAACTAAATATTAAAAACAGTTGAGATAAAAAGTGTATTGAACTAGTTGAACATATTGGTAAAACCTTTGGAATACAGCCGTAAAATAAGAACATTATGCATTATTTCCCTTAGTGAGTTCCCTTTTCTGACTTTTTTTGGCTGTATTCCATGCATAATTTCTGAGTCTCCTTATCTTGATTTTTAAAAAAATTTCTCCCATTTGCTATTCCCCTCACCACTCCAATTTCATCCACTTAGCTTTCTTCCTCTAAGTTCTTGAAGTCATTCATTTTTCTGCATTTATGTATCTGTGAAATGGGGTACTTTTGAATACTTATTTTATACTATTATTATGAGAATTACATTGGATAAGGCATGCAAATTGTTTAGCTAAGTGTCTGGCAAGTAGCGTGAGCTCAATAAATACTATTACTGACAACTGAGTCTATCATTCTCTCTCCATCAGTTAGGTACCCTTGGTGCCTCCAACACACATTGCTATTTCCTTCAATCACCATGTACTCTGGTTAAACTTAACTCTCTCCCACCTCCTACATTTCCCCACGCCATTTCTCTCTTTATTCTCTTTACCTAGAAAGCCTCCCCAGCTCCCAATCCCATTTCCCAAATCCCACTCATTCTTTATATCTCCACCCAAATGCCAATTTTTTGTATAAAGCCTCCTCTAGTACATCAAAGTAGATTTCTAAATTATTTTCTTAAGACTTGCATCATTTCTGACTTTATTGCATCCATGCTGTATCTTATGATTTCCTTTAGTATATGCCCCTGAAGTTCCATCAAACCTTACTCATTTTCATGTATCTCGTTACTTTTTTTTTTTTGCATTTAATAACATGATATACATGAAAATGAGTAAGTTTGATGTATTCAAAGTATAATAAATGTACATACTAATACACGGCAATAATTGGATTAGTTTCATTTATTTTTAGTTTTTAATTTTTATCAGTAACATTTTTCCAGTGGTAACATGATGAACATAGTTCATGGGCCATACCACAAGATGATATCAGAACAGTATAGACAGAATCTAGCATTTCACCAGGATGTTTTATAACACAGATGTTTTATAGCTTTGTGTCATAGATCTCCAAAGCAAGTTCAGAGAGGCAAAGACAGATGGGGGGCTAGTTAGCTATATGAAGAACTTAACAGACTTTTTCATTGTTGAAAAAAAAAATAGAGTTGTCTAGTCATGGCCTCCTAACACGTAGTCTGGATTAATGAGGTAGTAAAAATGACAAATGCTATAAATAAAAACAAAACAAACAAACAAACAAAAAGAAGCAAATCTTAAGAAGTTTTCAAGCCTTCCTTGTTTAGTACAAGCAAATGTTCTTTAGTTTTCAAACTTCAGAGAAGTTTTCATGCTTTTCAATGACAAAGGAAAAATAACAACGAATAAAATGATTCAAACTAAAAAAAATCAGAAATAAATTTAAGAGAAAAGTGCTAAACCATACAAATTAAGAAGAAAAGTAGAAAGAAGAAAGAATTCAAATATAGGAAAAAAGTAAAATGTCAGAAGAAATATTAGGGCAAGAATAATATGGATATAAATTTAAGAATACATTAAGTACAAATTTAACTTATTCTTTTAAAACCCCTTGATTTTTAAAACCCATTATTTTGGAAAAACTTGTTAATGAGCTAGAAATAGAGTGTCTCAATTTAGAATACATACAAAATAGTAAAGCTCAGGAAATATACTTTTTTCTACCTGAATATTTTGTGTGGGAACTTTGGCTTTTGAAAATATATAATAAAATGTGGCTGGGCGCGACGGCTCATGACTATAATCAATCTCAGCACTTTGGGAGGCCAAGGCAGGTGGATCACTTGAGGTCAGAAGTTCAAGATCAGCCTGGCCAACATGATGAAACCCCTTCTCTACTAATAATACAAAAATTAGATGGACGTGATGGTGCATGCCTATAATCCCAGCCACTCGGGAGGCTGATGCAGGAGAATCACTTAAACCTGGGAGGTGGAGGTTGCAGTTAGCCGAGGTTGCGCCATAGCACTCCAGTCTGGGAGACAAGAGCAAAACTCCATCTCAAAAAATAAATAAATAAAATAAAATAAAAATAATAAAATATGTATAGAGTTTTGACAATATACATTATTTATTTAATATTTTGCATGATATAATAAACAACATAAATGACTTTGAAATTTTTTCTTTTACTGTTTATGAAGAACTCACTAAGTTGATTGCATATTAAAGAGAATAAATATGTAACTTACTTATAAAAATGAATAGTTTATTATTTTAATAAACATTACTTCCATTAATTCAATATCCTCCTAATAAATTTCTCAATATTGAAGAAAGCAAGTCCAGGCTGATTGTGGTGGCTTATGTCTATATTACTTTGGGAGGCTGAACTGGGAGGATTGCTTGAGCTCAGGAGTCAAAGCCAGCCTGGGCAACATGGTGAAACTCCTTCTCTACAAAAGAATATAAAAATTAGCCTGGCATGGTGGGGTGTGCAATGTGCCTGTAGTCTCAACTACTTCCAGGGTGAGAGGATCACTTTAGCCCCAGAGGTTGAGACTGCAGTGAGCCATGTTCATGCCACTCCACTTTGACTGACAAAGTGAGAGAAAGAGAGGAAGGAAGGAAGGAAGGAAGGAAGGAAGGAAGGAAGGAAGGAAGGAAGGAAGGAAGGAAGGAAGGAAGGAAGGAAGGAAGGAGAATGAGAGTCCAACTTCGCCCCTATATAGCTGCATACTGTTTGATAAAGCAGCAATGGTATTCAAACTTTATTGTGTATACAATTTTCTAGAGAAAATTGATAAAATTGTCAATTCTGGGGCCCACTTTAGGAAATACTGATTTTGTCTGTCATAGTGCCTAGAAATGTGCACTTCATCATATACTCCAGTTGGTTCTAATAAATGTCAAGCAATTATTTTCAAGTTGCCCACATGAAATGAATCACCAGCATGTTTGTAAAGTATCTACTCCCAGGCTTATCCTCTGGGGATTCTGAATTGGAAACTATAAGATGAAAACTAAAAATCTGTTTTTAACAGTGATTTTTACAGTTTCAATCTGGAGATTATCACCATTAGGATACTAGTGTCCTAACAATATTGAGTTAGTATATTATTTATATTAATTTCAAGGTGTTATGCATATTTCTTAAACCATTCTGATACTAGGTTGTTACTTTAAGGTTAACCCTTTCTCTAAGTGTACCTAATAATTCATGTACATATTCACATTTTGATATAGTCTTTGATATGGTTTGGCTCTGTATCCCAACCCAAATCTCATGTCAAATTGTAATTCCCACATGTTGAAGGTGGGGCTTGGTGGGAGGTGATTGGATCCTGAGGGTGGTTTCTAATGGTTTAGCACCATCTCCCTAGTGCTATCTCATGACAGAGTTCTCATGGGATCTGGTTGTTTCAAAGTGTGTGGCACTTACCTCCAACACACTCTCTCTCTTCCTGTGAGTCAATTAAACTTCTTTTCTTTATAAATGATTCAGTCTCAAGTATGTCTTTATAGCAGTGTGAGAATGGACCAATACAGAAAATTGGTATTGGGAGTGGGGCACTGCCATAATGACACCTGAAAATGTGGAAGCAACTTTGGAACTGGGTAATGGGCAGAGGATGGAACAGTTTGAAGGGTTCAGAAGAAGACAGGAAGATGTGGGAATGGTTGGAACTTCCTAGAGACTTGTTGAAAGGTTGTGACCAAAATGCTGATAGCGATATGGACAATGAAGTCCAGGCTGAGGTGGTCTCAGAGGGACATGGGGAACTTATTGGGAACTACAGCAAAGGTCACTCTTGCTAAGTTTTAGCAAAGAGACTGGAAGTATTTTGCCCCTGCTCTAAAAATCTGTGAAACTTTGAACTTGAGAGAGATGATTAAGGGGATCTGGCAGAAGAAATTTCTAAGTAGCAAAGTGTTGAAGATACGACCTGGCCCTTCCTAAAAGCCTAACTCATTTGCATAAAGAAAGATACTGTCTGAAATGGAAACTTATATTTAAAAAGGAAGCAGAGCATAAAAGTTTGAAAAAATTGCAGCCTGACCATATAGTAGAAAAGAAAAATCCATTTTCTGGGGAGGAATTCAAGCCCCAGCCAGCTGCAAACACTTGCTTAAGTCAAGAGGAGCCAAATGTTAATCGCCAAGACCATGGAGAAAGTGTCTCCAGGGCATTTCAGAGACCTTCACAGCAGCCCCTCCCATCACAGACCCAGACGCCTCAGAGAGAAAAAATGGTTTCTTGCGCCAAGTTCATGGCCCAGCTTCTCTGTGCAGCCTGGGGATATGGTGCCCTGCATCCCAGTCACTCCAGCTCCAGCCATGGCTAAAAGGGGCCAAGGTACATCTCACGTTGTGGCTTCAGAGGGTGCAAGCTCCAAGCCTTGGTGGCTTCCACGTGGTGTTGGGCCTGCAGGTGGGAAGGAGGTAAGAGTTGAGATTTGGGAACCTTCACCTAGATTTCAGAGGATGTATTGAAATTCCTGGATATTCAGGGAAAATATGCTGCAGGGGCAGAGCCCTCATGGAGAATTTCTACCAGGGCAGTGCAGAGGGGAAATGTGGGGTTGAAACACCCATACCGAATCCCCACTGGGTCACTGCCTAGTGGAGCTGTGAGAAGAGGGAGACCATCCACCAGACCACAGAATGGCATATCCACTGACCAGCTTGCACTGTGTGCCTGGAAAGTGCAAACTGTCAATGCCAACCTGTGAAAGCAGCCATGGGGGCTGTACCCTGAAAAGCCACAGGGCAGAGTTGCCCAAGGCCTTGGGAGTCCAGCCCTTGCATCAGCGTGCCCTGGATGTGAGACCTGAAGTCGAAGAAGATTATTTTGGAGTTTTAGGATTTAATGACTGTCCTGCTGTGTTTCAGACTTGCATAGGGCGTGTAGCCCCTTTGTTTTGGTCAATTTCTCCTATTTGGAATGGGAGCATTTACCAAATGCCTTTACCTGCATTGTGTCTTGGAAGTAACTCACTTGTTTTTTATTTTACAGGCTCATAGGCAGAAGGAACTTACTTTGTCTCAGATGATAATTTGGACTTGGACTTTTGGGTTAATGCTGGAATGAGTTAAGACTTAGGGGAACTGTTGGGAAGGCATGACTGTATTTTGAAATGTGAGAAGGACATGAGATTTTGGAGGGGCCAGGGGCAGAATGGTATGGTTGGGCTCTGTGTCCCCACCCAAATCTCATGTCAAATTATAATCCTCACATGTGGTATGTGGGGCCTGGTTGGAGGCGATTGGATCATGAGGGTGGTTTCTAATGGTATAGCACTATCCCCCGAGTGCTGTCTTGTGAAAGAGTTCTCACAAGTCTGGTTGTTTAAAAGTATGTGGCACTTTCCCTTGCACTCTTTCTTTCTTCCTCCTCTCACCAAGTAAGATGTGCCTTGCTTTCCCTTTGCCTTCCACCATGATTTTAAGTTTCCTGAGGTCTTCCCAGCCATGTAGAACTGTGAGTGAATTAAACTTCTCTCTTCTAAATTATTCAGTCTTGGGTATGTCTTTATAACCGTGTGAGAACAAACTACTACAGTCTTTTTAAAATTAATTAGTTAATTAATTTATTTATTGAGACGGAGTCTCACTTTGGTTGATGGAGTCGCCCAGGCTGGAGTACAGTGGCATGACCTCGGCTCACTGCAACATCCGCCTCCCTCCAACTGATTTTTCTGCCTCAGCCTCCTGAGTAGCTGGGACTACAGGCACCCACCACCAGGCCAGGCTAGTTTTTGTATTTTTAGTAGAGATGGGCTTTCACCATATTGGCCAGCCTGGTCTTGAACTCCTGACCTTGTGATCCACCTGCATCGGCATCCCAAAGTGCTGGGATTACAGGCATGACCAATGGCGCCAGGCCTAATACAGTCTTATATTTTCAAAATTTCAAAACAGCTACCTCAGAGTGATAGTGTTTGTTTTATACTGTCTTTTATTGTACTTAATAGTTCAATAAAAAAGGTGTCTTATTTATCTTAACTAGATTCTGATATGGGAATCAGAAGAGATAACTTATATTTATATTTTCCAGGTAAAAAATATTGCTTTATGGAAAGATTAAATAGTCCACCCAGGTAACACAAGAAGGCGGCCAAAATTGACCATGCCTGCCTTAAAACTCAGTCTAACCTTAGTAACCTCATGTTCCAATATAGCAAGTTTGTGTGGACCTACCTCGATAAAATGGAGTTGGGATTCCATAAACTTTTGCACAGATACTCTTTGTCAATGTACAAATGAAGATGAATAGGGCTGACCCAGGACGAAAGTATCAAGCTTTGGAAATTTGCATTTTATAGCTCTACCTTTCTTCTTACTTATCTCTATCTCATTTCTTTCTTTCTTTCTTTGTTTTTTTTTTTTTTATTTTTATTTTTTGATAAACTGTTACTGCTACTCAAGGAGGAATTTGCTATAATGTATACACTAACAAAAAACTTATACCAACATACCAAGTTTTCTACGTAATTTCATGTTAAACGGTTTAGCTCAGATTGTGAAATGGAGAAGTTAATTAATTAAAAATGAGTGAATGCCTCTGATAACAATACTGAACAAGTGTAAGGGTATTTATGGGGAGAAAGGTTGAACCGTAGGGATCCTACTTCTGAAATCACACTCAATTTGAAAAAAACCTAGTGAGCCAAAGAACAGCTTGACGTTTCAGAGCAATTTTTTCTTTCCTCTTTCAACCCATCACTTGAGTATTTCATTGCCATTTTTCTTTTTTGGTCTGTCTCCAGGAAGACAGGAATCTAAAAGCTCACTCTCTTTGGGCACTCTTCCCTCCTTTTGCCATCATTCTTTTATTCAAACAATATTAATTGGACTGCTATGTTTTAGGTACTCTTCTAGGTACTCAGGATAGAGTGGAGAATGGCAAAAATAATATCTAATATTATCAAGCTTTTGCTATGTGTTAGGTGATGAGAAACATTCTATTTATTTAAATCTTCCAATGATCTTTTTATTAATCCTATCTTACAACTGGAAAAAATAATGTACAGAGAGGCTACATAATTTATGCTAGGTATGGAGTTAGAAAGTACCTGATAAACAAAACTGGTTAGTTTTCTGTCTTTTGATGGAACCTACATTCTTTTTAGGCACACGGGGGATACACATACCAAATCAATCAAATAATTGTTTAATTACAAATTGTTACTAGTGTTGTAAAATTAATTTTAGTACCTTGCTATTATTGAAACAAACACAGAGTATCTATGTTTCAACAGGGTAGACAATGAGATCAATAAAGTCCACCCTGGAAAAGTGGCAGGCCATTTTGTTGATGCATGGAAAATAACAGACCAGTTATGCCTAAAACGGGACCTGGGGAGTCTGCTCCAAACAAAGAGACCAATGAGAACAGATCTTAGGGTCAGAAAAGAACTTAGTGTCGTTACTTTCAAAACTTTGTTACACAGGATTGGAGGGTAAGTTTCAGGAACTAACTGCACAAAACATGTATATATATGGGTAAGGGTACTGATCTCATTGCATAAGGAGTATTTTTTGAATACTGGAAGTTTAAACATTGATACTGATTAAACATAATAGCAAAGAAAATAAAAAAATTAAAAATTGACTTGACCTTATAAAATAATATTAAATCAAGTCACGTATGTGAAGAGTTTGCATTTTCTGCCTGATTATCAAAGAACACAATGAAGGTTATATAAATCATTAAACTGAAGTGTGTTCATAGTGTTGTAAATTATATTTTATTGCATCAGCAAAACACTCCATGTGTCTTTGACCCCTTTCCTAGTAGATGTGAGTGGATGTGTCTTGTCCCCTAAACGTTGTTACTGGAGAGTGTCCTGGGCATCTCCTTTCCACAGAATTATAAGCCACTGATTTTAGTCCATTCTGAAAGTGTGTGAGACGAGCTTCTGCTTCTGTATTCTGATTGGCACTCTGGCTGTTTTCCTGAGATCAGAAAATTTCCTTAAGAATGGTGAAATACTTTTCGGTTCTTATGAGTTCTAATCTCTCTTTCAATTGAATCTTATTTCAGTTCATGAAGATCATCTCAAACTATGACTGTGCCCTGCACTCTTTTCCTCTGGTTTCTATGTTTCCCATCCTCTACTGAATTGATTGGAATTTTGAATCAAGTAAGTATATTTGAATCAGATGTGATCTCATTATGACCCTTCAAATGGTATCATTTAGGGCATTGGCGTTTTTGTTTATAATTTAGTTCCTCTAAGCCTGGTATCCAATTATATATATTTTTAATATACTATTCCTATAAGCTCTTGCTCTCAAGTCTCCATTACAACTTACAAATTTTTTTTTCTCTTGTAAAAAGATAAATATATATTTTAACTTCAGAGATCATTGTTTGTGTGGCATAATTATTTCCTTAAAAGTTTCTTATAAGATAATAACAAAAATGACTCATAGTTCCTAAAGCCAAAGTATTTAAATATGTCATAGAGTAATAGTAGGGTAGAACTCAAACTAGTTAGGATTTCTTTGAAAATAGCGGAATGAATTCGTTAGTCAGTCATTTTAACCTCAATGACTTAAAAATGGCTTTAGGAATAATATGAAATAAAATAGCCAAAACTAACATACATATATATGTATGATAAAAACAAAATAATAAAGTCAAAATCTTTTTTGGGTCAGAGTGGGAGACAAGGATTTTATAACACAAAATATCCCCAAGAATTATCAGAAAGGATGTGAGAACTCGGTCCAAGTCCTCTTTGCATTTGCTTGGAACTTTGAAATGTAACTTGAATCCCTCTGCAAAATCCTGGCTTTTGTGTTGGAAGGCCAGCTTAATGGAGTTACTTTGTATTGCATGTGGAAGCTCCAGAGCAGGTACAGATTTGGTTACCACTGTCAGAAACGGCTTAAGATCTGCAGAATGTGGATGTGTGAGCCACCTTCTTTTTCAAGTCATCATGAACGATTTCATTGTGTAAAAAGAGACAACCAGTGAAAGAGAAATATTTACCACAGACAAGTGGTAAACCAAACTATGATCCATGGGTCGCTATAAATTTGGGTCTATAAAATTTAATGTCTGTGAACAAATAATTGCATCTTCAAAAGGTTTAGGAAACAGTCTGTATCATACACCACTAGAGAGGGTCTCAGCCCACGTTAACATACTGAAGTCCTTCGGTAGGAAAATCTTGCACTTAATGTATCTTATCTTTTACCTCAAATAATCAGCCAGAAACACCCACCTCCACTTGACTGAGTTTGCAATTTGCTTATTCAGGAAAAAACATAAAGTGAATGGCTAATCATGGGAAAGTGGAGATGTCTTTTGGGGTCATGACCTCCTCTATTGAATATAGTTTCCTACTTATTATGCAATGCAAATGAAAAATGTAATAGCTGTGATTTTATATGAAATGTGATTCTGAATATGCATGCAGTCAAAGAATCACATTAACTCTCTGCAAGTGATCTGTACAAAGGCGTGTTTTTCCATTATTCCAGGATTTGCTATCCTTAAAGAGCTTCAGATAAAGATAAATTCCTTTATATTATGGAATTCTGAAAATATATTTAGAATTAACAATTATAATGCTGATAAATATTATGGTATATTTCTTGGAGCATCTTATTCTTGCTGAGAAATTATGAAAAACAACTATTAAACTAATGAAAACAACTTTTAAGTTGTTAATGAAATGTGGATTAATTCAAATTTTCATGATCAATTTCATAAACTTTTTGAAATTTTTCATGATATATAGTTGCATATTTTGTAAGCACACAGATACATACATCTTTAAATGTGTACCCTCAAAACCACTTTCAAAGACTGAATATCAAATTATGAGTCAGTTTACGTACACTTGAGGCATTAAGTCTTATTTACTTTTTAAGCTCAAACATACTAGAATTTTCTCAGTGCACTGCCAGTAGGATAAAGATATCTAATTTTAGGTTTTGTTATAAATATGAAAACCATTATCATTCATATAGGACCATAACTGGTTACAGAAACTAGAAGAAAAAATATATACTAAAATCCATGGTATAGCGAAATATTTTAAGATGGAGTTTCCTTTACTCAGCAGATAAATCTTTTTCTTCTGGAAAGTCTCTCCCTCTGATAAAAAAATGTTTCAAAAATAAAAACTCCTGTGAAGTCTTGTCACCTCCTTGACTCAGACCTATTTAAAGCCTAATTATGATGCACATTTATAACAAAGCAAGTGACATAATCTAATAAACACCTACTAGTCTACCAAGTGATTTTGTGTCGATGAAGGGAAACTAGTGAGACACTCACGAAAGAGAAGAGCAAAACCAAAAATGAATGAATGGTAACATTTTCCGGTACAGCTCTCATTTCCCAACAAGAGACTGCAACAGTATAATTATTTTCTGTATGAATGGTATCCTTTGGAGTTCTGTGACTGACATCATTCACATTATTTCTTTAATAAAGACATTTTGGTGTTATTTGAGTGAACTACGTTGCTGTGCTTACCTATTCTTTTTCTTTTTTTTTTTTGAGTTTTCTTTTTTTTTTTAATTATACTTTAAGTTCTGCAGTACATGTGCATAACGTGTAGGTTTGTGACATGTATACTTGTGCCATGTTGGTGTGCTGCCCCCATCAACTCGTCAGCACCCATCAACTCGTCATTTACATCAGGTATAACTCCCAATGCAATCCCTCCCCCGCCGCCCCATAATAGGCCCCGGTGTGTGATGTTCCCCTTCCTGAGTCCAAGTGATCTCATTGTTCAGTTCCCATCTATGAGTGAGAACATGCGGTGTTTGGTTTTCTGTTCTTGCAATAGTTTGCTGAGAATGGTGGTTTCCAGCTGCATCCATGTCCCTACAAAGGATACAAACTCATCCTTTTTTATGGCTGCATAGTATTCCATGGTGTGTATGTGCCACATTTTCTTAATCCAGTCTGTCACTGATGGACATTTGGGTTGATTCCAAGTCTTTTCTATTGTGAAGAGTGTTGCAATGAACATACGTGTGCACGTGTCTTTATAGCAGCATGATTTATAATCCTTTGGGTATATACCCAGTAATGGGATGGCTGGGTCATATGGTACTTCTAGTTCTAGATCCTTGAGGAATTGCCATACTGTTTTCCATAATGGTTGAACTAGTTTACAATCCCACCAACAGTTTAAAAGTGTTCCTATTTCTATTCAAGAAATATTTAAGCAGCTAATATAGTCCAGCTGTCATAGGTGCCGGAGATTCAGTTTTGAATGAAACAAACATTTATTTGGTTTGGAGTTTATATTTCAGTGGGTGACACAAGCAATAAACAAATAAATTACTAATACATTGCAGTTGAATGTGTGGGAAACCTTTGCAGTGTTTTGAGCAGATAAATAATGTTCATGATTTATACCTTAAATATTTGGCCACTGTATGAAGAATTGCCTGGGTCAGGGCAGGAGAAGAATGGAAGAGGAAAACATGTAGAGGAGAAAAACAGCCAATTGAGAAATGAGAGTCTTGGAGTTTGTAGTAAAGTAGGAAGAAAATGGTCAGATTTGGGATGTAGTTTGAAGATAAAGTTTCTAGAACTCTTAATATCGAATGATACCTTAAATGCAGGTTGTGAAAGAATTGAATGTAGCATGTGATGACTACTGATTTGTTCCCACACTTTATGTATCAGATGAACATTGTTTGCAAAGTACCAGCTACCTTTATTCTTCAGTAAAGAAGCATCTCTTCAAAACCCCTATCTAGCCTTTAGTGAGTTGACGTCATTGGCATAAACCAGGTGTTCTTAATCTGTGACATTTTTGACACTTCCATTTTTTTTTTTTGATGTCTGCATTTTCGTGAGAGCTCAAGAAGTGGGGAAGAGAAGCAATTGTGTTCCAATATTTTGAAGAAAAGATGATAGAATGAATAATCAAGCAAAATAACTATCCTAATTCTTTTAAAATTTAAGAAGCATAGTAGGTTCATTGTGGAGGAAATATCAAATTGAAACAAATTTCTATTTTTACATAAGGAATCTAAAACAATGAAGAATAAAAAGCATATTATTACCAGTACTTTTATTCCATTCACTGAATTATTGACATAAAACTCTTAATTATGATTTTACTAACTATAGCACATTTAATATTATAAAAAGTCACAAAGTATTCAAATTTATGCATATGACATTCTTTATACTTCTGTAAATGAAGTATAGTAGCTCTTTTAAATATGCTCTTAAGGAATCCCTTGACCAAAAGATATTTTATAAACTACAAGGATGTTTTATTAACTGATTCTTTAGTTTGACATTGCAAATATCTCTTATCTAGGGCCAGTAGTGAGATAAAAGTCTGTTAAAAAAAATCTTACATCCCACATTATTTTACATTAATCACTAGAATTACCTTTAGAAATTTTTGAGTGATCTTTATTTTTCCTAATTGTTGCATATATCAAGCAAGACCGATATATTTCTACAGTATCTTTGTTAATAATTAATATATCTCACATTTACATAATACACTTTTTGGGGCAATTTCTGTGGTAACATTTCATGGCTAATAGGAAGTAATTTGCTTTTCTTTATTAAGTGCATTAAAACTTTATGCCCCAGACATCGTTGACGGTAAACATTTGATTCTGCTCAAATTTAATGCACCGAGGCATTTCGCTGTGCCATATTAGGTTTATTTATGTGCTGTGTTCTGCATTGTTAGCTGCTAATGAGACTTCAACTCTTATTGCTCTAAGGCCTGAACACTAACCTCATTTTAATGAGTTCATTATTTGCTGTCTTCTGAAAGGAAGACAACAAATTTTCCTTTTAATTAAAGGTCAAAACACCTCTGGCGAAGTAAAGAGAAGAGGTTATCAAACCCTAGGAGAAGATGAGAGATAGCTCTTTCAGATTTCTAAGCTAAGCAGAGTGAGTATAGACTGGTGTAGGCCCTGGTTTCTCAAGACTATAGACAGTTGATCAATCCCTTGAAACCATGGTGCATCTAAATTTAAGACAAATGAGAACAATACAACATGATGGTTAATGTGCCTAAGACTTTGTAAAAAATGAAAGTCAGCCAAAGTAATTAAAGAGGCTTTACTCCTAACCAAAAGGGCCGTGTGGATCAATACCATTGCAGGAGCAAGACTTCTCTTTTGCACGATGAATGACTTATGGGCTGAAGAGAACAAATGCCACATTAACTGAGCCAAGAAAAACTATTCTCAAATATTTTACCATTGAAAGTAAAGCAAAGGCAAATAAATATTTTGAAGAACTATTTTTTAATAACATAAAGGCTATGTGGACACAGCATGAGGTATAGGAATACACACTGTATATTCAGAAAAAACTGGCTGCTAAAATGTGACATTCCTAGGAATGTCAGTTATTATTCACATTTGCAGGTAATGCATACCTCTAGCCACAAAAGAAAAGCGAAATCTCAATAATATCAAAACAGATAATATGAACAAGTTATTACTTATATAAAATTTAATACAAATGAAATTAAGAGACTTGAGCACAATATTAAATGGAGTATGTATACTTAAATAATGTGGGCCGGGCGCGCTGGCTCACGCCTGTAATCCCAGCACTTTGGGAGGCCGAGGCGAGCAGATCACAAGGTCAGGAGATCGAGACCACAGTGAAACCCTGTCTCTATTAAAAAATACAAAAAATTAGCCGGGCGCGGTGGTGGGCGCCTGTAGTCCCAGATACTCAGGAGTCTGAGGCAGGAGAATGGCGTGAACTCGGGAGACGGAGCTTGCGGTGAGCCGAGATCGCGCCATTGCACTCCAGCCTGGGCGACAGAGCGAGACTCCATCTCAAAACAAAAACAAAAACAAAAGCAAATAATGTGCTTAGATTAAAAACCAAAAATTTTCATGGTGTCCTCATGACATACACATTCTACATATGGATTATTTGAATCTTGTACTACATTGCTTTTTAATTAAAAGTTAAACTAATTCTAATAATATATTTTTATTTGTACATATGCCTTTAATAACTTTAGATTAATGTGTGAGATCTGGCATATGCCTTTTTATGTTTCTAGTATTGTTTCTGGTTTAAAGTATATAATCAGTGTATCTTTTTCTTCAATGAATTATTACAGAAAAATCTCAAAAATAGTACAGTTCCCATATACACAATACTTATTGCATTATATGTTAGTATGGTACAGTTGTCACAATTAAAGAACCAATATTGGTACATTATTATTAATTGAAGTTCATACTTTATTTATTTATTTATTTTTTCATTTTTTCCATAATTTCCTTTTTCTGTTCCAGGATCCCATCAGGTTAACACATTTCATTTATTTATAGTTTTTACATCTCCTTAAGCTACTCTTGCCTGCAACATTTAAAGGTATTTTATGTTTTTTAGAGATGTTTTAGGTTTACAGAAAAATTAAGCAGAAATTACAGAGTTTTATGTCCCTTGTCTTCTCATTCCCACTCCACCACCCAGATTCCTCTACTGTTGACAGTTTCCATTATTGTGATGCATTTATTACAATGTATGAATGAATGCTAACACATTACTCTTAGCTGAAGTTCAGAATTTACATGAGGATTCACTGGGTTGTACAGGTGACCCTTCACAGAACAGGTTTGAACTATGTGGGTCTGCTTATAGGAAGGGGTTTTTTTTTTTTTTTTTTTTTTTTTTTTTTTTCCCCCTCAATAAATAAAGTTGGCCTTTTGTTTCCATGGGTTCCACATCTGCCACAAAACTTAGATAGAAAGTACAGTATTTACAGGATGCCAAACCTGTGGATACTATGCATAATCTCCATTGAGCATTTTACAGTTTTCAAAAGGTCATCGTACGGTAGTTCATTTAACTTTTACAGTAATTCTATGCACTTTTATTTCACAGATAAGGTTAACAATTAATTTAGAAAGGGGTGTTGCTTAACCAGTCTCTAAACTCTAAATCTCTGATCCCAAATCTGTTCTTTACATTCCCTATGAGAACGCTAGCTCCTGGGTAAGGGTAGCATCAACTATTCACTGATGGTCAGCTGAATTGTAAACATTTTATCTGGTATTTGTATATTTTACTTAAAAAATAACCACTTCAGTTCCAGAATTCAATGTTCCAAAAGAAAGAATTAAAATTCACAGAAATGAAATAGTATTTAAATAATTATATATCTTTCTAACTTAGTTTCATGGTATACTATAGATAGTAAGTGTTTAGAATTTCAAATAAAGAGATGACACTCATGTTGCAAAGGCTCCATATTTTATTTGTAATTTTAGCTGAGGCATTAAAAATATTTTTGCTTATTATTCTTATTTAGATGGTAGGATTCTAGAAATTTTGGGAATATAGAAATGACATCTTGTGCACTAATAAAGTGGACCTAATTTTAAAAGTTTAGGATTCATCCATTTGGACAATATCTGCATTAGTTATGTATTTCTTCATGTATCTGTAAGAATTGGAGTAGGCAAAAAACTTACTTGAGTGTTCCTTCACTTTGTAGCCTTAAAATTATTGTTTCTGTTTTAAGTAATACTAGTTATAGAGGTAGTGCTGGGTACCAAGTGGAGAAATCAGAAATAGAAAGTAACTCACTCAGCATTAATTGCAGTTTAGTATCACACTTCCCAACTGGACATATATTCTGTTACCTTTATACCTATTTTTATTGGAGAATATATGTTTTCCTTAAATCTGCTTTTGACAGAGAAATAAATGTAAATACTTAAAAATATTTTTTTTAACCTCTGTTTTAAGAACCAAGTGATGAAGGCAACTGCTCATCTAGGTGTTGTGTGAATCATGGAAACCTGTGCATTCATAACGTCTATCTTCCACTAAGCAATTGTCTAAAAAAATTCCATCCTTGTCCATAAATTTAACTCCTTAAAGACATTGCTTTTCTAATTTTTGGTTGTACCATTGCAACTCAGGATGCAAAATAAAATTGGAAATTCTGTTTTTATTCATGATTCGTAAGTGGTCATATACATTCCATATCTTCTCTAACAACAGTGTCTATTGACAAATCTTAAGGAAATTGATAAAAGTATGACGCTCCCTCTATTCCATTTTTCAAAGCCATATTGAACCCAGATATTTGGCCCAGAAATTGATGCCACATTGTTAAAACACATTTGTATAATTTCCAAAAAGAATGTCTGACTTTCTTGATATAGTATTCTACTTGTTAAAAATTCATATTCTTGTTTCTATTTAATGAAATTTGTATTGCTGGAGTACTTAGTACCCACTTAGAACTGCTCCGTGATCTTAGCAAGAACAAAAATAATAAAGTAACTGTTCCTACATTTAAAATATGTAATTTTCTGCTGAACAAACAAAGCAAAATAAAGTTGTCTAAAAAATGTTATTTTCCATATGACTTAACACCTTCTGGTATACTATATAATTTAGCATTATATATCTAAACTTTCTCCCAGCAACTTGAATGAGAGCAGAAAACCTTTCTTTGTTTGCAAGGGTACATACATGCTTGGAATATTTGGCTTCACCTCAACTCTCCTTGCTTTTTTTCTGTCTTTCTTTGTACCATGGTGCATCCCATGAGCCTAAACCTACCTGGAACACAGAGTGATCAATAAATGTCTATGGGATGAAAGCTAGTAGTGTTTGAAACTGATGGAAATCAGTTACAAGGAGGTAGGTGCTCAACATTCATGTCCCCAGGGTAAAGAAATTTCCAGTGTGGCTGTAATTACTGTCAGTTGACTGAGATGAATAGGAAATCATGTTCAAATATATAAATGTTTTCCTTAGTTACCGAACCATTGTATACAGCTGGGTTTTGGAGCCTTTGGGGTTAGATATTCAGATGATACAACAAGAATAAGACTGCAATATGAAGAATACTTTGAGCTTGTAAAAAATCTTGTCCTCTTGGGTTTAAAAAACATTAATGGCTTTCATTTTTCCTGTTAATTAATCAACAAACCATCACTATTTATGATTAACCAGAAAATGACAGGCTGAATGGAGGAAATCATAAAATCTCTACAGATTTCCTTAGCAGCAGAAGAAAAATTCTTGAACAAATTATCTGCTTTTTTTTGAATAGGTCACTTCAAGAAGCCTGAAATTTTATCTGATTCATAAATATTACAGATCATTGAACTTGGACGAGAAGTATACATTTAGACACTAAAATGTGTGTTGAACTGGCTAATTCTCCCAACTTTTCCTCTAGAATCCCAAAGAAGCATTTAAGTTATTATTCTTTCTCATTGTTACTAATTTCACCTAAGCTAGGTAGAAAGCTATGCAGTTATAAACTGTCCATTTAATGATATAACAGGATGAAGCCAGAACTGTCTTACTACTGTGAAAGGAAATGTGAATGTAGAATCATTAATGTGATTCTTACATTAATGTGAATGTAAGTGACACATTCGCACTGACAGGCTGATAATATTCTAATTTGAATTAAGAGATTAGCTAGATTCATAATCATGTATACTATTGATTCATTTTCAGTTGCTACCTCTATTTTCTATTTTCACTTAGAAGTAACAAACAGCAAAAGTATTTTGACATCTCTTTTATAGAAATAACTATTATTATTACAATGCTGACATCCTGGCATTGAAATGCAATGTTAATTTGAATAAGCATCTGACTTAGACATACATGTACCGTTATTTTGGGTTGCTTAATGTACTCCATTCAGACCACAAAATATGATTATTTGATGTTAAACATTCCTGACACTTCTATGGGAATTTTATTTGAATTCTCCAAAATTATCTTCCCAATTATTCATTTTTATTGGAATGCTTCTGTTTTTATTTTGTTTTTATTTCCTATATGGTGCATTTAATTGTTACAAATGTTTTTTAAAATCTCTCTGTAGCTTCCTGTGCAAAAAAAAAAAAAAAAAAAAAAAAAAAAGTTTGATGTATTAAATGACAACTCAGTAAAAAGACTTAAAGTAGAAACTTGGGTTGTCCACTGACTGGCTGAGTGAGTTTTCTGAACCTTAGTTTTCTTATTGTTAAGATATGGAGAAAAATACCTACCTTAAAGAATTAATGTGGAACATAAATGAAATGACTCATATGCAATATGTATATAGCATTTTTATTCATGAAGAAAACAGAAACTAGAATGATAGTAATATTGCTGACATTTCCATAGGAAGCTTGTCTTAGAGATCATAATCCAGGTTCTCTGATTTCCCAGTTTATATGGTTTGGTTTTGTGTCCCCACCCAAATCTCACCTTGAATTGTAATCCCCATAATCTCCATATGTCAAGGGCAGGACCAGGTAGAGGTAATCAGATCATGGGTGCAGTTTCCCCCATGCTGTTCTTGTGACAGTGAGTGAGTTCTTAGATATGATGGTTTTATAAGTGTCTGGTATTTTCCCCGCTTGCACTCACTCTCTTTCCTGCTGCCCCTGTGAAGACGTGCCTTCCACCATGTGTGTAAGTTTCCTGAGGCCTCCCTAGCTATGCAGAACTGTGAGTCAATTAAACCTCTTTTCTTTATAAATTAACCAGACTTGAGTATTTCATCATAGCAACATGAGAGAGAAGTAATACAGCAGTTTTCTGTCATGTTATATTGTTATGACTCATAACTGATTCCCAATTTTGTGTATGAGAAGACTTTTTCAAGACAAGAATGCCTTTAAGTAATTGAAACATCCAAGAGGCGTTTTATGGGCTGACCTTAGCTCTCCTCTCTGTTTCCTAAGTTCCAGCTTTTGCATCAAGCCAAGTCCCCTTCCTTGTACCTGTCAGAGAATGGTCAACCAAAAATCAAATAAGCACATCTCATTTTCTTTTAAACAAATTGCTTAGGTTATTTAAAGAAGACTGATACTAAAAATTAAAATTTCATTCAGTATGTGTTCCTCCACTAGTTTAAATTGAGAACTCAAACTACTTGCCAATGTACTTCTTTTCATGCAGGCTAAATTAGAAAATGGTTCTGGATAATTTCTTTTCCATGTGTTCATAAGTGGCCTCATAGAGCAAAACAAAAATTAAAAAGTCATGTTTAGAAGAATTATCTACTCACTTTTACTCAAATGAGGTCATAAATACCAATAGTGCTGCAGGGTATTGCATTGAACAGGTACTTCTGATACCTATGAGGCAGCTACCCGACCTAGCAATGTTGTATTTAGTTGCTTAAATGTTTGTACCATGGACAAAGTCATTTAGATATTTTTCACTTCCTCGCATTTTCCCGTTATCCAGGCTAATGATGTGACTTATTTGCCAATATGATTCATTTTCTAACTTCTGAGTTTTTGCTTATGTGGGGTATTTTTCACTTCTATCAAAGCTCTGGTACAAAACTAATATCCCCACTAACTAGTCCTCTTATAAATCCAAATCTTCCACAATGTGTTCCCAGATTATTTAAGAGGAGAAAATGTATTTTTTCATATTGTTTTCTTTCTCCTTCTCATAGCAAGTTTATATCAAGCAGATAGAATGAGAAAAAAACAAAGAGACTTATGTTCCCCAAGTTGCTAAAGGAAAAATATATCTGTCAGATAGGTGATAATATTATCAAAAATTCACAAACCCAGCTCTGAGGAGTGTGAAACTTATCACTGTTTTAATTGTTTGGTGATGAATTTTTTTTTCAGTATGGCAGAACATAGCCTACCACATTGATGTCTAAGTAATCAGAATATTGAATCATAAATATTACGCCCAAGTAAGGCTATGTAAATTAATTCAGTCTTGTATTGTTTTTGTGAAACTTTTCCTAACTTCGTACAAGATAGCAAAGCCTTAGAGAGAAGGAACTGAGTTTTATTTATCTTCATGTTTCTCACATAAACAAACATGCACAATGCCTTATCTATAGTACGGATGCAGAAGGTAATGTATTGAAGTGAATACTCCATTAGCTTGCTCTATACACTCAGAAAGAAATATGACTCATTATAAAAGAATTATGTTAGCGATGTTCTTTTCCGCCCACTCCAACCATCAAAATCCTGATTCTAATAGACAAGTAATTCCCCCTGGTTCTAGGGGTTTTAAACTTGCATCTTTTTGAAGAGGATTAAAGGATTTGTTGAAAATGACAGGCTATGCTGAAAATTGTATGTAGTCTATGATACATTGGTATATATAATATGTTGTGTGGTCATATCTAGGTTTCCTGTACTGATGATAACTTTTAAGTAGTATGGCTAATGGAATCATTTTGCTTTGTACTTGATTCCCATACTTAGAGGATCTAAGGATTAATCATTACCAGCAGTGGTTCTTATCCCTTGCCTGCTTTCCTGTCATGCCCTCTAGTTTGAGAACTCTTGCAGCTGTCCACAAAACTTGGTGTTTGTTTTGCTAAATGCAAAAACGGATGCTTCACACTGTAACTTTCTCTTTGTCTATCCCCATAGTGAGCATCGTATATCTACAGCCTCTTCTGGAGATTAGCTTTCTCTTGCATGCTGTGTGCTATGATAGAGGTTGTCTAAAACCTGTTTTAATGGAAAGAATCACTTCCAGCTTAGAATCCAAGTTGAGAATGAATTCCCCAAAGTGCAGAGATGGGGAGGTCATGGCTCATGCTGTGCAACCCCATTAACTATTCCCTGGGTAACAGATACTCTGGAGTAGCACAAACCTCACCCCTTTGATGAAGGCCTTAGGGAAACATTGTTTTTTAAAAGAAAACAGATTCTGGGCAAGAATTAAAAGCAGTCTCATACCATAAGTGCTAGAATTCAGGCTTCTAAGCCTCATTGCTTTCAGATACATCCTCAAAGTGACATTCCTGATACAGGAACTTTTGTGGTCTGACTATAGTTTTGTAATCAGAGAGTTTCATTTTTTAACATGCCCCTAAACTTTATCAATAGAGTATTTTGTGGTCTTGCCTCTATTTCCCTAAGAAACTGCTCTATGGCATGTTGTATTTTCCTTTTCACAAAGGACTCTTGATGGTAAATAAATTCCCTGTAGGCCTTGGGTTTGAATTTGGCTTGCCCTTTTCAGAGGAGTTACCTCATCCACCAAGCCTCATGATTAGGCGTGACTTGTGATTTCCCCCTATCGTGTGGCCTAAACTTTGGGTCAAGCTGACAATGTGTCTGATTTACCTCATATCGTAATCACACAAGATTGAGAAAGTAAACTTCATGAAGATGGGGTCAGGGTCTATTTTGTTTGCTGTTATTTCACAAATACTGAGCACAGTTTCTGGTGTGAATTAAGTACATGATGCATATTTGTTAATGGATGGGTGGATTCATATATCTATTTTTGATTTATTTGCTTCATTGAGATATTTAATTAGCTGTGCATTTTTGTGAATGCCTATAGGTTTGACTTCCATAGGAATTAGCAGGTAATAAAAATTATCCTCTATTGAGCATTTATTATGCACTATTGTAAGCATTATACACATGTTAACTAATTCAATCTGCACCATTTGGGTGCAGGTTAGTATTACTTTATTTCACAGATTATGAGATTGAAGTAAAGAGAGGTTTAAGTATATTGCCCAAAGTAAAACAGCTGGTATGAAGCCCTGTGGATTTAACCCTAAGTAGTCTTGCTTCTGAGTCATTGTAGGAGCTCTAGATTTGTATCCTGGTCTGCTGTGTACTAGTAGTGTGATCACTTAGATTCTCCTTCACCTCTCAATTCCATTGTCTGTAAAATGAAACTAATACTCATATCTACTTCTCACCTGTGAGAAATAATTGAGATGCTACATAGTAAGTTCTTAGGGTTGATTCTTCTTGTACAGAAAGGGCTCCATAAAAGCAAGTGATTAATATTATCATGATAAACTTAAAGTTTATCATAATTCTTATCTGGATATTCATTCATTAAGAAAACTCTTACTGGACACCTGGCTTTTCCGACTAAAGAAGATTCGAAGCACAATAACTGTAAACAAATAATAGCATTACCAAAAGTTTTAGCTTATTCATGGAATGGTAAAACATTCTGAATAGCATTCCTTCCTTCTATTTTCTTGCTAAGAATTTTGAACTTACTTTCTAGGCAATAAGTAATCATGGAGGTTTTCCAGAAAAAGTATCCTAAAATATGGAAGTCAGGAGGAAAGGAATTATTGTCATAAGGGCTGTTAGGAAGTATGTAATACCTCACAATCCTGATGAGGTATTTAGTAAACTTGTAATTGATATGTCTGGAAGGCCCTTGGGGAGGTGATCAATGAAGGACTTATCAATAAATCCTCTTTTTTCCAATCTTATGTGTCAATGTTATTATCTTTCAAGAATATCTTCCAAATCTGTAATTTAAGTATATACTTCTGATTCTTTTATCGAAAGTCAAGAACACCTGTTATTCCATGTTGTAATCTAATGCCATAGCATATACAAGTATGTGTTTTGAAATGTTAGCTTTCATAATTGTTTAAAAGCTATATTTTGTCAACTCAATTCACTTCTAAAATGTGATGGCAACTAGATCATCTGACATTAAGAGGAACTGATTTGACTTTCATGCCAGTTCCAAAGAATGATAAAATGAGGGTAAAGTTAAATGACATAAATTACAATGTGAGAAAGTAAAGTATCTTCATTTATCATTTTAGCTGATTTTTCAGGAATTTAACCTTTCCTTTTTTTATTTTTTGCCTCATGAGAATATCTACATCTTAGAATTCTGCTAAGAAATCAAATATCTCTTTGAATAAACTAATGATGATAAATCACAAAGCTATAACAAATTTTAAGATGTCTTCAGACCCTTTGATTGTATGCAGTGGGGACTATTTAGATATGGACCCAAAAGAATTGTCAGTAATTTAAAAATAAAGCAAAATAAAACAAAACAAACCTAAAAATGACATGAGGCAAATACTTATTATCAGTCTTTATTAACAATGAAGTAGTAGTCTATAATCCTTGGTATGAAACTAATTACTATGCAAAATTTCTTACCCTTCTGCAATAATTTTCTGCACTCAACTGTTGAAAACCTTTCTGTCCTTCCAGAATTATATCTCTCCTGAAATCTTCATCCAAATCTTTCCATTATGATCTCTGATTGTCCTAGTCCATTTGGGCTGCTATAACAAAAGACCACAGACTAAGGAGCTGATTAACAACAGAAATTTATGTCTTATAGTTCTGGAGGTTGACAAGTCCGAAGTCAAGACAATGACGTATTTGATGTCTAGTGAAGGCACTCTTTCTAGTTCATAGATGGCATCTTCTATCTTTGACCTCACATGGTGGAAAGGATGCATGAGCTCCCCTGGGCATCTTTATAAATGCACTAATCCCATTCACGAAGGCTTCATCCTCATGACCTACTCATTATCTCCCCCAAAGACCTCACCTTCTAATATCATCACCTTAGGGGTGAGAGTTTTAACATATGAATTTTAGTGACACAAACTTTCAGACCATAGCATTGATTTACTTGTTAGAGTGATCATTTTTGCTTTTCCTGCTAATCACTCATTTTCCTTTTTACTGGTAATAGCATCTTGGTTTTCTGGCATTGCATGAGGTCTCAATGGAATGCTTATGGTTTGCCCTGCCTTGTCCAAGGGGTCAGCATACACTCAAAGAAGGCTAGCCAGACTCTGTCTCAGGAATGTAATTATTCAGAAGAGTGACTCAAAGACAGAATGTTAGAGTTGGTCAGCCCACCAGACTAATGCTGTAGAGAGCACAGCTATTACTTTCCCCACCTAGATTATCAGAGCTTGTCCTGCCCCCTATTCTGTGATTTGTGTTTTTTTCCTGCTTTTTATACGAATATATAAGCTGTCTTATGGCTTCCAATAAACTGATTTGACTTAAGATACCAGAAGAGACTTCTGTTTGATTACCAGAGTAGATTTATGTTTGATTACCAAAGAACAGTGACTCCCTATATTAGGTAATTTTTACTATATAATAATTATACACTCTAATATAATATACTATATATATTAAAATGTAATATAGAATCCTTCAGAACTAGAACCAAGTAGCACATTTTATTTTTACAGCATCCCTCAATATAGCACTCTGCTGTATTTTTTGTTTAATAAATAATTGTGTAAATGGTGCCTTGTTTTCAAAAATAACTTGCAGCTTTCAATTTACTTCATGAAATGAACTTAATTTGTTTTCATATTCACTGTGTGCATTTTCCCAAGGCAGGTATTATAATCATGCCTAAAGGCAGCATGGTAAATATGTAAGAGCCCAGGCAGAGGGAGGTATGAACCCTACTCCATTACTTATAAGCTCTGTCTGCTGGGGAATCATATTCAATGTCCCTATAGTTTATCTCCTTCTCTATCAAATAATAAATTAAAAAGTTATTTCTTAAAGTTGTGATGCTAGTATATGAAGATGTAAAAGGACTAATATAAAATGGGTACTACAATGGTTGAACTAATTTACACTGCCACCAGTAGTGTAAAAGGGTTCTTATTTCTCCACAGCCTCACCAGCATCTGTAGTTTCCTGACTTTTTAATAATTGTTAATCTAACTTGCGTGAGATGCTATCTCATTGTGGTTTTATTTGCATTTCTCTAATGGCCGGGGATGTTGAGCTTTTTTTGATAAGTTTGTTGGCCGTATCAATGCCTTCTTTTGAGAAGTGTCTGCTCATATCCTTTGCCCACTCTTTGATGGGGTTGTTTGTTTGTTTCTTGTAAATTTGTTTAAGTTCCTTGTAGACTCTGGACATTAGCCCTTTGTCAGATGGGTAGATTATAAAAATTTTCTCCCATTCTGTAGGCTGCCTGTTCACTATGATGACAGTTTCTTTTGCTGAGCAGAAGTCCTTTAGCTTAATTAGATCGCATTTGCCAATTTGGGCTTTTGTTGCAATTGCTTTTGGTGTTTTAGTCATGAAATCTTTTCCCGTGCCTATGTCCTGAATGGTATTGCCTAGGTTTTCTTCTAGATTTTATGGTTTTAGGTTTTATATTTAAGTCTTTAAGCCATTGTGAAAGACAGTGTGGCCACTCCTCAAGGATCTAGAAACAGAAATACCATTTGACTCAGCAATCCCATTAATAGGTATATACCCAAAGGATTAGAAATCTTTCTTTTTTTTCTTTTTTTTTTTTTTTTTTTTTTTGAGTTGGAGTCTCACTCTCTCACCCAGTCTGGAGTGCCATGGCGCAATCTTGGCTCACTGCAATCTCCACTTCCCGGGTTCACACCATTCTCAAGACACATGCACATGTATGTTTATTGTAGCACTATTTACAATAGCAAAGACTTGGAACCAACCCAAGTGCCCATCACTGATAGACTGGATAAAGAAAATGTTGCACATTTGTGCCATGGAATACTACGCAGCCATAAAAAATAATGAGTTTATGTTTTCTCAGGGACATGGATGAAGCTGGAAACCATCATTCTCAGCAAATTAACACAGGAACAGAAAACCAAACACCACATGTTCTCACTCATAAGCTGGAGCTGAACAGTGAGAATACATGGACACAAGGAGGGGAATATCACACACTGGGGCCTGTTGAGGGCTGGGGGGACAAAGGGAGGGAGAGCATTAGGACAAATACCTAATGCATGTGGGGCTTAAAACCTAGATGACAGGTTGAAGGGTGCAGCAAATCCCCATGGCACATGTATCGCTATGTAACAAACCCACACATACTGCATATGTATCCCAGAACTTAAAGTTAAAAAGAAGAAGAATAAAAGAATTCTAGATGTTTAAAATCAAACAAAATTTAAGATTGTCTTTGGCTACTACTGGCCATAGGAATTCATAGCTTACAGTGATAACAGTGATCTTATTATATATCTTGTTTATCCAAGAAATGCATGGAAACTGAAGCTGATGCATGATTACAAGGTCATCTCTCACCATGTTCTTAAAGCTAGTGTTTATTATTCTCCAGATTTTATGTTGCCTTTACCTAATTGTATGATATATTCACCTTTGCCTGGAAATCTTGTTGAAGTCACTTTCACAATAATTTATTTTATTTTATTTTTTATTATACTTTAAGTTCATGTGCACAACATGCAGGTTCGTTACATATGTATACATGTGCCATGTTGGTGTGCTGCACTCATTAACTCATCATTTATGTTAGGTATATCTCCTAATGCTATCCTTCCCTCCTCCCCACTTCCCACAATAGACCCTGGTGTATGATGTTCCCCTTCCTGTGTCCACGTGTTCTCACTGTTCAATTCCCACCTATGAGTGAGAACATGTGGTGTTTGGTTTTCTGTTCTTGAGATAGTTTGCTGAGAATGATGGTTTCCAGCTGCATCCATGTCCCTACAAAGGACGCAAACTCATCCTTTTTTATGGCTGCATAGTATTCCATGGTGTGTATGTGCCACATTTTCTTAATCCAGTCTGTCACTGAAGGACATTAAGAATAAATTTAAAGACTGTATTCTTTTTTAAGAAAATGGATACTAGTACTTAGCGGTGACTCATGCCTGTAATCCCAGCAATTTTGGAGTCTGAGGCAGACAAATCACTAGGTCAGGAGTTTGAGGTCAGCCTGACCAACATAGTGAAACTCCATCTCTACTAAAAATACAAAAAAAATTAGTTGGGCATGGTGGCGGGCACCTGTAATCCCAGCTACTCGGGAGGCTGAGGCAGGAGAATCACTTGAACCTGGGAGGTAGAGGTTGTAGGGAGCTGAGATCACACCATTGCACTCCAGCCCGGGTGACAGTGTGAGACTCCCTCTCAAAAAAAAAAAAGAAAAAGTTAATTATAATTAATGTTGTTTTAAAATAAAGAAAATGAGGCACAGAGTGTTTAAACAGATGTTGCCCCTTCTAATAGTCAATAAGAGGCTGAGTGGGGAAGAGAACTTGGAGTCTGTGTACATCTAGACCATTGGACATTCCAGTCCAGCAAGACTCTGTTCCTTCCTTACTTATTGACATGTGGTCTCCTTTACTTCTCGAAATTAAACAAGTTTCCTGCTCTTTGCCTATCTCTATGGATTTAATCGCCTAAACCTTTGTTTATTTTAATCAAATAGCAAAAAAAAAAAAAAAAAGATTAAAAATATAAACAGCTGAAAATAATTTGTACCAACTTAATTCCATAACCAATTAAAATCAAAAAGCTAATTATAAGGTTTTTTTTTTATCCTGACCACACTCAATTATTAGCACTTATTTTGGCTTCAAAATTTGTATCAGGATTTACCAAAACAATAAATATATGAGAATTTTTAGTGGAGATGTAGGAAAGGTACAGGCTTGCAAACAACATAATTCAGTTTTCATCCCTGTGAGAGGTAAAGTGAATCTGCAGACTGCTTTTGCAGCTGGCTCATGGTAATACTTTATTTCCCAAGTCTTAAGTTTTGGGTGCACTATGTACAACGAAGGCAATAGGAAGCTTTCTGAGCTGCAGCTGAGAAAAAGCATATCTATTTGTCATTCTGCAAGTAAAGCTGGCCCTGAGCATGAGGTTGGTATAAATATATCTTCATCTTGTTGCTCGTCACACCAACCACCCCTTCTCAATCAACCCCCAATCACAGTACAATTTGAACATATAATAGAAAGTTATTCTACTATAACAGATATATTAGTTTAGTGAGTTGTGTAAGACATGTATGGTGTTTCTTTAGTACTTAATATTTCATCCTTTTCAGGGCTAATTGGGCAAAAGTTCTCAGGGTTTTCCTGAATTTTTTATCGGAGAAAAAGTGGGAAATAGTTTAGCTTTTTTCACCGTAAAATTACGTTTGCTACAGCTTACTTTTCAGGTGAACAAACAGGAGTTTAGCTGAATTTACGGGATTGACTACTTTTCAACATTTCCATGATAGGAGAATTTTTCCTCTAATTTTAATAAGGATTAGATTCTTTAATTTTAAAATGCTTTATTTAAAATTAAATAATTCTTTAATATTAAATTCTTTAATTTTAAATTCAATTTAATTTTAAATTGAATTTAATTATTAAAATTGAACTTCTTAAACATTTTAATTTATTATTAATTCTATAAATATTTATGGGATACTTATTATGTGTTTGTCACTATACTGCCTAAAAAGAAGAATAATTCATCACTCTTTCTATTCATTGTTTGCTAAATATTTTTGAGTGTTCACTTTTTTTTCCAGGCACTGGTGATACAATAGAGAACAATACACACAAATGGCCCCTCTTTCATGCTTACATTACACAGAGGAGACAGTCTATAGACCTAATAAACACATCACATAATATCGTAGAGATTAAAATGTAAGGTTGCTGGGCCTGCTGAGAGGGTGGTTTGCAGTTTAAATAGGGTGGTAACAGCAGGTGTTTCTAAGCTATTGGGATCTTACCAGAGTTTTAAAGAGGAGGAGATAGTGAGCCATAGGTATATATGGCAGAAGGGACAAGCAACACCAATATCTTGGGAAGAAAGCATGTCTGAGGTAGTAGAGGAAGAACTAGGAGGCCCACATGGTTGAGGAGAAGAGAGTGGGAGGTTGAACAGTGAGAGAGAAGTCCTTGTTATTATTGAGTTCATAGTCCACTGGGAAAAGGCAAGAATTCTGATCCTAAAAGTGCAGGGTTTATTATATTCAAACTAATCTTAGGTATGAATGGGGCTTCTGAATAAGACTGGGGGCATCCTAGAGGGGGTGACCAAGAGATAAGTGAGATCTGAAGGTTGAGTACAAGTTAGCTGGATGAGATGGTGGGGGCAATCCAGAAAAAAGAAAATAGAAATAGGTATATGGCCGAGGCGGGCAGATCATTTGAGGTCAGGAGTTTGAAACCAGCCTGGCCAACATGGTGAAACCCCATCTCCACTAAAAATACAAAAATTAGCCACAAAATACAAAAATTAGCAACAAAAATTGTGGTGCTGTGCGTTTGTAATCTCAGCTACTCGGGAGGCTGAGGCAGAGAATTGCTTGAACCTGGGAGGCAGAGGTTGTTGCAGTGAGCGGAGATTGTATCACTGCACTCCAGCCTGGGCGACAGAGTGAGACTGTATCTCAAAAAAAAAAAAAAAAGAAGAAGAAGAAAGAGAGAGAGAGAGAGAGAGAGAGAGAAGAAAGAAAGAAAGAGAGAAAGAAAGAAAGAAAGAAAGAAAGAAAGAAAGAAAGAAAGAAAGAAAGAAAGAAAGAAAGAAAGAAGGGAGGGAGGGAGGGAGGGAGGGAGGGAGGGAGGGAAGAAAGAAGAAAGAGAGAAAGAGAGAAAGAGAGAAAGAGAGAAAGAGAGAAAGAAAGAAAGAAAGAAAGAAAGAAAGAAAGAAAGAAAGAAAGAAAGAAAGAAAGAAAGGAAGGAGGGAGGGAGGGAGGGAGGGAGGGAGGGAAGAAAGAAAGAAAAGAAAGAAAGAAAGAAAGAAAGAAAGAAAGAAAGAAAGAAAGAAAGAAAGAAAGAAAGAAAGAAAGAAAGAAAGAAAGAAAGAGAAAGAAAGGGAAAGAAAGAAAGAAAAGATAGAAAGAAATATGTATATGTAAAGCCTGGAAAGACAACACAAAACATACATTCAGGAAATCGCAAGAAGTCCTGTATGACTGAGGAAGAGTTGATTAAGAACAGAAGACAAAAATAAAGATATACTTTGCGTAACAAACTAAAGGGTATGAATTTCATCCTCAAAGTAACAGGGTGCCATTTAATATCTTTAATCAAGGGAATGATGATGATCAAACAGATAGCATTCATTGCAGATGAATAGAAGCTGAATCAGCCTATAAGCAGTTGGAATCCTATAACTATAAAAATAATTGTAAAAAACTGAACTTGGGAAAAAGGGGGTAGTAATAAATATGAAAGCTATCAATGTAGTTTAATACACAGGTATTAGATACAGATTTAATATAGGGGAAAAGTCAAAAAGAAGTTGTTAATTTAAATCCAAAATTTTTCTTGTAAACATGTAGAGGCATAGGCATGAGATTCACAGGCAGAGGAAGAACAAGTTTGGGGGAAAAGATGATGGTAGCTTTTCGAGACAGGCTGAATTTGAACTACTTGAGGGATAGTCAGGCTGAGATACTCAAAAGCGTTATATATAAACTGTACATAAGGAGAGGATTCTGGAGTTGTCATGTGTCTGGTGAAGTTGAAACCATGGGTTTGGATAAAGTTTACAAAGAGATATGTAGAATTAGTATAGTAGAAAGCCAACTACAGCACCCTGGGAACACTTATGGTTATGGCATGAATGGAGAAAGACAGGCAGCAAGAAGGCTACTAAGAAACAGCCAGAAAAATTGAGAGATAATAATAATAACAACAGTCATAATAATAGATGTGATCAAGACTTACAATTGTGAGAGTTAAAAATGACAGGGTTTTATTGAATATTTACTCTGTGTACTTTACATTGGTTAAAGCATTCAGCCTCAGGGCTTAATTCCTGCATAAAATGAACTATTGTAATTCTCCATTTTATCTCTCAGGAAATGGGGACACTGATAGTTAAATTAAACTTGTTGAGCCAGACAGTGCTAATAACACTATATGTAAATAATTTAACTCTTATTACCATATTATCACCTCCTTTTACATACATGATAATTGAGGCACAGCCTATGGAACTAGTAAACATGCAGCTGTAGTATGGTTAAAACTTCCAAATGCTTAATCTTATATTGCTGTTTTGTGAAACGGTGACAAAATATGGGCCTTTACTTTCACAATGTAAATATGGCTGGGAAATAACAAGAACCATTTCAATGGAGTGAAAGTGGCAAAAACACAGACTATACGCAATTGAAAAGTTAAGTGAGAAGCAAATGTAGACAGCACCTTCAAGAGTGAACAGACAAAAACTGATGAAACAGAAGGGAATGATACACGTGGATTAAGAAAGAGATTTTTGGTTCGGTTGTTCTTTGTTGGTTTGTTTAAGAGGAAAGCAGGGTGAGTTGCGAATTCCAACAGAAAGCTGGAACGATGATACAAGAAAGAGATAGAAGGACTGATGGAATAAGGTGCTAAGGAAGGTTGGGAGAAATGGGATATGAAGTGCAGGGAATCATTTACCACACAAAAACAAACCAAAATAAAAGACCTCATTAGCTGATATCTGCTTAGATGCTAAAGGCAACAGGAAGACTTTCTGAAATATGTTCGGCGGGTCCAAGCATTTCCCCTTGCTTCTCTGAAAGAGAAATGTAATTGTTGCAAAGACCGTCTGGCACAACTCCTGTCTGGGCTCTGTTTGCATTGCCCCTGTAAGGATCTGAGGCCTGAGTAAAAGCTGGCTCTGTTTCTAAATTGTCCTTGGAATTCAAGTGGTTCAGAAGATGCTAGAATAAAATTTACTTTTAAATCCACCACAGGATGGGCATTACGTTTCTTTATTTCCTTTTCAATTAAATTAGAAACCCTGGGAATGACCTAGAGGTCAGTGAGTCTCTCTGAGGTTTCTAACCCAGAAGAGAATTTGAGTTGACCACCAGAATAGTCTTAGAAATACAATACACCCTGATAGCTCTTTTTGGGGTACAAGATTGGGACAATTAAAATTCTGCCTTTTCAGGAATTTTCTAAACTGTAGCATTTTTATCAGACATGTATCAAATGTATTTACATTAGAGGGATAATAAAAATGATTATATCATAAATATGCCATTCATGTTTCCATCATTTCCATACAGTTACCAGTGAATTCTTTCACAGCCCTTTATAATTTGATAACTTTTGGTTTCTTAATGAGTAAATTCATTGATATCTAAGTCTAGGTTCATAATTGAATATTTTTAGAAGACTCTTCTTTTTCCGAGATCATAGCTTATTCAAAAATCCTTTCAGATGTCAACTACAATTTTAATTGGTAATCTTGACTACAAGTTGTTGCATTTACCTTTATGAATTTACCTTTTATATTTCTTTGCAAATGGCTATTGACAATTACGTTATAATTGTCTTTTAAAGGCCTATCATGGAGAGGGGGGAGGGGGGAGGGATGGCATTGGGAGTTATACCTGATGTAAATGACGAGTTGATGGGTGCTGACGAGTTGATGGGTGCAGCACAGCAACATGGCACAAGTATACATATGTAACAAACCTGCACGTTATGCACATGTACCCTAGAACTTAAAGTATAATAATAAAAAATAATAATAAAAAAATAAAAAATAAAAAAAAAAGACACAGGTCACAGTCAAATAGTGTTCACAAACAGCTTACTTTATGATATTGGAACAATAAAATACCATGCACACATATTAACACCATAGACTTCCATTAATAATGCCTCAAGCAATCGTATACACTTTTACACACACATATGGGTGTTAGATAGCATACTGTTTTCTGAGGCTGATAGGATTTGCCTATGAGCCCTAGCATAAACTTAAAGCGTCAAATGTTTTGATATGCAGTCACAGCAATTAACTTGATCTTTCAGTGTTTTACTAAATAATTTACTATAGCAACCTTGCAATGAGGAATCCCAGGGGGGAAAATCCACAAATAAAAGTCACTGAATTAAACACTCACTTGCTACTAAATACCTTTACTGCATAAAAAGATCATTGATATATAGGACAGTTTTCTTAGTATCATGTACTGTAGTATACTGAGAATTATTTCACAAAAAATAAGCAAGAGAGACATTTTAATTTGGGGGAGACTGGCAGCTGGACTGTCATTTTCAAAATTATTTATTAAAATGTTTTTATTGAGATTAAACTAGTTTAACTCTTTAAGATACAATTCTATGTATCTTTTTCCTATCTTCTTTTCACCCTACATGATGGTAACTTGCTCTTTTGTGACATACTATAGTAGAACACTTTGTACTTTTTAAATCTAAAGTAATATAATTTTGTTGTTTTGTTTAATAAATTAGGTTTTTGAGGGTATAAAGTTTTTCATTTTTAAAATGAATATAATGTTCCATATTGTTATTACTTACAATACTTTTAAACATGTGGAATCATAAGAATGATAATCACAGGCAGAAGAAGAACAAGTTTGTGGGAAAAGATAATGTTATCTTTTTGAGACAGGCTGAATTTGAACTACTTGAGGGATAGTCAAGCTGAGATACACAAAAGTATCTCAGCTTGCATATTAAGAAACACGTACATGTTAAGAATACATACATGGGTCTTTGTGACTTTGAAATCTTAAGTGATTATCAGAATATAGACTTGAAATATCAGATAATATGAAAAACAATCACCAGATATGTTCTTGCTTCTTTCAAACACAATTCAGTTTTCTTCTAAATTGCTTCTAAAAATGAAGCTGCTGCTAGGCGCTTTGGTCACTTACTAATAAAAAATAAATTTTATTGCTTAAAATTTTTGCAACATACTTATAACTATTTTGATTAAATACAATGTTAAATTTAGCACAGGTTCAGAATTAAACATGGCAAAAATAATTGTTAATAAAGCCTATGTTTGTCTTTTCGCATTAATAATAATTTGATTTTCATATGCAATATAATTCTAATGCCTTCATTTTCTCACAATTCCCACAATATTGAACACTGACAAATAGATATAAAAAGGAAAATAGAAACATTCATGCTATATACATGCAGTTTGCCTTCAGAAGCTTAGTACTCAGGAATAATATGCTTATCTTATACTGCTGTATGACTTACTTGTCTCTTGAATGGTTTCTATTCATTTCTATGTAACATGTTTACTGATAGGCCAAACAATTACCTTAACTGTGCTTCGTAGCTGTCATGCCATTCTGGTACTTATCTATATTTCTACAATCTGAGAAAAGTCTTATCACTTATCTCTTCAGATACTCCATTCAAGTGAATTTCTTAACCTTTCTTTATACGTCATGCACCATCAAACTTTCTACTTTTACAATGGAGTTTCAGACTAACATTAAGGCATCACTATTATTTTCCTGCAATCTGTAGCACTCACTTCCCTAAAATGATTGATAGCTTTATGAACTGACATTTCTTGTAAACCCTACCATTGTCAATGTAGACATCTTGTTTTCTAAGTGAAGAATTTATTAGAGAAATAGCAGTTTCAGGTAATAATAAACAGTAAAAATCTATCGTAAGGTCTGTTCATTCAGGAATAATAAGTAATGTAGTGTCTATTTAAATATTAAAAGTTTTTATCTCTGTGAAAAAATATAGAACTTACTTTATTTTATATTCCAATATAGCTTCCTCAAGATAAAATAACTCAATTTCACATGGAAGCCAACTAACAAGAATAGAAATAAAAACATATTTATTCTACAATAGTTACATTGCCCTTGACGAATAATGTTGCAAATTCATGAAGCAGTGTTAACTTTTTATGTCCATAAATAAAACAGGCTTTGTTAATTTAACAAAAAATATAATAAATTATTTTTAAATTTTACAAATAAGATACATAAATGGCAACATGAAAGAGAGAAAAATGTGTATGTGTGATAGGAGTAAAATGAATAAAGTAAGAGGGGATTCAAAGCCTACTTAGAATGAGTACTAGAGTCTTAGAACTGACCAATTACTTCACAAAAGAAAACAAAACAATAACAAAAAATTACAAACCAATAAACAGGCAACAATTGATTCCAAGAATCAATGATACCATCATAAAACAAATGATAATTTATCAACTTTACATCCTAGATATCATGCCTATTAAAGCTAAGTATTTCTGAGACCATTTTTTACAACCAGAAAAGCATCTTGTTTTTACATTTATCACGGATATATGGGAGCTTTCATTTATAAATGGCTGAGTTATCTGATGGGAAATTGAACTAGCATCTTAAATTTTCACTACTTGATGTTATGGCTCAATGTCATTCTAAATCAAATGTTTTATTACTTGATGGTTACAAAGTAAAACTATCATCCCAACACCATAGCTTAAGTGATATCACTAGTTCTCTTTTCTTGCTGGAATTTTTTCACCCAAATTAAGTAAAATAAACAGTTAATATTGGAGTATGTTTTTACTCTATGAATTTTGATATAACGGTTTGATTTAAATGTCTTTTCAATTCCACAATCAATTTTGCCAACTATATTTGGAAATGTGGAGGTTCTCTAAAATATGAAAAAATAGAACTACCATATGATCCAGCAATCCCAATGCTGGGTGTATATGCAAAAGAAAGGAAATCAGTACATCAAAGAAATATCTGTACTCTCATGTTTATTGCAACATTATTCATAATAGTGAAGATGTGGAAGCAATCTAATTGTTCATCAGTAGATAAAGGGATAAAGACAATGTGGTACCTAATTTTAAAATGTATGCACAATGAAGTACTATTTAGAAGTAAAATTAAATGAGATTCTGTCATTGGCAACAAAAGGGATGAAACTGAAGGATATTGTGATAAGTGAAATAAGCTAGACACAGAAGGGCAAACTTCGCATGTTCTCATCTATTTGTGGGAGCTAAAAATTAAAATGATTGAACTCATAAACACAGAGAGTAGAATTATGGTTACCAGGTGTTAGGAGGGGGTACTGGGAGGGTAGGGGGAAAGTGGGGATATTTAATATATGAAGATATAGTTATAGAGAATGAATAAGATCTAGTATTTGATAACACAACAGGGTGACTACAATAAACAATAATTTATTGTACATTTTAATAACCAAACAAGTATAATTGGAATGTTTATAACACAAAGAAATGATTTACAAATGCTTGAAATCCCATTTACCCTAATGTGATTATTATATATTGTATGCCTGTATCAAAATATCTCATGTACTCCATAAACATACACTTTATATATAATATATATAAAGTATTTATATATAAATTATTATATATAAAGTATTTATATATAAATTATTATATATAAAGTATTTATATATAAATTATTATATATAAAGTAAAACATATACATATATAATATATATACACCTAAAATGTACCCATATATTATATATATAAAATATATATATATGCACCTAATATGTACCCACAGAAATTAAAACTTAAAAACTTACAACACCCTATTAATCTTTCTCCCAATCTTCCCCATAAGGATCTACAGTCTTTGACCAGGGAAAATACGTACTGAAGAAAAGAAAATAATCAGATGTTTTAGGGACTATAAAGACTGGCTTTGAACTGACAGTAATTCCAGGAGACACCAAATGCTTCTCTGGTCTACCAGTCAGAGTAGGGGCTTATGGAGGTCAGGTGATCAATGGAGTTTTAGCTCAAGTCCATTTCACAGTAGGCCTAGTAGGTCCCTGAACTCATCCTGTCTTTATTTCTGCAGTTTTGAATGCATAACTGGAATGGATATACTCGGCAGCTAACAGAATCCTTACACTGGTTTCATAACCTGGAAAGTGAGGGCTACTATGATAGAAAAGGCCAGTGGAAGCCACTGGAACTGCCTCTACCTAGGAAAGTAGTATACCAAAAGCAATTCTGCATTCCTGGAAGGATTGCAGAGACTAGTGTCACTATCAAGAACATCAAAGATGCAGAGGTGATAATTCTCACCATATCCCTATTTAAATAGACTATTTGGCCTGTGCAAAAGACAGAAGGATCTTGGAGAATGGCAGTGGATTACCCTAAGTCTAAACAGGTGGTGACTCAAATTGCAGCTGCTGTATCAGATGTAGTTTTATTGCTTGAGAAAGAACACAACCTCTGGTACTTGTTATGCAGCTATTAATCTAGCAAATGCCTTTTACTTCATCCTTATCAATAAGGCCTACCAAAAGCAGTTTGTGTTTGGCTGGTAAGGCCAGCAATGCTTTTGCACTGTCCTGAGTCTCATGGTTGTATCAACTCTCTAGCCCTATGTCCTAAATTAGTTTGCAGGAACCTTGATCACACTTCCCTTCTATAACTTATCACACTAGTCTGTTACATTAATGGAATCATATTGATTAGACCTAATGAGCTTATGGGTAAGACATTTGCATATAAGAGGGTAGGGAGTAAATCCAACAAAAGTTCAGAAGTCTTCTACTTCAATAAAATGTTTAGGGTCTAATGGTATTGTACACGTTGAGATATATTTTCTAAGGTGAAGGATAAGTTATTGCATCAATATATTCCTCATTGATGTGTGTTACTCCATCACATTTACTTAATGACTTGAAAAATCCACTGGTTTTTAGATGTTTTTAGTAGGGTCCAGAACAGAAGAAGGCTCTGCAATAAGTCCAGGCTACTATGCAAGCTGCTGTGTCACTTGGGTTATATGATCTATAAAATCAATTGTGCTTGGAGTATCAATGGCAGATAGGGGCGCTGCTTGGAGTTTTTGGCAGGCCCCTTTAAGCGATCACAGCACAATGCCTTAGAATTTTGGAGCAATGCCTTGCCATCCTCCTTAGGTAACTACTCTCTTTTTGGAAAACATCTTTTGGCCTACTGGACCTTATTAGGTCTGAACACTTAACCATTTGCCACAAAATTACCATGCAACCTGAACATTGACTAGTTGGTCATAGAGCTCCTAAAAGTAAAGGAGATGGCTACTAAATTCTTACTTGGTGTGTATGAACAGATAAGTTCTAGGTTAAGTGAGCGAAGTATAACCTGGGTTATAAAAATAGAGAGTCAAATCCCCACAATACATTTAAACTGGGTATTATCTGACCTATCAAGTCATAAAGGTAGGCAATCCCAGTAGCACTCCACTGGGGTCAAGCTGGCATGACAAGATATTTGAAGAAGTGGCCATGGTCGTCACAACAATATCACAGCTTTTGTGTGTAATTGGTGCGAGGAACATGGACATTTCTCTCCCAACCTGTGCCTATAGCCTCATGGGAAAATATCTATGATCATCAAATAGAGAGAAAGAAGACTCATGTCAGGTTTACAGATGGTTCTGCATGAAATGCAGGCAAGACTTGATAAAATTCAGGTGCAGCACTATAGGCTTTTTTGGGGATATCCTTAAAAGATAGTAGTGAAGAGAAATCTTTCCAATTGGCAGGACTTCAAACATTGCATCTGGTTTTTCACTTTGTTCGGAAGGAGAAATCGCCAATTGTGCAGTAATAGACTAATTCATGGTCTGTGACCAATGGTATTTGTTTGGATGGTCAGGCACTTGGAGGAAAAACAATTGAAAAATTGGTAGCAAAGAAATTTTGGGAAGTATGTGGATAATTCTCTCTTAAAGGATAAAATGTATGAACATATTTGTATTCCATATGAATGTTCACTGAAGGGTAACCTCAGCAGAGAGGATTTTAATAATCAAGTAGATAATACTAATTGTTCTATGAATACTAGCTCTTTCTCAGTCTACTGTTGTCACTGTCTAACGGGCTCATGAACAAAGTGGCCATGGTGGCAGGAATAAATGTTATCCATGGGCTCAGCAATATGGAGTCCTACTTACGAAGGCTTACCTGGTTATGGCCACCACTGATGCACAATCTGCCAGAAGCAGAGATCAACATTGAATTCCTGATACGGCATCATTCCCTAAGGTAATCAGTCTGCTGCTTACTGGTATGTTGATTATATTGGACCACTTACAGCATGGAAGGAGCAGTATTTTGTTCTTACTGAAATAGACAATCTGGATATGGAGTTGCCTTCCCTCCGTGCAATGCTTCTGCCAAAACTACCATTCATGAACTTTTAGAATGCCTTATTTACAGTCATGTTAATCCATCAATTATTGCTTCCGATTAAGGCAGTCACTTCATAGTAAATAAAGTGCAGTGATGGGATTTTTATAGAATTCATTGGTCTTACCATGTTCTGCATTAACCCGAAGCAGCTGGTTTGATAGATTAGTGGAAAGGCATTTTAAAAACTCAGCTACAGCACCAAGCAGGTGGCAATTCTTTGCAGCTAGGGCAAGGTTCTTCAGAAGGCTGTGTATAATCTGAATAATTGTCCAGTATACAGTACTGTTTATTCCACAGACAGAATTCATGGCTCCAGAAATCCAGAAAAGGAAATAGGAATGACATCACTCAGTGTTACTCTTAATGTCTCATTAGCAAAATGTTTGCTCTCTGTTCTGATAATTTTATGTATTGCTGATATAAAGGTTTTATCTCCAAATGGAGGAATACTTCCACCAGGAGACTCAACAATGATTCCACTGAATTAGCAGTGAAGACTACCACTTGACCACTTTGGCTTTCGCATGCCTCTGATTTAACAGGGAAAGAAGGGAGTTACTGTGTTGGCTGTGGTGATTGATGTGACTTAATAGGGGGATATTGGATAATACTCCACAATGGAGGAAAGGGAGAATATGTATGCAATACAGGAGATACTTGAGGACATCTCTTAGTATTAGCATGCCCTGTGATTATCAATGGAAAATTACAACAACTCAATCCAGGCAAGACTGCTAATGACTCAGACCCTACCAGAATGAAGGTATGGGTCATCCCACCAGGGAAAGAAGTATGACCCCCCTGAGGTGCTTGCTGAAGGCAAAAAATATATAGAATGGGCAGTAGAAGAAGGTAGTGATAAATACCAGCTATGACCATGTGACTAGTTGTAGAAAAAGAACCGTAATAATCATGAATATTTCCTCCTTGTTTTGTTATGAGTGTGTGTGTGTGTGTGTATGTGTGTGTGTGTGTATTCAAATTAGGAAAAGATTTTCTATAATGAAATCTAGAAATTTGTAGTGTCGTTAAGATAAATTGTATTGTTCAATTAGTTACTTGATTTTTAATTACAAAATGGTTTCAATTACAACTAAGTCGTTCAAACAGAATGCACATTTAAAAGTTGTCAAATATTTGTTAATTATTATTAGGAAAGAACACACTGTTTAATAAAGCAAACTGACTTTTTGGAACTTCAGCATATTATTACAAAACCTCACAGATGGATTGCTAGGGATTCTCTTTTAATTATACTTTGGGGTTCTACAGAATTCAAATACATTTCATAGAAATTTTTATTCAATATATGCATTTTCTGTTTCTGTTTTATCCGTCAATCACATTACCCAAATAAAAAAGCCACATCACAGATATTATTTATTCATAAAACATTGCTACATATAATACTATTTTATCCAGATCACTGCTTTATGCCATTCCTTGTTTCTCTAAACATCCTCAGATTCAAATATCATCTTCTGCCACCTGGCAGGAGATTCTTAGACACCTTGAAGGTGATTTTGGGAAACACCAGATATGAATTTGCTTTTCCTTTGCCATAGAATTCACTACCATGAAAACCATTTTATTTTATAAGAGAATGTGTATTAAAACATTCAGATGATAAGAGATCAATCCAATGTTACAATGTGCTAGGTATATTATAAAATGTCTCTGCTATTTAGGAATAAAAAGGCAATTGTTAATAAAAATATCATCTAGAAGAGTGAATTTTACTTTTGGAGAAGAGGTAATCCATAATCAGATCATATGCTTCCCAGTGCCCAACCACATAGCCAGTTCTTGATTGTTCACACGCAGAGGATACTAGAGAAAGTATAACTGGTTAGAAGAATTAGAGATTCTTTTGTATAAAAAATTTGAGAAAACAAATTTATTACACATTTACCATATTAATAAGGGTATGGAGTTATGATTTATTAATATGGCATACACATGTTAATATGGATATATGTATGTGATTGAACCACAACAAATATCTCTCAAAATCTAGTTATTTTTTGTAAGTCAAAATGCTGTTGGAGCATGCATGTATCACTAAATGCTACTGTAGCCAAAATATTTTAAATTTATAATTATAAATGAAATGAAGCTAGTAGTAATTTATACTCAAAAGTACAAATGAAAACCATTGAGAACAGAAAACAAATTCACTCCAAATGTACTAATTTCCAAGTGTCCTTAACCCAAATTACAAACTAGTCATTGACTGGTATAACATATGGCAGACAGATTTCTTAGTAGAATAGAGTTAAAATTCTCAGTACAAAATGGAAATATCTTAATTTTAGTTTTGTTTGCAAAATCTCTTTTTTCACACAAACAATATGGGGCTGATTTAAGAATTCTTAATAATATGTATTTTAATATTGATAATGTGTTTTCTTTGTAAACAATCTTAGCTGTATTATATTGACTTTAAATCATTTGTTCACCAATAGAGTAAAAATTATGGAAATCAATTAACTTATACAGAGTGCTTCTATAACTATTATATTCAAACAAGTGATTTTTATCAGGGATTGCAGGATAGACTGTAGATCCTCCATTGTCAAGGACCTTGGGCAGAGTTTCACATGACTACCAGGAACCATAATTAAGCAGCATATGTGACACATGCACATTATTTTGTGTTTTTCTAAGATTTCAAAATTAAGAATATTTATAAAATAATCATGGGGCTAAGCACTTACAAAATTATTATTAGAATTATTATACATGCTTAGTAAAAATACATCAATATCAATACAATAAAACATGCAAGTTACCAGGATATGAAAATTTCAATCTCCCAAAACTTATCTTTCATTTCAGAAAATTGCATCAAAGCTACATTTATTTCAAAATATAATTTTATTGGTGATAATGCAAATGCTAATTTTTGTGGTTAATAATTATCTCGGCCGGGCGCGGTGGCTCACGCCTGTAATCCCAGCACTTTGGGAGGCCGAGGCGGGCGGAACACGAGGTCAGGAGATCGAGACCATCCTGGCTAACACGGTGAAACCCCGTCTCTACTAAAAAATACAAAAAAATCTAGCCGGGCGAGGTGGCGGCGCCTGTAGTCCCAGCTACTCGGGAGGCTGAGGCAGGAGAATGGCGTGAACCCGGGAGGCGGAGCTTGCAGTGAGCTGAGATCCGGCCACTGCACTCCAGCCTGGGTGACAGAGCAAGACTCCGTCTCAAAAAAAAAAAAAAAAAAAAAAAAAAAATTATCTCAGAGACAAAATTCCTTCCATTACTTCTTTATAGCTAACTCATTATCAAATAATCTATTTTCTTTTTTTTAATCTAAATATTCATTTAACCAGCCTAACTCTTATTCTCACTCACCATTCCTTCTGGATACTACATTACCTGGTTTTCATTGAACTAATATAATATTTGGCTTTTACTTAACTATGTTTTAACACATATTGTAAACATGTTATGGCAAGTATATAAATCTGAGCATATTGCCTACTTCATTCAATGGGCTTCTTTAGTGTCCCCTCAAAACAAAATATACTATTATAAAAAAAAGTTTAAACTCCATAAAGATATAAATTACTCTAAACAAGGAGTATGTATTTAAGTGAAGTTAAAGCAGCTGACCTGATATATTTTGTTTCTTCATCCAGGACATACCCCAAAGAAAGAAAAGATGCCAGGTGACCCAGCCTAATCTTTTCATCATCTGGATGTTTGAGTAAATCAACTGAGTAGACTTGCCATAAGGAAGAGACCTGATCTCTAAAATGCCCTGAGAATAATGCCCTGGCAGCAGATTCTTATTATAAATAGAACTCAGCATGTATGAGGCCTAGTCTCCTGGAGAATGTCATGAAATTTATGAAGTCCTTGGGGCATAAAATGTAAAAGTTTTATAATTTAAATTCATCCTACTGTGTTAGTGCCCTGGTTTCAATGTCCCCTCAAAAACTCATGTTGCAATTTAATTACTATTGTGATGGAATAAAGGAGTGGGACCCCTAAGAGGTGATCAGGGCATAAGGGCTCTGCCCTCATCAAAGGAGTAATGCTAGTATTGGGGGAATGAGTTGCGGATAAAAGGATAAAGTTGGGCTCCCTTCCCAGTCTGTCTCATAAACTCAATTGTGCTTTTGCCTTCTGCTATGGGATGATGCAGCACAAAGGCCCTCACCTCCAGAATCATGAGCCAAATAAATTTCTGTGTATTGCAAATTACCCAGTCTGTGTTATTGTGTTGTAGCAACACAAGTTAGACTAAGAAAATCTTTTGAGAACTGTCTATTCGTGTCCTTAGTTCACTTTTTATGGGATATTTTGTTTTGTTCTTTTCTTGCTAATTTGTTTGGGTAAATCAGTTGATTTACCCAGAGTAGGACTATTGCTGTAACAGCCTGAAAATGTAGATGCACTGTTGGAATTGGGAAATGGATAGAGGCTAGAAGAATTTGAAGAAGCAAGTTAGAAAAAAGCCTAGATTATCATTAATGCAGCATTAAGGGCAATTCTGGTGATGGCTCAGAGGAAGATCCTAGAACTAGGAAGAGCCTAAAACTTCTTAGGTATTACCTAAGTGATCATAATCAGAATGTAGTCAGAAAGACAGACTGTAAAGTCCAATCAATCAAAGTCTAAGATGGAACCAAAGAACAAAGTATTAGGAACTGGAGTAAAAGACATCCTTGTTATACAGTTGCTAATAATTTGGGTTAATTGTATCCAAGCCCAAAGGCTTTATAAAAGGTGGAATTTAAAAGTGATGAACTAGGATATCTGGTGGAAGAAATTACTAAGCAAAATATTGAAGAAGCTGCATGGCTACTTTAAATCACACACAGAAAAAACCCTTTTAGACATTGGTTTAGGCAAGGATTTCATGTCCAAGAACCCAAACGCAAATGCAGTAAAAACAAAGATAAATAGCGGGGCTTAACTAAACTAAAGAACTTTGCATGGCAGGAGGAACAGTCAGCAGAGTAAACTGACAATCTACAGAGTGGGAGAAAATCTTCACAATCTATACATCTGAAAAAGGACTAATATCCAGAGTTTACAATGAACCTAAACAAATTAGCAAGAAAAAAAAAAATCCCATAAAAACTGAACTAAGGACATGACTAGACAGTTCTCAAAAGAAGATATACAAATGGCCAATATTAGATGTAAAAATGCTCATTATCACTAATGATCAGGGAAATGCAAAACAAAACCACAGTATGATACCACCTTACTACTGCAAGAATGGCCATAATCAAAAAGTCAAAAAACAGTAGATATTTGCATGGACGTGGTGAACAGGGAACACTTCCACACTGTTGGTGAGAATGTAAACTAGTACAACTACTATGGAAAACAATGTGGAGATTCCTTAAAGAACTGAAAGTAAAACTACCATGATCCAGCAATCCCACTATTGGATATTTACCCAGAGGAAAAGAAGTCATTATACAAAAAAAGATATTGCACATACATGTTTATAGTAACACAATTCACAGTTGCAAATGTTGAACCAATCCAAATGCCTATCAATCAATGAGTGAATAAAGAAATTGTGGTATATATATTCCATATATATATGATGGAATACTTCTCAATACTTCTCAGCCATAAAAATGAATGAATTAATGGCATTCGCAGCAATGTGGATGAGACTGGAGACTTATTCTAAGTGAAGTAACTCAGGAATGGTAAACCAAATGAAATGGTTTGGCTGTGTCCCCACCAAACGTCATCTTGAATTGTATCTCCCACAATTCCCACATGTCGTGGGAGGAACCCAGTGGGAGGTGATTGAATTATGAGGACGGGCCTTTCCTGTGCTGTTCTCATGATCATGAATGAGTGTCATGAGATCTGATGGTTTTAAAAATGGGAATTTCCCTGCACAAGCTCTCTTTGCCTGCTGCCATCCATGTAAGACATGACTTGCTCCTTCTTGCCTTCTGCCATGATTTTGAGGCCTCCTCAGCCACGTGGAACTGAAAGTCCATTAAACTTATTTTTCTCTCCAGCCTTGGGTATGTCTTTATGAGTAGCATGAAAACAGACTGATATGCCAAACATTATATGTTCTCATTCATAAGTGGGAGCTAAGCTATAAGGATGCAAAGGCATAAAAATGACACAATCGACTTTGGTACCTCAGGAGAAAAGGGTGGGAAGGGAGTGAAGGCTAAAAGACTACAAAATGGGTGCCGTGCATACTGCTTGGGTGGTAGGTACACTAAAATGTCACAAATCACCTCTAAAGAACTTATTCATGTTGGCCGGGTGCAGTGGCTCACATCTGTAATCCCAGGACTTTGGGAGGCTGAGGTGGGTGGATCACCTGAGGTCCGGAGTTTGAGACCAGCCTGACCAACATGCAGAAACCCCGTCTCTACTAAAAATACAAAATAAGCCAGGTGTTGTGGCACATGCCTGTAATCCCAGTTACTCGGGAAGCTGAGGCAGGAGAATCGCTTGAACCCGGGAGGCAGAAGTTGCAGTGAGCCAAGATCATGCCATTGCACTCCAGCCTGGGCAACAAGTGCAAAACTCCATCTCAAAAAAAAAAAAAAAAAAAAAAGAACTTATTAATGCAACCAAAACCACCTGTTCCCCAATAACCTATGGAAATAAAAAAAAATTAAATCACTTACAGTAAGATGCAAGAGGAAAACAAGTAATTGAAGATGGAATTTATAATTAAAAGACAAGCAGAATGTAAAAAATTATAAAATTTGCAGCCTGACCATGCAAAGAGTAAAAAAGTGTGTTAAGAAGAGCAAACAAGGATATAGCCATCCATCATTTGCTAAAGAGATTAGTATGGACAAAAGGTATCATGGACACAATGGCAGAATAGCACCAAAGGCATTACAGAGAACTTTGATGCTGCTACTTTTATGACAGGCCCATGCTATAGGAGGGCAGAATGGTTTTGGAGATGGGTCCAGGGCACCTTCTACAAGCTCATTGACCAGATCTGCCATAGACATCTGTACTCTGCCATTCTAGTGCAATGCTTCTTGACCAGCCTAGTCATGGTTCAAGTGGCCTCAGGTGTGGCTTGGCCTGCCACTCTGGAAGGTACAAGTTGTCAGTGTTCATATGGTGCTAATTCTGCAAGCTCACATCATTCAATAGCTGTAAAGTCATGATGATCTCCACGTCCATCACTACCTAGGATCCCAGGCAGACCTCCTCACAGGGGAACAGCCACTTCACACAGTCCCCACTAGGAAAATGCCCAGCAAAAACACAGGAGTGAAGCCACTCTAGAGAATCCACACTTGAGCAATGCCTAGTGAAGCCATGAAGGTGGGGTCACCTTGAAAACCCCAGAACTGTAGAGTTACTATCATGCAGCTTCAATTTGGGAAAGCTGCAGACAGGAAACTCTGCCACCTGAAAGCTGCTGAGTGGACTGAGGCCTGCAAAGCCAAAGGAGTGGGGATGCCTGAGGCCTTGGGGGATGTGGGACATGGTGTCAAAGGTGATTATTCTTCAGATTTATAACTGAATGTTTTTTCCCCTTTTGGGTTTTGACTTACTTGGCAGTAGTTACCCATCTTTTCTTTCCTATTTCTTTTATTTTCAAATGGGAATGCCTCTCCTATGCTTGTCCCACCATTGTATTTTGGAAGTAAATAATTTATTTTGATTTTACAGACTTAAAGCTGGAGGAAATTTGCCTCAGAATGAATCATGCCTTGAGTCTCACCCATTTCTGATTCAGATGAGACTCTGTGCTTCTAAATTTTAAATTGGTGCTGGAAGGAATTAAGACCTTTGGGGCTGTTGGAATCAAATGAATGTATTTTGAATGTGAGAATGATGAGTTTTGAGAGGGTAGGGGTAGAATGCTACTGTTGGGATGTCCCCTTCAAAACTTGTGTGGAAATATAATTGCCATTGTGATGAAATTAAGAGGTAGAACTGTTAAGAAATTATTAGGCCATGAGGGTTTTTCTCCCACAAACAGATTAATGCTGGTATCACGGGTGTGAGTTAGAAATCTTGGGAGTGATAAAAGGATAAAAGTTGGCCCCATTTTTTCTCTGTCTTGGGAATTCACTTGCTCTTCTGCCTTCTGCCATGAGTAACACGGCACCTAGGCCCTTAGCAGATGCTGATGCTATGTCCCTAGACTTCCTACATCCACAAGCCAAATAAATTTCTGTTCATTATAAATTGCCGAGTCTTATTTCTCTGTAATAGCAACACAAAACAAAGACAGTTAGGGACCCCACAAATCTCCCTTAGGAACCTCACTGTATTGGGTCAGTGTGACACATCCAACATGGAAGGAAGGGAGCCGGGGAACAGCCTCAACAGCCTAGAACATTCTCTGCTGCATCTGAGCCTGACTGCTTGCATCCATGAAATTATTTAGTAAAGAGTGATACCGAGTAGAATATCAGTGAGTGAGATTTATGTGACTCGGATTTCACAATCTGATCCTGTTGGATAGCTTAGTATCTTACCTGGAGAATGTCTGAATTCAATTAGGTAAGGATATATTTCTTTTTAATAATTTGCTTGTGAACATGAGGAAACAAAATATACACTGAAATAAAAACTTAAAATTGAGGAAGATAATTGAGAGTTCCTGATAGAATTTGCCCTTAAAGGAAAATTTAAATTTATTAGAAGGTTTCTTTTTTTTTTTTTTTTTTGAGACGGAGTCTCGCTCTGTCGCCCAGGCTGGAGTGCAGTGGCGCGATCTCGGCTCACTGCAAGCTCCGCCTCCCGGGTTCACGCCATTCTCCTGCCTCAGCCTCCCGAGTAGCTGGGACTACAGGCGCCCGCCACTGCGCCCGGCTAATTTTTTTCTATTTTTTAGTAGAGACGGGGTTTCACCATGGTCTCGATCTCCTGACCTTGTGATCCGCCCGCCTCGGCCTCCCAAAGTGCTGGGATTACAGGCGTGAGCCACCGCGCCCGGCTTATTAGAAGGTTTCTAACTCTGTCATTTGTTCTTCATCATGGCCATAATCAGAGGAGACCTATTCCATGTGAATTCCATCAGCATGCTACAATGTGAAGAGCATATCTTACATTTCTAGAGTTCATAAATTCTGTAGTGTATATTTATTCACATTAAATGGAATAGAAGTTAATATACAGAGACATAATTTAAAGTGATGCCTGAATTTAAAGTTTCTTTAATTTCAAATGTAGTAATCCTGGGTTGAAATACAAAGATATAATTTTCCAAGGTACATATTTATGCAGTATGATTTTATTGATAATAATTATGTAAATTCTGCAAAAATCTTTATAGATGGAATGATTTTCTTAAGTAATATATGTGATACTTTTGTCTTTCAATTATGATGTCACTTGGGTTCATCAACTAATACTTGTATAGCCATTGAACTAGTATTATAGTCTTAAAATTAATATCTATGATTTTTAATTCATGATATTGAACATTATTCCGCCCTTTTCCTCCACATATTCTTTGTTCTAGTTCTAGAATAATTAAGTTATATTTCCTTTCAACTCCTTGTGTTGCCAGTTTTTCCATTTGATTGCATGTAGTTTAACCTTAAGTTAATTTTCTATAGTATAAGAAGTGTGTTGTATAATTGGCTTTATTGAAGCAACTGATTTGGGTCAGTAAAAAGCTCTCAAAAAATGTGTTATGAGAAGAAATGATAATTATTTATTTCTATAGAAAAAACGTCATGGAGAAAGTTACCATTATAGTTAAGTATATTTGAACTATGATTTCTGCATGTTTTTTCTCCAAAACACCAAGATACATACCTACATTCACATGCACTCAAACATTTTCTCATAGTCTTATTTTTTTTAAACTACACACACACACACATATATACACATGCATTGTGATTTCTGTGAAACTCAGATTATACACATGTATTTACGTATGTGTATAATTTAATTTTCAAAGAAATCACAATTTAAAGAAAAAAACAATAATACTGACTCTCATCATTTCTGTAATTTCCTCTCCAGTCCCCTTGTGCTAGCAGCATTAAATTCCAGATATAGGAGACTTGTCGTTTTTTGCTCAACATTTCCTCATCTTTTTTTTTTTTTTTTTTTTTTTTTTTTTTTTTTTTTTGTGGGCAGAGGGGTAGCTGGGAGGAATTAACTGAGAATTTGCCTCAGAGAGATAGGCAGGCACAGCGTTGTGGAGGTTATTGTACAGCTAAGGCACTTTCAGATAAAAGAGCTACTGAAGAGTTTCATGTAGGACTTTAGGTGGGATTTATCTGATTTGTATTTTAATAGATTTTTCTGGTAGTTTTATGGGAGATGAACCTTGAGAAAATCAAAGTAGAATCATGTAAAAGGCTACAACCTGCATTTGAAGAAAGAAGAATGATGGTTTCTGTTCTCTCTGCTGACTTCCATAATTCCAGAATCTAGTTGCTGTTTAACTCTCAGCCTGGGATGATAGAAAAAAGAAGTAACCTGGCAGGTGTTGAAGTTGACACCTTATCTGTTGGAGTGTTCATGGTTCTTTGAAGGCTATCAGCACTATGGATCCCATGATATTCTCAGGCTGCTTTTCTGCATGCTTTGTAGGCACGTTATTGTGTGTCGCTGCTTGATCACTCCTCTTTAGTGAACTTCACAGGTGGGCAACACCACCCGTATGGTGGAGTCTTTACATGCTCCCACACATTCCCCTTCAACAGGACTTCATACCATCTGGGATGAAAGATGAAATTCAGCTCTCAGTCTCTTCATTAAAACAGTTTGTCAGCCCATGTATTGATTTCTAGATTTCTGGGTGAGAGCATTGGATCTCAACATTTATGGAGTGTATACAATACAGACTAAGCTCTCTGGGCTATCTCCTTGAAGTGCAATCACTGTATATTTTTAGGTGATAAAGAGGACAACTTACAACCTACCTTCTCCTTGGAAGGAGACTAGGGATTCACAGGATTTATTTTCGAATAAATTTTCTCAAACTGCTCTCTTGATCTTTTTTATACACTCGTAAAAAGTGAGAAGTTTTAAATAACACAGATACAAATTTTGATTATTTCCTTTGACGACCCTTTATATCCTGATTGATTTTGTAATTTCATATCTATTGTAGTTTGATACCTTGTTGGAAACTTAAATTTTGACATCATGTTAAAGCACCATTCTTGAGCATTGAACTTTTTTGATAAGCACTGTTATAAGAACTTCACGGCCACGCACTTCGTCTCATGCCTGTAATCCCTGCACTTTGGGAGGCCAACACGGGCAGATCACCTGAGGTCAGGAGTTCGAAACCAGCCTGACCACCAACATGGAGAAACCCCATCTCCACTAAAAATACAAAATTAGCTGGGTGTGGTGGTGCATGCCTGTAATCCTAGCTACTCGAGAGACTGAGGCAGGAGAATCTGTTGAACCCAGGAGGCAGAGTTTGCGATGAGCCCAGATTGCGCCATTGCACTCCAGCTTGGGTGATAAGAGTAAAACTCCGTTTCAAAAAAAAAAAAAAGAATGTTCCTGACTGGAAGAAATTATTAGCTTAATGATTCCTACGAATGTATTTGTAGTAGAGAAGAATAGAATGGCATACATTCTAGGAGATAACAATCAGTGATAACTCTTGATTAGATGTTGGAAGAGATGGAGATGATCAGACATAACTCTTAGGATTCTTACCATGAATGTCTGGCTGTATCAATTTGCTATCAAATAATAATAATAATGATAAACAGGATAAACACTCTTAAGGGACGGAGTTCATGGGAACACTTTGGACAGAAACTTCCAGGAGATGGTGTCTGTATTAAAATGAATGTCAGGAAAGAAATATGGGTACATATATCGATTTAGGATACTTTAACATACATGTGATTGTTGAAACTCTGTCTATTGATTAGTTTTCCTAATATGAAAATGTAGAATAAGAAACAACAATGGGCTGAGTTGGCCCTAGAGGTAGCAACGAAATTCCCAGAGGATAATACCAAATTAGAAGAGAATACCAAAAAAATACATATTATTCAAAGAAAGAGAGGAGCTACAGTAAGACAAGAAGACTGCTGTACATTTGAATTTGTGAAAATAACAAGTCGCGGGAGAATGTCACTAGATTTATGGCAATGGCAATATAATAAAAATTGAAAAGACTAATTATGAATAGGAATTAGTAGGTAGCTGGAGCACTTAGCAGGAACAATTTTATTACAAAAATGTGGTAGAAGCCAGATTACATTGAGTGAGAATTGAACATTGCATTAGTTAAGATCCTCACAGGAAGCATGCCACATTAAAATTAGATAACTAGAGGCAAGTTTAATAACAGGATGATTTACAAAAATGATGGCAAGGAGTAGAAAAACCACAAAGGATAATACAGTAGCTCAGAGCCTAAAGGCAGTACTCTATTACCACTCCAAAACTAAGGTGACAAGGAGGGAGTGTTTACCAGAACTGGAAGAAAAATAATTCTATGTAGAAAGGGTCACTTGGAAAAAGTAAGAGCTTCAGTCAAGAAACTTAGTCAGGGTGCTGCAATCCCAGAGAGAATTAGATGTCATTATCGCGCTTTCAAATCAAGGGTAGATTACTGTTTAAACAAATATCCATAAGGAGGAGAAGAAAAGATGGGCTGCAACCAGAAAGGGATGTGAGGTCAAAGAAGGGTTTTTAAGATGGATAAGCAGTGAGCATGCTAATAGGGTGTGGAGAATGCCTTAGAGAAGAGAAGTTGAAAAATAGAGCAGCCAGAGCTATTCACTAATATCATAGGAGAGAGAGTTGGGATTGTGGCACAGGTTAAGGCATTGGTCTTAAACAGGAAAAGGAACTCTTCTTCTTCTCTTACTTTAGGGAATAGATTTATGATTTGCTGACTCAGTAAGTCTAGATTGGAACTGAAAAAAAAAAAACAAAAAAAAACTTCTTGTCTTCTCAGGTAGCTCTGATGAGACTGGGACAGGCTCTACTAAGAAGCTGACTTCTAATTTGACATCTAGGATAAAGTGGGGATTGGGAGAGAAAAGAAGGAGTAAACCCAACTTTTAAAAATTTATGTTGTGGGGGATGTTAGAAGACAATGGAATAGGCTGAGGTTCATAAAGCCAGTTGGCCAGATGCTCAAATGAGGAACTAGAAACACCACAAATGCCGATGGTGGCAAAAGAGTGATGTTTGGAGGCACAATGAAGCAGGAGGATGCCAAACTTCCCTGCTGGTCCAGTCATATTTAGCTACAGAGATACCTATAGAGAAAAAAGTGTTCCTAAGAGATCTAGTTTTCAGTTAAGACAAGACAGGCTAAAAGCATTTTGCAGAAAGGTTGACAATGTATGCAAGTTGGTTTATAATCTAATGAGCATTGCAGAGAATTCAGGGAAAAAGTTTGTAGCTGAGGATGGAGCATAATTTTGTGATAAGCCAGGAGCGAAAGAGCATAAAGTATGCTTGGTTTAATTTTTTTCTTTCAATACAAAGAAGTCAATCTATTTTACCTTATTGTTTAATTTTGTTATTACTGTTTTATGCTATACAGTGAAGAGGAACAATGGAAAAGGAACATTCCTGTGTGAGAATTCATGAGCTAGAGTGTTGAAAACAAGAACATTGAATGCTTATAAATGGATAGAGAACAGAAACAATAGATTTGTGACAATATATTAGGAGCTACCAGCAAGCCAGAAGATATCAGGGATGCTTTTCTAACACAAATTACAATACAAAAATATACAAAATGTGGTGTGAGTAGAAGTAGTATCTATTTGAATGTATACTATAATTTTTATTCTATTAATACTGAACATCTAAAAAATTCATAACAGTATTTGCACACTTTTGTCTTTCTCAGAAGAAAGAAATAATAGAGAAACTGACAGTTCGAACTTAATTCTGAACCACACAAAAATGCTTCTCTGTAATGTCATCTTGACAGGAACCATAAGTCACAGCAACTGGGTCATTCTGAATTATCTAACAGAGAAAGAAGGGAAGTCTCACAGGCAAGTCAGACTTTTGGGAAGAAATACAATAAAACAGAAACTTTTTTTATTATCCCAGGGTGAAAGATTCGAACTGAAATGTCAACTCAAAAGGGATGAAGAATGTTAAAAATATAATACTGATCATATAGGTGTGTAATCACAATAAAATTTTTAAAGAGAGACAGGATAAACTAATTCAGTTTGGTAGAGAGTTTGCCAAAGACCTTAAAATTTTAAACATGTGTTTGAGATAAAATGAAGAACATGTTAATGGGGTTGAAGACAAAACTGCATCATGTTCTATTGAGAACAGTATTACAATGAGATAAGTATTGGGCCTCAACTTTAATCTAGAAATGATAGGTAATTCAGAAAAGGGTCATGAGAACACCTCAAAATCTTAATATCACACCCTGTAAACAACTGTAGACAATGTAACTAGTTGAATTCATTATTTCTCTTACAATGTCATCGCCCCTTCTATATTATCTCCTCCTTCTCTAATCCTCTTTGATACCTCATAACTTATTTGTTCATTGTCATTGTTAGAACAGTTTAATTTTCATGGATTAAAAGAAATATATTCCCTTTAAAAACTGATTTGATCACCTATCTGATTTAATACACATCTTTATCTCCCCAGCCCAGATTTAACTTGGTAATGGGAGAAAGGGGAGTGGTCTGTTCATTTGTTATTCCTCCACCTGTCGTTGTTGTTGTCATTGCTGTTTTTATTGCCTCCTGCCCCAAACATGTTGCTCTAACTCCTCCATTGTTCAGAGGATAGATGAGTGGGAAAGGAATAACGTCTGGCTTGACTAAAGGAGATCAATTGCTGAGATCAATTCACTGCTTGGGTGGAATTTTTGCAAGACGAATCTAGCTTGTGCCGTCCACTCTGAAAGTGCAGACTCTTCCCAGTAATACCCTCTCTTTACTCTGGTGTGGAGTACTGTCTGGCCAACCTCATCCCCTGGGATTATTCCAGGTAAGAGTAAGGCACCAGCCTTCTTCTCTCTGAACTCCAGGGAACTCTGTTCAAGTTCTCCTGGGAAGTATTTCTCTACCCACCCTCAGGTTCCATGCTAGCTCTGGGACTCACTAAACTCCCTCATGTAGTTTAAAGCATGCAAGTTGAAAGTAGAAGTCACCTTTCTCTCCAAACAGAAGAGAGTGAAAAGAAGGTGTCCCAGTAATTATATCCCAAACTAAATCTTTACTCTGGAGCTTCCTTAGATTTTTTTCTTCCCTTTTACAAACTAGAAGTAAGAAAGGGGCTAAGAGTCTATCTGCCATCCAACACCTATTCTTTATGGGATGTGTCAGCATTTAATGCCATGGTCTTCAACAAAAAAGGAAAAGTCCCATGGAACATTCTGTTATATTTGTTATTCTGAATAAAACTTAGTGTTTATGGTGGCTAGCGGTTACGGAAGACTGGGTCATCAGAAACTTTTTTTTTCCAAATTACAGAAAGCAGAATCAAGACCCCCTTCTCCCCCCTGCTAAGTGGCAGTAAAAATGGGAGTTCTGCCTATTATAAAATTATGAGCTTCTCTTCTCTGGAAACTTTAAAATTGATTTTGGAACTAATTAATGACTTTACAGAAACAAATCACATTTAAGTACACATGATGTTCTGTAGAACCACAGGGTGCTGATGTTAAACTATATATTCTACTTCCTAGTCTTCAGGAAAAATTGTAATTCTCTAAATAAAAATTAAAATGACCCCAAGAAACAATCCAAAAAATAGTAATAGTCAGCAACAACATTGACTACATTTGTACTTTTATTATCTCTCTTTAAATTAAGTTTTTCAGTGGAATCATGATTAATTTTCATGTAAGAACTAATCTCCATTCTTGTTTATTTGAATACTTTCTCTGATAGCTTAATTGCATAAAATTATATTAAGAGGTTACTTTATGTAACCAGACTTATTTAAGAAGCTTCAGGGTAAAAGCTAAATCCCCATTCATTCAGAAACCAATAAAGAAGAGATAATAATGCCTGTCCCAAATTTGAAAGAACTGAGCATTTTCTCTTCTTTGCACTGCCCGCCTCAAAAATTAGAGTAAAATTGTATTAGATTATATAATTAAATGATAGAGCAATACATTGTTTCCACTGTAGTTTTCATGAAATTACCTCAGTTGTATTACATATTATCTATCACAGTCACATTTATTACTGTCTTCTGACCAAAGCTTATGTCCTTGCAAGAGCTTTTGGTAGGTAATGGTTGTTGTTAATGTTATAGAAGTGTGAGGTTTGGTACCAACTAATGAAATTCATTAGTTGGAAGATGACTAGTGATGTCTTTTGAGTTTCCCAAAAGATACTGTTTTCTTCACCAACTTTCATGACTTGTTCCTCTTTAAATACTGCTAATTTTCTAAAAAAAACATGTTGATTCCTTTGAATTTGTATGTTTTTGATTACTAATAAGGTATTAGTAGTATATCTTTCACCAAGGTCTATTTACCACTAATATTTTATTTTTTATTTTTGTCTGATTACTTTGTCAATTTATCTACAGAACTCTAAAGGGGCTTTAATTTTGATAATCTATCAATTAAGTTTACTTTGAATGCAAAAATTATATCTTTTTTTGTTTGTTTGTTTTGAAACAGGATCTCACTCTTTTGCCCAGGCTGGAGTACAGAAGCGTGATCATGGCTCACTGCAGCCCTGACCTCCTAGGCTGAAGCATTCAGCCTCCCAAGTAGCCGGGACTAAAGGCTAATTTCTGTAGAAACAAGATTTTGCCATGTTTCCCAAGCTGGTCTCAAACCCCTGGGCTCAAGTGATCTGCCCACCTCCACCTCTCAAAGTGTTGGGATTACAGGCGTGAGCCACCCTGCATAGTCCTGCTATTAATTTTTAAGTAACTAATTGCGTCTTCAATTTTTATGAAACTTACTTATTCATAATATTGATTAAAATGTTTTCTTTTACATTTTTTATCTTAATATTTAACTTTTTGATCTATCTATAATTTATTTGGTAAATTGTGTGGAGTAACAGCTCTCATTTGATTTTTCCCCAAAACCAATTTTATTTATTTAATAATATAGAATGTACCCATCAATTAGGATTACGACATTTATTATTCATTAAATGAGTAGGCATTAGTGACACAGGTATTGAAAGACTGCACAATATAAACCATTAGTGGCAGTTTGGTTGTTCAGTCTTTTTGAATAGTATTTGAATGATGTTTATCAAGCATTTAAAAATTTTATTTCTTCTGTAATAAAAAACATACTTCTTAAAAGCTACTTTAGAATTAACATAAATTACAAAAAGATTATTCTCAATGTGCTAGTTGCAGAATTACTTAAAAGTTTCGACAGTTTTAAACAACTTAAAGACTCAATATGAAAAGAAATTAATTGTATTTTGACACTAGCAACGTTTATCATATTTTGATCCTAAAATCAATGTTTAATATTATGTTATGTGTTGACATCTGGTGAAACAGGAAAGGCCTCAAATGCCCTAACTACACGTTCCTCTCCTCATTGTTCTTCAGGGGATAAGGTCCCTAGTCAAAAATCCTCCTTCTTATGGGGACCACACTCAGATCCTGCTTATTCTTGAGTAGCAGGTTCCCACTTCCTGCTGGCTCACAGAAATATTCAAACACGCTAATTACATTCTCTGAAGGGACCAAGGGAAATACAGATGCCGCCTGAGACATCCACTGGTTGTTTACTCTGTCCCAAGTGCAGCCCCCATCTGCCCTGCAAGCTAATGCAGTGTCCTCCTTTCTCCTTCCACATGTTGTATTATTTAACCAGTATATTGCCATTGATCTCATCTGTCAGTGTCAGGAATTGTGCGTTTGACTATCCTCACAACCTTAGGGCAAGAATCCTTCCCTCACCAATGAGGAGAAGAAGAGGTGATTACAACAATAATAAAATGTTATAATAATTAATAAATATTTACAACAATTTGAGTCATATTTGAAGTGCTCATTATAACATTAAGTTTAAATATGTAGGAATCAAAATTCTATTGCCTTGAAAATATATATTTACCTTGATCTGGGAGAAAGTATACTAAAAACGTTCATTTTGCTGATGTGGAAGCCATGAAAATGTGCTGTTCTAATCTTTTACAGGGAGTGACATTGGCTGATGACCCCAAGCATGGCCTTTGCCTTGATCCACCACTGCCTTTGCACCAGATGCTCCCCCAGCCTGCTCCAACGTGATTACTGATCATGGCAGTAATAATAATTTAAGATTATTTCTTTAAGATACATGACTATTTCAATAGGTGTCTTTATTTCAAGGATTTATCATCAACCTAGTCTAAACTTTCTTACAATTTTATTGCAACCTGAAACTCTTCCTATCTATCCTCCTTTCTTCTTCCTCTCTTTTATAGAAGTCAGAAGAGCCTTACAACCTGAAAGCTCATTCCACCTTCTCCATCTTCTCCCCCAATCAATAAATTTCTTGCATGTCTAATACCAACTTTACATCTGTTCCTTAATGTACCCAAACTAACAAAATTTTTCCAAAATCTTTATATTCAATTGCAGAACATAGTAAAATTATAACTCATTATTTTGTCATTTCAGTTGCTTGAAACTTTCATTTGCTTAACATAAATTTAATGTCATTCTATTAAGTGATAGATCTATACCATTAAAGGACTTGTACATTTCTGGAAGAAACAAGATTGGTTATAACTTAAACAATAAGAATATGTAAATAATAGTAATAAAACAATAATGCAAGAAATTTCATCAGATTGAATTTCATTATGTGATTCAAAAGAACAGAAAACAAGTGCTATAAATTGTGGAAAGATACATGTTATAGTTGAAGTAGTGGGTAAAGTCTATATGATCATAGGATTGGAGTTCATTCTTCAAAGTTAAATAACGTAGAGAAACACTATGAATGGCAGAGGTCTTACAGAAGAGGGGAAGTAGAAATAATAAAAAAGGCAGCAGAAGAAATGTGTTTTAAGGGTAATGAATAACAAAGTGTGGAAACATAATTTGTAATCTCCCTTAACGTTAAATATTAAAATACATGCTGTGTTATTTAAAACATAGTGGCATGTTTTTAGTTTTAAGAGAACATAATGCAATATGTATTCGGTTGACTTTTATGCTACATGTGTACCTATATGACTACAAGTTGAGGAGTAAGAACATCTCACTTAAGGTTATATGCATTATGAATGTTTAAACATAATGAATATATCCGTCACATATGAGATAGAAGTGCCATGTTGATTTCTACTTCTTCCTTTCTCAGCTGCATACCAAGAATGTTCGTAAAACATATAATTCATTAAATGAAAGTCAATTATAGAATTGTACTTATGAGGAAAAATGTCATTACCAGTAAAAATACAGAAAGATAATGATGGCATAACTTGAATTTATCTTTTATCACTTAATGCAGGACAAGATAATAATTGGGACTCTAGGTTTTGAGTAATTATCTTTGCAAACAAAAATTCAAATGAAAAATTAGACTGCTTTCTTTGATGTTTATTACAGCATAGTTGTTTTAATAGGTAATGTAATAACACAAAAATTATTTTTAATATGTTTTTTATTGCAAAAGCCTAACTTCTCAAAAAAGAAAGATATTTTTATCTGGTTGGAAAATGTTTTCTAATTTGACTATTATATAAAGTTTCTTAATACAGTATTGTCTGTAACAGGTATTTACATCAGTTCAAAAGAGAATCTCATTTTACTGTTTACCTTATTATTATTATAATATAAATAATTACTGGTTGTCATGGTTTACAGCTATTAATATGGGGATTTAATTTTTAATATAAATTTAATATAAACTATATATTTATATAATTTTAAGGATAGAAATTATATGTGTGCATGTATGTATGTGTCATAGTCAAAATATTATAAACAAAGAAAACTAATAATAGTATCTATAAAGTGATTTAAAATAAATAATTTCATCTAGTCACTTCAGCAGACCAATAAAAATAAAAATCTTCATATATTCTTTATTCCTAGGTGATAATTCTGACACAAGAGTTTAATAAAATTGCCAAGGTCATATAATGGTCAGATGTCAAACCCAAATTCCACTCTGAGTTTTTTGTTGCAAGTTGAGAATCTTTTCTAAAGGTAGAGAATTACCATAAAGGCATACTTTAATGGTACATGAGTAATTTACTTTCAAAATTCTTGACATCAAAGGATGGCCTTAAACATAAAGATATTAAAATAAGATCATTATTCAATAGTACGAAAAATTTTCAAGCATTATATTGCTATTAAATAGGGAACACAATTATATAATATCCTTCAAACGCGTTTATTTTCATACTGATAATATATTTTTCTGCAAATAAAATAGGTAAAATAAAAAGCACAAGTTAGTTAAAATATTTGGATAAGACATTTAAAAGAAAAATAGCTTTTTATATATTATTTTGCTTGATAGATTATGTGTTTTAAGAGATAAAAAGATGGGAGAAGGAGACATAAATAATGTATGTGTGTGCTACAAGAGATTTCATGAAAAGAGGAGCAGGATTTTATAATTAAGATCAATGAGGTTGTGATTCCAAGATCATTTCTCCTGTGTAAGGATAGTGGTTGTTAATGATTCTTCCCGAAAGAAAAAAAGATGGAGAAGAGAGAGTAATCTGCAGTCTGGTGAACACTGGAAGAGACCAGTGACCCAAAGAAACAGAGTCAAAGCAAGACAAGTCAAGGTAAATGAGCAAAATGTACCACTTGGGAAGAGAAAGAGACTATAGATGGAGTTTTAGTTGAACAGAAGATTGCTACTCTGAGTTGGCATATGTGAATTTAATTTTGAATTGGACAGATGACTGCTAACTTGTAGATCAAGAGTTGAGTATATAAACTCAAAGTGAGCTAAGAAAGATATAATTTTATCTTTTGACATTTCTGTCTACATATCACACAAATCCTCAGAAGCCAAATTTTAAAATTATTCTTATTGTATTGTTATGTGCATGTGTATGTAAATATGTATGTATTTATCTTTCTCTCCAGAATACTCTCTGTGATCAAGGATTTTTCTTTATGTATCTTCAGAGCATAAATTTAGCATCCAGAATCTTGTACACGTTCAGCAATTTAAAAAAAATTAATGACTAAATAATTGGTTTGAGTAACTCGCAGTAAAAAGCTAAAGCTGAAGGCCAAAGTTAGGGTCCTACTAATTCTAGTCCGTGTCAGTCACAGTCAGCAGTATTGATTCAGGTATTCAACAACATAAGCCATTGATATTATGCCTCCCTCAGTAGCCTACACTTAAATTATAGAAGAAAAATACTGTGAATAAATATTTGAAAAGAGCAGGCAAGAGAAAAGGAAAGTGATATGGCAAAATAACAAACTTTAAGGTAAACTTACAGGTGAGTTCTATGTAAAACACATGTTTTGACTATGATTGCAGCTGAAGCAAAAATCAGAAAGAGAGGATGAAAATAGAATTGAGAATATCATCCACAGAGAACACACTGTGCATTTTGTGAGTTTAGAATGAAGCACAGTGCTGACATACAATACATGTTCGATTGATATTTGTTTAGTGAATAAATGAACCCAAACGGGGTTTTCAATTATCTTTCATGAGGAAGTGAGAAACTATAGACAGGGACTACTGTGGTAAATTTTAGAAAGTCCCATAACCTTTCCTGCTCCCTCATGTTTATTACTTTGTTATCCTTAGTTTTTTTTAATGTATTGAAAGGAAAATCATTATAATTAGATTTGTTCTTAACTTTAGTGACGACAGAAAGGAGAAAGCTGGGGAAAAGGATAAGACAATGGAAAAGAGGGCCCTCAGCAAAGGAAAGGATGAGGAAAGCCATCAAAGACAGTAGGAAGACTAAATCCCTCTGGTTTTATGCAGTACAAGAAAGTCTGGGGCAAAACAGCCTGAATCTGAGAAAACATGCAGGGGCTTAATATCCACTCACTGAATTTAATATTCAACAAATTTAAAAACCCTCGAGACACCCCATCTCTAATCTCAATATTGCACATTCATAAAATGACTTAACATCTATTTTCAAAGAAGTAAAGGACTTGTAATTAAGAACAGATATTTTTAACATGTGTATTTCCCCTTGAAAAATTAAGTTATAAGAAATGTTGTGGGCTGATCATGGTTGCTCACACCTGTAATTCCAGCACTTTGGGAGGCCAGGAGGGCAGATCGCTTGAGTCCAGGAGTTCAAGACCAGTTTGGGCAACATAGTAAAACCCTGTATCCACAAAAAATACAAAAATTAGTCAAGTGTGATGGCCCATGCCTGTGGTTCTCGCTGTTCAGGAGGCTGAGCGTGTTAGGAGATTTACTTGAGCCAGGGAGGTCGAGACCACAGTGAGCTGTGATTGCCCCATTGTACTCTTGCCTGAGTGACAGCAAGATACTATCTCAGAAAGAAAAAAAAAATTCTCAAAATATGTTGCCAGCAGCATGTCTCTCTGATTTTCTTATAAACAAACAGCAATTTTTTAGAGAAACTAAAAATCATAGACTATATCTATACAACAATCAGGTTAGCAGGTATTTCAGTGAAATCCACAAAATGAGTGGGTAGGGCCAAACTACATATAGGTAAGAGATTCATGTAGTACCAGCATTTGTAGAGGAGGAAGCGAAGGAAAGAAAGACGGTGTGTGAAACACCAAGAATAGAACATGAAATCCCTAAGGATGCCCACTGGAAATCATTGCACATCAACCTTAGAAGATCTGCTAGAGCTAGAAAGGGATTTATGTATTTCTTTTCACTAAATTTAGCCTAAAATTTGTAGAGGCTAGAGGGATCTGGATGTATGAACCTCAGAGCTAACTAACAGAAGTGTCTAGTGTGGACACATTCTGCATTGAAATAAAAAAACAACAAATTTGTTGGTCAAATCCAAATTAAGCAAGAAGTGAAAATAGGACCAATAAATTGATATAAAAGATGTGTGTGTGTGTGCATTTATTCCTACATATGTGCAAAATATGAAAGAACTGAAGCTATTCATAACAGCTATATCAATAAATGTAAACCACTTAACTCATTTATTAAAATAAAAATTTGCATCGTCTAACAAAGCTAAACGTACACCATGTCCCATGTCTCTCTATGCCTCAATGGATCATCTCCAGCGTATTGTTAAGAAAAAGAAAATCAAGAGTGTGTGGTGTATAATAACATTTACCTAAGAAAAGAGGGGTGTGTAAAGAATACATGCACACACACATATATATACTTACATTTATTTATGTCTCACATTTATATATCCTTTCTCCCATACTAAGAGTTTTCAACAACACTGAGAATAATAGAAGGGCTCAAATAATTCATTTTCCATTATCTCATGATAACCCCAACACTTATATGCAACCAATACTAAGATGTAAGTGGTGTGTGTGAATATGTATGCACATATACACATATATTCATACATACCCATATATACATACATATACTTTTTTTGATGAATAAATAAATTTTGATTTATATTGATTTATTATTTATAACTTTGCAAAGATCAAGTAAAAGGGAGGGCATAGATAAAAACTAGACTTCTTTAAATATTCTTTTTTAGTGAATTTTTATTTGAAAACATGCAACTTTTTCCTGTGATTCTTAAGTTAAATTTTAAAAAGTAATCTATAAATATTAAAAACAAGATATACAATAGATCTAAATATATATCCAGTTAGAGGTATAATAACACAGTAAAGTACTATTCCAAGGGCCTTGTAGGCAAAGCAATTCTTCTCTACATCCATACGAGATACATCTTAAGAAGAAGGTGAACTACCAAAAAATCCAAGATTTTATCAATAATCACATTGACATTATTATTCTAAGACTGTTGTATTCATATCATGAGATATGGTAAATAAGTTATCCATATGAGCTCTTCTGTTATCCGCAGTGTCTTTGATCACCTCTTTGTATAGGAGAAAGGAGATAACAAAATATGAGACAGAAATGAAACACTGTGTCTTCCTGTTTGCTTTGGAAGTACAAGTATGATGCCAAAGCTGGTAATATATTTTATATTAAAACAATGAGCATCCCTACAGCACAGTTCATAGCCATGAAATGCCTTTACCTTTAACAGCAGTTAGGGCTCTTTGGCAAAGTAGCTAAAACCAGACCTAGGCCGGAAAATTAACAAGACTAAATGGAAATATTTTGTTATACTAATAGTAAGATGAACAGCTTCCCACCAAAGTTAGAATAATTTGAGCATCAATAATATAATACAACATCTTCAATAGGTTTATGTATGTGTGCATATATATATACATGTATATATTTAAATGTATTAAATCAAAAGGATAATAAAACAAACAAAAAACAAGTAATTGCCTACAGTTGGAGAATGCTAGTTTTCTAACACTCTGTTTTGAAAATTAATAGGTAAAAAGAACTGAGTTTCTTTCACCTTTCCTTTATGAACTCTACCTCTGAGTAACCAAATAGAAGGGAAGTTTCTCTTTATAGAGGTATTCTAGCTATTAAATAAAGAAATACTTGCAATATCACTATTTCACAATCCCTAATGAATTAATGCATATAGGAATTGATCATTGATCGCTGCTAAAATCACACAAACACAGACTTTAAGTGTCTCCTTATGGAAGAAGACAAGGTAACTCCCTTATTTGAAGCAGTCTTATTTCTATATTGAAACTGAAACTGATCTAATCTCTATATCCATCTCTCAATTTACAGAAAATACAGGGCATATTAAAGGACAGACTATTAGACAACTTATTTAACAAAAGACTTTTTTGGGATCTCTTTTTATTACCTAAAAAATAAATCTTTTTAAAAGAGGTAATTATTCATCAAGTGCCTCAGCCTTCCAGAAAAATGTTCCCAGTTCATTGATGGCAAACTCAAACAGGTTTGGAAAAAATCTCCATATTAAATATGGATATGATGCAAATCAGTTCAAGGTGATTTCTGGTTAGTTGTGTGCTGACAGGCTAGCTAATGATATCCTCTGAGAAAGATTACCTCTGAATGAAAGTGTATGGCTGAAATATGAATGTAATGTAAAGAAAAAAGTGTCTTTTTTGAAGTTAATTTAATCACAGACCTTTGATATCTTTCTCCTTTTCATTCCAAGAATGTTACTTATCATTATAACCAGAATTTGGTGTGTTCCATTTATTTCTTCCTGACACATCACATTACATACCTGTGAGATGTCTGAGTTTCTGCCTATAGGTTTAAGTTTTCTCAACATACATTCAGGAAGGACTATAGCCTTCAGATATTTGTGAAAGTAATTTGAAAAATAAAACCAAGGTGGTACTTTTCTTCCTTATGAAGAAATGACTTATTGTGGAAGAGTTTATTCGATTATGAATGAATTTCAGTCACCAAATATTTACCAAATGTTCATCATATGCCAACTTCTAAGGTAAGTGCTGAAGACATAATGATTTGCTTATTGAGGTTATTCAACAGTTTTATAGTATAGTAGCCCCACCCTTAATATGGTTTCATTTTCCATTTTCACTTACCTGATTCTAACTGCTGTCTGAAAATATTAATAAATGGAAAATATCTGAAATAAACAATTTATAAGTTTTAAACTGCATGTCATTCTGAGGAGTGTGATGAAATATTGTGCTGCTCTGCTTCATCTTGTCCCTGGATGTGAATTATCCCTTTGTCTAATGTGTCTATGCTATATACACTACCCGCCCTTCAGCCATCAATGTCATCTACTTCTGAGATCCAGCCATCGACATCCTTATGGCTCAATGATCCAAGATCACCTGAAGCAGATGATTTTCCTTCTGACATGTCAGAAGGATAAATGGTAGTCCACTGCTATGTCACAAGACCTATGTCATTCACCTCGCTTTGCCTTATCACATAGGTATTTTGTCATCTCCCATAATCACAAGATGAAGGGTAGGTGCAGTACAATAAGAGAGGGAGAGAGACTACATCCACATAACTTATATTACAGTATATTTGTATAATTGTCCATTTTATTATTTGTTATTTTTGTTAAAACCTTACTGTGTCTAATTGATAAATTAAACTTTATTATAGGCATGTATGTATGTATAGGAAAAAGTATAGTATATATAGAGTTCAGTATTATCCAAGGTTTACGGCATCTGCTAAGGAAGTATCCCCTGGCAGTGAGGGGAGACTACTGCACTCATTATATACTAGGCATCTTAACAACTGGCAGATCTGCTGTTTGAACTTAGAGAGGTTGTTTCCAGACTCTGTATTAGAAGTTCCCAAACTTTTTCATTCATGGCACTTGGAGTGTCTTGGTAATTTATTTCACGACGTTACAAGACCAAAAGAAACATCCTAGTGTTTCATTAGTATGTACTGAGGCCTCCAAACTTAACAATACTAGTATATGTTGTGCCTGACAGATGTATCTGTGTTTTTTTCAAATATTAAAAAAAAAATTTGGTACTCGAGGTTTACGGAATGCCTCAGGGTGCTTAGGTACACTAAAAATGCAGATCAACTTATTTACCACTACACATGCTGTTTACATATGAAAGACAGTCTACCCTCAGTCTAGGCCAGCAATATTCATTCAGTTTTAAAATTTATTTTAAAGGCTTAAAGTAATATATATATATATATCTCAAATATAACTTCAAAAATAAAAATGAAATTATGATAAATATGTACAATATTGGTTGTCAATCATGGTCTTTACCGATTCATTAGAGTATGTCTCAAGAGTTGACAGAAGTATTATAAGAACATTTTAATATGAGCTAAGGTATCCAAGTTTGGGGGATGATGTACATTTTAAGTTACCATTAAAATATACTTTCTGCATGCTTTAGTTAGTAGAGGGAATATACTCTCATATGTTTATCCAGCTCATTGGCAATTGTGCGTTAATATTTGTATAAATAATGCACTCATGACTATAGGCACTGTACACTGTTCACTGTAAGTCATAGTTTTGCAGAAAAAATGAAGTCAAGAACCACTGTTTAGAGTTACAAAAAGGCATCACAGAGTGAGGAAGATAAGAACATAGGTTTTTAGATATGGGACAGATGGCGTAGAATCCTGAATCAACCAAGGGCTGATTGGTTGATTCAGAGGGCACAATAAACGTACGACTGTAGAAAAGTTATTAATTGTCTCCTGGATGTCAATGCTTCATCTGTAAAATGGGTCATTCAAGACTCAAATTGCAGCTTGTTATTTTGATTTAAATAAGATGCCTAAAATGATTACTTTCTGGCATACAGTATGAATAAAATAAATGTTGAATAAATGAAATAAAGAAGGGATATCATATAAATGTTATCATATAAAGTATCATAGCATTTCAGGGAGGAAACTACTTACCACTGAAGAGGTCAAAAAGACATTATATGACTGGCTTTTAAGGATAACTTAGAGTAGCGACTTCCAAATTTTGCTACCATGACCAAATAAACATGCGTTTTAGATGCTTTATTAGAATGTTGTATTCATTTAATTTTAACAAATTCAAAAGATGCATTTTCTATCTATATTTGATGCATCTGTTTAAAACCTACTAAATTATTTTTCACATCTCTTAGGTGGATAGGCGTTGATTTAAATCTTGGGCAGAGACTGAATTGAAGCCTTAATTTAAGAATCAAATAGTATTTAGGTAGGGACTGATCCTTCCTTCCAAAAGTATGATGGGCTAGGTATGCTACAGAGACTGCCACGGAAACTACTAAGATCTGGAATAAATTACGGTAACATTTATGTTTTACATTAATATGTTCACTAAAATTAAGAGAAGATTGAAGATTCAGGGGCAACAAACAGACACAACTGTGAGCTGAACCATAAGCAGAGGGCAATAAGGAAGAAACAAGGGAGAAAAAAAGGGTATGGTGCATTGTGCCTGCCATGAGGGCACAAGCCCATGTTAATGTTAGTGAGGGAAAACAAAGGATTCTAAAGGCATGACAAAATGCGAAAGGTCCTCCAAAGATTCTGTGAATAAACTAAAGCCCACGGAAAGGCTAAAAATATTCCAGGTCATTTGTAACTATTGATTGAACAGTAGGATAGAATTCATATTCACTCTGGTGAAAAACACTCCTAAGTATTTTGATAGATGAACTTCGAAGCCAAATGTACCAAACATGTTAGGAAACAAGACACCATGAGTAACAGTCAGCAGGAAGGAAAAGGGAAAACAATAATAATAAAAAAAAAGATTTAGTCCACCAAGAACATCAGATATTGGAGTTATTAGATAAATAATACAATATAATTATGCATAAATTAATGAGACTAAAAAAGGCAAGGAAAATTTCATGAAAATGGCTGATAAAGACATGAAAAGATGTTTAAATTCATTAATAATCATGGAAATTCAAATTTGATTAAAATGAATTCAAATTTACACAAGCTAGATAAGGGAGAATTAAGAAGTATGACAATGTTATGTGTCGACAAAAATGTGAAGCAATACTGGTACATATGAACTGCAAGTTGGTAGAGTAATTTTATTTAAAAAATGATAGTAACAGAGTTGAACATGTGAATACAACTTGGGAATTTTACTCTTAGAAAAACTTGAATGATATCTAATAAGAGAAATCCACAAAAATAAGACCTCAAATTTTTCATCCTCAATCTTAGGGTAGAGAGGAAATAAACCTTCCATATATAGAAGAGGAAAGAGGAAATTTGTTTAGATGATGGAGAAAATTTGTCTCAGGTGTGAAAAAATACAGAATGAAGCCAATCTTTATATAGGTTTTAAGTTCAAAATCAAGCTGCCAATGTTGTGCAAAATGAAGAACAAAACCAAAAAACTTCACTAGCCAATTTAAGTGATCTTTCTGTTGGTAGTCCTCCCATCCCTGCTCATTAGACTTGTATAAGTAAAAGTAGAGCTCTAGAGGAACTTACGCTTCAGTTGAGTCTTCTAGTAGTTTCCACAGAAAAGATCTCTGAAAAGACTGGGTATGTTTTCCGGTACAGAGGTTTCATGTATGAACTCTCTCTCACAAGGGTGATCTTCCCCTTGCTATTGTTGAATGCCTGACCTCCTAGCAGTAGACTGACGTTGAACAACAGATCCCCTACCATTCCTGCAGACTTTTTTCATTCTGGAGAGGCCACTGAGTCTCTCTTACAGAAGGACACCTGCACTTAATATGGGTTTGCTTTCCCTCCCTACAGGACTTTTATTTTATTTGATATTTTCAGTTTAAGGTGGGAATATAATAGCAAGTGAGGATGCGATAGGCCTTATCAAGTAGAAGGAAAAACTGATGTGGAAGAAAAATGGGAGAACTGCCACAGTCAAGTCCATGAGCAATGAACTACACATTGGGGTGACTACTAATTCTTGAAATGGCAAAGGATTAGGGTTATGAATAGTTGTAGTGGATCTGGAGGTGTCCTGCCTTAATCATGTTTACCAGAAGGTACGCCCATCCACCAATTGTGGAAGTTTTTTCTGCTAATAGCTCACACTTGTCCCCTTTTCTGATGTGTCACCTATAACTGAGGCCAAACAGAAGCCTTATTGCCCTGGTAGTTGCACAGATGTACCTGCGACTCCCAAGAGCCATCCAGGCCAATGACTGAAGCAACTCATTCCAGAGTTCCTTTCAGGAAAGACTGAAGCTGCTTCCTGGCTGATATCCCTTTCTTCCTTGGCTTTTTGCCCTGCCCCATTCTGCCTCCCTATGGCCTGTTCCCAAGCTCTTCCTCAATCAATCTCATGAGAATCTCCTTCTCAGGTTCTACCTCTAGAGAAGCAAAACTAAGATGAGAATTTTAAGAGACTTACTTGTCCAGATCCCTATTTAACATAGGTTCTATTTACTAAAAATCTCTTAAGTACTTGCCTGTATTCATGGCAGTCTTTCTGCCACTCAGTAAAAGAAAGCCATAACTTTTATTTCAGTTGAGTCCTACCGTGGTATATTCTCCCAAGGTGAGAAACTGTTTGGAGTATACGCAAGAGTGGAAAAAGGATTAATCATTATACTGATTTCAGGGTAGCCTCCTTTTATCATTATTCAAGGTACCATAAACACATCAGATTTTTATTTTTCCCTGTGTGATGTGTGTGTGTGTGTGTGTGTGTGTATCAGATAGATGATAAGATAGATAAGATATGTCTGGACAAATAGATGATTCATAATTTAAGAGTTATTTCTGTTAAGCTTGTGTTTTAGCTTATTGGAAAATTGTTTGTTCAGGAATTTGAAGAATGTGGTGATGAATCACAATTGTTTATTAGTATATCTTCTATCTCTGAATTATTGCCCAATAATTCATTGCACTTGAAGAAAGGTTCACTGAGAGCAAATCAAAGAGAAAATTGTATGAAATATTTACTCTTAAAAATGACTTCCTTTTCATATATTTAAATATATTGCAGATAGCCTCAAAATTCATCCCAAGAACACTTTAAGTGGAGTTAAAAGCACCTTCTAACAGCTTAAGCACTTAATGATGTTCATTCTTTACAGTTGAATTTGAATATTTCCTAAGACTTCTAAATTTTGCAAGATACAATGAACAAAATCCACTTGAAAAAAAATTACAATTTTGTTTCAGATATAATAGTAAGATGCGTAAAACTTATTTTGTTATATCACAACATTATCCAGAGTCAATTATTATGTTTCCACCTTATAAAATATTCAATATTTTTAAAACCTGGTAACAAAAATAAAAATGTTTTATGTGTCAAACATTGTGTTTTAACAGTGGATATATTTATTTTAACTACATAGAAATTAATGTAGTAATTTTTGAGTTTTTATAATATTGTTGTTAATCACTTTTGAAGGCCCCAAACCAGACAGACAGGCACACATTTACTACAAGAATATTATAAGTTTTAGCATATTCCTTGCCCTGCTACATGAAAATATTCTAGTATTTATTATTACAAAGTAAATAATAAAAATAGCATATATATTTATCTTCTTATAACTTATTTTTCAAAAGATAATTAAATTACATCCATTTGATTTCAATTCTGATAACTTTGTAATCTATTTTACAAGATGCATCTTTTATTTTAGAATAGTTTTAATGCTATTACACAAAATGTTTTTTAATTTAATAATGTGGATGGTCTTTGAGCTAAAATAAGCCTGATTTGGGTGGTAAGTTGACATAAAGATTGCCCTTGCTAATTAGGTTTGATGGCAGATAAATTGAAGGAGTTAATTGAGTCAAATCTTACATCTCCACTGTTTTGATGGCTATATATCTATGTATCTATATCATTATTCCCCTATTATATATCATTTATCAATCTATTAATTGATCTATGACCTTCAATAAAAGAATATTATAAAAATAATGACTTGGTAAGTTGTAATAGAATTAATAATATTTGATTTTTTCAACCTTTTATAAATATATGAGTTTAAATGAGGTGTCATTATGTGAAACTCTTACATGCAGTGTCGTTATTTGGTAAGTATGGAAAAGCTATTTTGTGTTCTTTCCTGAAACTTATTACAAGACAAACTTAACGACTGGGTAATACATCCTCTTATACAGCAAGAAGTTTATAAATTTTTTTTTGCCTGAAGCAGCACCAGACCTGATAAACTTTTTAGCTGATAGATCTTTAAAGGCTTTTTATTTGTTTGTTTGTTTGTTTTAATGAGAGATAGCCATGTGGGCTTTTTAAGCATCTATTTTGAAGAAGTTAAAAGAATTGAAAAAGAATATTAAAAGAAAACTTCTACTCTGACATATTAGCTAGAAAAACAAGGTTTTTAGCATTTACATTTATAAAAACAAATCATCGAAAGAAAATTTATGCTGAACTTGCCTTTCTAATGTGTCAAATTCATTCATGAAAATATACACTTATTTAAAAAATCCTTATTTAGCTTCTTTAAGAGACTTATTTCAAATAAAGCATTTTATGTTTACTAATTCCTTTTGAAAGTTTGCAGATTATTGCATTTTGATCAAAAATCATACTATTAGTAATGCCACTTCAGTCTAGGAGAATTTTTAAGGCTTATAATTTTACAGAAAAAGAAAATAGAACACATCAAATTTCAAGGTACTACATTCTTCTAGAGTTATTTGAGAATACAAAGAGACAACAGATTTCCATGTGCAAGTCACATTATGAATTTTTTCTTCTTTGGGGATGAAGTCTTACTCTGTAGCCCAGGCTGGAGTGCAGTGGCGTGATCTGGGCTCACGGCAACCTCTTGACTCCGGGGTTCAAGCGATTCTCGTGCCTCAGCCTCCAGAGTAGCTAGGATTACAGGCACACACCACTGCACCTGGCTAATTTTTAGTATTTTTTAGTAAAGATGGGGTTTCACCATGTTGACCAGGCTGGTCTTGAACTCCCGACCTCAGGTAATCTGCCCTTCTCAGCCTCCCAAAGTGCTAGGATTACAGGCATGAGCCACCGCGCCTGGCCCACATTATGAATATTTGTGCGTGCAGTAAATCTAGTGAAATAATTGTAGGAGGAAAACAGCATAAATATTGTGAATGTTAAAGGAGTGCTTTCTCATGGTTACTATGTTTTCCCTCTAGTGCATGATTGAGGATGTTCAATTATTTTTGTTGAAAGCAGTAATTAAAGTCAATTGACTTGTAACAGAATATGTTGCCTCATCTTTACAGTCAGTATATTCTATCAACAACATTTTGAAACTTTTGTTTTGCAGCACAGAGATGATAAACCTTCAGCATGATAAAATTTGGCCTGATGAGAAATAACGTGTCTTTCGTAAATTGGGAAAAGAGTGATCATTAAAGAGAAAGTGGAAAAAGAGACCAGTAGGATGTCAGGATCTCAGGCCTTCTCAAGCAGATAATGTATAGAAAGAAGTACGTAGGCAAATTGAGGATTCTGACATTGATTAGCTTAAAACTATGCCCTTGCTAGGAATGTCTTTGTGTACCCCTAGGGTTGCACATAAACCAGTTGTTTGGTAGACACCTACCCTAGGATAATCATGTAGGGTGACCAAGCACCCCAGACCAAACATCTTTTTCAGGTAAAAAAGTAATCACTCTAAATTGAACCAACATATAATTGTTTGTTTTCTCTAATACATTTCAGTAACTGAAGTTGCATATAGAGTAACTGGAGAGTTACATTTAAATGGAATGGAGTTTTGCCCTGTGAGAGAAGGGTGGCGATTGAAGGTGTAAAGCAGGTATTAAATCTATAGTGAATTAATCAGGAAATGAGAACATTTCAGTGATGAGGGCCAGTGAGGTAAAAATTGTTGGAGTTGGGATACTGGAGAGAAAATACGAGGTTATGGCATTCTAATGGGAAGTTTAAAATTTAGGTTATGTAAAACATATGTTTCATGCTATCTTGGTTACATCCACACAAAATAATCAATTTGTGGTTGCACAGAAGGCCTTATAGCCCATTAAGGGATCTTAGTTCTTTATCCTCATTTTACAGATGAAGACCTAGCAATATTAATGAGAGGATATGGCTTAAAATTCTGTCAGAGGAAGAACCAAAACCAGACCTTTCTGATTATCATGAGTCCTTGCCTTTTTTTTTTTTAATCTTTCACCTGATACCTTTTACTTTAATATCTTGCTTTCATATTATATATTCCTACCAATCCCCATAGAATTTAAATTTTCCTTCCCATAAGAATACAAATGGAGTGCATTCTTGAAGTTTTATTCTTGCATATGCAGAAATAGCCTTAATGGTAATAGTTTTGGTCTGTTATATCCCAATGCCCTGGAGAATCAGAATCCTCAAACATGTCAATATTTTTCATTAAAACTTTTCTGAAAGCATCATCTGCAAATATTGCAAAGTGACCTAATGCATGCAAACAGGTAAGAATCTATATAATCAATCATAAATTATACCTGCCTCCTTGCCCAGTAGTGCTTTGAAAATGAAGTTTTACACACACACACACACACACACACACACACACACACACACACACAAACACTGCTGTTTGGAATGTAAGACTGTTGGTTTTTAATGGAATTAAATACTCCAGAATTTGCCCAGAAATATTCATGGTGTTTATGGGGAATTAATAGTTTCTAGTTATGTTCCACAGGTGTGATTCTAGATTTCAAAGAAGTTCAAAAAGATAACTTTGTTTTATGGGAAACCTTGTTTTCATCTTCAATAAAAAATATAATGAAATTATAGTTTGTAACATTCTTATCTTGCTTGATTATTGTGTTCATGAATCTTAGCAGGTACAACTGGGAGGAAACAGGCACAGTTTGTGAGGTCATAAAGAATTCAGTCTTCATTTGCATGTTTCCCACCAAAAGAACAATTATTAGTTACTATTTTAAGTACATGAGACTTTGTACTGCATTAAATTCTTATGACTACAGAAATAAATTGTTCATACGTGGCTTGATGAAATACAATCTTCTTCAAACATAAAAACATTATCGGTTTGTATTGCAGAGAACTCTATTCCAGAAGAAAATCCCCAGACTACTCAGTGAAAATAGCTTCTCAGAGTGACATACTGAATTTTATTTAGATTGTACGCATTTTGGTTACATTGTAAGAGTTTCAAGTTAAACAATTGTTGCAGATAGAATTATTTATAAATTTTGAGATTTTAATGAACTAGAAATTTCTTACTACCTTTCCATATTTGCTCTTTTTTCCATGCCAGTTGATTATTATTTATATTTCCTAGTTTTATTGAACTATTACATGCCTTTATGATTTTATTCAGTTTTAAATGTATTCTCAACAGTGGATCAAATTTCAGTGTCTTCATCGAGTTTATTTAAGTGCATATAAAGAATAAAGATCTATAAATTTTATATGTTTTTTCATTTTTTTTTTTATTGAGGTAAAATATACATACAAAATTTACCACCTTTACCCTTTTGAAGTATACATTTAAGTAGTAATAACTACATTTACGTTCTTTTGTTTCCCTTAATTTTCCCATCCTTCCTATCCTTCCTGGCCTCTTTTAATCACCAATCTATTCTCTATCTTCAAAAAACTCACTTTTTAATTTGCCATATATGAGTGAAAGCATGAAATATTTGTCTTTCTGTGCTTGGCTTATTTCACTTAACATAGTAGCCTCTAGTTCCATCCATGTGGCTGCAAATGGGAGGATGTCAGTCTTTTTTATGGCCAAATAATACTTCATTGTGTATATGTAGCACATTTTCTTTAACCATTCATCTGTTGGTAAGAACTTAGGTAGATTCCGTATTTTGGTTATTATGAATAATGCAGTGAACATGGGAGTGTAGATATCTTTTCAATATGTTGATTTTGTTCCTTTTGGATATATACCCAGTAGTGGAAGTGCTAGATTATATGAAATTTTTATTTTTATTTTATTTTATTTTAGTTTAGTTTTTTGATGAGTCTCTACACTATTCTCCATAGTGTTTGTACTAATTTGCATTCTCACAATACAGAATTTACATTCTCACAAAATTTACATTCTCAGAAAAGTTTTAATGAAAAATATTGACATGTTCACATCAGAATCTTTTTTCATCCATGCCATTTTAACTGAGGTAAGATGATATATCATTGTAATTTTGATTTGCATTTCTCTGGTGATTAGTGATGTTGAGCACCATTTCATATACCTGTTGGCCATTTATATGACTTCTTTTAACAATTGTCTGTTCAGATATTTTACCTATTTTTATTTATTATTATTATCAATAATAATAATTTCAGATGGAGTCCTGCTCTGTCACCCAGGCTAGAGTGCCATGGCATGATCTCTGCTCACTGCAAGCACCGCCTCCTGGGTTCACACCATTCTCCTGCCTCAGCCTCCCGAGTAGCTGGGACTACAGGTGCACGTCACCACACCTGACTAATTTTTATGTTTTTAGTGGAGAAGGGGTTTCACCACATTGGCCAGGCTGGCCTCAAACTCCTGACCTCGTGATCCACCCGCCTCTGCCTCCCCAAGTGCTAGGATTACAGGTGTGAGCCACTGCGTCCGGCCTGCCCAGTTTTAAATAGTATTATATATTTAAACTGGTCTTAAGCTTCCCAAATTTTGATGGATTGAATTAATATTTCATAAATTCAAACAGAAACACTTTTCTTTCATCAGGATTTCTTTTAAAATCAGCAGTTGTGTGTTGGTTGTTCCACAAGCCAGCAATGTCAGTAGACAATTAGATTTAAGCACCATTTTATCCCCTAAAACTTTTTTACTTTCAGAAGATACATAACGAAAAGAGGTAGATGCAAATTTTCACCCTTGTAGTTTGTCAGGATAAAGTACTTTATTAACCTATCCATTCATGATATGGTTTGGCTGTGCCCCACCCAAATCTTATCTCCCGTAATTCCCATGTGTCATGGGAGGGACCTGGTGTGAGGTAACTGAATCACGGGGGCAGGTCTTTCCCGTATTGTTCTCCTGACAGTGAATAAGTCTCAAGAGATCTGATGGTTTTGTAAAGGGCAGTTCCCCTACACAAGCCCTTCTGTAAGATATGACTTTGCTCCTCATTTGCCTTCTTTCATGATTGTGAGGCCTCCCCAGCCATGTGGAACTGTGAGTCAATCAAACCTCTTTCCTTTATAAATTACTCGGGTATGTCTTTATTAGCATCATGAGAACAGACTAATACAATTCACTCATTCATTCATTCAACAAATATTCAGTTAATTCTAGAAACATTGTACTGTGTTAACACCTTCATTCTAGCCCAGTAAGCCTAATTATTAAGTACCTGTCTAGAGGAAGATATTTAAGAAAAAACAATAGTCACTGTAAATTTTGTTGTGATTCCTGGTGCAGAAAAGCCACACAGCAAATGTAAACCACATTAAAGGGAAAATAACAAATATTTTTTGTCAAAATTTTATTTATTCTTTAAACAAAAGGTACATGTTCAGAAGGAAATAAGACTGTTAATTCCATGCTAGAGCCCAGTGGAAAAATTAGGGTGGCCAGCATGTGCTGAAATATCAATAAATGGAAGCACCACAATATGTTATGGGAGACATAATGTATTGACCGAAAGTAAAACTGAATAAAACATGTTTCTCTCAGAGCCAGAGAGCAGCAAACACAACTGAAACAGGCAATTAAAATAAAATTGTGTTGTCTTATTTATAAAAAATCTAGATAGTAACCAGTCATGAACATTTTAACACTAGTAAAGAATTAGTAATAGAATTTCAGAAAAACATACTCAATGTACTTAAGTAGAATGGACTTTTTCTTTTAAATGATGAGCTAATTGTCCCAGGGCTTTACATTTAAGTAATTTTCTAAAACCTAATGCTATCAAACTTCCAAACCTCTTCATCTAGTTTATATAAGTTCATATAAAGTATATATTCCTGCATATATATCCTTTCTCCTCCCACACTCTTTCCTGTGCAACTTCACTGCCCTTTAAATTCTCAGTCCTTGCATTCTGGGGACATTTTATTATATGCTTGTGTACCTCCAACATTTGAATGATAAACACAGTCACATACAAAACGATGCTCAAAGATATGGCAATTTTCCTAGGAATGTAAAAATCTGTTAGACTATTTACCAAAATGTGTTATAATAACTACCGTCCTAACCTGCTCTTACAACGTGCAGGAAAATAAAGCAGTCAACTCAGAGAGAGAAGGACCATGAATTGGGATGTACGTGGTCCCCTACAAATGTCTCTGAACTTCTGACCTCCTTTATTCTACTGGTTCTCTACCTTCCTGTAACAACACAGTTATGACAATCATACTACCTCTTCTTACACCGAGTGTAAGAAATATATCTAAAAATCTAAAGGGTTTTCTTTGTTTAGTAATTCCATACTATTACATATGTTTAGAAACCTAATGGATCTTAATCACTATGGCTCTTAGTAAAGAGTTTTGTATCTACTAAGCATGTTACCCATGTTACCCACTGTATTTCTCTAAATGATAATAGGTCACTGTGATGTCCTTCAAAGGAAGAAAATAATGCAAATTATTAAAGTTTCAAAATTTTATAATATTTGATAATAAATATTTACAATATTTAAAGCATAATTTACCTAAAAATGATATAACATATTATAAGAAGATAATATATGGCAGGCTTATTTTCAATATTAAAATTATTGGAAAACTAGACAAAGAAACAGAACTACTGTATCTATCATGAGGCAAGCAATCACTGGAGGGAGTCCTTGCATATCAGTTTAACTAAATAAGGAAGAACTATTAGACAGAAAATAGTTGAATTGAATTATTTTCTTCATGATTTGGTGTATTTACTTAGAGCAGTATTTTTCAAACTAGAATGAATCTTTGGATATTTACTCTAGTGGACACACAAGTTCTAAGTTATACACACTCATACAATAAGAAATTTTGCGTTTTAGAGAAGTAATCATTATAAAAAGTGTAATGCATATTTTAAATCAAGAAGAAATATTGTCACCAATATTTTTATTTTATGTGGATTTTAACACATATAAGACAAAATATAGTTATTGGAAAAGTGAGATAAAGCCTAAAGAGCAGGAATGCTAACATTTTCTTCTGATATTTCAATGGGAGTGCATGCAGCTTCCTTTGTAGACCATTGCAGAGGAATACAAATAGCAGTCAATGATGTGCGATGAGTTTATTGTATAGACCTGACAATTACAGATCAAGAATTGCCTAATATGTTAGTATTATCCTGAAATTTTAGGTCCTTGTTTCCTGATGTGGTTCCTACTCCTTGGAAGATGGTTTTATAAAGTTAAGAAAATCCAAAACCCGTCTTTTGACATGGAACGTTGCTTATTTGAGGGTTCCTCCACTCCCGGGCCATGGACCAGTACCAGTCCGCGGCCTGCTAGCAACCAGACCACATAGCAGACGGTGAGCAGCGGGCCAGTGAAGCTTCATCTGTGTTTACAGCTGCTCCCATCACTTGCATTATCACCTGAGCGCCACCTTCTGTCAGATCAGTGGCAGCATTAGACTCTCATAGGAGCGTGAACCCTATTGTAAACTGTGCATGCGAATAATCTAGGTTGTGTGCCCCTTATGAGAATCTAATGCCTGATGATCTGCCACTGTCTCTCATCCTCTCCAAACAGGTCCATTTAGTTGCAGGGAAACAAGTTGAGGGCTCCCATTGATTCTGCATTATGGTAAGTTGTATAATTATTTCATAATATATTATAATGTAATAATAATAGAAATAAAGTGCACAATAAATGCTTGAATCCTCCCAAAACCATCCTCCTACCGCCAGTCTGTGGAAAAATTGTCTTCCATGAAACTGGTCCCTGGTGCCAAAAAGATTGGGGACCACTGACTTATCCCATTGTTAGGTTGCTAAATATAAAGTTGGCACACACCCTTGAATAAACAGGAAGTTGTATCTTTACGCTTGTGTTGCTGATATGTATAAATCATTTTATTGTTTATTCATTTGAAAGCAAACTAAGTGAAAGCAACTTTAACCTAAGTTCAAGTTGTCATTGTTCATATCAGTTCTTGAGTCCGAATAGATTTTGGGGTCTCTTTTAACTTATTACTATGGATCAGTGCTGGTGATTTCAATGTTTAATTTGAGTCTATATTTTAAATCAAATTTGTGCAAAGTAATACTTGACTCTGTAGGTTAATGAGAAACAATAGAGGGATGATAGGTAAGTGGTAAGCTGGCACCACTTAAAGGCCAGCAAGATATACAAATGAGCCAGAAAGAGTAAGCATAAGCAAGCTGAACCGCAATGAATCTCTGTGCAGCAGATAATCCCATATTCATCATTCATGTTACTCACAGCGTGGGCAACATTTAATTTAAGCAGCAATATCATTAATCACATTAGATTTCAATTATCACTGTGTGTCATATTTTTTAAAAGAAACTTGTAAAATGTTCAAATTTGAATAATACTAACAAGGGCATGACTAATAATATATATTAAGTTGCATTAAGATTATATTATACTATTAGGCCAGGCGCAGTGGTTCACACCTGTAATTCCAGCACTTTGTGAGACCAAGGAGGGTAGAGGGCTTGAGCTCAGCAGTTCAACACTAGCCTGGGAAACACGGCGAAACAAAGCCTCTACAAAAGATATAAAAATGAGCCAGGCGTGATGACTCATGCGTGTAGTCCCAGGTACTTGGGAGGCTGAATTGGGCTAGCTCAGGAGTTCAACACCAGCCTGGGAAACATGGCAAAACCTCATCTCTACAAAAGATATAAAAATGAGACAGGCATGATGGCTCATGCCTGTAGTCCCAGTTACTTGGGAGGCTGAGTTAGGAGGATCAACCTGAGCCTGGGAGGCTAAGGCTGCAGTGAGCTATGATCATGCCACTGCACTCCAGTCTGGGCAACAGAGTGAGACCCTGTCTCAAAAAAATGTGTAGTATGAGCTTATAATATAAAGAGTAAAACAGCTATAGGCTCCAAAATTACTTGTAATCATCTAAGAGTGATGATGATGTTGATAGAGCTAACTTAATTTGAAATGACTGTTGGTTGGAGGTTATTTTCAATTTAACTTAAGTTTCCCAACCAGGGAAAAACTGAAATGATTTGTAGTTTCATAAAGCATTGTGAAAGGCCATTTCATTGTCCATAGGAAATAAACTTGAAATCGGATTCCCTCTACCAAGTGTATGATAGAATGCCACTTTCACAATGTACCATCCAACTTTTATTAGAAACTACTGTATCACCATAAAACCAAACTCTTCCCTGCATTTTTGGTCATGCTCAGAAAAAAAAATATTTATTTTTTACTATGATTTAAGCACAGTTTATAGACTGTCAAGACCATGACTCTTAACATTAATATGGTTTCCTTATTTACAAAGACCAATTGATGTTCTTTTATGAAACTTATATTATAGAAAAAGAAATCCTTCATATTTCTGTATGGTTACGGTCAGAGATCAATTTTGAAAACTGTTATAGTAAGTCCTAGTAATAACAACAAATTTTAGTAAGAAAAAGGACCATTATTTTGGATGATTTTTTTCACTTTGTTGTATTTTTTCTTTCTGTTTCTCTTTCACACATTTCCCCAAACATACATGCTTGTGCACTGTAGTTTCTTAAACAGGATGAGTTTACATATGTAAGTAAATTGGCATTATATAATCCCAGAGGCTGATGCTTGTTTTGGTTATAAGAAATGTTTTTCTCTGCAGTAAATGGTCCTTGGTTAGCAAACATATCAATGGAGGTACAGTGGTACAGTAGCCTGCCTGCAGAAGTGCATAGATTGGGAAGGAAGAGAAGATAGCTAAACAAAGAGGTTTTGAATTTTTCTTGGTAACAGATTGTTTCAAACTGGCATTCTAGAATAAACATTAAGCAACTAGGAAGAGGAAGGAGAAATAGAGTCAGAGAGAGAGAAGAAGGAGAAAATGAGGAAAGAAAGAGAGTGATGAGAAGGCAGAGGGGAAGGAGAAGAGAAGAAGAATGAGGAAAGGAGAGGAGGAGAGAAAGAAGAAAGAGAACTGTCCAGCAATATAGCAACCCATGAGCGGCCTGCAGAAAAATGCCAAGCTGAAAGTACTATTGGCAGACATCAGAAAATGTTGCTTACATTTCTGTATTATTTCTAACGTTTATAACTGAACCTTAGTTTGTAGTACATATTTATTTAACCATAGTACTTGAATGAGTAATTTTATACACGTATCTGGCATTGTTACTTGTAGTTAGAAATTTTCCACTTAGCTATGCACACGCACGCATGCACACACACACATACACACACACACATATACACACACCAAAAAGGGTAATGTTCAGATATGAGATTCCCATTTATCTCCATAATGGATGAAATTAATAGATTAAATCATATCTATTTTTGAATGTAAGCTTAACAATAATATATATACTATGTGTGCATGATATTACATCACTGTTGCAAGGCACATAAAAAGTATGGAATATTAAAGATGAATAATACTAGTAGGCAAATGTAAATATGTATATCTATAAGCATGTGCACATGTATATATGTTTTAAAATCATGAAAGGTCACTCAGAAGTCATACATTGAAAATGCAAAATGGCTTTGAATCTATTTCATGTTCTGTTAATGGAAGATTGCTGACATAAAAAGAAAATCCAGAAAGTATTTATGTTTCTTTAAAATGAAATGAATGTAGAGCTCACAAAGGCAATGTGTCTCCTCTGTAAACACAGAGAAATGATATTTTTACCTTTTCATAGCTATCCATCCACCTGAGTCATTACTGTCACTGAGGAATGTGACTTTTTGAAAGTTCCTTGTGTAATGTTAATGATATTCAATCATGTTATTACCCTAAGTGTATATTCTTGTACTTGTATTGGGATGGCAAAGCAACTTCAATCATACCATTGCCAATGGAAATGCAGTAGATCTGACAATTTTTGTAATGGGTTTATTGCTACAACAAGGGCTTTCAAGTTAATCATTATTTTACTGCTTTTTAAGTTTGGATGAGCTAAATATCCTAGCATGATATTTTATCTTCTTTCTATGTGTTGTTTTCCAATATGTAAAAAATTATGTTTGTTTCATGATAAATGTTACTGTCTGTACTGAATTTTTAGCATATAGTTTAACTTTTCTCCCTCCATTCTTTTTTTTTTTTAATTGTAAGAGATTTGAAATAAAGTTGTGCTTTTCTATAGGACACAATGCTTTGAACTGATTTCTCCTGCTTTGAGGTAAAGGCAACAATGTTTGAATGTAACATTTTCAGAACCAGTTTCAATTTCAAGGTCTCTTTCAATTTCCTTTCCTTTCAGTATTAATGATACAAAGTGAAATTGTACTCCACAGGAGCTCCAAACTTTTATTATTTTTTAAAAGGTGGAGCAGTAAGAAAAGCTTAGCATTAAATTATATAACCTCAGCAGGTAGTAAAACTTAATTGTGCTTTTTTATTTAAAAAATTAAATGGTTTCAAAGAGTCAGAACAGATGGGAATAGTTGAAACTGTGGAAAGAGTTCTGAAGGTGCACACACACGCGTGCACACACACATGCTCAAAATTAGATTTATTGAGGCCAAAAACCAAACACATATCTTTCTATTATCACATAGCACTGAACAGAAAAGTAGAAGGCTATTCCTTAGTGTAATGATGAGTAACTGTCCAATATGTAATAACTTTATCCCCAAGAACCAAAAGAAAACAAAGCGATCAACTGAATTCTGATTGTACCAAGATGGTAATGTGAGAATTAATCATAACCAAAGTGAACAGATTAGAAATGGATTGGAAGAGACATTAAGTTAGGTATGGAATGAACAATATAATTTAATGAAATAAATGAAAGTTGTCTTTTGTCTCATTGCTTACAGAACCCCATCTCTATATTTATAGACATGCAAAATATCTCCTCTCCACATTGTGATTACCTTCAAATGGAAAAGGGTTTCATATGGTACACATGTGACTATCCTTGGATGCAATATTTTATGATGAGAATTACAAAGAAATACATGTGGCCTTCTGCAGGCTTGAGAGCTGAGAATAAATACACATGTGCACTAAGAACCTACATTTGGGACAAACTCAAAATTGTGAACAAAATTATTAACTCAAGGAGTTCTACTATTTTTACTTTAAAAACTCTTCTAGAGACATTTTTCATACAGGCAATTTATCTTTTCACCCGCTTTTTCTAGTCTTTCACTTTGCAATGTTATATCTTGTTGTTGTTGTTGTTGTTGTTTTTTAAAGGGAGGTATGTTCACATGTTCCTCTGTTCTCCACTAGTCCTAGAAGTAAGACAAGTCATTTCAAGGTTTTCTAAACTCTTTAATTAGTAGTAACTAAGGGAAAGAAATTCCACACAGACACATGAGGAGAAGTTGCAATAGCTCTTATGACTTTTATAAGAGTGTTTCTGGTGCTCAGTCTTACTAGGTTAGCTCTCTCTGAAGCTTCAGTATAGGAACTAATTGGCATGTCTTATCTTGAGGGTTATTCCCACTACATCTCTGCAACCCTGTTATTTTTAAATGTTGGTTTTCTTCTGTTTTCTCAGATAGTTCCCATTCCACTGTCCCCATATTGCTCCATAAAAGCAAGCCTTTATTGTTTATATCCTGTAGAGACTAACACGGTGCAGTACTAAATAGTGGCTATTGGGGCATACAAATCATTCAAGGGGAATTAATTTATACTGTAAGGTAAGTGCTATATGGATGCCAATCAATGTGTTCCTTCGTCTTTCTACAAAAGTTGCTAGGTATTCTCTTCATTTGTGCAGCCTAAGAAAAGTTTATGGACTTTAGGGTGAACAATTCTCAGCAGAGACATTCTGATGTCTCAATTTGGAAAAACTTTTCTCAGAAAGGAATTAACTCTATTTACTGTAAACTTCTATAACTCTTTTACATTGTGAAAATGAAAAATGCATTTTCATTTTGAGAGGTCAATACAGTACTCTTTAAGCATCCTAAAAACTCTAATTGCAATTAAGTAAACTATTACTGATAATTTGTGAGAGATTTATAACCAAATTAAAATTCAAAATAGCTGTACATACCTAAACTAAAATTTGCATGAAATATTCAAGTAGGATAGAGTTTCAATATTTAAAATAATTTATACTTTAAAATTTATGTCATGAATGCAAGGAGTAACAGGGAACTAATTGTGATGGTCCATATTAGATATGTGTTAAATATTATTTGGGAGGACTGCATAAATTTGGGAGTTTATGTAATGATAAGACTGATGCCTTTTTTTTCTAGCAGCAGCATTTCAAATGAACATTTACACACACACAAATATACACAAAGAGAGAGAGACACAAAGTTACTTTGTTCAGTGTAGTCCCAACATGGCATTTTTAAATATTTAAATTATTTAAATAATTGTTCAAATTACACAAATGACATTGTAGAAAGAAAATGAACGAATTTTCTTCTTTCAACTAGTAATTTAGAATAATGTATACTTGAATACATTGAAAAAAGATATTGGAATCTACAAAGAACTTAAATAAATTTACAAGAAAAAAACAAAAAACTCTCGCCAAAAAGTGGGTGAAGGCTATGAACAAACACTTCTCAAAAGAATACATTTATGCAGCCAACAAACATATGAAAAAAAACTCATCATCACTGGTCATTAGAGAAATGCAAATCAAAACCACAATGAGATACCCTTTCATGCCATTTAGAATGGTGAAATAGGAATGCTTTTACACTGTTGGTGGGAGTGTAAATTAGTTTAACCATTGTGGAAGACAGTGTGCCAATTTTTCAAGGATCCAGAACCAGAAATACCATTTGACTCAGCAATCCCATTACTGGGTATATACCCAGGGAATTAAAAATCAACCTACTATAAAGACACATGCACACATATGTTCACTGAAGCACTATTTACAATAGCAAAGACTTGGAACCAACCGTAATGCCCATCAATGATAGACTGTATTAAGAAAATGTGGCACACATACACCATGGAATACTATGCAGTGATAAAAAAGAATGAGTTCATGTCCTTTGCAGGGACACGTATGAAGCTGGAAACCATCATTCTCAGCAAACTAACACAGGAACAGAAAATCGAACACCACATGTTCTCACTCATAAGTGGGAATTGAATAATGAAAACACATGGACACAGGGAGGGGAACATCATACACTGGAGTCTATCGGGGGGTGACGGGCAAGGGGAGAGAGAGCATTAGGAAAAATGCCTAAAGCATGTGGGGCTTAAAACCTAGATGACAAGTTGATGGGTGCAGCAAACCACTATGGCACATGTATAGCTATGTAAGAAACCTGCACGTTCTGCACATATATCCCAGAACTTAAAGTATAATAATAAAGAAAAAAAGTAGACAGTGTTCAAAATTGCAGGCTAACAGCTAAACTACTTTTAAAAAGCATGGTGCACTTAGTTGAAATTGTAATCTTGAAATAAATGATATTAAATGCTTTTATGAGAGGAAAAAAGTGACACTTCATTAATTAATCATATATTTTAGGAAGACATGGAAAGAACATCAGAATAAAATAAAAATTATAGATAGAAGGAATGCGCAAAGGAAAAAGCAAACATTGAAACAGAAAAGAAAGGCAAAATAGTGAGGATTAAGAAAAGGGAAAATGAAGTGATCTAATTTCTGTCTAATAAATCAATCAAGAGAGAAAACCAAAATGAACAACATTCAAAAAGAAAATGTGACATAGTCAACAGGTGGAGAGTTTTAAAGTACAATAATAATCTATTATGAACAACTTAAAACTAGAATTTTTAAGCAAGGCAGTTGAGATATTTTTTGAAAATATAAACTGCAAATAACTCATGAAAACAGTAAGAGAAAGAATATACCATAAGCAAAACAACAAAGAATATACTATAACCAAGCAAAGTAATTTTAACACATTTCAAAATTAAATTTTCAGACTCAGACCATTTTAGAAAATCTTTAAATAATAAATATGGCCAGTATTACATGAACTTCTAGAGGCAACAAAATATGCATAGAAAAAATGCCCACAAGCGATATATGATCATATTGATGTATTTAACCACAATAAATTAAGTTGTTTTATGAATCAAATATCATCATTAAAAGATATAAAAGAAATGAAATATACCATTAGGAGAAGATATAAGCAAACATATCAGGCATTAAAATACAGACTATGTAAAGAATTTTCAAAAATTAATATAAAATATAAAAATAATTCTAAATTAAAATGAGAAAGAAGACATACAGAGTATGCAAACTGTATAAAAAAGAAATAGTCATTAAGTACAAGAATAGCAATTCATCCACATAATCAGGAAAATACAAAAATTTTAATGTTTGACAGTACCAACATTGGAGATAGTAAATACTACAAAGAAAATGAGTTTAGTGAACTAGAGCTATAGGTATCGATGTGGGTGAACCATAGGAGTAAAAGAAAGAGAAAAAGCAATTTAAAGAAAACGTATAAGGTAGGAATATGTTTATATAAATTCAAATTTAAAACATCTAAAATACTAAGCAATTTATTGTTTAGGGATGCTTTCTTATGTGATACAAGTAAAAAGAAAGTTAAGAAAATGATACACTTGAAATTCAGGATATGTTTTGCCATTCTAGTGGTAGCAAAAAAGTGACGTGATTGGAAAGGTGGTGGTATTATTCTCTATTCTAAACTAAATGGTTTGTGCCAAACTGTTCTTATTATTATCTTTTAAGTTATAGACATTGTTATATATACTCTTTAGAATGTAGGAAATATTTCAAAATTATAAAAATAAAGAAAATACGTCAGAAGACTATTTGATTTATTTTGGGGAGAAAAAGTGATGGGTAGAAATGATCAATCCCAGCAGCGCTCTAGAGCTAGGCTCAGAGTAGACCAGAGTAGACATGAGTAATGATGAGTTGAATAAAAATAAAAGACAATGTCTATGGTTACATTAACAGTTTAAACTATTTTCTAAATGATAATAAAATATATTCTAGCTCGCTCAGGATTATGTAAACTAGTTGCCATTTTCCATGATAATTTAATTTATTTTAGGGCACCATGTGTATTTCTATAAGGAGCATGAAAATAGCAAATTTTTTGGTTTTTTTTTCTCTTTGGTCATTTTTTAGATATGAAACCATTTTGTGTATCTTTTGCTGGTTATCATTATAGGAACACAGTGGCTTTAACTGAGGAGGCTCATTACAATCTAAGCCAATTAATTGTCTAATTAATTACAATTTATCTCGCCACAGAGAATGACAAAGTATAGAAAACCAATCAGAAAATATCCCAGTGGACTTCCCCCAGGACTTCTAAAGCATTACCATGAGATTTAAGGACTCTTATAAAAGATTGCTTTTTTACCTTTCTCAGACTTTGTTACCTTCTTACCAAAATATTTCTCAATACTTTCTTTTACCAAAATACTTCTTAATACTTTCTTTTCCTCATGTAGACAATTGCTACAACTTGACTAGTGAAATGGAACTCATGGACTTTAATTGTCTTCTTCCCTGGTGTTTCAAGAAATTGCTCTCAGCTCCGTAATTATCTAATGTAAAGTAACCAAAGTCAGCGCCTATATTAGTATTAGACTATTACTATGTAGCTTGTTTTGAGTACTAATAAATTTAGGTAATGTCCAATTTGTAAATTAAAATTTAATTTGCATTAAGAACAATAAAAATATTCTGAGCAGAAAATTTTCACATGGTCAGAGGCCTTGTTTTGAAATGCATATTTTTAAAAATTAATAGCTGGTTGGCACACAGGAAAGTGATATACATGAAAGCATGCCTATAAACCACTTGTTTTTAACAAAAAATAGACATATTTGCAACTCTGTCATCAAGAAAATGAACACATAAAAATAAATAAAATTATTTCAGTCGATCATAATTTCTAGGCAGAACAACTAAAAGTAAAGATTTAAGTTCCTTTGTGTCTTGACACTTAACCCCTATACGACACTCTAAGTTTAGGAATATCTGTGACACAGTGTCAGTTGGTACATTTCACAGTGATGGTAGGAGGGCCTCATGTTGAAATTCTTATTCATCAAGGAGTCATAAATAGGAAGGGAAAAAAGAGTTCAAAATTCCAAATTCCAGACAAATATTGTAATTTCCCTGTTTCATAAACACTGTTCTCTTTTGAGTCGGGCATTACTTTAATTTTCTTTCTTTGAGGACTTCTTGTACCTACTGAGCATTCATGCTTTCTTCCTTATAACCAATGAAAGGCATACGAGAGCCTCCATTCTCAGTGCATGAGGCATTTTTCCTCTATGTGAAACTAACTTGTCATTGGTTTATCACTGAATATTGCAAATAATTTATTCAATCTATTTTCCTTCTTCTTTGATTTATTTCTATGTAATGATTACCATTAAAATTGCAAGTGTTAAGTGTGATGAGTTCTAAGTGTACACTGCCAACCTGATAGGGCCAGAAAATCTACATTTATTGTTTCAGAAGCCAAATATGGATGCCCACGTTAAATCATTAGACCTTAACCCATTAAAATTATGAGACCGTAAATCAAACTCCTCATCCTTCCAGCACCTCTAACTGTCTGATTCCATATATTTTGATGAACACATCCAGGCTAAACACAGTAGTGATGACATTGCATTTCCAGTTTTCTTTTTGCTCCATTGGGTACATGTTCAAGTTCTGTCAATTCTACTTCTGCATGCACTTTCCTGATCTTCCCTTTCCATCCTGTTTGCCACCAAGATAAGCGGAGTCTATCTTATAGACCAAACTCTGTCTTAGCTACTTTCCTCTCCTTATCTCTTTAATTCTCACCAAAATATTCTGAATTGGGTTGCTTTACATTGGTGTTACAGATATATGGTTTGAGGGTTGACAATATTAGGTTAAGGTAAACTAATAGGTGCAGAAGTTAAGATTCAAACCCAAGCCAAGCCATTGTCTTGTAAAAGAGAGTTTAAACATTCAAGACAGATAGTTCTGGGTTTGTCCCTTGTTCTGCCACTTATTAGCCATATATTAGACAATTATCTTAATATTGTTAAGCCTCATTTTATTCATTTGAAGTGTATAAAGCATTACTTCTTAATATTGTTGTGTGCTTGTAAATGATTAGCACCTTTTTAGCATATATTAATATGCTCAATAAATACCTTATTTTAAGTTACAATCATTAGTATGTTTGTATTATTGTAATAGATTATTTAATTGGTCTCCTCAAAACATCTCCCTGGTTCAAACAATATATTTTCCTTTAATTCCAACCCTGATCATGTCACTTTCTAGCTTAAAAATCCTGAGTGACTCCAGCGGTATCCTATTTTCAACAGAATGAAGGCTAATGTTCTATAACAGGATAGGGGCTTTATATTCTGGCCACAAACAGAACCTACATTTAGTCCAACTATTTCTCATTTACCTTATAATTCAATTAACACAGGCAACTTACCATTCTCAAAAATATCCTGATATTTTCAGCCAAGTCTGAGCTTAGGCTGATCCACCGGCCTAGAATACACTGCCCAGCTATCTTTGCTACAATTCTGTCCAGTGATCACAGAGGACTCAAATGCCACATCCTCCATTAAACATTCCTAGTTCCTAGAGGAAGAATTACTGTCACCTTGTCTTTGTCCCCATTGTGTACAATAATGTTGGCATGGCATATATTGCATTCTGCCTTGTAATGCAGAAAATTGTGAATATGTCCTGTCTATACTACTGAAATCAGGAACTGAATACATATTTGTGTGAACTCTCTAATAAAGATTGATATACAGAGGAAAAGGTATTGCTGGTAAGCATTTTCTCAACTTTTTAATTTTTATTTTAAAATGTATTTTTATATAGTTTTGGTAATTTTTTAAGTGTAGAATAACCCTATTTGCTTCCATAAATGAGCCTTTTTAAAACAGATGATTTTTCTTTCCATTGATAAAGTGAAATGTGTGCTGCTACTTGAAAGAATTCAGAAGAAATGAAAACCTAGATTACTCACACTGAGATGTTCAATAAAAGAAGAAAAATTATGATTAAATATAGCCTGTACAGTAACTGTTCTCTTGAAAGTAAATTTGAGGTTGTCCAAGGTCACTACTGACTGCCAAAATACATAATAGATCTTCTCTTTTCAAACAAGCCAAATTCTACTTACTAAAACAATTTAATTGACACAGTGATACTCCTTGTTTACATGGAATAGAAACCATTCTTATTATAAGCCCTTGATACTGCCTGCTTTTCTCCTTGATCAATTGAGGACTTTCAAATAGTGCATCTAATTCGCACAACTGGGCACCTAAGGATTTCATGATGTTCCAAATGTAATCCCTCCCTGACAAGGGAGACCTAGGGAGTTCTGTATCAGGATATCAAGACCATCATTTCTGGGTAGTATTGCTGATGGCTCCTCTCTCCTGCACAGGCTTGCTGTGACCGAGCTCCTAACTTCCTAACTACCACATTCTCTGTCATGTGCACTATGTCAAACTCCACATTGTGATGTAATTATCCAATCCCACATTTCCTCCAGGAGTAAGCCACTGCTGTCTGTGCCATTATTCTCAAGATGACTGCTGCCCACAAAACTGAACTCAGACATTTGGTACCTTCTGTTGACTACTGAATATCTTTGATAAATGCTGATTCCCACCAGTCCAGGCCACTGCCCAGCTCTTATGTTACACTTGCTGATTGTATGCTGGGTCACCCACCTAGAAACTGCCAGTAACTTTCATATACTGCTTGCTTCACTGCCTGGCTGGGTCATCCACCCAATTCTTGCTGTCTGGACTCTTTTGCATTGCTAAACCTATACGGGCTGATATGCATCAAATCTGGATTCCATCTACCACAAACTAGACTTTGTTTTTCATCTGTAACTCTGAAAATGATTCATACCTCATTGAGTCTGAAGTATGAAATATTCTAAAAACAGATTTTTTAAACTAGTTTACCAAATACAACAAACTTATTTATAATCATAAAATATAGAAAACTAATACTTTCATTTACCAATGTAGCCCCTCATCTTCTGTGCTAATGTTCATAGGATAAATAATGTCTTTTTTTCTAAAGGCACAAACTTAGTAATCTTGAGGGTTTTTTTTCTCTCTCATCCAACCCTTATTCAAATTAGGAATCAAATTTTAAAATTTTATTTTATACTAGATTTCTTCTTTGCTGTTCATAGCAACCTGTCTCCTGTTTAATGACGTTATAATTCTTGAACATATTTTGACTGGAATTTTTTTTCAGATATTTACATTACTAATAGAAGAGTCCTTCTTAAATATAGTAACCTTATCATTTTCTTGTTTAAAAAAGAGAAGATTTCAAATGGCTGTTGGAACTAACTAAGACTTATTTCCCTGTATTTTCAAGACTCTCTATTAACTGTTTTTCATATCTGTTAACTTATCACCTTTGTTTTCATCATCAAATGTATACAGTTTATTACTTTTTCACTTTATAGTTTTGAGCATATGGTTTTCAACTCATAAAATATGTCGTAAAATAAAGGCATGAAAACATTCCTGTTAACACATCGGTAAATTACTTGTATCTAGATCAAGTCTTAATACTAGCCTAGGTTCAGATCCATTGAAAACACTACATGGGAAGGAAAACCAAACCAATTAGCTTGCTAGCTACTTATTTTGGACTCCAAGTTTATAACATAGATTTTGTTTTCCACTTTTGTTGTAGATGCAAAATATAAAAATTACTTGCTTCAAGATAAAGTTCAAAACTATCCTCAAATTATTCTTTCTTTAGAAAGTAAATCAGTTCTGGCCAGGCGCTGTGTCTCACACCTGTAATCCCAGCACTTTGGGAGGCCAAGGCAGATGGATCACAAGATCAGGAGATTGAGACCGTTCTGGCTAACATGGTGAAACCTCGTCTCCAAAATAAAATAAAATAAATTAAATAAATTAAAAAATACAAAAAAATTAGCCGAGCTTGGTGGTGGGTGCCTGTAGTCCCAGCTACTCGGGAGGCTGAGGCAGGAGAATGACGTGAACCCAGAGGTAGAGTTTGCAGTGAGCCAAGATTGTGCCACTGCACTCCAGCCTGGGCGCAGAGCGAGGCTCCATCCCAAACAAAGAAAAAAAAAAAAAAGAAAGTAAATCAGTTCTGTGACTAAATGGTTCTGCTCTCACCAAACAGTTAAAAGACAATATTATAACTGTCAATTAAATATTTTTTAATCATTTGTAAGGTTGCTTATTACATTCTTTAGGGCATAACTAGATGTGTGAGAAAAACTGTTACCTCTTAATTTCGGAGTTGACTTATATACATAAAGATGCTAAGTGAGAATTAAGGTCAGTGATTATGCAGGGACTCAAGTTAAAAAGAAATAACCATCTGCTGGAGTCATTAGGGGATGTGTCACATTCTTACAAAAAGTAGAACTTAAAATATGGGTAGATTCAGGAAAAGTAGTTTAGTAAAGAAACTGAGAAAAATAGGTCGTGGTAGACATGAGATAGTCATAGTTGAAAACTATATAGTGGGCAAGTCTAACAAAAAACAGTGTGTATTGAGAAGTGGGAAGGATAGATATTGAAATGTATATTTGAGCTGGCTCACAAAGATAATTGAAATTAGAAATTTGGTTTTATCAGAATAAACAGACAACCTACAGAATGGGAAGAAACTTTTGCAAACTATGCATCTGACAAAGGTCTAATATCCAGTATCTATAAGGAACTTAAGTAAATTTACAAGAAAAAAAACAACCCATTATGGGCAGATGACATGAACAGACACTTTTCAAAAGTACACATACATGCGGCCAATAAGCATATGAAAAAAAGCTCAACATCACTGATCATTAGAGAAATGCAAATCAAAACCACAATGAGATACTATCTCATACCAGTCAGGATGGCTCCATGCCTATAATCCCAGTACTTTGGGAGGCTGAGGAGAGCAGATCACTTGAAGTCAGGAGTTCAAGACCAGCCCAGCCAACATAGTGAAACCCCATCTCTACTAAAGCTGAGCGTGGCGGCACATGTCTGTATTCCTAGCTCCTCAGGAAACTGTGGCAAGAGAATTGTTTGAACCCAGGAGGTGGAGGTTGCAGTGAGTCGAGATCTTGCCGCTACACTCCAGCCTGGGTGACAGAATGAGACTCTACCTCTAAATAAACAAATAAATAAAAATAAAAGTCAAAAAATAACAGATGCAGGAGAGGTTGTGGAGAAAAAGGAATGCTTATATACTATTGGTTGGAATGTAAATTAGTTCAACCACTGGGGAAGACAGTGTAGCAATTCCTTGAGGACCTAAAAACAGAACTGCCATTCAACCCAGAAATCCCATTATTATATATATATACCCAAAGGAATGTACATCATTTTATTACGAAGACACATACATGCATACAATCATTGCAGCACTCTTCAAAATAGCAAAGATACGGAATTGACCTAAATGTCTATTAACAGTAGACTGGATATAGAAAATATAGTACATATATACCTTGGAATACTATGCAGCCATGAACAAGAGTGAGATCATATCCTTTGCAAGAACATGGATATAGCTGGGAACAGATATGGAAATTAATATGGAAACAGAAAACCAAAAAGCACATGTTCTCACTTATAAGCGGGAGCTAAAAGATGAGAACACATGTTATTCCCCATAGAGGGGAATGACAGATACTGGGGCCTACTGGAGGGTGGAGAGTGGGAAGAGGGTGATGCCTTTAAGGACCACAGTTATATTAACAGGTCAAAACATGACCATATGTCTGACTTAATTGATAGATAATATTTTACCATCTTTAAAAATATAATTAGTTTCTAGGAGCTTATATACATGAGTAATCTTTCTCATATATCTTGAATTTTTAGGTATACAATGAAATTTTATTAATAAACAAATGATAGTTACTGAAACTGTCTGAATTTAATTTTGATTGCTTTATAAAAGGACATTGATTTTTATCTCAGTAGCATTAGTTGGAGAAGAGAATGATAAAATGAAATAAAGCATGAATAATTCTACAAAAAAAAAGATATACAGTAGATAGCTTAGGCCAATTATAACTAAGTATTAGAAATAATGAACACTTAATTTCAGTCAAAAAACACATATTCTGGCCGGGTACAGTGGCTCATGCCTGTAATCCCAGCACTTTGGGAGGCAGAGATGGGTGAATCACTTGAGGTCAGAAGTTTGAGACCAGCCTGGCCAACATGGTGAAACCTTGTCTCTACTAAAAAAAACAAAAATTAGCCAGGTGTGGTGGTGTGCTCCTGTAGTCCCAGCTACTTGGGAGGCTGAGGCAGGAGAATCGCTTGAACCCAGGAGGTGGAGGTTGCAGTGAGCTGAGATTGTGCCACTACATTCCAGCCTGGGCAATAAATAGAGTGAGGCTCTGTTTCAAAATGAAGAATAATAAAAATAAAATAAAAACTAGTATTCTTTTCAATGCATTAAAATTATTTGCCTTAAAAGTACTTACTCCTTAACAGTATTATTCAGAATCTCTATCTCAAAAGAGAAAACTGGGCTCAGATGAAAATATGCCTTCACAAACACACACACACACTCACACAGACACACACACACACACACACACACATTGATAGAGTGAGGTGGTGCTGAGGATAAGGCTATGTCTGAATTTGTTAATGCTCTTGCTATTCCAGTCTAATTGTGGGAGTGGCTGAAGAAGAGTCCAATTACAAACATAACCAAGATTTTTTTATCCGTAACACTCCTGCTTTCCTTAATTTGTTTTATTGAGGAACAGAATACCTCTTTCATACCTTGAAATAGGGATGACATTTGAATTTCAAATTCAAATAGGTATTTCATACAAATTGAAATACGTATGAAATACCTATTAAAATACCAACTGAATGTCTCTTTTATATTATTTTGGAGTAATATAGAAAATTGTCAGTAACTATGCAACACCATTGTTCTAGAATTGGGGTAGAGTTTGAAGGAGAATGAAATTCTCTTTGTGCACTAGTGTATTACTGTTATACTACCAGAAAAAGAAAAAAAAAAAAAAAAAAAAAAAACATGAGAATGAAGAATATGAGACTATCAAAACTTTTTGACACATAATTGAAATTATTTCCCACAAAATTGTATTTATCCAAAAAATAAAGTCAAAAAGCAAAAACTGTGACTAGAACATTTTTTCTTTGGACATATAAGTAACTTAGTATGTAAATAGTTTTCAATTCTCAATTCCAATCAAATTTCTCATATTTATTCATTAATAGGTCTGAGGGAAATACTCAAATTATAGAAGTTTAAGAAAAACACAGATAAAAATCCAGAAAGCTTATTTAATAAAATAATAGAAGAAAACTGCTCAAACCCAAGGAAAAACACAAATATTCAGGCAGAGAAAGGCCAAACAAGACTACACCAAGACATGGTATAGTCAAACAGTAAACAATCAAAGACAAAGGATCTTGAAAGCAGCAGGAGAAAAGCATACAAAATATGCTTGAAGGACTTGAAGAAGGCACCAATAAATGGAAAGCTTATCCCCACTAGTAACGTACAAAAATTATTATTGTTGAATGTCTATGATATACAAAATGATCTACAGATTCAAAACAATTCCTATCAAAATCCCAAAGACATTTTTCACAAAAATAGAAAAAAATTTTAAAAGATATTAAAATGTATATGAAACTACAAAAGATCCAAATAACCAAAGCAATCTCAAGGAAAACAAATATACTTCGAAATATACTACAAAGCTATAGTAATCACAACAGCATGATACTAGCATAAAAACAGACACACAGTCCAATGGAATAAAATGGTGAGCACAGAAATAAATTCTTGCACTTACAGTCAATAGATTTTCAGCAAAGTTTCTAAGAACAGATAATAGGGAAAGGGCAGTCTCTTCAATAAATAGTGTTAGGAAAACCGGATATCTATATGCAGAAGAATGAAATTAGAGCTTTATCTCACACTATATTAAAAAATCAACTTAAAATAGATGAAAGACTTAATTGTAGGACCTAAACCCATAAAATGACTAAAAGAAAACATAGAGGAAACCTCTATGACGTTGTTCTGGGCAAGATTTTTTTAGATATGTCCCCAAAAGCACAAGTAACAAAAGTAAAAATAAACAAATTGAATTACATCAAACAAAAAAGCTTCTATACAGCAATGGAAGCAACAGAGTGAAGAGACAACATAGGAAATGGGAGAAAAAATTGCAAACTATACATCTGATAAGAGGTAATAGCTAAAGAACATATCAAATTCAAGTAACTCAATAGTAAGGAAACAAATAACTCACCTAAAAAATGAGCAAAAGGCCTGAATAAACATTTATCAAAAGAAAACATAAATGACCAATAGGGTTATAAAAATACTCAACATCGCTAATCATCAGGGAAATGTATGTCAAAACCATAATGAGATATCCCATCATACCTGTTAGAATGGCTGTTATCAAAAGGACAAATGGTAACAAGTGTTGGCAGGGATGTGGAGAAGGGGGAACCCTCATACACACGGGTGGAAATATAATTAGTATAGCCACTATGGAAAACAATATGCAGATTCTTCAAAAAATTAAAAATGGAACTACCATATGATCTAGCAATCCTACTACTGAGTATATATCCAAAGGAAATGAATTCAACTTATCAAGGAGATATCTGTACTTCCTTGCTCATTTAAGCATTATTTACAATATTTAAGATATAGAATCAGCCTGAGTGTCTATCAGTGGATACATGAGTAAAGAAAATGAGATACATATACACAATGAAATATTATTCAGACTTTAAAAAGAAGAAAATCCTGTAATTTGTGACAACATGGATGACCTAGAGGACATTATGTTAATTGAAATAAGCAAGGCATAGCAAAATAAATACATAATCTCACCTTTTTGTGGAGTCTAAAAAAATTAAACTCAAAGAAGCAGAGAGTAAAATGGTAATTCCCAGAGGTTGAGAGTGAGGAGGTTGGAGAGATTTTGGTTAAAATACACAAAATTTCATGTTGATTGGAAAAATAAGTTGAAGAAACCTATCGTAGATTCTAGTAGTAACAATGTATCATATTCTTGAAAATTACTAAAAGTGTGGATTTTAAGTGTTTTCACCAAAAAATGATAAGTATCTGGGATAATTAATTCCTATGTCATTTTGCTATATCTAAACATTTCATGATTTACACATATTTCAAAACATCATGTTGTACATGAAAAATATATATTGTTTTTGTCAATGAAAAAGTAAAAATAAAAATAATTCTGAGGGAGAACCAGAAATAACAACAAAAAAGGCAGTAAAGAGTATTTTCTTCAAAAACACAGTTCAGTTAATATGTGTACATACATAAATATTATACATTACTTCATATATAGGATATAATTCTATCCATAGGAACACACACTAATAAATGTATACACACACACATAGCCTTTCTGATTCTCTCTCCATATGTGACACTGCTCAAGCCTTTGTTAAATTTCAATATTATTTTATTCTGTTCAGGGTTATGTCAGTTGAGATAGCCATCAGCGACTTTTGAATATTATTTTGAGCAGCAGTGAGTAACAATTTGTTTTTCTATTTGAGAAAAAAGTGAAATAGCTGAATTTGATCTGGTTAAATTCATTTAGACTTGTAAAGAACTTTTTAATTCATATTGTTCTTTAGCCTGAAACTTGGAAATGCTATATTTTCAGGGTGTGAAGAAAGGAATCAACCACTCGGAGAACGTTTTGAAGTTACTGGCCTCTTGTTAAGCCTATGATTTCAAAATTAAAAGAAAACTATCATTTATACTAATTAAAGAGAATAATACATACTAAAAATGTAAAAGAAAAAATGAGAAAAATCTGGATGGAACTCAATTATCGTCACTTTATCTTTTCTTAACAGTCTTGAAATAAAATATTTGGGTCACAGTCAAGCAGCGCTTCATAGGAACTTATGAAAAACAGAGTTCATTGGTTCACATAAACTTTGAAGGTTTTTAAAAAGTTAATTTATTCTACTGCTTTCAATCATTTTGCTTTACAGTGGCCATCAGGTCTTATGATGAAAAAAATGCCTGTTATTTTGAAGAAGTATCCAAATTTTATCTTTGGAAGATAAACACTTTAACAGAAGATCCAAAAAAGTTAATAACACCTTAACACTCTTTGATTCCTTTATTATTCTCAATTGTGTCCTCTAATTTTTGTTTATGTGTTTGCTAAAATTATTTACACACAAAATAAATTTAGTTATACGTAGGATGAGATAGTCACAAGTAAAAGGTGAGAGTACTGCATCAAGATTGTTTAAAAGATGATTATCTTCAGAATTGTGCACCTAATCTTGTGTAGCGTAGTGGATTTATTTTTATTTAGTAGCAATCCCAGGCAGAATCTGTTATTCTGTCTCAATTGATCAAAACCTAGAAGTGCTATCAGTAACATTGCTGTGTTTTCGCAAATAATGCAATAAATAAATAATATAGGTATAATAATGAAAGCTACCTGAGGCCAACCCAATGCCACATTCCCTATAAAATGATTTGTTTTTGCTAATATCTGTATTTTCAGATATCTGAACATTTCATATGAGCAAATATTATGCTTGGTTGAGATTGTAGAAAGGTCTTGTGCTGTTTCTCCATTATTCTATTTACACCACAATTTTCAAACCCAAGTTTGGCAGGATTTGGCAGGGTAAATAATCCATAAATAGAGTTATATGGCTATCTTAGTCTCACTGTTACAAACTGCAACATGTGCTATAATAAGGGAGGCTGTTTTAAGTGGTTCTAGGTGGGATGGGAAATACTTAAGAAGAGGCAAGGAGGCCGGGCACAGTGGCTCATGCCTGTAATTCCAGCACTTTGGGAGGTTGAGGCAGGTGGATCACGAGGTCAAGAGTTTAAGACCAGCCTAGCCAAGATGGTGAAACCCCATCTCTACTTAAAACGCAAAAATTAGTCAGACCTGTGGCAGGCACCTGTAATCCCAGCTACCCAGGAGGCTGAGGCAGAGAATTGCTTGAACCCAGGAGGCGGAGGTTGCAGTGAGCCAAGATCACACCACTGTACTCCAGCCTAGATGACAGAGCAAGACTCTGTTCTAAAAAAAAAAAAAAAAGAAAGAAAAAGAAAAGAAGAAAGAAAGAAAAACGAGGCAAGACGATTAAGTTCACTAACTCTTTGGGGTATTTTAGTTCTGTCCTGTTCTGAAGCTTCTGGTGTGTGTTGTATGTGTGTGTAAAGAATGGTTAAGTCTTGGTTCAAGGTTTTTCTAAATGGCTATTTTATTTCAACTCTACTGCATCTTAAAACTTTAGTGATTAGTAATCTATCATATTTGGAATATTTTACCAGTTCCACATTGTGAAATACAAATTTCGATGTTATTGATACATATGCTTACCTTCACATCTTTGACATTCATCCTTGTTCCCTCTTTCCCAACAAATATATCATCAATGTCCACAAGGATGTACCTGTCCAAGGACAATGTCAGCCTCTTCCCTGACAAGAAGGAGATGGCATCTATGAAGATGAGCTTGTGCAGCCAAAAGTTCAAGTTGTTGCCAAAAAGTACTCGCTGAATTCCATCATGAAGCCCCAGATCCTGAATCACCGTTGCAAAGAGTTTTTTGCTAGACAAGGATGAAAGGGATTTTTCTGTCTGTAATTCAGTTAAAAGTACAGGCTGGTAGGTTGAATGATTATATTGGAAAATAGTCCAGTCTTCCCCAGGAAGAGGGCCTTTCTCAACCTTGGGGGCTTTGGTAATATGTAGCAAAGGAGATTGAGGGTTAACAAAACAGTCCTTTAGAGCTAGATTATTGAAAAGGTTTAACGGAAAGCCTTTTAATTGTGTACTTGGTAAGCTGTTCTCATTGGCTTTATGAAAACCGACTATACTAACACTGTATTCCACACAGTATTTTTCTAAGAGCTCTCGATTCCATGAGTCCATGCTGACATACTTCAGAATATTTTCATAAACAACTAAAGTATATTTCCCTTTGCCATTATCTGTAAGAGGAGGTATATCTCCCTTTCCAGGGGCAATGACCATGTGGTACTGAAATCGGCTGGACTCCAAAATAGCTACGATATCTTGACCGAGTTGAGAGTATTGGCTCTCCACAAAGAGAAGGACAGTAGGGTCAGTTTTGGATGTATCAATAGGTTTCACTGTTTTCAGATCCATTGACCGATATGGTAGAATTTTGATGTCAGCGCATTCTGCTTCTGCAGTGGTTTCGATAAGTGTCATTTCCTGTTTGTAGCCAGAGTAGAGAAAATAGGCAGAAATGACAATGCTCACCAAGCAAAAGGTAGCTAAGAGAACAATCAATGTTCGAAAACTTCTCCGAAGTTTCACAATAAGATTCATTTTTTAAGATAATGTTTTGGAATCTTTTCCCCAATTTCTTTTCCTAAAGTGCCATAGTGAATAAAGTATGAGATGTTGCAAATATGACTTCCCCAGAGTTCATGTAACCATTGCAAATCATGTACAATGTTTGAAGGGAGCACAACTGAGTTAAAGCTGGAAGGCAATAGACGGGGAGGACATAAGTTGAGGAGATTTTGAATATGTCCAATATCAAGAATTGCTGCAGAATCCTCTAAGCATAATCTGAAAGAGAGGAGAAACGTAATAACTAAGACAAAAATAGAAATAAAAATATGTATTTGTATATAAATGCTGATGCTCAAGAAACATATATAGCAATGATAATTTTAGCGTTTTAATATGATAAAATATTAATAACCTGATGTTTATAGTCAACTTAACTACCAGAGTACGGTAGATTTTTTGATAACTTCCAGAACACAGAATCCAATTTTATTTTTGCCTAAACATCCATATGTATATAGGAACATGTATTGAGATCATTTTCTAACTAATCATACCAAAAAGGAAAAGAAGTAAGAAAGTAAGCCTTAACAAAGAATGTCAGTTACCATAAAACTGTTCTACAGATAACCATTATATACATATAAAATTAGGAAATAAGGAATCAGGGACTTAGAGCAATTAAACATGCTCTTAGGTATCTGCTTGAGTCTCTGGAATTCCCAGCTGACTGAATAAATCTGTCTTAAGTTTAGAGTAGTTACGAGTTTTTCTCTTTAATAATATATCCTTTATCCAGACTGACAGGGAGCCACTTGACCCTCTTCAGCATTACAGCCCAGATACATAGGATTGCTCCTTCTTCATGCAGAAGCAGGCATTCTCATATCTCACTAATGAAACAGAGGACAGAAAGCTTAGGCGAAAAGAACATTGGCATGTTAGTCTCAAAGCATATTCCCTAATTTTGCCTACTCCTGTAATAAGAATTAAAACTCTTACCCATTGTCAATTTTTATCCAAGAATCAGATGTTCTATTTCTCTATCACTTCCTTTAGTTCAAAAAAAGAGACAGTGTGAGCTCAGAAGACAGGAAGATGAGGATATGTTTGGAACTTTGTAGAGACTGGTTTTAAATGGTAGTGACCAAAATGTTGATAGTGATATGGACAACGAAATACAAGATGAGGAGGTCTCAGATGGAAATGAGGAACTTATTGGGGGCTAGAGAAAAGGTCATTTTTTGTTATGCCTTAGCAAACAATTACACTACATTGTGCCCCTGCCTTGTGGATCTGTGGAACTTGAACTTGAATGTGGTGATTTAGGGTATCTGGTGGAAGAAATTTCTAGCAGCAAAGCATTCAAGAAGTAGTGGGTGGATCAAAAGGTCAGGAGTTCAAGATCAGCCTGGCCGGGATGGTGAAACCCTGTCTGTACTAAAAATACAAAAAAACAATTAGCTAGACATGGTGGTAGGAGCCTGTAATCCCAACTACTTGGGAGGCTGAGACAGAGAACTGCTTGAACCCAGGAGGTGGAAGATTAAGTGAGCTGAGATTGTGCCACTGCACTCCAGCCTGGGTGACAGAGTGAAACTGCGTCCCCTCCACCACTACCCCACCCCCAAAAAAGTGACCTAGCTGCTTCTAACTATCTATACTGGGATACAGGAGCAAAGAAATGACCTAAAGTCAGAACTGATATTTAAAGGAGAAGCAGAACTGTGAGGCAATTAAAACTCTTCTTTATAAATTACCCATTTGCAGCTATATAGCCATTTGAGAATGAACTAACACAGCATCAAAAAAAATTTCCCGTGGCCAGGTGTGGTGGCTCACGCCTGTAATCCCACTACTTTGGGAGGCCAAGGTGGGCGGATTACAAGGTCAAGAGATCCATACCATCCTGGCCAACATGGTGAAACTCCGTCTCTACTAAAAAAGTACAAAAATTAGCTGGGCTTGGTGGCGCACACCTGTAGTCCCAGCTACTTGAGAGGCCAAGGCAGGAGAAATGCTTGAACCCAGGAGGGGGAGGTTGCAGTGAGCTGAGATCACACAACTCACAACTGCATGCCAGCCTGGCCAGTCTGGGCAACGAGAGTGAAACTCTGTCTCAAAAAAAAAAAAAAATCCCAAATTGCTTCATCACAAATGGACATACTTTTCCATTATTATTAGATGTTTTTCTTTGTATGGATGATTCTGACTTTTATGAATTACTTTCTATACAAGTTTACTTCATTTGTCGCTAAACTGTCAGAGTACTTAAATAATTTTCAATTAATTTTCAATTTCCTAATTTGCCAAACTTTCCCTAGGATAACTATTTTGGGTGAAAATAGTTCATGTTATCAATGTGTGAGATATATATATATATTTAAGATATGTATTATATCAGACATATTACATCAGATATAATTAAATTAGCATGTGTTTTAATGAGCATTATGTTCTATCACACTGGATATTTAATGGATTTATTTTTTTAATTGGGGATCTGAGTGATTAGTGGTTATTAATGACTTAAAACTTTTTAAATAATTAAACATTACAATATTATGTCACTACTTTTCATTTTCCATTTCTATGTTCTAAAATAATTAATCTCAGTAATTTAAATTTTAAAAATCTACATAATGTTGAAATGGTTGTTTTTTGTCAGAATATAACTTTTAAACTTTTTCAAAAAATTAAAAATTTATGTCAAATAATTTAAATATTTTAACATTTCGGATTCCAAATATATAAATGTACCTTAGCTTTTCACTGTGAAACATATTGTACCAGTTTGCAAAGTCTCCCCAGTGACCCCACATTGACTTTAAAAACAAATGAATCCCACCTGTTGGGGAATTACTAACACTCTACTTGCAAATTTTATTTGTTTTATTAATTTTTTTATTTTGAGACAGAGTCTTGATCTGTCACCCAGGCTGGAGTGCAGTGGCCTGATCTCGGCTCACTGCAGCCTCTGCTTCCCAAGTTCAAGTGATTCTCCTGCCTCAGCCTCCTAGAAGCTGGGATTACAGGCACACACGTTCAAGTCCTGCTGATTTTTGTATTTTTAGTAGAGACGGGGTTTCATCATGTTGGCCAGACTGACCTCAAACGCCTGACCTCAGGTGATCCCCCCACCTCAGCCTCCCAAAATGCTGGGATTACAGGTGTGAGCGACTAACCCAGCCAAATGAAATTCTTTAATATAATTGTCTGCTTTCCGAAAGTCTTTGTTTCAAAACTCAGCTCCCTTTAAACAAATTGGATAGCGTTTTACTAAAAAGAAATGGAATACAGAAATAAAAAGGCTTTGGTTTGGTATGAAATACGTAAAGCAATTATACTATATCCTCTACTTTCATATATGCTTGAAAATTTTCATATATAATTTTTTAAAATAAAAACTCAATTAAAATATATATGTGTGTATACATATAGTGTGTAGTGTGTGTGTGTGTAATAATAATGAAATTGAAAGATATTTGGAACTTGTCAAAGGAGATTATTAATCTTATATCAATTCTTAGATTTATCCAAGCTCACATCTTTAATTTAAAAATCTATTTAAACAAACATAAAATCAGACCCACCCCATCCACACCACTTCCCTAAATAACCTGATAAGAGCAGATATCTACTTACATGCTTTGGAAGATTGCTTAGTATTTTAGGAATAAATTTAACCAGGAGATTTGGAGAGAAATTAAATGGATGACAAGTTAACACTTTGTTAAATCTTTACTTCTTCTCACAGTAAAAATGTGATTTTTATTTTCGAATATACAAAGGAGAATATGTCAGTTCTGCATATTTAGAATATCTCCTCCTAATGCAATAGTGAAAAATAAATTTTTAAAAAAAATATGGGGCAAGAATCTGCCAGCTCAAAGAATAAATAAAATTTAAATGTGACATTTATTTAACACTAATATGTTCAGAGTTAGAAGAATGACGGATACCTATTACCACCATGGAAGACATATGTGTTTTCAATGTAAGTGTTTTAACTAAAGGAGTTATCCTTCCCATTCAATTCTCCCAGTTCTCCTTCCCTGGCAAAACTGGCCAGTGGAGATGAGGAAGCCTGGACCATAAAACATGATATACCATAAATGTTTACTTATGTCTCACACCTGAAGTAAGAAATGGTATTATTACATTGTTTGGGATGCCAAAGAGGTGTAGTCTGTGATTAGTTTGAATCTCTTACCTACTGTGTGACCCTTAAAAAGGTGGGGAAAAAGGCATGCAGGAGTATGGATACGGAGAGCAATCAACGTAAGAATCTTATGTTGTTACCATAAGTCAAATAAGACAATTGAGATTATTTTTCAAAAGGCACGTGTTAAATGAGTCATACAAAATTTAAAACATTACTTCAGGATAATAATGAAGACATTGAACTGCTGCTATAATGGTATAAAAATATGTGGCATTTGTTTTTAAGTAGTCTAAGGTGATAGACCAAAATTTTTATTTTACCTTAATTAGTGTCTTCTTCAGGAAGACCCTGGGACAAGTTAGCAACAAACAGAAACGTTTGAGAGCTCTCCTTTCCCCACTTTCACCTTATATGGTGATGTTGACCTTTCATTATAGAAAGAACAGACAAATATGTGGATTACTGAGTAAACTTCATCTATGGAAAAACTATTTTATTAACCACCAAACTAAGTAAGTTAAACAGGCTTTGGTCCCAATTCTTCTAAATCTGACTTTCCACATTCTAATAAATCTATTGTTAAAAATTTGGAAGAGAGATCTATGCATTATTTGTCATGACAACCTATCACAAAATGTGGACTTCATGACCCCTGCAGAGGCTTTGATGAGGAAAAAAAGGGAGGCCTTTTTAGGTGTTGCCTTTCTTGTTCTCATTTTTGTTTTCTTATTTTTACTTTCTATCCTTCCAAATATGGCTTATCACCTAGTTAGCAGTGGAATAAATACCTCCTAGAATCTTTTACTTTCTTTCAAGATTAGAAAATAATTATATGATGATATTAACATTATTGTTTTATATATCTGTTATAAGATTGTTTTTTGACATTTATAAAATGTGTTTAGAGATTCTCTAAAATACAGTTTGCAAAGTTAATTTGCCACATAATCATGGTAAATTTCTAGTAATCTCTGGTAGCAGCAGAGAAGGGAGTTAGTAAACAAAACAATTATAGGTATTACTGTAGTTATTGCTACTTTTTGGAAAGACTGAAATACAGAAGAAAGCTGGATACTAAATCACATTGTATATAGGTGTGGTTGTTTCTTTGTTGAAGGTGATCTGATGAGCTGTACAAATCACTAAAAAGCCTTATGAAAATTCAGCTGAAATTGAAAACAAGAGCAATGACGTTTACCAGCATTTAATAAATGGCTACTACTTGCTAGTAACTATGCTATATTCTTTTTATTCATCATCCTGTTTACTCTATATGGATCTATTTTTAAAATGACAAAATGAAAGTTTAGAATGTTTAAAAACAGAGCTAAGATTAAACTACTAATGATTTATTATACTAGGATTCTACAGTTGCACTGTTGAGAAGAAACAGAGACTAAATTAAGTGAAGCCAAAAACTTAGCAGTCAGCGTAATTAAATAATTTAACTGCAAATCAGCAAGTTTTATTTCAATTTAAAAGTTCAGATATTCAAAGTCAAAAAATGTCTACTAAAAATGGAGAAAAATTGTAGAGGTGAATTCAATTGATTTAAAAGCAACTGTGTTATAAATTTGAATGGTTTAAGAATTTGGGATAATTTCACTGACCTTGACTTTTTGTGATGCCTATGAGGAAAACATTTTATTATATACTTTGTTTTTACCTGCTTCATGAGTTTTTTTGTTTGCTTTTAGGAATCATAAAGAATTAGCTCATATTTTATATTAATGAAACAGAATTTTTAATTAAAGCTGTTACATAGACTGAGCAGTGGCTCACACATGTAATTCCAGCACTTTGAGAGTGTGAGGCTGAAGGATTGCTTGAGTCCAGTAGTTTCAGACTATCCTGGACAACAAAGCAAGATCTTGTCTCAACACAAAAGAAAAAAGAAAAAAAAAAGACAGGTGCGGTGATGTGAACCTGTAGTTTCAGCTGCTTGGGAGGCTGAGGCAGGGGGTTTACCTTGAGTCCAAGAGTTCAAGGTTGCAGTGAGCTATGATTGCACCACTGCGACAGAGGGATACCCTGTCTGGAAACACACACAAACCAGAAAACACAAACATTATTATATAAACATTTAACAACTTTTAATATACATTAACTGCACCAGTGCTTCTTTGGGGTGAATTCCAAAATTTGTAACCATACAAAATAGTTTGGCTGTGTCTCCACCCAAATCTCATCTTGAATTATAGTTCCCATAATCCCCATGTGATGTAGGAAGGACCTAATGGGAGGTAATTGAATCATCGTAGTGGTTACCTCCATGCTGTTCTTGTGATTGTGAGTTCTCATGAGATCTGATGCTTTTATAAAGAGCTTCCCTGCTTTGTTCATCACTCATTCTCTCCCGCCACCCTGTGAAGAGGTACCTTCTGCCATGATTGTAAGGTTCCTGAGGACACCCCAGCTATGAGGAACTGTGAGTCAATTAAACCTCTTTTCTTTATAAATAACCTGATATCAGGTATTTCTTCATGGAAGCGTGAGAATGGACCAATACACTAAACAAGTACCTCAGAGAGTGAGGCACTGCTGTAAAGACCCTGAAAATGTGGAAGCAACATTGGAACTGGGTAACAGGCAGAGGTTGGAATAGTCTGGAAGGCTCAGAAAAAGACAGGAAAGTAAGATAAAGTTTGGAACTTCCTAGAGATTTGACAATGGCTTTGACCAAAATGCTGATAACGATTTTAACAATGAAGTCCAGGCTGAAGTGATCTCAGATGTTGATGAGGAACTTGTTGGGAACGGGAAAAAAGGTGATTCTTGCTATGCTTTAGCAAAGAGACTGGGCCCTGCCCTAGAGATCTGTGGAATTTTGGACTTGAGAGAGATGATTTAGGGTATCTGTTGGAAGAAATTTCTAAGTGGCAAAGCATTCAAGAGGAAGCTAAGCATGAAAATTTGGAAAATTTGCAGCCTGATGATACAGTAGAGAAGAAAAACCCATTTTCTGGGGAGAAATTCAAGCCTGCCGCAGAAATTTGCATAAGTAACAAGGAGCAGAATGTTAATCACCAAGACAATGGGGAAAATATCTTCAGGGCATGAGAGACCTTCATGGCAGCCCCTCCCATCACAGAAAACTATGGATTAATCCACCAGGTCCAGAGTCCCCCCCCGCTGTGTGAAGTCTGGGATTTGGTGCCCTGTGCCTCAGGCTACTCCAACTGTGGATAAAAGGGGCCAACATATAGCTCTGTCTGTTGCTTCAGAAGGTGTAAGCCCCAAGCCTTGGTGGCTTTCATGTGGTGTTGGGTCTGTTGGCACACAGAAATCAAGAATTGAAGTTTTTGAACCTCCGACTATGATTCAGAGGATGTATGGAAATGTCTGGATATTCAGGCAGAAGTTTGATGCATGGGGAGAGCCTTCATGGAATACCTCTCCTTGGACAGTGTGGAAGGGAAATGTGGGCTTGTAGCTGCCTCCCTCCCCACAGTCCCCACTGTGGCACTGCCTAGTGAGAAGAGGGCCACCATCCCCTATACCCCAGAATGGTAAATTCACCAACAACTTGCATCATGTATCTGAAAAAGCCACAGACACTCAATCCCAACTGTGAAAGCACTTGGGAGGGGGGCTGTACCCTGAAAAGCTACAGGAGTGGAGCTCCCCAAGGTCATGGGAGCCCACCTCTTGCATTAGCGTGATCTGGATGTGAGACATGGAGCCAAAGGAGATTATTTTGGAACTTTAAGCTTAATGACTGCCCTATTGGATTTCAGAATTTCATGGGGCCTGAAGCCCCTTTGTTTTGGCCAAATTCTCTCATTTTGAATGGGTATATTTACCCAATGCCTGTATCCCCATTGTATCTAAGAAGTACCTAACTTACTTTTGATTATATAGGCTCATAAGCAGAAGGGACTTGCCTTGTCTCATATAAGACTTCGGACTTGGACTTTTGGGTTAATGCTGGAATGAGTTAAGACTTTGGAGGACTGTTGGAAGGGCATGATTGTATTTTAAAACGTGAGGACATGAGATTTAGGAGGGGCAGGGGGCATAATAATATGGTTTGGCTCTGTGTTCCCACCCAAATCTCATCTCGAATTGTAGTTCTCGTAATTCTCACGTGTCATAGAAGGGACCCGCTGAAAGGTAATTGAATCATGAGGGTGGTTATCCGCATGCTCTTCTCATGATACTGAGTGAGTTCTCATGAAATCTGATTGTTTTATAAGGTGATTTCCCCCCTTTGCTCAGCACTCAATCTCTCCTGCCACCCTGTAATGAGATGCCTTCTGCCATGATTTTAAGTTTTCTGGGGCCTCCCCAGCCATGTGGAACTGTGAGTCAAATAAACTTCTTTTCTTTATAAATTACCCAGTCTTGGGTATTTCTTCACAGTAGTGTGAGAATGAATTAGTACCTCATCTTTCAAGAGAGATGCAGTATTTCTCAAATTACATTTCACCAACACGTAAGTGAAAATGAAGTAGACCAGAATAGAAACATTGTCAAACTTCATGTATGGCAGAGGTAAGTAGTGCTTTATGAAACTTTATGTTATGGTGCCTCTGTATGCATGTGTGTGTGTATTTGTATACCAATGTAAGATTATTTCTTATTCTAGGTGATGGTAAAAACTGTTTGAGGAGTGCTACTCAATAGGGCACAGCTAATGCAAATTATTTAATCTGTTGTTAAAATAATTATAAATATCTTAAAGGTTTTAGCTAAAGATCAATGCAGTCTCTTATGAATCTGAGTGGTTTCAGAAAATATCCAATATTGATGAAATAGTAGTTGAGACTATGAAATGGTTGATATCATATGGCTGGTCCCATGGAATTCCTTTCAGCTTCTAGGCCAAAAATATTATGATATTATTTTCAGTAGCAATCACTGCTACATAAATCATAACTTTTTCAAAATAGAGGAACAATGTAATGAGTAATTGTTATATTTAATCAAAATCGAAGTAGTACGTCCAGTTTATAATTTTCTGCAGAAACGATCTTTTCTATACCCATAAATAACCAGTTGATTATCACCTAACTTTCATGCACTTCATATTTTCTTGATTTCAGTGACATAATATAAATTTATTTTAGTCCCCAAAGTGTGGATTTTTACCAGTACAGACTCTTAAAAGTGTCATTTCAAACATAATGATAACATTACTACCATAATATTATATTGTAACATAATATTATACTAGGTACATAGCTCTGAGCTATCAGCTACATTCATACTTCAAAAGATTATGAAGTCAACTCAGTAAATAGAAGAGTAAATGTCAGGCGATTTCTTTTATCACCATTTCCTGCAGAGATATGTATAGTGCCTATTTACCATTTTCTTAGTTCTTATTTTCTAAAGCAAAGAAACAGCATGATTTTTTTAATATAGAGTCTAATTTATTAAAATCAACTGCAAATTTCTGTGCATTCATCTTGCTTATTAGAAAAACATGGAGATTTTGGAAATAAGGAAACTTTTATGTGGATATTTGTTCTGCTTTGCCATATAAGATTTAAGTAAAGTAGTAGACATGCTATCCGTGGCCAAGTTGAGAGGTCTGATAATCACTGCTTGGAACTTTCTATTTATATTTATAGTTAAGATTTCATCACTGAATTTTACCATTATACTACTAAAATAATAATCAGATCTCCAGAATGTGTGGACCAGAATTAAATAGGATTAGACAATTTTTGAATGAGTAGATCTGCCTCAGGGTTTCTGACATTCAGACAATTTCCTCAGGACCTTAGGATGACTTTGGGATAAATTTGTGACTCTGTCTCATTTTTATAGATTTGGAGGTAATATTTACAATGGGACATTTATAATTAAATTGGAACCAGACAGGCTATCTAAAATTCAGTCCAATCCTGGATTTGCTCCTATTTTTCTCTTTCATGTAAGAAGTCAAGGCATTTATCCGACATCCATTGAGCAAATATATGTATTAACATTTATTAAGAGCCTATTTACCAGGTACATCTGTGAATTTGAGTATTTCTCTTATTATCAGCAAAAACATCTAAATTATTTTGTTTTAATCTGTTCTGTTTCTTCCCTTTCCTATTTCCCTTTCACCTTTAGAATTTTTTTTCTTTTCTTATATTTTTCCTTGACAGTGGATGGTTTTAAAGTTACTGACTTAAGCTTATGCTAATGGAGTTCATGTGAAAAGTGTGGGCATTAATCTGTTAATCTATGTAACAATGTTGTGATTTCATGCCTTGATTTTTGTTCACTCCATATAAACAATTTATGTGGAAGCTACAAAAGGTGACTGAGGAAATATAACATCAGGATATGCCTTCCTGCTTAGATGTAATATTATTAACCATTTTCTTTCAAAAGTAAAAAATTTTTCTGTAACATATCTGCAAGGATGATATGAAAATGTTTCAGAAACTCAACTGCTTTTTTTCTTAACGAAATTTATGTATATTTTTTACTTGAAAGTATTATAAATTTTGTAAACCCGTAATATTAAAAATAAAATGAACATTAACAGATTCTTGTGTCTCTTTCTATATTTTTCTGTATAATGTGTTTTTATAGTTTAAAATATAATTTTTATTATATTTTTACACTTAGAATTATGACAGTTATAATAAAAGGGAAATGTGATTAAGACATCTTTGAAGTATACATCATTATTTTATTTCTATTTCCCCAACTTATACTATTTTGATGATTTCAATAACTTTCTAAGCCACATGGCCCCTCTCCCTAGCTGCACAATCTTCTACTTTACAAAGCAAACAGAAAGCAAAGCTTGAACTGGCTCAAAATTATGCAGGGAGCCAAACTGACTCCCTCCCACTAATGTTTCCCAAACCGAAAAATTCTCACTGTCCTTACCTGCCTCCTGATTCCATAGATAATGTATATCTCCTCTAAAGTTAATCTTTTTTTTTTTTTTTTTTTTTTTTTTTTTTGGCCTCCACCTATTTTCTAGAACTTCAACCTCTCTTTTCTGGGGACTTAAAAAAAAATGGTATAATGCTTTGTTAGTAACTGACCATAAACAGCATCTAAATATGTTTCATTTGTAGACCTTAAACAGCATCTAAATATATTTCATTTGTAATTATACTCTTTAGATATCTGAATGACTTCAGTCCCTACCACTTCCTCACCTTTCCTAGTTTCTGGGTTCTGTATTTATCTTAGTTGGAGACTCCAGATACCATTTTGTTAACAAGTTTAGCTCATGCCCATGTTCATAACATTTTCTGTCACACTCAATGCCACCCCTACCCCCACCCCCAATCCAAGCAACTGCCCTAATTTTTCTCTTTAGCTTCAGAGTCAAGCTTTTTGAGAGTTTACTCTTATAAAATGTTTCATCTTGTTATTTCTGTACTTTATGTGTTGAACCATTTACAGTTCTGGAATGACCCAGGTTATCTCTTTTATCTTTAAGTCTAATCAGTTCTTATTCATTTTTAGAAAGATTCAGCTTGGATAAAACTACCTCAAAAAAGTCACCCCTGGCATTACAGAAGTTAGTTTAGTAAGTGTGTCTCCACTATGCTCTCAGAGTACAGCCTATAACACAGACATTTTAATTGAGTAATTATCCATGGATTTCCACCAAGGCAGGAACTGTGATTTATTCAGAATTGAATCTTCTGCATTTTGTAAACTTCCTGCTACTTAATGCACAAAACAATTATGCCAAAACAACAATAACTGTATTTATGTCTTGCATATATTCACCTTCTTTCTCTACCCCAAGGTACAACTCAAATGATCTTTTCTCCAGACACTTGTTGGGAAAGGTGGTGGAGGATGGAAGGAGTCTGAAGTTCAGTATCTTCATTTTCTAAATGAAGTATATAAAAAGGTTGTATTTCTATTTTCATGTATACACTCCAGGGAAGATTTGGAAGGATGCTCAACGAAATATTGATCGTCTCTGTTTTGTACTTTTCTATCTTATTTCATTTTTTCAAGAATCATGTACTATCTGTATAAAAGCACAAAAATGTAGGGAAAAAATTTTAAATGGGTGAGTTTCATAACTGTAAGTTTGCTTCAAACTATAAAATTCTATAATCTTATGAATAACAAGTCTTTCCTATTCATTTCTGCCCCTGGTAGTCTTTCTTACTCTAAATCTCTGAAGAATATGTTGTCTTTATCTTTTTTATAATACCTTTGCATTTTTACATAACTGGCTTATGTGTCTTCCGCAGAAGACTGTGGGTACATTTTCAATAGCCTAGTCTATATAGAAAGCTTCTCTTTTCATAATAAGCTAGTTAGTTTATTTTCCTTCAAGCATAACCCAATACTAAATTAGACACACAGTAGATTAGTAACAATCTTGAGTAACTCAGTTAAATTGATGTTCAATGTTATAATGTTTTAATAGATTTTATTGGAACAATGATCTCAGAATCAAGCCTAAGGTTTTGAAAATTGGAAAATCAATTTCACAAAATTATCTCTAAGTTTACTTATTATCAACCAGACCCCTTTTTTAGTCACAGGATATGTAGGTCTGGAGAAATCTGGATTATATTAATATTGGTATATGTCCCCACAGAATTTATATATTTATTTATATTAATTATATTTTTATTTTTTGGTAAGCACACAAAATTTGATCTACCGTCTTCACCAAGTTTAAGTGTAACATGTAGTGTTATTGTTCCAGTATTATTTAAAAGTTAGCTTATTATTTTTAAATACAATAGTAAATGTATCATTTCTACCTCAATCATTAATTTTTTATGTTATTTCTTAGAAGACTTTTTCTGAAGAATTTTTTACTACTTAATCCTTTCTCTTGTATTTCAGAGAAGGAAATACATATTTTTACTAGGCACAAAACCTAGCTACAAAGGACCTGTAAAGTACCGCTACCAATAGAATAACCTACTCTACAGAGTTATGTTCTTTACTTTAAAAAGGTTTTTAAAAATGATATTTATACCTAATTTTTATTTTTGAAAAATCCAAAATAATTAGAGAAGATAATGTATTATGAAGAATGGATACTTCCTAAAGTTGTAAAATACCCAAAACTAAAATGAAAAAGGATCTAATTAAATTACAAAAAGATAACCTAATAAAATGAAATAATTTATTCTCAATCCAGTCACCATTTTTATAACAGAGGCCATAAAACACATTTATTAATTATATTTGATAATAATCTGTCTATTGGTATATCATGTTTATGTGAAAGGAGAAAATAAAAAATTTGCTTTTTTTAATGGGTATTTCCGAACACTCTTTTGGTCTCCTAACTTTTTCAACACTAGAGGGCAATATACTCTTGCTTTTATTGCAAAAATAGGCCAACAGCACCTGTTCTCCATTGACAGGTTACTAAACTAAAGAAAGTGTTAACTAGGTAAGCCCAAGGAGTATAGTTAACTGAGCTCTCAGGATGAGCATCATGCTGTTGACATCAGGGAAAGATCAATGACTCAATGTTAGAATACTAATTTTGCCACAATTACACACCAAATACATTTTAATCAATTCTCTTCTTCACATTTGTAATGAACAGCCATTTTTATATTGCTTGTATGGTTCCCTGCTTCTGAAGTTTTATTTCTGTTTTTCAATATACATATTTTTGTTACTGTTGTGCACAAAAGAAGAAGAATAAAAACATCAGCTCTGTTTAATATGTTGCTAATTTTTGTGACTTTTAAGATCTAAATCTTTTCCTGAAAGGAAGATGGGTACAATAGCTACAATTCAAATATATCTAAAACAAATTTTGATACATGTTGGTTTCAAATTACCATTTATCTAGTATGTATTTATTTTATTTTAAGTGTATACAATAATATGCATTTGTTTTGGCGAAATAAATTTGCTTTTAATGTTATATTTCTCTGTTATGTATACATGCCTGTATAATAATTTCATTTATAAGAAATGACAACATTTCTGGCCGGGCGCGGTGGCTCAAGCCTGTAATCCCAGCACTTTGGGAGGCCGAGACGGGCAGATCACGAGGTCAGGAGATCGAGACCATCCTGGCTAACACGGTGAAACCCCGTCTCTACTAAAAATACAAAAAACTAGCCGGGCAAGGTGGCGGGCGCCTGTAGTCCCAGCTGCTCGGGAGGCTGAGGCAGGAGAATGGCGTGAACCCGGGAGGCGGAGCTTGTAGTGAGCTGACATCCGGCCACTGCACTCCAGCCTGGGCGACAGAGCGAGACTCCGTCTCAAAAAAAAAAAAAAAAAAAAAAAAAAGAAAAAGAAAAAGAAATGACAGCATTTCTAAAGATTCGAATCTGATAAAATAATTAATCATTTCTTTCTTTTTTTTTTTTTTTTTTTTTTGAAACGGAGTCTTGCTCTGTCGCCCGGGCTGGAGGGCGGTGGCACGATCTCAGCTCACTGCAAGCCCCGCCTCCCGGGCTCACGCCATTTTCCTGCCTCAGCCTCCGGAGTAGTCGGGGCTACAGGCGCCCGCCACCGCGCCCGGAGAATTTTTATTTATTTATTTATTTATTTTGTATTTTTAGTGGAGACGGGGTTTCACTGTGTTAGCCAGGATGGTCTCGATCTCCTGACCTCGAGATCCGCCCGCCTCTTTTTATTTCTTAAGAATCGAAAATCAACATAAAATAAATAATGTGAACAACTTATATACAAAAGACAAATGTGTACACCATGATTTAGATTATTTCTCCATCTACTCTTCTCAATTATGAGGTAGAAAGAAAAACATAAGAGCTATATTTGAAATAACTTAAAATTGTGGTTACAATTTCCATTTAGAATGGCATTATGATTTATTTGCCAGTTAGGCTTTCTGGATACCAACTTCAGCTGCTCATAGTTAAATCTTAGAGTTATCACATTATGTGGTTCCATTATAATTTATCATTTACATGAGAATTTGTAAAAATACATGTTCATATGCAGTTGCTTTGCAGCTGATTTGAAAGATAATGTATCATTAGGAGGTTGTGCTTGCAATGAAGTATACTCAAATTAATCATTTTGAGTAAAATGCACATATATATAACAGATTTTATTTTTATCCATGTTTTGAGATCTTTTCCAAAGTTGCTTTCCATAAATAAGTCATTAAAATTTGTTGAAGTATTTTTTGGTACTAACAAAGCTTCTTCAGCAACTATCACAGAATTTGTCATAAGCGAGTACTAAATAGTAGTGTAAGTTGCAAACTATATAACTGGAATGCAAACATCAAGATGATTAAATGCAATTCAAAAAATAGTCCTTAATTAGATTTAGTAACATTACTGATGTTATAGTTAAGGGCACATACACACACACAAATATCAGAAAAGTCCATTTTGAAAAGTGGCCATAGAGCAAATATTGCACGATCAGCTTGGGTAATACTGGGATCTGGGAGTTTTTCAAGTACCACTGCTACTGGTGCCCTTAAAATATGGATGTAGGTGAACACCCCCAACCTAAAAGGATTTTTTTCTGCACCCACGTATTCTGTCATTCACTAGCTTTTGATTCAAAATCTGCTAGAAGTATTTTATAATAGCTGCTTTTAGTAGGCATGCCCATGACTTGGCTGTGAGGGAGGCTGGAAAACAATTATCTGATATCTGTAAATGAGGTGGAAAGTCATATAATCATGAATTTCTCAAACATAAGAAGCAAGTCCAAGTTGCTGGATATAAATGAAGTTTAAAAAATGATAAAATGTGAGTTAGTCTAAATGAACTTGAGTATAGAAAATAGCAATAATAAAATCTTGAGGGATTATAATCAAAACCAAATAATTAAAATAAGTAAGAACAATAGTATAAAAGTACTAAGGGAATAAATGGAGTAAAATGTTCTAGAAATGCTGTATTTTCTGGAAAGGTCATAATATCAGATGACTTCACATATTGGTAAATTAAGGGTGTATATTGTGGTTTCTTGTGAAACTAATAAAGAATATACCTATCTATCTATATTCTTCAACGTCAAAGCTAGTAGTGGAGAAAAAATAAAATGGGAAAAAAAATTCAATTAAAAATTTTTAGTAGAAACCTACAGCACATAAGACTAGTAGAAAACACAAAATAAATAGGTCTGTTTAAATTAGTAATTATGTTAAAAGTAAATTAACTAAATTATCTTTTAAAAACAAAAATTTGCAGATTGAGTGAAAAAATCCAAATATATGCTGTTTACAATGAATATAAAATAATGGGTGAAAGTAGTCATGAAAAAGATATGCAGAAATTATTTTGTAGTGATAGAAAGTTCAATTCACAAGGGATACATTAAAATTTAAATGTGTATGCATCCAATATCATGACCTCAAATTTACAAAGCAAAAATAGTCAGAACTACAATAAAACATTTATGAATTTCCAATCACAGAGTAAGAATTCATATCATTTCTCAAGAATAATTTTATAATAAAAGTGGATAGAACATTAGTAAGAATAAAGAAGACCTAAATAACATGACTAACAAATTTGGTCTAAAAGACATATTCAAATTATGATTCTTATGTAAAATATGTAGGGAATTTGGGAATATTTACAAAAGTAAATCATTCCAAGCCTCAAAGGAAGTCTCAACAAATTTTACAGAGCTAAAATCACATGAAGCATATACACTATGACTGTAATGCCATGTACCCAACAACTAATAACAAAATAACTAGAAAATGCTCCTGTATTCAAAATTTAAGAAACATAATTAAAACAATTCTAAATAAGACATGAGTAAAATACATTTAGAGTTTTAGAAGCATGTACCTGAAAAAGTCTGAAAATTAATAAGCTAATAACGTAAGCAGTCATCTTAAAAAGCTAGAAAAAGCAATAAAACCATAAAAAGATGGTAGAAGGAAAGAAACAACAAAGATAAGCAGAACACATTCAGATAAGAAATACAATAGAGAGAAAAACAAAGCAAAAAACCATTTTTTAAAAATGACTAATCAATTTGACAAACCTCTGCTGACATGAAGATAAAACCAGATAAAGCAAACATAACTGATGGAAATGAAAAAGAGAAAGAAAACTATGTCTACTTCAGACTTTAAAAAAAGAAAATTATTAATGAATTTATTAAAATATTTTAATCTTAAATAGAATTACATGTGCAAAGTTCCTATAAAATATTGCTTCATTAAAATTTAAGGTTTAGAGAAGCCTAAAAATGAATAAAGCAAAATAGAATTTGAATAGTTGAAAATATTTCCAGAAAGAAACTTCCAGTCACTGATGTCAACAGATCCCATCAAAACTTCAAAGAATAATGTAATTCCAATCTAACACAATCTGTTTTCAGAGAAATGGTAAGAGTAATAGCTGTCAACCTTATTTTATGAGACTAACATAATATTGATTGTAATAACTAATAAGAGACAATAAAAAAATAAATTACAAACGCAATTCGTGAATGTAAGGTCTAAAATTCTAAACAAAATATAAATCAAGCCAGTCATCTATAAAAAGAATAAAACATAATGACAAAGTTGGAAGCAGCCATTATGGGTTGAATTATTCCCCCCCCCAAAAAAAATTGATATGTTGATTTTCTAACCCCCAGTATCTCAGAATGTGACCTTATTTGGAAAGAGGATTGTTGCAGGTGTAATCAGTTAAGGTGAAGTCATGCTGCAGAAGGGTAGGTCCCTAATCTAATATGACTGCTGTCTTTATAGAAGGGAGAAATGTGACAGACAAGCACACAGGGAGAATGCCACAAGCCCAGGAACTACCAGAAGCCAGAAGAGAGGGCTGGAACAGATCCTTCCCTACCACTTTCTGAGGGAGCATGGCCCTGTTGTCACTTTGATCTAGACCTTCTAGCCTCCAGAACTGTGAGACAATACATTCCTGTTGTTTAAGGCACTCAGGTTTTTGTGCTTTATTATGGCGGCTCTAACAAACTAATTTTAAAAAATTCATCAAGGCTCCCAACACAATGTTAGCGACAGCTGCTTACCAAGAATTCCAGCCCCTCTTTGCATGTTTCTACCTCATTCAATCCTACAGCATTATCATTGCTATAGGTACAAGGCTCCTTGGGTCTTAACTTATCACACAGGACCCTCACAACTTCCTTCAATATGCCATTTATCCCTGGCCATATCAGTTACCAAAGACACTCAGCAGTCCAAGGACTTTCTTTGTCCACCTAGTTAATACTGTTTGTGATCCTATTCCCTATCCTCTCTATTTCTTGAAACCTTTCACTGCGCTTATCAGAAATCATGGTCAATCATAAGAAAAAGTATTTCCTTACATAGTGAAATGATTCTCCAAATGTTTTTTTCATCTTCCTAGCTCTAACTGAAACCTGGTTCTCCCCTTAGGACCTCAGAGCTCTCTGGTATATATTTTCTCTCCCAGTTAGTCTACCATTGGGTCAGGAAATTGGCTATATGTCCTTTTTATTTCTCATTGTCACTTCCAGCCTATTTTTCTTTTCTACTCCCTAAAATCATCTAACTTTTCATCTTAAAAAACCACACCACCTGCCTCTTCTCCTTAAAGCAATTATCAACTAGCACCTTGGTTAAACTCCTTTAATCCTGGAAAATCTTATCTTTTAGAAAACTCTCATGCTTTTAAAAAAGTACTCATGAATAATTATTGGTAATAAAGATATCCATAGGAATGATCCTTCCAACACTATAGAGATTTTTTTTACATCCTCTTAAATGTTCTTTTCTTTCTCCCTACCATTGTTACCAAGTCCCATAGTCATATGCTAGGTCTTTTCATTATAACTAATCATTGTATAACTGTAAGCAATTAATAATATCTTTATATTCAATCACAGTCTTCTATCTCTTTTGCTCAGTTCACCTATTGATCCAACATCAACAATATTTCAAACCTCTAAAATCTTCAAGTCATTTATCATTTAACTTTACACTGTCTCTCTCATGGCTTCACAATCCCCCTTACCCAGTTTAAATTCCATAATCAATTATTACATTAATTCTATTTTATATACTCTCAAATCATTTTACACTCTTTTATTTCATGATGTACATTTTTTAAAACAAAACTGACTAAATCCCTCTGTCCACCAAATCTATGCTTGCAGTTCTGATAATGGATAGAACATTACCCAACTGACTTAAATTCATGATCAATAGCCTCAAATGGGCCTTTAATTCTGTGATAAGTCTTGCTATCTCTTTTTAGTTCATTAGCTATCTTTTCTCCTAGATGATTGTTTCATATTTTTCTCTATCTTCAAACTTCTAACATTTCTTTCCTTTTCATTACTCTCATCTGATAATCTTGCTTTCCATTTCATAGAGAACACAGTAGCAAGAAGACAAGGATTTTCATAAGCACCCACTAAACATTTATTCACTATGTGAGTGTATGTTCTCTTTAGGATGAGTTATTCATTCCAGCTGAGGATAACCCTCTACTTGTTCACCAATTCTAATGCATTATCACTAACTCATTGAAGATACTGCTTCAGTAATACTTTACACTCTCCCATGTAGCAATAATATTTTCCTTCTTGACTAAAATATTAATTCTAACATACAAGCATTCTGTTATTTTTTATCATGATTCACTTACTTCACAATCTATTGCTATATTTTGTTCCTGTCTACAGCAAAACTGTTTGAAATGCTAAGTCAAACTGTATCTAGGATCTACTCCAATCAGGCTTACCATCACCACTTCATTGAAATTTATTTTATAAGTGTCACCAATAAACTTCATGTTGCAAAATCCAGTTATCAATTTTTGCTCCTCATCTCATCTTACTTTACCTATAAGTAGCATTTTATACCCCTGATCATCCGCTCAGCCACACGGAAACTATCTTTAATAAGCTTCCAGGAAATCATATATTTGAGTTTCTTTATGACTTAGTCACAATTTATGGTTTTTCTTAATCCTTACCTTCTAAATGTGGAGTTCCCCTGGGCTTATTCTTTAGTCTTCTACTCTTTTCTATTTATATTCACTTCCTTGAGATATCTTACAATGTTCTGGTTTTAAGTGCTATTGATAAAGTTGACTTCAGAGTTTATGTTTCCAGCTAAATGTATTACCAGCTCCTATTTGTATATCTAACCACATATGTGATATTTTCACTTGGAAATCTAATGGGCATTTTCAACTTAAATGAGACCAAACCTGATTGTCTGATATTTGCCTTAATCCTAAAACTTATTCCTCCCACTGTTTCTCCATATAAGTAAATGATGCTTCATTTTTTAATTTGCTTAGGGACTCTTTCTCTCTATCTCTATTGGGACTGGTCATTGACTCCTCTCTTTCTTTCCCATCAAACACACCAGGAATCCCATCCATTGGCTCTACCTTTAAAATATATCTTGAATCTGAATATATCTTAACGATTCCCATGGCTATCACCTCCGTACAAATTAGCATTATTTCTCCACAGGATTATTGACATTTCTTTCTAATTGAAATTTCTTTCTATTGAAATTTCTTTCTAAGGACTCTGCCTAAGCCCTTCCTCCGCATCATTTTTTTTTCCAATACACTGACCAGGGTTCTCACTTTACAATGTAATTAAGGTTATGTCTCTCCTCTGATCAACTACCCACCACTAAAATTGGCCCTAATTTTACTCAGAGTAACAGCCAAATTCACAGAGTGGTCCACACAGTTCTACCAAGTATTCTACTACATCTTCCCTACTGGGCCTCTCTATATTCTCTGAACATGCTGTGTTCTTTACATATGTACTTCTGGGCTTCTGCACTTCTAGTTTCTTCTTGCCTAGAATACTTGTGCCCCAGATATAAACATGGCATATGTCCTCATTTCTTTTAATCTTTTATTCAAATGTACCATCCTCAGTATAGCTGCTTCCAGTTTCCCGGTGCAAAATTCAAGCTCCTTCCTCATACTTCCTAACCAATCCCTCCTTGGTTGTGTGTGTAATATTAACAATCTATTACACCATATACATAATATTACATTTCTTCTTGCCTATTACTCCAATTAAAATGCAAGCTTTTGAAGTTGGAATATTCTGTTTTGTACCTTTTATTCCTAGTTCCTGTATCTCTCTTTACAAAGGAGTAGCAAGAAATCGGATTGAAAAGGTAGGTAGGTACCAGAAGATAAAAAGATCTTATTCAAATTTTAGAGAGTTTAAATTGACTTAAAATTGGACAACTATTGAAATACTTTGATATAAAGACTGACATGGTAAACATTGCCTTTTAGAAAGTTATCTTTTGAGGAAATAAGAGGATGGATTAAAGCCAGGAGGTAGGAGACCAGTTAATAATTAGTTACAATAGTCCAGAGGAAGACTTAATAATGAAAATATGGATTAAAAAGAACACACAAAATATATTTGGAAAGCAAAAGACTCAGAGTCACCAATTCAATATTAAAGGAGAATAACAAAGTTGGAGGACAGATACTAACAAACTTTAAAATTCAAGATTTATTATAAAGCTATAGTAATCAAGACAGTGTGGTATAAATGAAAGAACAGACCGGGATAGTGATCCCAAAAATAAACTCACAAAAATATTGTCAACTAATTTTTTTGGTTGTTGTTGGCAGGTTCCCCCTCTGTCACCCAGGCTGGCGTGTAGTGGCATGATCACAGCATGGTTAACTGCAGCTTAGACCTCCTTGGATCAAGTGATCTTCCCACCACGCCTTCTGCATAGCTAGGAGCACAGCATGTGCCACCACACCTGGCTAAATATTTTTAATATATATTTTGTAGAGACAGTGGTCTAACTATGTTACCTAGGCTGGTCTTGAACTACTGGGCTCAAGCAGCCCTTCCACATTGGGGTCCCAAAATGCTGGGATTACAGGCATGAGCCACCATGCCCAGAGGTCAAGTGATCTTTGTCAAAAGAACAAAGGTGCAAAAGGATAGCCTTTTCAATAAACCCTGCTGGTACAACGGAACATCCACATGCAAAAAAGTTGATTTACACACAGACTACAACCTTTTAAATAATTAACTCAAATGAATTATAGACTATTTGTAGATATACATTTATTAAAATGTAAATGTAAAATACATAACTATAAGACTCTTAGAAGATCATATAGGAGAAAATCTAGATGACCTTAGTTTTGGTGATAATTTTTTTTACTCAACACCAAAGGAACAATCCATAAGACAAAGAATTGATAAGTTGAACATTATTAAAGTAATAAACTTTTGCTCTGTGGCAGACACTCTGAAAAGAAAGATGACAGGCTATAAACTGGGAGAAAATATTTGAAATAGTCATATCTGAGAAAGAACTGTTATCCAAAATATACAAAGAACTCTTAAAATTCAACAATAGAAAAACAACCCAATTCAAAAATGGGGGAGAAAAAAACCTAAAGAGATACATCCTAATGAAAAAATACAAATGTCCAGTAAGCATATGAGAAGATAGTACACATCATATGGCACTGGGGAGTTACAAATTAAAATATCAATGAGATGCCAGTACACACCTTTTAGAATGGGTAAAATCTAAAACAATGAAAACACCAAATGCTGGGGAGGACATAGAGCAACAGGAACTCTCATTCATTGCTGGTGGGAATGAAAAATGATACAGCCACTTTGCAAGACAATTTGGCAGTTTCTTACGAAGCTAAACATAGTCATATTATCCAGCAATCATGATCCTTGGTATTTATTCAATGAGTTAAAACATTTACTTTCACACAAAAACTTGCACACAGATGTTTTATTGCAGCTTTATTTATAGATGCCAAGACTTGGAAGCTACCAAAATGTCCATCAACAAGTGAAGGAATAAATACACTTTAGTACATCTGTATGATGAAATATTCAGCTCTAAAAATAAATGATCTATCAAGCCACAGAAATACATGGATGAACATAAAATGCATATTAGTAAGTGAAATAATATAATCAGAAAAGGTTATATACTATATGATTCCACTTATATGAAATTCTGGAAAAGGCAAAACTATGAAGAGAGTGAAAAGATTGGTGGTTATCACAGGTTTGGGAGCAGGGAGAGAGTGATGAATAGGTGGAACACAGGCGATATTTAGGGTAGTGAAATTTTTCTGTTTAATACTACAAAAATTAATACATAATTTAAAAGTAATGACAATACAACATTTGTCAAAACCCATAGGCCCATAGGTTATAAAATACCAAGTGTGTGCCTTGTTGTAATCTATGGACTTGGGGTGATAATGACATGTCAATGCTGGTTTCTTGATTGTAGGAGATGGTGGTGGGAAAAGTTGTACACAGGGGAATATGGAAAGTCTTTCTGCTCAATTTTTGCTGGAAATCTTAAACTGCTCTAAAAAGTTAAGTCTATTAAAAAAAAGAGCAAGCTGTTTCATGACATTTATGCATAACTTTCTAGCTCTTATAAATGTGTAGCCCTATGTGGGCTACTATTACACATGCATAGCAGGATACACTTAAGAAGCACAGTTTAAGAGCCACAATAATTTATTTAAAAGGAATTCTGTCCTTCACATATATTTCCTTAATAACATTAAATAGACTGATTCATAAGACTAAATGACACTTCTAAAATATCTGTTTCTCTACTCTTCAATTTCCCTGAACCCCAAAGCAGGGAGGATTTCCGGAAATCCTCCCATTACAATACTTCCTTTCTGCCCAAATGCTTCACTCTTTTTTTTTCCCTCCTGCTCTCCCCTCCTTTCTCCAAGTTCCTATTGTATTGATAATTAACCTCACATTCAGAAAGCAAGATGCCCTTATCTTTAAGGGGAAATAAAAAGGGCGGATGGTTATGCTGTTTGTTAAAGAGACAAGGTTGTGAATATTTTCATAGGAATTATTTTTATCCCGTCACATGCAAAATAGAAGTGCCATGATTTGATGATTGATTGGATGTAGAGAGCAAAAAAAATCACCCAAAGACTTCAGGCTTTCACAGTCATTCATTTAATATTGATTGAATGCTTTCTAGTAGCCAGATGCACTATCCATCTGACAAACACTATCTCTGTTCTTCAAAAGCAATGGAAGTTTATTCTGTGACATATTCTATGACATAAAAAGGCAACTGCAATAAGGGATAATAAGTGTAATAGTGGGGAAGATACAAAGTTATTTAGAAGTAGAGAAGTGTGAGGAGAAAATGAGTAAATTATAATATCTCATTTTTGAGAACTCTGTGAAATATCCAAAAGGAAATGTCCACTAGTTTACTGAATAATAGAAATGGAATTTAAATTCTTTTCAGGAAGTGTAAGCTAAAGGATAGAAAAAAAAAACCAAAACAAAACCCGACGTTGAGCAAGAACACTAAGGAACAGGGTTCATGGTAAGATGATAGAGGCTTGTCATGAAAATCTTAGGAAACAACACTTAATAAATGGTGTTGGTGGAAGAGGGTAATAGAAACTGTAGGTAAAGAATATAAATATTTGTGATAGAAACTGAATACTATTTATGAGTCAAGAAATACAACACAAAATTTATCCTGAGTTTGCCAATCAAGAGAATACTGGTGGTGGTGTTAAAGCAGTCCAGTGTTCTAGTGAAGTCAAGTAAAAGATTAAAGTGAGTTCAAAACAAAGTGGTGGTGAAGAAGTTGAGAATAGTTTCAAGAAAAAGAAAAGGAATTGAAAGAGTTACTAGGAATATAAAACTTTCTGTCATGAGGAATATATGCTTATTAGCAAGTGAGAACTCTGTAAGCGATATGAGATTTCAGAGAGAGTGGAGATTTCTATGGACTGACATCATTAGGAGGTGGGTTGGAGAGGGATGTAAATTGTTTTGATCATTAAAAAATGAGAGGATTTAGATTTTGAGGAGAAAAGAGATTTGAAAAAGAAGAGAAAACACAGATCTAGAACAAGACATGATCAACTTTGTCCTTAATATTACAATGGAGTATTTATTTTTCTGTGCTTTTCTGTACACTTAAGTTAAATCAACTTATAGCCGGCAGTAATAAAATGATTATCATCAACTGATAATTGCTTTGGGTTAGCTCAATAATCATTATTTAAAAGCATTATTATATTTAGTATTGATCTGCACCCTTGCTCATTGTCTCAGAAGACAATCATGGAAGCAGTTATCCATGAAACATAAAATGCTCATTTGACCCTTGTATTCTTACAGGCAAAAAGCTATAAGATATAGAGACAAATGAATGAAACCAGAATGCAGAAATCTGCTACCTGACTTATGCATAAAGGAGAGAGAAAACTAATTTTGCCTAATATTTAACATTAAAATTTAATTTCAATAAATCACAAAAGAAGTTATTAACATACTAACGATAACAGTAATCAAATTTTCCATTTTTTAATGTAAATTTAATGCTACTAATAGTATTGCAATTATATTCAGAAGTTACATTAATATCCAGAGGGAGAAGCTATATTTGTAATATTTTAATTATTCTGCTTCTGAATTTAGGTAAGTAGTCACTTCTATCATCATAAATGGAGTTTGCCTGCATCAGATGTAACAAAAGACTACTGTCTCTTAAAATTCATGTCAATAGTCACTTCTATAACATATACCACTGGCTTTTTTTGTTTGTTTGTTTTTGTTTTTTGAGATGGAGTTAGGCTCTTGTCACCCAGGCTGGAGTGCAATGGTGCGGTCTCGTCTCATTGCAACCTCCACCTCCCAGGTTCAAGTGATTCTTTTGCCTCAGCCTCCCGAGTAGCTGGAATTACAGGCGCCTGCCACCACGCCCAGCTAATTTTTGTATTTTTAGTAGACACGTGGTTTCACCATGTTGGCGAGGCTCATCTTGAACTCTTGATCTCAGGTGATCCACCCGCCTAGTCCTCCCAAAGTCCTGGGATTACAGATGTGAGCCACCACTCCTGGCCCCACTGACTTTCTTATCTAGAGACACTTATGGTAAATACATTAATGCCATCCAAAAATTTGGATCATTTTTGTGTGATATAATGAGAGTCTATTATCTAGTTTATAGAAAGGTCTAACAAGATGTTTTTCATTATATTACCTTACTATCAAGAAATTATGTGACATTCTGTAATACTGAGTTTGTGTTGCTGGAGATGGAAAATAAACTCTTTCTAAATTCTCACTTTAAATCTGTAATACAAAAAGCTATACATTTTAATTATCAAAATTATTATTCAGAGAACTCAAGTGATGAATGAATGAAGAATTTAATGCCCAAAGAAGTGAAGTGACCAGTCCACTGTTAAACAGCTAATATGAACCCACATTTCTTAATTAATTGTAAATCTCTTCTTTCATTGCCACTGCTCTATATTGGCACCTTAAATATCATGAAGTAAAATTTTCATTGCTGTGCTCAACACTTATAAAGAATCTTACTGATATGGGAAACACTGGTATTTTCTTTTGATTATTTTCTAACTATGTATTTAATAAACCTTATAGTTATGTTCCCACCTTTTATTTACTTCAGAGAATTCTTAATTTAACACAACACACAAAATGATTGGATTATTCTTTATCATAAGAGGCATACTCCATTCAATTTGACTGGTACTCCTGCTATTTTAAATTTAATTTCCTTCTATTTTATGTTATTTTATCTCTTAGATATTAACAAATAAAATGCCAACCTGGCCATAAACCAGAAATAACGTGGATAGTAACATGTAAATATATGCTGTATAGAATATTATTCTCCCACCAAAAACTAAACCAGGTTACACAATTCTCAAACATCAGACAAGCATGATAAAAACTCAAGAGATTTGGAGTGATTTCACATATTCTGCTACTTGTTAGAGACAACATTTCTTGAGATGTTCCTATTTTAATACTTGATGACTGGCATCTAGAATTATCACAATAGTTACTTATGGAGCCTTTAAAAGAATACTAGACACGGTATCAAAATAATTCACTTAGAAAACTTGTTCTGTGGAAAATACTGGGAGATTTAGGAATGTGAAATACCGTGTTTATATTCAAAATGTATTTCGGGGAAAAAAAGAATAGGAGTGAAAGTGGTCTTGTTTTACAGGTGGAAACCATGAGATCAATTTAAAATTTATCAGCACATTTTGGCAACACTTAGAATATAGTTTATATCTTTTCACTTTCAGCCTAGGTCAACATTAGCATTAGTAATTAGCAATTTAAAGTAGTTTATTATGTTTTCCAAACTGCTTTTGTGGAAGAAATTACTACTGCCTTGAGTAGGAGACAGATGGTCGCCAGGAAGGTTTCTTGTGTTTACATTGTGTCATTATAAGGGATGTGGATAAAGACTTCGGAATAAATATTCTCTTCACCTACCTCCCAGCTCTAGCAGTTGGTCAGACGACCAACTAGGAAACATTTGTATTCGTTTTTATTCTATCCAGTTCTAGTTTCTGAATCTTTGTCTTTGTCCTCTTCAAATTCCATGTTTCTGCTTACTCCAGCATGACAGAAAATTTAGGAAAACTATTGGGCCCCTTTTTCTAACTTTTTTTTTTTGTCTGGGATAGTATAGCATGTTTCTCTGAAAATTTTGTAATGTTAGTTAATTTTCAAGATCATGATAAATCACATTAAAATGTTGGTGAATGAAATTTAATCCTTTAAGTTAGATTCAATGTTATTAATATTAAAATATATGATCAACAATACAGTAGAGACAGTAGAAAAAGATGACTTAGATCATTACCTCCAAGTGAGAAAGATTGGGAACAGTCAATACTAATCACTCAGGGGTTACTTTAAATCAGTACAAAATGTGGCATTGCAGGCCAAAGTCAGAGTACTGACACATGTAATTAAAACTGGATACTATTAATTTAAAATCTCTCATGTTTCCCACTTTGTACTGGAAACTTTGGACTTATTGTCACATTTAGCTGTCTCAGCAAGTCTATGAATTATTATTAACCCCTCCCAGATCATGAACCTGAAGCAGCGAAGAGTCAGATTTTTCAAGGTTGTATCATGAGTCAGCGCGAAGCAAGGCTTGGAATCCTGATTTGGTGGAAACCAAGGTTAACACCTGCCTTCCAATATGTCACAATATTATCTCATCTTTAAACTAATTCACATTTGTTTACATGAAGGCTTCTACAAAAAGGCATCATAACTAAGTCGATCAATCTCTGCATTCCTTAAAATTTAGAAGTTTATGGAAAGCAAAAGTATGTTTCTTATTCATTACTCTAATGTTGACATGTTTTCCTTCTTGGACTGACTCAAAAGAATAGTAAAATAATATGTTTACATTTAAAAAATAAACTTTCACTTACTCAAGAAATGTATTATTTCATTTTCTTTGTAAAATTGTACATCTTGTAAATAATTCTATTATGAAAATTTGCTTTTTTACTCTAGGGCATATCCTGAGTAATACATTTCCACTATGTAATTTTACCCAATGGTTATTTACTTGAATTATGTTGACCAGTCTTCCAGCCAACTGCTAGAGCTGGGTTTTAGGTGGGCAAAGTGCTCATTCTAAAACCTTTGTCCATACTTCTTATAGTGACACAATGAAAAACAAGAGGAAACCTTGGTAGCCAGCATTTATTTTCTATGCAAGGCAGAAATTATTTCCACAAAAGTCTTCTGGACAGGTAGCATTCCAGCCTGTGCTGGTTTCTTTGACTGAGTGGAATCTCACTGATTTTTAGGAAGTTTTGTTTTACCTGACATTGCATAGAAACAACTTCTGTACCTTTTGTAGTTTAGTCTGCTAGTTTCACATAACATAAAACAAATTCCTTTTGCATAAAAATGTATTCAATATATAAAGATAACTACACTGCTCCCTTTTAGCTTTTTCCTTTAACTATTACTGTGTTCTGCAACTGTTAATCATATAGCATAGTTGCCAGATGTCTTCTCACATTTTATACTTATCAAACCCTTAATATCTATTGATTATTGGTCAAGCACTCTCTAAGCATTTCTGCCATCAAAAAGCTTTTGGATAAATGGGCAACACTGACACACACACACAGCAATTACATCATAAGATATAAGTGCCATGATGGAATGGTATGGGGGTAGGGCAAAAACATCTGGTTCACCATGGGGGAAGAGAAAGGTCATAGAAGACTGCTATTAATGTGAGGCATCAGGAAACTGAGAATGATGAACAGGCCAAATAATGTCAGACTTGTATTAAATAGGGCCACAGATAACTGTTTCCTGGATGTTGACACTGTGGTTCTGTTAATGCATTCTAAATTTGTATTAGCATTGTATTAGTGTCATCAAACTTTTGGTTCTTGTTAAATTTGAGGTAATTTTATAATTGGAGAAATAAAAAAAGAAAAGAAAAGAAAAAGAAACAGTCATCTCTTGTTATAAGGGTTGGTTCCTGGACCCCAAACCCTCCAGGATTAAAATCCAGAGATACTGAAGCCTCTATATGAAATGACATAGTATTTGCATGTAGCTTACACACATCCTCCTGTATACTTTCGCTCATTTCTAGATTACTTATGATATCTTATACAATGTGAATGATATGTATATAGTTGTTACACTGTATTATTTAGAGAGTAATGACAGGAAAAAATGCCTGCACATGTTTAGTACAGACATAATCATCTTTTTTTAAAAAAATATTTTTCATTTGCAGTTAGTTGAATTCACAGATGGACCCATGGATACTAAGAATTACATCGATCTTTATTTCATTATTTTAGGTCCATCATTCCAGCCAATTGGGTGATGTTTTGGAATATTGGTTCTTACCCCCACTAATTTGGGAGAATGAGATAGGCAGCCAGCTCCCCTGCTACGTAAGTTTTAATAATAGCATTGAGACCAGGCACAATGGCTCATGCCTGTAATCCTAGCACTTTGTGAGGCTGTGGCTGGAGGATCACTTGAGGCCAGGAATTCGAGGCCAGCCTGGGCAACATAGTGACACCCCATCTTTACAAAAAAAAATAATAATAAAATTAGCTGGATGAGGTGGTGTGCACCGACAGTCCCAGCTTCTTGAGAGGGTGATGTGGAAGGATTACTTGATCCCGGGAGTTTGAAGTTGTAGTATGCTATGATTGCTCCACTGCCTCCAACCTGGGTGACAGACAGTGCAAGACCCTATCTCTAAATAAAATTAAAGAAGGAAATAAATAGCATTGAATTTCAGTCTAGGAGAAAAAAAATTAAAAACCAATAATTTGAGATAATTTACACACATAATACTTTTTAATACTTAGAAATATTAAGGAAAGAAGTAAAGGTGAGACTTCTATTTTCTAAAACTGATTAGTTTTTCTACTTCCCAGAGAAACTAATACTAAATACTGTGCCATGTCTTAAATTCTCCCAAACAACTTCACAGACCTGAGGAAGATAATCAATAGACAGAGTCAAAATTCAGCTTGTCAGCTTGCAAATTACAAGAAATTGCTACTCCTCATCACGTTTTTCTACAAGATAAAATAATAATGTTACTTGATTTGACATCTATGTTTTATATAGATTTACTCAGTTTCTGCCTTATCAGAAAGGTATTTCCTGACCAGTCCTATCACTTTCACGTACAGCTTTTAATGTGCCACCTTGACTTATCTTTAGAGCACTCACAGGCACTACCGTGGGGTCTTTATTTATTTACTGTCAGTTTTCTACCATGAGAATATAAGCCTCCTGAGAGCTATTTTGTTCACCCTAGTAACTTCAATGGTACCTGACACATATTAAAAATAATAGAAAATAATATTTATTATTCTTATTTTTATGAACATTACTGAGCAAAAAGTAAAAAAGCTATTTTTTTCTGTCTAAGGTGAAAAATATATCCAGACAGATAGAGTAATTTAAGTACTGAATTGAGTTCAACCTCGATTGATCAATTTTAGCATTATTTCTGTTGTTACCAAGAAAATGTCCTGTTCCAAGGAAAGAAACTTCAAAAACTGTGATATCAGGAACCATAATACTTTAGATAATTGGTAGTATGATTTATTGATTGTGTTTTATTTTACTTTACTTATTGCAGAACATGGAATCTCAATTGAATTGACATAACTATTAGTGGAAGATTGATTGAGAAACCAGATTTAAATTCTGATTCTAATTATTCACTTGCACTTTAGAGTAATGAATAGAATTAGGACTGTTCTATGCATTCACAGGAGCATATGCATCTCTGCATCTGTTACCTTTCCTTGTATTAATCTTTAGTGATGTTCTATCTATTTCTGAAGTTTAAATGATTGTTATGTAGGCATGAAAGATTATTCAGTACATCAAGAATAAGAAGAACTCTTTTGAGATGTCTGATGAACTATGACAAATTCTGTGGATCTGCAGTCTACAATTGAATTTCTGATCCAGGAATGGAATCAAGCCAAAGCATCTAAATGTGTGAAATCACCTTCCCTTCTCTCTTTTTCTTCCACTAGCATGGCAGTTGGCCTTTGGGTTGTTTATGAATGTTGATATCCTTAAACTACTAGATATAAAAATGATTTAGGGGATTTAAAATTTCTAAGGAAAAATTATTTGTATTTATTATTATCATTTTATTTTTTTACCACTAAGGTGCATTTGCTATATGGAAAAGATGTGACTGATATTAAAAAGAGAGTGTTGGAAAAGGGAGCAAAGAATTACACTTAAATAATTTAGTAAATTAAATGGAAATGTATAGGTGAAAGAACAGACCATATGTTAAAGTCAACATCACTATTTCTGTGAAATAAATCTTCCACCTTATTTTACTTTTCCTCTATTGCTTATTGCAGTTTAACCCACTCTTTCTCTTCATTTTCCCCACTTACTCTGTGTTCAAACCAGGTTATTAGATTAATAATTGCCACAATACTAAAGATGAGTGATTTGCTTTCCAATTATGCAAGAGAGCATGTAAGTTGAAGTGGCAAAAATGAATAGAAATAAAGAAAGGAGGGAAAAGGGGAGGAAGAAAGGAAAGAGGAAAAGAGGAAGGTAGGAAAGCAAGAAGGAAGAAGAAGGAAGGAAAGAAGGAAAAGGGAGAGAAGGAAGGAAGGGAGGGAGGAAAGGAAGGAGGAAGGGAAGAAGGACAGAAAAAAGTGGTAAAATAAGAAGTGGAGAAGACAGAAAAGAATGAAGAAAAAGAATAGAGAAAGAGAGAGGAAGGGAAGGAAAATAAGAAAAATGAGTTAAAAAAAAAAAAGAGAAGAAAGAAAGGAGCAAGTGAAAAGAGATCAAGGAAGCATTTCTCCATTTACTTTTTACTTGAATATCGTGAACCTGGCCAAGCTAACTTTCAGCTTCTACATAGTTATAGTTGACGATGTATTCCATTAAGGACTTTTAAAAAGGAGGTTAAATATTTGCAATAAATCACAACATAAGTTCAATTGATGGTGGAATTTTCAAAATAGAGAAATTCCTCTAATTTGGGAACAAATGAAGCGTTTGGCTGCATATTAAACTCATGTGTTTTTTAGCTTGCTGAAAGTTGCTTTCTTCATTGAACTTTTCAAATATTTAAAATAATAATTTCCAAACAGAGTACAAATTGGGAGAGAAGTCCCAATTCTATAATTCACTAGACTCATCACTTTTGTTTCTCAACAAAAGTCTCACTTTTGTTTTCTGAGTACAATATCAAATTACATTCTCAAGCATTTAGACATAGTCAGTTTTAACCCTTTTTTTCTCAGATTTTTAAAAATTTCAACTAATTACACATAACTATTTATATAGTGTTAATGAAGTATATAATCTCTCTTAAAAGATATATCTAAAATAGCATATGTATGTAAATGACCTCAAAGGGTCACTTGCAAACCATTATTTAGCCTGTCATATGTGGTTTATTTTATTAAAACCTATTTCATGGCATGAATTTTCTGAATACTGATGAATATAGACAAACTATAACAATGCAAAGAAAATAAATACATTAAGTTATATCAGCAAACATGTTTACCTGTAGGAATGAAGAGTAATTTACTATTCACGTTTCAAAAAAATATTTTTGTCTTGAAATGCCTGAGGCTATTAATGAGTTTGGAATTCATTTTCAGACTATTTTGGCTTTTGAGGAAATCTGTTTTCAATTCAATATTATTTCTAAAAGAAATTTTAGATTTGTCACCTCTAGAAAGTGGTAGTTTTCCTTAGAAAACTGAGATAAAGAAAGCTTGGAAATAGAACTGTATCTATTAGAAATAACTGTATATATGTGTACACATTCTGCATTGCAAATAACACCTCTAACTTCTTAAGCTTGCTGAAAATAACTTTTAAAAATAGTGCATTTAACACCCTGCATAACAGCATAGCTGAAAGTTTCCTGAAGTGTTAAAGAAAAGGCTAGCTAGCTGTTTTATCATGATGGCTGAAGGCGGTAGCATTGTGTGACACCTGACCCATTTATCTCACTTCATAAACTTCAAATAAATCAACAGACAACATGCTTTTCTATTTTTCCTAGTTATTTGGGGGTACATAATGAGGGTTTACCTTATGCTTGTTGTCTACCTTCAGAAGATATATACTACAACAGTATTTAGCATGTGTACCTTTACTGTAAATTTTACTAGGCCAGGTATTTTAATAAAACCTTCACATTTCTTTCTTTTGGCATGTATCCATATGTGTCATTTCTGATCTCTCTGACTTTCCAAGATCATGGTTAGATGATGCATCTCATCTTTATTTATTTTTATTTTCCTGAGTATAAAGTATATTTTATAGGAGTTTCTGCTAGGCTTATTTGCATTTTTTTAATAGAGCAACTTTTAATAAAGAACAAACCTTTGTTAGTTTAAAATTTAGCTCTACTTAGAAAATATATTTGCTGTTTAAATATCCCACAGTTTGTACTGCAGAAAAAAGTAACACTTCAGGTTAGACTCTAAACATAATGCATTATCAATGAATTTTAGCCCAGAAAGAATTAGCCTTCTGGGTGCACAGCTTCTCTGTCTTGGCTTCCGGCCAGGGCTGATATTCTAGCTTTATTTTATGTTTCCCCAGCTGCTTTCTAAATCTGGGGAGGCAGCACCAGCCAGAATCTTCTAGTTTGAACACAGTATGCTAAATGCTTCTCTCTTCTTCCTTAGTAGTTGCTTGTAAATGATGCACACAAAGTTTGATCTTTGGATTTTATTTCCAAAGGCCCCTTTTCCACTCAAACAGAAAATACAAGGCAATCATATGAACACTTAACCTACTGGGGACAACTGTTTTACTGGGTTAGATACATTTATTTAGTACCTTTAAGAACTAATGTTAGTATTGAGATTGAATTAAGTTTATTTTACATCTAAGTACAGAATGCTTTTCTTTGGGAGAAGAAAGAATAGATATAACAGTTTTAATCTCAAATGAAAAATGAAAGATCTTTATTTTCCTGAGGTAAACATAAGTGTGAGCACGTATTTCTATTTTGATTGTCAATTATAGAAATTCAAAATTATGACTTAATATATTTATATATAAAACTAGTCCACATATACTTCCTTTTGGTGTTTAGGATAATACATTTAAAATGATACATTTCTTAAATAATAAGCCTATCTTAGAGAAAACAAAATGCAATTTATGTATATTTGCATATGTATTTATTACTTATATATTTGCATTAATCAATTTTAAAAATTCAAATTTTCATAAGGTTTTACTTTCCTTTTATTTAAAAACAATGCCTGCGTTTCTAAATTGGATCTAAGGGTGATTTTCATGTTATAGCTAGTAAGTCATATATATTATAATTTTTTCAAAGGGTTTTTAATGTATCAGTCTTAGTGGTGACCAGGTGCCATTCAGATAGAGTTAAAAGGCCCATTCTGCTTAGTATTAAATTTCTAAAAATCTTCCCAATTAGCTTATTATGAGATGTCTATCAGTGTAAACATTGCTTAATATTGATCACCATAATGTATTGTCACAGGATTTTTTATATTAAAAAATGTCAACAATAAGAGTAGGCTTAACTTCCATTTATATATTGAGATAAATGTAAATGGCAAGTATATTTTGCTTATTAATTAGTTACTTTTTTATGAATTCCAGTTGAAAACTTAGACTGTTGTAGTCAGTAGACTTTATATTCTTCATATAAACTTGCTACTCACATGCACACACACGCACACAACTGACGAGCACAGAGCCTATGTGACACTGGGATATAGCTAACTAGTGTGCTTTTAATAGAGTAAATTACTCTTTTGCTTTGAAAAAAAAAAAAAAAAAAAACCTTTAAATCTTTGTGGGAAAATTCATTGCTTCCTAGTTTTGGGGAAATTCAACCAATTACAATAACTTTTGTCTTTATCAATTTCCTCTTGGGGCAGAAACCTCACAGGATTTTAACCATGTTGTTGGTGAGAAAGTAGAAAACTAAAACCATTCTGAGAGTTACAGAAACACATCAATATGTTGGTATGCAATTTATGTTAAAGCGCTTATGCTACTGTGTAAATAAAAATATTCTGATAGAAGGCACCATGAAAATAAGCAAGCGTGAGTTTGAAAGAGACATGATAAAGCATAAACTTCAAACTTCCTCAAGCTGTATGAGAACTCACAGTATAATTTATCATAATAAACAAAACATATCATCACTTAAAAAGCTATGACAGGAATTCTGAATAATATAGTATTTTATTAATCAGGAGAAATTGTAAGAAAAATAAGGTTTAAGTTTCCTTATTTAGCTTCCTCAAATAGAGATATTGAAAAGAATGAGTAAAACCATATTCCAATAATATTTCTTGTTTTCCAACTTATTCTGTGCTTGAGGAAATTGGAGGTATACCATAAAGCTTTCTGTCCTCCTAGGAAACTATGCTTAGGGCATATGACATATATTGTTCTAAGAATTTATTTTTCTTTTCTAATAGGAGGTAAGAGGAAAACACCTATTTCTTTATAAGCAATTTATGACTGTATCATACAATTTCAAATGTCTGTGACAGCTGTTTATCTAAAGCAGACCATTAGAACAGAGCATGCCTACAAATCTCAGGTCCAAAGAAGAGGAGTTCCCATCTTCGGTAATTTGAATGCCATGTTTTCAGTAACACTTATTAGGGAAACATTTATAACCCTACAGTTAACTTTGGATGTTGAATTTGTAAAATTCGCACTTTTAATATGAAAAGGCTAAAATTGTATCAGATAAGATATTTCCTATGCAAATGTTCCAGCAACTGTTTAAATTTTATCAAGTTGTATCTCTTTTTTTTTTTTTTTTAAGGCAGGACTGTATTTTCTATTTCCGTGCAAATATAACTTCTATAAAGCATGATGACAGGTAAGCACACACATGCGGAAAAGGGAGATTGAATTTGGTTTCAAAATATTATCTGCTTCTACATAAATCTTTCACAAATAAAACTTTATTGTGTTCGACTTGTTTACATAGCTAAGCAACGCATATTCATTTCTGGTACACGCCTCGATTTCAGCAAATTAAGCAGTAACTTACCTAGAGAAGCATTTCAATATTTTGTCTTTTCCTAACTTGAATTTATCCCGAGTTAGAACATGAGATATCCAGTATTCAGGTTCACTTGGCTCCAGGTTAATTAGAAGGAGCTTTCAGTTCATGCAATCTGCCTCAACAATATTCCAAGAGCACTCTCTAGCTCCAGTCTTAGTATCTGAACTCTTCCAGCAGAGTCCTTTTATTTATACACACATTGTCCTTTTCAAAACAAGCAGCCAGCTGGAATGATTCAAACCTCTGTTCAGCACACCGTTAAAATGCAGCTTCCTTCTTGGACACGAGAATTACACCAGGGAGCAGACCGAGTACAGCAAAAAGGCTATGAGAACTATTTAATCACCGGAATACCAGCTGCTCCTGCTCTGCTGTTGCTAGTGCTGCTGTGCCTCTTGTTTAGCTGTAGTCGGTCTTTCTCTCCCTCCCTCTCTCTCATATCTCCAGAACTATAAAGGCAGCTTTGCCGGATTATGATTGGCAGAAACAGCCAATTCCTTCAGCTAATCATCCTCAAGACTTTCAAGGACCTGGAGCTGTTGTGATGTCATCCAGTCAGTGGGATGTTACACATGAATACATTCCAACAGAAGCTAATTCAGCGATGGGCTGCATTCCTCTCACACCGCGGTGATTGATTAGATGCTCCTTGAAGATTTGCATAATCTTTCAATGTACAGTTGGACTATTTCCTATGAAATTCGAGGATAGAACTCCACTTTGCAGCTATGACACTATGCCACGAGATTCTATTGGACAAAATAAGAAAAGTTCAAGACAGGATTTTCTGCCGTAAATGTGTTCCAGTTAAACACACAAATTACAATCTCAACAAAAGCCAACAATGAGCAATAGGAAACTCGGACAAGTATTAGTAAGCTACATACTCCCGAAGTTAATAATAGCATTTTAGAACATGATAAATGTTAGAAGGAAAGAAAGAGTATGTGCATGTGAATTTATTGTGTGCATTGTTTTAGTAATTAAGGTAAATTACTGGATTATTATGGAAAAGTTCTATTCTCCACACTGACAAAAAATTGTCTCCATGTCTCTTTTTTCTTTTTAACTTGGCAATATAAGGTGAAGATTACCTGCTCTTTGTTTTCTATTAATTCATGTAAACACGTAAAGATACTATCAAGTACTTTTATATATTTTATGTAAAGTTATTTAAACTTATTCATTAGGATATATGTAAAAGTAAAAGTAAAGTGTTTTCAGGTACATCCTCTCATTCCAGACTACATGATTCCCTGGGCTTTTCTTGCTTTAGTACATTCCTTAGTATCTACCATTTAATTTAGTGGAACAAGATATGCTAATGAGAATTTGGTCCAACACCCCTTATAGGCTAGAGAACAGAGCTACAAGCTTTTCTCAACTCCAAGCCTTCCTCAGGTATATGGGTGTCGTTGGTTGTACGTAGTGGTTCCATTTGAAATACTGGGGTGATTTCAATGAAGTCCTCTATAGGACTGGAAGTAAGGGTAGGAGGGAGTCCTTCAAAACTCAGCATTTATTGATGATGTGGTCTTTCAGAAGATTAATTTTAATGCATGCAGGATTACTAGTGTTATTATACTGCACAAGGTTTTGAGGGTTCGCAAGCCACAGACATATGCTATACAGAGGATAGGGGAAAAAAATCTACCAAGTTAGAAAAAATATTTACCAGTTATTCATAAGCAATAAATACAATCTAGTAACTCATAGGTCATGTACCAATTAGTTTTTCTGGTGCACAGGAAAAAATATATTAAAGAAAAAAATTATATTTTAGAAATAATTAAAGAGTTCAGGTACTTCTTACTACCTTTTAAAACATTTGGAATGCAAAGATGAATTAAAATCAAGACAGAATTTTCATAGTGATACACATCAAAATTCAAAATGGATGAATAAACTGCAGTTAAATATTTCAACAATGTCATAAAATAATTATTACAAGAATAGCAACATGGGAAACACTATCTGTTGATAAATAAAATAAAATGGTATAAATTGTAAAAGCCAACTGAAGATTTTTATATTGTATGTAGTTTGGCTAACTAATAATGCCTTCTTCTTTATTCAAGTTGGGTGATTATTTTTAAGTCTTAACTTTAGAAAAATAATTTGAATAAAAAACTATTATAAAATGCTCAGCATCTTTATATTACTGACATAGTTCTATTTCACAACTCAATCAAGAATGCCACTTTATCAGAGTATTTTCGGTTATTGGAACTAAATGGCAACACAGTGATCTGAAGATAAAACCCATCACATTAAAACATGGATCAGGGTTTATGTCATCAGCTCTGGTGATAACCTAGAGTTGATATTCATTGATTACAAGTGAAAAATGTTGATCAATTTCTTCTCTAGCATTAAACTATAAACAAAGTTTTAAGCTGAAGAAGTAAATACTTTCACAATGTAAAAGTACTATATAAAATATTAATAGAAGGTATTCTTATTAAAGGTAAAATTCTTTTAAATATTTGTGAAACTTGAAACTTTGAGATTCAAAAAATCCAGAGATTATTAATTAAAATTCAATGTAGGGAAAAGGACCCAACTTTACTCTCCTTGTCTCATTGTTCATGCAGAAATATACTAAGTACTGAAGGCAGAGGGTCCCACCATATACCTATGTATAAATGCATGGAAACTTACCAAAAAGTGCTTTCTTTTCTATTCCTGGGGAAAACTGGAGAAATTCGCAACACTCACACTAAAACAGATCAAAATAATCCTCAAAGTATTTTGAATATTTTTCTTATAATTTTCTTTGTATATTGTATTCTCAAATAACTAAAGCAAACATATTTGTGAATTTGTAATCTTTTATCATTTTCTAATCTGTCAGGTTGGGGAAATGAAATAAATGACCTTGGACATTTCTGGGAAGAAATATAATACACAAGAGAGAAAAGAGGAAAGAATTATTTACTCAAAGTGTTTTAAGTTTTTAAATCATTTAACTTGTGTTCCACAATTTACAGGGTTTGCACTTATATCAAAATGTAGCATCAATTCAGTTTGTTTTGAACAATACACACAATGCAAAACATTTACCCAATTGCTTATAGTTGACTTTTAGAGGAGAAAGTGGATGCTTTTATATTTCTTTAAACACTCTATAAAGTGTAATATAATTTTTCCTTTATCTATTAAGGTGTAGGTCCAGACTTATATTAAGACCTGAATGGGTCGTTTAAAAATTGGATTGAACTTGTTGAACTAATAAACTTTTAGAGCTCCACGTATTTTTATTCAATTGCTCTCTTGATTCAGTAAAAGTTCAAGTAGTATTTGCCCACTACAAAACCTTTTCATTCAATTGAATTTATCTTTGAATTTACCTTTTAAATTTTCACTGGCGTTTCCTTGGAAGTTCAAAAAATGTGTATGTGTTATATGCATTATTTGGAATTTTTAAAAGTGAAAAACATTGAAAACATTACATGATGTACACTTAAAATATATATATGAGAACATAATATACTTTAAGTTTAATTTATAAATACATATATATACACCTTGATCTTTATAATACACACATATATCTTTGTATATACTTACTCAATATAAGAAACAAACAAAAAGATGTTTATTTAAAAAGGAAGGTCTGTTTTTGTTTGTATGTCAAGTCTTTATTACAGTGAATATGAGAGGGTAGTAATATCTACTAATAAACATCTTAGAAAACTTCAAAAAAACTCAGTAAATTTAATAATTTCAAAATTTTTTCATCGTTTTCTTTCTCATTAACTTTGTTCTGCTAATTGTTACTAATGGTAAGTTTTAAATTCTTGCCTCTAAATAAATAAAAATTTGCATAGAAAATACTAAAACAAGATTCAAAGTACTTCATAATTTCTACTTTTTAAAAAAATTGTTCATCATGCATACACAGGCTATAAACAGAAGATATTTAGATCTTTAAATGTACATTTTTATTCTTTTCAAGTTTCACCTTTTTTGTTACTTTTACGGCAAAAATAATCTTGAATGAACACAACCAACTAAATTTACAGTTCTCATAATTTTGACTGAATGCATTTAATTTAATTTACAGTTTTCACTACTAAAACTTACAAATACAAGATTCTATTACCATGCTACCACTTTCTGTCTATATCCTTTTCTTGTAATTTTATTTTTTAACATGAGCAACTATCCTGTTGTCCCAACACAAAAGGTTATAACTCTTTTTTTTTTAAAAAGAAAAAGCATGAATAAAAGAAACTTCTATGTTCAAAGTTTATGCCTTCAGGGAGCAGGGGAAGCCTCTAATTGGGCTGTGAGTGACTAATATAAAAACTTTTTATTAAGAGCAAAAAAAATCTTCTGCTGGCAATCATTAGGAAAAGAACTTATGTGAAAAAGAAGGTGCATAAAGCCAGTTTTGCTTCATTGGTATCATAATACATGATTAAAAAAAAAAACAACATAAGTGCCAAATAGCATTACTCGGGTAACAAGCACCCCAGTCACAGACTTAGATGTTATGTTATTACACATCTGGATCTCTTGTTAGCAAGTTATTAGAAAAAGGGAAAAAAAATAGGAAGAGCAGGTTGGAAGAAAGATTCTTTTTGCCAGTATCACTGTAGTGCATTGTTGTAGCAAGAGAGAAATCAGCATGTTAATGCTTCAAATAAATCCTTTGAAGATGCAAAACTTGAAAGGCCAAGTGAGGGAACAAACAAACTAAACAGTCCAATTCCAATTTGGCTGACAACTACTTAAAGAAACAGATTTTTAATAAATAGCAGTTGTTGGCCAAAACACTATTGCATCACAAGAAATTTTGTTGTGTGCTAAAACATTAGCATTCCAGTGAGAGACCCACGGTGAGGTGGGGGAGGACAGTAAACATTAAATTTATGATTTTTCCTTGGTCTGATTTTTGCTATGAGAATTTTCAGTGGATTTCTCTTTTAGATGGTCTACAAAGGCGAGAATTCATAAAGCACATTAATTAGGCCCCAACTCCATTGGCAGTGTCTCATCAGAGTAGGATTTTTAAATACCTTATAGTGGTTATAAGTTTTATCTACACTAGGTAGTTTCAGTTTGTCTTTCTTTGTTTCTCTTTTCTTTGGAATTTTCATTTGCCAAATTTTATTAGGGTTTAATGGTGATTTCCTTTTGACTTATGCCTTACAAGTCAAGTCATTTTACGTTCTCGAATTTGAAGTCCTAAATGTTCAAAGTGAGAAAGCTACTTCGAGACCAGAATCACAGCATCACAGTGATGTCTGATAAAACCCTTTTTGTCATATAGGGTATTTTCTTTCATCTGTTACCAAATTCTTTGTATCTTAAATATCCCAATATCGTTTGTTTTCTGCCTGCTCCAGTCCTTCAGGGAAAGGCATCTCATTTACAAACTATTTAGCTAATGCTCTGATCAGCATGGGAAATCTTAATTTGTTACTAAGCCCTAGCAAATCCATTTCTGTCCTTTAGCTTCAATGCCTCACTGTAAATTATCATCACTCTGGGGTAATTCACTGGATGCTGTCACTCTTTCTCCTATTTGGTTTAAGCTGTGTGTGTGTGTGTGTGTGTGTGTGTGTGTGTGTGTGTGTTGGGGGACCATGTTGAGATGGTAAGTTGTGAGCAGTGGTATAAGAACGTGAGATGTTCTAAAGCAAGTCAACAATGGCTGAAAGTCTCCTTAAGCTTGAGAGGCAATACTTGTGAATTCTAATGACCAGAGTCATGCTATATTCCAAGACCTGTAAACCCAGTGCTGTCCTCTGTAACCAGCTAACAATTAGGTATACAGCATTATATTGCTATCATTGCCTGATTCGTAGGCACACACATAATGCTAGCAATGAAGTCTTTACTCTTTGAGGACAGAGATCATCTCTCTCTCTTTTTTTTTTTTCTGTTTGAGGCTTATATCCTTATTACATGGACCAATGCCATTTCATAAAGTAGTTACTGATATTTAAAAAAATAAATTTATGAATGAATGAATGAATGATGGCAACTCAAAGCTAGAAAATAGGGAGAGGAGTACATTAACATTTCCCATAAAAATATATTTTATATGAAACTGTTGCACCAGTTCTGTATGCCACAAAGAGAAGCAATAATTCATTTCAAAAGGAAGATGCAAAGATGCATTATAAAGCAATTTTCCCCATGGATAAGAAAACCCAGATTAGTTTTCCTTTTTACAATCTATGTCATTTAATCTTCCTAATGTTATTCATGAATAAAAATATTTTAATGAAAATATTGTCATATATTTTAAATAATTTAAAATATTTTATACATTACTGTAATTTGGCTTGCATTTATAGATTCAGAAGAAAACAATTTGTTTGTCTTCCATATTATAATAAGTATCATTTTATTTTAGAACTTTAATTGGTGTTTCCCTTTTCTGAATAGGAATTATCATAAATTAAATGATTATGAAGTAAATTAAAATATAGTACTCTGAAAACAGAGATATTTTACAAAAGAAAACCAAATAATTAAATATAATGTAAAATAAATAAATAAAATAAAGCAAAATGAATTCTGATACTCTAAACCTACTATATAATAAAACAACAATGAATTCGTTTGTCAGCTCAGCTGTTTATACCTGTTAGAGGGTGGAAAAGAGCAAAATAATTAAATTAAGATGAAAGAAAAATGATGTGATGAACACAGGAGTATATGAAAGAATATACTTATCACCCTGCTAAAATATTCAATATTTTACAATATTCCCATAGAGGGCAATATTGTATAAAAGATGGCGAACCAAGAATCTGCCAATTCATCTCTGTTGATATGCTTTAAAGAGAACTGCTGTTACCATAAATTTGGAGCTGTACTTCCCCTCAAAGTCTGACTAATTTATAAACTGATGCACACAAAAACATAGCACTGAGTCTCATCAAAGGCAAAGAAAATTAATTTGGTATCCTACTTACTGGTAGATTACTTGAGTGAATAGCCTCTAGTTTCACCTTTAATTTGATTTAATCACTGCATCTCAGATCTCAGATAGCAGATTGCATTCTATTATATAACTTATATATATAATACACACATGTACACATATATGCACAATACCGTTTAGTTTATTTGAAATATTAATAAGATAGTGTCTTCTTCAATGCCTGGAAAATGAAGATAAACTACAGGTAACAAATACACTGAGGTAAATTTTATAAAATGAAAGTCTTATCAATGATTCAAATATAACTCTAAGGATATAACCATAGAATAGGGCTGGGCCATGGAGATGCAAAATTATACTCAGCTGTATCTCTCAAATTTATTTCTATTATAAAATCATCATGCACTCATCTACCTTTCTTATGTAAATATACTCCTTTACCTTCCCCTCTTGTGACTCAAAAATAGATTGCTTCACTGTAAACCCCTTCCTCTTAAAGATGCTAAGTATATTAGAACTTGAAGCATTTGCTCCTAAATTACCTTCATAATAACTGCTAATTTGCATTTAGCATATATTGAAAGATACGTAGTATCATTAAAACATACTATTATCTTCAACATTCGACTACCTACAGATTTTAATACACACAGTGATATGGGATACATGGAAGTATGAAGCATACTATAACGTTCTACCTGTCTGCTATGGCACAGATGCAATTCTACCTTCAGAGAATTCTTCTCAGTTCCCTCGTTATGAGACGTTTTATACAAGATCATTATGATTATATCCTACAAAAGCTATTTTAAGGCTAATGTAAATAAATGAAAATTAATACAACCATAAGCCAGATTTAGTCATAAGAAATATAAATCTAGTCCTTTTATTTAGGACATCCAATTTGTACCTGAATATTAAATCAAACTAGAGTAAACTGTTTAGTTCAAATTAAATTATGTGATTCTTTAAAATAACGTTAATTACTTGTCAAGTACAACTTCTCAAGTCTAAATAATTAATATTCTTCAATCTGCCAAAGTAACTATGGTAATCAAGCAATTCTTGCGTGTGTTTGCAATTAAGCGAGAGGTACATTTAGAACAATCTGGTTTCTTGAAATCCCTATCTAAAATTTCCAGATTACTTTGAAAGGAGTTATTCCTCTAGCATAAAGCACTATTTGACTTGTCCCTTCCATGACCACTGTTAGGATGACAAAGGGAAAAGGGCTATTTGTTGAACCTGATACTCTCAGTCACAGCTGATAGTAGAGGTTTGTTCCAATGTGCTTGCTTTCATAATACATTCAATACTAACATTATGTTATCTTCAACTCATTTTAAAATCTTCAGAGTTTTCAAAAGATATTCTCATAGATGATTTTGTGTGAGTGCCACAATGATCCTATTATTAGTTAGTGTGGTATTATAACTACATTGTATAGGTTAGAACAATGAGACACAAGTAGCAAATCTGGCATCAGCAACAGGACTCACTAACCTTTAACCCTGTGGTATTTCCACTATACCAAAGAGTCGTCTGAATGAATGCCCCTGGAGAATGCCCCTTTTCGTTACTCTGTAAGCAGAGTGGACTTTCAGGTGTCCATTCAAAACCCTGTGCTTTATAATGCACTTGGTAATATATAGATAAAACATGAGTCATGGTGTTTTAACCTTTCTATATGGCAAATTATCAATAATTTGGTAGCGTTTAAATTGTGCTATCTGCTCCATGAATATGTTTTATACAAATGCTTATCTATACCAATATCTGTTCTAAAGAATAGTAGAGAAGGAAGGATTTAATTAGGCTTTAGAAATACTAGACAACACAGGGAATCATAGTCATTGGCATATGCTAAAGGGAGAATTAAAATGAGGGAAAACTGTGAGATTTTGTTCTATTTATTTTTATTTAAATTACACAATTTCTTTTACTGGTTTGAAGAAAAGAGGTGGATCAGAGAATTTCTCAGACCGGTGCTAAGATATCACAATCTAGATCACTGGTTGTCAAATTTTTGTGACCCACAACACAGAGACACTGAAACAAGAGCTTCAGAAAACAATTCTTGCTTCTTACTTTGTGTGCAGTGCATTTTATTTTCTTTTTTGTTCCATTCCATTCCATTCTATAAACATTTTGAAATGCTGACCTAAATCTACTAATGTAACTGCATATAAAGATCCATGAACTGAATTTTGGAAAATGAATCTAGATTCATTATGTATTTATACAGTACTGAATACAAAAAAGATCAAGTCATCTCCATGGTATAATAATTGGAACTTTTCCCTAATTTTTCACTTAGCTATTTTAATAATCTAAGCAGAACACCATTATTATTTCACAAAGTGACTGTCAATAGAGAATGCTATTTTTTGGGAATATATAGGCAAAGGGGCAGACCAGGTTATCATACAAACATGGAATTAAATGGAGCTTTGAGGCATACAATAATAGCACTGGCCTCTTTTCATGTAGACAACACCAAAACAACTAATACGTTAATTCCTTTTAGGACTTTGTTTACAATTATAAATTTATAGATAAACACTTAAAAATTCCAAACTTCCAATTAAACAGGAAAAATTAGTTTTCATAAAACTATGCAGTGTAGCACTCAGTATTTTTTCATGATTACTGTGAAAAAAATCATAGAAATGTTGTCACTACCTTAATGCTATCTCGCTGCTGCCTTACAAGTCTGGAAGAATTTCAGGATGCTACTATTAAGCTCTTTAGTTGTGTACTGTTTATAGAGTGAGAATTTCTGACCTAATTCAAAAATTTTACAAAGTTCTTTTCTTTTGTGAAATGTGTAGCTATAATTTGAGGACAATAATCATTGCTTCAAAATACAGAAGAAAGAAGAAAAAAATGTAGCAGAATGCCTGATTGCCTGAATTCTTAAGCCCTTTGTCATGTGACTTTGTAGTTCCCCTCAATAAGAAGGTTACCATATTTCTCCACCCCTTTTCTTTTCGTGGCGGTACACGACTCGCTTTGAATGGGTCATGTACCACCACCAAAGGGGGAAGTGACATTATGCTAATTTCAGGTTTGTTCTCTTGTAATTCCGTCATCACTGTGAGAAGGACATGCCAGGACACACGGACCAACACTGTCCAGCTTAGGTGTTCTGGCCAAGAATAGCTTAGAGCAGAGCCCATAAATGACCTATATGTGCATGAGCAAGCCTAGTCAATACCAGCAGAAGACAACCAGATCAGCTGAACTAAACAGACCTGCTGATCCATGAGCTGCAAGGAGAATAGAGACAGAAGCAAATTATATTAATGGAATGAACATAAAAATAAGTGGAGCTTTGAGTTATATATACGAATGTTAACCTCTTTATATCAATAATAGCAAGCAATACTAGTTCATTTTGGTAGTGCAATTGTTTGGATTTATGGGTTTTCAGATAAAAACTTAGAACTGCAAGTCTTAAAAATTTTAACGACAAAAACGTATATTTAAGACATAAATTTTGGATAACTTGTTATACAGTATTACCTAATTTACATAAAGTTGATTTCTCTGCCGCTAAAGTTGTAAAATAACTTATTCTACCTAATACATAGCTATATGAATTCAAGCAAGAAAAAATAATGATTGTGTTTCCTTATCAGTAGAAATTGTTATATGATTAAAAAATTTTTCTATCTATAGTAATTTTTTAAAAATACTCTTTAAAATGTGAGTAAATTTCAAGATTTTTTTTTACCCTGTTTAGGTCTGCCTATTTCCATGGAGCAAACATATTCTATGATTCTTAAACAATTTGCTATTTTATTGTAAGAGTAAATGTGGAGTTCAAAGCAGAAATGTCATTCACAACTCCACAGCAACGTTTGTTTGTTTCTTTTTTACTTCCAGCAAAGATATAAAATAAAAGTCACGCCTTTTTAAAGTAAGTGAACTTTTGATACTAAATGATGTTAAATTTATGAAGGAAGACATTTTTGACTGACATTATTTATGAATGAATTAGTGGAGTAACATCAATTTTACTGTAAAGCAGCAACTTTGAGCTAAGTAGATTTAACTACAATAGAATATATTAGCTAAAGACACTCAACATAAGTTTTTAAGTTGATGTTATTTTGTCTGCTTGAAATGAGGACAAATTAATATTTCATTGATTCACACAGAATCATTTCACTTTGCCGAGACAAAAATATAAAACAAAGAAAAAATACTCATAATTTGATTTCCAATTTCAAAAATATAGCTATTGGTTTGCTGTTTCCATTTTCTATTAAAATTAAGACATATTAATACTTCTGGGTAGGAAATATAAAGATAAATGGCTAATAGAGTTGGCCGTCCATATCTGTGGATTCCTGACCCATAGATTCAACCAACCACAGATCCAAAATACTTTTTAAAAGAGACTGACCGTGTGGTTGTGCTGCGCTGAACATGTACTGACATTTTTCTTTTTCATTTTTTTTTTTGAGACGGAGTCTCGCTCTGTCGCCCAGGCTGGAGTGCAGTGGCCGGATCTCAGCTCACTGCAAGCTCCGCCTCCCGGGTTTACGCCATTCTCCTGCCTCAGCCCCCTGAGTAGCTGGGACTACAGGCGCCCACCACCTCGCCCGGCCAGTTTTTTTGGTGTGTATTTTTTAGTAGAGACGGCATTTCACTGGGTTAGCCAGGATGGTCTTGATCTCCTGACCTCGTGATCCGCCCGTCTCGGCCTCCCAAAGTGCTGGGATTACAGGCTTGAGCCACCGCGCCCGGCCGACATTTTTCTTGTCATTATTCCTTAAACAGTACAGTGTAACAATTATTTACATAGTGCTTACATTGTATGAGTTGTTGTAAGTAATCTAGATGTAATTTAAAGTATACAGGAGGATGTACATATGTTGTATGCAAATACTATGCCATTTTATATCAAGGACTTGAGCATTCTGTGTATTTTGGCATCCACAAGAGGTTTTGGAGCCAATATTCCATGGATACTAAATCACTTATCTTTTAAGTACTGAGAAATGAGAATAATAATTCCTCAAATAATACTAGCAAGTAGTAATAAAGATCACAACAATAATAGTTTCACAACTAATGTTATCAAGTAACAGAAATGCCAAAAATAACAGCAAGTACTATTTTTCAAACCTTTATAGGGGTGAGGCAGTGTGCTAAATGGTTTGAGTTTCCTTCATGATAATACATTTAAGACCAAGTTGGGATAGGTCTCGGGTGAACCTTATTAGAACGTGTAGACTATGTGTCTGTATACATTTACAGTTTACAATTTGTTAAGAGTTAAGAATAACAGTACGAGAAATGGAAGGGGAGGAGCAAAATGAAAATACAGAAGAAATGAAGCCACAGCCTTATGTTAATGATTATAGCAAACTTTGAGTTAGCCTGTATCTTCTACGCCATTTTATTTTATTGAAATTAATGCCCTTGGCCTGGCGAGGTGGCTCACGCCTGTAATCCCAGCACTTTGGCAGGACGAGGTGGGCAAATCACGATGTCAGGAGATCGAGACCATCCTGGCTAACAGGGGGTGAAACCCCGTCTCTACCAAAAATACAAAAAAATAGCCTGGCATGGTGGTGGGCGCCTGTAGTCCCAGCTACTCGGGAGGCTGAGGCAGGAGAATCGCTTGAAAACGGAAGGCAGAGCTTGCAGTGAGCTGAGATGGCGCCACTGCACTGCAGCCTGGGCCACAGAGCAAGATTCCATCTCAAAAAAAAAAAAAAAAAAAAAAAAAAAAAAAAAAAATTAATGCTCTTACTCCTCATTAAAAAACCTACCTCGTAAGATACAAATGAAGATATTGAAGCACAGAAAGGTTAAGTAACACAATTGAAGCACAAAATGTTAGTTTGCCCGAAGCAGTTGGCTGGCATATGAACTTGATTGATCCAGCTTCTAAACCCACAATTTTAACCTCAGACTACACAAATGGGAAGATAAGCAGTACCCAATGTAGGTAAATGTCAGTACTGTTTGGTTCTTTCACTCCCTATTTTTCAAAGCACTATTAAATCATCTAATCCTTATATTTTAGAATGTCTGAATTATGAAACAGAGATCAGTGTCACAGTGGAAAGTAAAGTAAAACATTAAATTATTACTAAGATACCTTTAGAGGCAATTTGTTCAAAAGGAAGGAAAAGCTCTGCCAGATGATAATCAATAAACTGAACAAATCAATAGCAAATTGAAATAAATGACAGAATCAAATGTTAGGATTTATCTGATCATAAAAGAAACCAGTACGTAAAGTTACCTGTACAACCTGGTTTGACATGGGCAGTTGTAGCTAATTCCAGTTGTTCAGGCTTAGCCTTTTCCTGAATTTTTTATTTTCTTTGAACTAAATATAGTTGTTAAAAGTTGCATATGCCAGGATGGGGTTGGTAGACTCTCACTTGTCTTTGCCATATTCTCTTCTTGTATTGTATTAGAAACATATGGAAAGCACAGGGTTCTTACTTTAACATGTAGTTAACTATGGAAGATTACCAATAATAACACATCTCTTTTTTGCCTTTTGTTAGATTTTTTTTCAGTCTGAACTCCCACCTCTCTTTCCAGCTCAACACTCAGGATAGTTGTTGATGTATGGAAAGTACTTGAATACTTGTAGTCAAGAACATACCTCGTGCTGAGAGGGGGGCCATAGTGGTACTGAAGGCTGCCAGATGCATGAAGCCACCAGAACGCATTAGTGGGATCAGTGGGAGGTAAAAGTTCTATTTTTGTGAATGTGAAATATGTGTGGGTAATAAAGAATAAGGAGCTGTACTATAGAGTTTAAAGGGAGTTTATAGAAAGAAGTTCAAATATTTTTTCTTCTGTAGTTTGCAGTATAATTCAATGACATAATTAACTGCTATTTATGTAACTATTTGAAAATACTTTTTATGTTGCAATAGTACTTCTTTGCAGCAATCCGATTTTTAAAAGTCCGTGTTTAATTTAAAAAAAAACTATTTTATTTCTCTTTTCAAAACATGTTGATAAAATCACTAAAGGCTATGTGATATTACTTCTTGTGAAGACAACAACTACAAATCCGCTAAACAAGTTCTAGGAACTAGTAAAAATGTTATAGCTAGTTTAACTAGAATGTGCCCTCGATGATTTATCATACAGAGCTCCAGAAGGGCACTTACATATCATTTTGTGAAGTATGAGTTTTCAATTAAATCATATGACTTCTTCTAAATTAACTTTCATTCTTTTCAATTCTAAGGTTTTTTTTGTATGTATGAAAAATGAAATGAGAAGTTAGTATTGGGCCTTTACAATAAAAGTAGCACAAGAAGATAAAAATAATTTGAAAATAGCACATTCTGAAATTTAAAATACAAATTTTAAATTTCATAAAAATTTAATAATGGTTTGAAAATTTTTTCTCTAGTTCTTGGAGTCAAAGAAAGGCTACTGGAAGTTAATCTGACCTTTAGCATCATTGTACGTGTTATTATAAACTCAACTAAAACTCACTATTAAAGACAAAAGAAATCAAACTAAATGTCCTAAAAGGAATGGTTTTGTAATTAAAAGTGCAAGTTTTGGTAAAGCAGATAATCATAAGAACAACATTTTCACTAAATAAGTTATCAAGTGGAATTGGAATGTATTGAAATTAGGTGTAGTGCATAAATAATTCATGACTGATTTCAAACAATCTAATATTTTTCCAATGCAAGATAAGGTGTGCTTTTAATAATTTTCAAATATTTGTATATATACACAGCTGGAGTTTTGAACTACAATGTTTTTGTAAGGAAGCTGATAGCTAATGTTGAATACATGTATATGCATATATATGTGTGTGTGTGTATGTTGAATATATATTTAGCCTAGCAGGATGTGCTTTCTTTGCTGTGATCAATCAGATTTTAGAGGTATTTCATTTTTTGAAGAACTATTTTGTAAATCAACCTAAATGTCCTACAATGTATTTATTTATTTTTCTTTCTTTAAATGTGTGTATAAATTTAAAGATTGTAAGTAGAATTTTGTTACCTATATATATTGCTTATTTTTGAAGTCTGTGCTTTTAGCATCACTATTACTCAAATAATTTACATTGTATCCACTAAGTAATTTCTCATCATCCACCTTTCTCCCACTCCCTAACCCTTCTGAGTCACCATTGTCTATCATTTCACATTCTATATTCATGTGTACACATTATGTAGCTCCCAGTTATAACTGAGAACCTGAGGTATTCTTACCATTTCTGAGTTGTTTTCTTTAATGATCTCCACTTCCATCCACATTGCTGCAAAAGGCATGATATCATTCATTTTATGGTTAAGTGGTATTCTACTCTGTATTTATATCACATTTCTATATCTAATCATCCTTTGAGGAACACAGGTTTATTTCACATCTTTACTATTGTGAAGAGTGCTGCAATAAACGTGAATGCATATATCTTTTTGATATAGTAATTTATTTTCTTCTGGGTAGATACCAATTGGTGGGATTGCTAAATGACATGGTAGTTCTATTTTTAGTTCTTTGAACATTTCCATAATATCTTTCATAGAGGTTGTACTAATTTACATTTCCAACAAGAGTATATAAGCATTCCCTTTTCCCCACATCCTTGCCAAAATCTGTTATTTTCTGTCATATCTTATCATAATAATAGTCATTCTGAGAAGCTTATGCAGAGCAAAATAAATAATCAACAGAATAAACAGAGAAGCTGCAGAATGGGAAAAATATTTACAAACCACGCATCAAACAGGGATTCATATCCAGAATTTACATGGAACCCAAACAACTCAACAACAGCAACAACAAAAACAACAAAGCATTAAAAAGTGGGCAAAAGACAGAAACCGAGATTTTCCAAAAGAAGATACACAAATGGCCAAGAAACATGTGAAAAAAAAAAAAGATGAACATCACTAATCACCAGAAAAATGCAAATCAAAATGACAAGGAGATACTATCTTACTCTAATATTTGAGATGGAGTCTCACTCTGTTGCCAGGCTGGATTGTAGTGGTGCGGGCTCTGCTCACTGCAACCTCCGACTCCTTGGTTCAAGTGATGCTCCTGCCTCAGCCTTATAAACAGCTGGGATTATAGGCATGCACCGTTTATGTCTTTTCTAACGCATTAAAAAAAACTTGAAACAATCATTTGACAAATGGAGTGCTAAAAATTTTTGATTTTCAAGGTTTACTGACTTATCATTGTTAACATCAAAATTTGCAAACAGAAAAAGCTTTGAAATTAAGTTGTATAAAGGCAAAGTACTCAGTAAATCAAATTATATGATTTCAAGATTTGTAGACAATTTAGTTTTTTAATTATATAATTGCACTTTGAAATACCTTGAATTGTAGGAAGAAATTCAGGGTATTTTTATTTCATTGTATGCCTTTATATCCCGTATTGGAGTTTTGTAACCCATCATTTTAAATTATATATTATTTTAGTTTTTAAAAAACATTTATGGATACATAATGGTTGTACAAATTTATGGGAAACAGGATATTTTGATACAAGCATACAATGTGCAATAATTAAGTTAGGGTATGTTGTTGATGCATAGGAAATGACTCTTCGTGAATGCTCTTAGTGAAAATTTGGGAGTTTTTTTATATTTAAGGGGGATATTTATTGTTTTCCAAATATAGATATTTATGCACTCTGGCCTTATCTACCATCATTCTCATAACAGAATTGTTTTCCATTAGAATTAACCTATCTCCATGTTCACATGCCATACTTAGTCAATTAAACTTCAGATTAGACCTTATTCCAACCTTGTTGGTATAAGTAATAGAATTGGGAATATTAATATGTCATGATAAAGTAGAATCCCAATCTAGTGATTCGGAAGACTTGAATTCCCAGGTCTGAACCTGCAAACAACTAGAACTTGGATTTTAACAACTTTGAACATGTTTCCTGAGGAAATAAAACATTTAACATGCAGTTTACTGTCCACAATAGAGCAATATTACTCTACTACTCCAGGAAACTTCTGTCCACCAAGATGAAAGTTGCAAGTGACTTTACTATCTATTCAGGGACTTCTCAAAGATCCATTTAATGAATAACAAATTTGTCATCTTGTCAACATGTAATTTCAATTAACTTCTTACTCCATGATTCTTTAAAACGTTTGTCTCAAAGCCCTCACTCTGATGTTTCCAACAATCCTAAACTATTCCATCATAATCCCTACCCAGTGCCAATAATGCCCTCTTCAATCCCCACATTGAAAGACTGCAAAAGTCTCATGAATATACAACCTCTACCCTCTTATTTGAGAGAGGACTATGACTCTGTTAAAATTGTGTTCCTTCTGACCAGGTAAGCAAAAAACTGTAAGACAAATCACAGAAAGAACTAGGGAACAGAAAAAGAAGGAAGCAACAGGATAGCAGAGATTGAATCCAGAGGGACTTGGTATGTTGTCAAAAGGTTAGATGGGATTCCCCTCATCCCAGTGGCAGACTGCTGTTTCCAAACTATCAGAGAGCTCCTCTGCCCTCACAGGCCCAAGCACTAGGTTGAGCAACGATTTGGGTACTTCTTGAAGGTATTATGCTACACTACCAACTTGCATAGGGCCACTCGCCCTTTCTCCAAACCTGAGCTATAGTAGCAAACTACTATACTGGGTACCTACCAATTGTGAGACTGTGCCCTGCTGTACCTGCAGCCTTTGTGTCTCCACATCACTGAATGCCCCCACAGACATTCTCCAGCACCCATTCAGATTATGGTAGTCACACAGAGCTGGCTGGACCCAAGGGAGCTGCAGGCGTTCCAAAAGTCTAGCCTTCAGGGACTGCCGCTGCAAAGGGAAGGGAAAGTACAGAACATCAAGGGATAAGAGCATCCCTTGAGACAGAGGAAACACAAGCATGTATTTTGCTGTACCTGAGAACTCCTAGCTTGTGGGCTGAGAAGGACTGCACCTCTTCCACTAGAAATGCAGACATTGTGCTTTGCTCCAGGCATCCTACATACTTAGACACACACACGGAGAGAGAAACTTCTCTTTCTTGCTCACTGCTACAGACACAACTGTGGGTACTCTGATAGGAGATTGGCATAGGTGTACAAGTGGATGGCCATTCTAGGACTATTAGGGGTGGCAGTGTCCCCATTGGCAGTGTGTACAACAGGCCTGGGTTTGCATGAAATGCAGATCCTCTCCCTCCTCTACACAGAATGGTAACATTGCTGCAGTAGAGAGCAGGAAAGCCACAAATCTGTGTTTGGGGCTGAAGGAGAATGTTCCACTGAAGTGGACTCCTGCCTGCCCAGGTCATGGAGCTTGGCCAGCCCCCTCACCATCTGCAAAGCCCTCAGTGCATTTCATCATTACCTTCCCCACCACCCCCATCGGGGTTGGTGCATTTTTTCACCATTGAAGGATATAAGGGTGAGACTGGTGGACCAGCTCCACCCAGCTTTGTCCCCTCCTCAGGGGCTGAGCATGGATCTGAGGCCACTGGGCATTCCACAGACCAACCCATTGCCTGAGGCCACAGAGAGCATCTTTTGTTAAATAAAAAGAAGCATATACCCATTGGTCTCTGCCACAACCAACTTTTACTCATAAGCATCTGGCCTAGAGGTTGAACTACATACCCAATGCAAAACTTGCCGACATGAGTGTACAGCACAGGGGAATAAGATAACTTCCTGGGACCTCCACTATCCTAGCACCACAGGAGGCAGTGAACCTGCTCACATGCCTAGTACATCACTACTATAACCAGCATTTGAGAAAGCTACCACAAAAATCTATAACTAAGTAACTCTTACAGAGTTTTTTGGCACTAAAAGCACTCAGAACTAGAACCAAATGACCATATACAACTTGCATTATATTCACATCCTCAAGGGGAAAAGAAATCCCATCCAAATGAAAGTAAATTCAAGAAAAAAGAAAAGATATTTTATTCAGATGGGAAGAAACCAGAGAAAGAAATCTGGTAATATGAAAAAAAAAAAAAAAAAAAACAGTGTTACAACATCCCCAAAGGATCCTCCAGCAAGGATCCTAACCAAAATGAAATCTTTGACAATCCTGATAAAGGATTGAAATCATTGATTTTAAAGACGCTCAATGAGCTCCAACAGAAAGGTGAAAAACAACACCAATAAATCATAAGGATGACTTAGGATATGAATGAAAGAGTTCCTGAAGAGATAAATATTAATTTTAAAAATCCATAACTTCTGTTAATAAAATATTCATTGAGGGAGTTACAAAATATGGTTGAAGACTTTAACATTAGACTAGTCCAAGAAGAAGAAAGAATTTCAGACCTTAAAGGCAGGTCAGTTTTATTAACCCAGTCAGCCAAAAATAAAGTAAAGGGGATTGTAAAAAATAAAGTTTTTGAGAAATATGGGATTATGTAAAATGTTTAATCCTATAAATTATAGGTATTTCTGAAGGACAATAGGAAAAAATAAAAGTATGGAAAATTTATTTGAGGAAATAATTAAAAAAAACTTCCCTAGTCTTGTTAGAGATTTAGACCTCTAGATATAGAAGGTTAAAGAACTTCAAGAAGCTACATTGCAAGATGAATTTCACCAACTCATATAGTCATTAGAGTATCGATATGGTTTGACTGTGTCGCCATGCAAGTCTCATCTTGAATTCCCATGTATTGTGGGAGTGACTCAGTGGGAGTATCCTGCTAAACTAAGCTTCATAAATGAAGGAGAAATAAGACAAGCAAACACTAAGGAAATTTGTCACCTCCATACAAGAATGATGAGAAATGCTAAAAAATGTTGTAAACATGGAAACAAAGGGTCAATACTCACCATCACTAAAACATACAAAATTAAAAAACTCACAGTCTTATAAAACAATTACATAATTAAGACTGTAAAGCAACAAGGACAAAGTTAATATTACAACAGGAGTAAAACATCAATATTAACATTGAATATAAATGGACTAAATGATCCACTTAAAATATATACATTGGCAAAATAGATTTAAAAAACAGAATCTAATTATATGCTAGTAAAGACAGTTATAGACTCAAGGTAAAGGGTTTGAAAAAGATATTCCATATAAATAAAAATCAAAAGTGAGAAACAGTAGCTGCAGTTTTATATGTTAAAATAAACTTTAAATAAATAACAGTAAAAAAGACAAAGACGGTCATTGTATAATAATAAAGGTGTCAATTCAACTCCTGGAAATATACAACCCTCAATATTGAACCAGGAAGAAATAGAAATTCTGAACTGATTACTAGTAAGTGGTAAGATTGAATCAGAAATTTTAAAATTCCATAACAAAAAAAGCACAGGACCAGATGGATTCACAGCTGAATTTTATCAGACATACAAAGAACTAGTACCAATCCTACTGAAACTGTTACAAAAAATCAAGGAAGACAGAATTCTCCCTAACTCATTCTACAATGTCAATATCACCCTGATACTAAAGTCAGGCAAGATTCAACACAAAAAGAAAACTACAGGATGATATCCCTAATGAACATAGATGCAAAATCCTAAAAAAAATACTAGCAAACCAAATTCAACAGCACATCAAAAGATGATATATCACAATCAAGTGGGTTTTACTCCAGTAATGCAGGGCTTTTTCAACATAGACAAATCAATAAATATGATTCACCACCTAAGTGGAATTAAATGCAAAAACCATATGATCATCTCAATAGATGCAAAAAATATCCTGGTAAAATTCAGCATCTCAATATAATAAAAACTTTCAACAAACGAGGCAATGGAAGAACATACCTCAAAATAATAAAAGCCATATGCAACAAACCCACAGCCAAAAGGATACTGGATGGGGAAAAGTTGAAAGTATTCCCCCTAAAAACTGGAGCAAGACAAGTATGCCCACTTTCATGACTCCTATTCTACAAAGTACTGGATGACGTAGCTGGAGCTATCAGGCAAGAAAAAAATAAAAGACACCCAAATTTGAAAAAAGAAATTAAAGTTATCTCTATAATCTAAATATAATATTTCATTATCTGATTGATACCTTAAAAACCCCACAAATCCTTTTAAGATACTTCTAGATGATGTGATAAATGACTTTAGTGAAGTTCCAGGATGCAAAGCAACATGCAAATGTCACTAACATTTCTAAACATTAATAGTGATCAAACTGAGAACCACTCTAAGTTAAAATAGCTACAAAAAATATCCAGGAATACATTTCACCAAGGAAGTGGAATATCTCTATAAGGATTACTACAAAACACAGATGAAAGTAATTGTAGGAGACACAAACAAATGTAAAACTATCCCATGCTCATGGAATTCAAAAATCAATATAATTACAATGGCCATACTGCCCAAATAAATCTACAGCTTCAATACAATTTCTATCAAATTCCCAATGTGTTTTTTTGTAGAATTAGAGAAAAACAATTCTAAAATTCGTATGAAACAAAAAGAGCCTAAATAGCCAGAGGAATCCTCAGCAAAAAGATGAAAGCTGGAGACATCACATTGCCTGACTTCAAAGTGCCTCACAAAGCTATTGTAACCAAAACATCATGGTACTGGTATAAAAAGACACATAAATCTATTATGGAACAGTAATCTATTCTCTTCCAGGATAAAGATTTTCTGTTCCAGAATCCAGAAATAGATTTCTGTTCCAGAATAGAGGATCCAGAAATAAAGCCAGTTTCCTACAACCAACTCATTTTTGCAAAGTCAACAAAAACATACACTGGGGAAAAGATCCCTTATTCAATTAATGGTGCTGAGAAAATTGGATAGCCATATACAGAAGAATGAAACTGGACCCTTATCTTTCACTATATACTGAAATTAACTCAAGATGGATTCAAGACTTACATATAAGACCCGAACCTGTAAATTCCTAGAAGTAAACCAAGAAAAAAACGTTTGTAGACATTGACCCAGGGAAAAAACAGATGGCTAAGAATTCAAAAGGAAATTTTTAAAAAATCCAAAAATCATCAATGGGACTTAAACTAAAAAGCTTTGCACAGCAAATCAATCAATCAATCAATCAATCAATCAATAGTGCAAACTGATAACTTACAGAATGGGAGAAAATATTTGCAAACTATGCATCTAACTATGAACTAATATCCAAAATCTATAGACACTCAAACAACTCAATAAGAAAAAAAATTGAATAAACTCATTAAAAAGTGGGCAAAAAGCCTGGCCAACATGATGAAACACTATCTCTGCTAAAAATTAAAAAAAAAAAAAAAAATAGCTGAGCATGGTGGCACATGCCTGTGTCCCAGATACTCAGGATGCTGAGGCAGGAGGATGGCTAGAACCTAGGAGACAGAGGTTGCAGTGAACTGAGTTTGCAGCACTGCACTCCAGCCTGGGTGACAGAACAAGACCCTGTCTGGAAGAAAAAAAAAAAAAAAAAAAGAGAGAGAGAAAATAAAAAAGGAGGAAAAGGATGAAGACATAAGCAGATAAGCAGACAACATTTAAAAATGCCAATTATCATAGAAATGAAAATTAAAACCACAATGAAATGCCATCTTATACCATTCAGAATTGTTATTAAAATGTCAAAAAACCCCAACAGATGTTGGTGAGAATGTCGAGAAAAAGGAATACTTATACAATGTTGGTGTGAATGTAAATTAATACAACCTCTATGAAGAATAGTATGGATATTTCTCAAAGAACTAAAAATAGAACTACCATTTGACTTAGCAATCCCACTATTGTGTATTTACCCAAAGCGAAAGAAATTGTCACATCAAAAAGACATCTGCCCTCATATGTTTATTTTAGCACTATTCACAATAGCAAAGTCATGGAATTAACCTAAATGTCCATAAATCGAGGATTGAATAAAGAAAATATTTATGCTATGGAATGTTACTCAGCCATGAGAAGAATGACTCTTTTTTTTTTTTTTTTTTTTTTTTTTTTTTGCAAAAACCTGGATTGAAGTAGAGCACATTATCTTAAATTAAATAACTCAGAAGCAGAAAGTTCACTGCCACATGTTCTCACGTATACATGGGAACTAAATAATGTGTAAACATAGACATACAGAGTGGTATAATAGACATGATTGGCTCCAAATGTTTGAGGGTAAGAATAGGTGAGTGATGAGAAATTACTTATTGGGTACACTGTTCACTGTTTAGGTGATGGAGATACTAAAACCATACTTTATCACTGTGCAATATACGTAATAAAACTGCACTTGTACTGCCTAAAACTACAGAAATGAAAATAAAAAAGATTAATAAAATAAAAAATAATAATTTTCTGGGGGCATATAGTGAAAACATTTCACTTTGAGTGAATTTAAAAGAATTGAAGAGATATTTGAAACAGTGACGACAGACAAGTTTTTCTGGTGAAGAAAACAACAATGGAGTATTAAAATAATAGAAGACTTTATTATTTTAAGATTAGACTAATCACAATATACTTGTAGACTGATAGGAAAGATCCAATGAAAATGAGAAATTATGATAGAAAGGATAAATGGTGAACTAATGAAATAATGTCCTTGAGTAAGAGAGAAGGGAGGAATCTATTAATGAAATGATAACATAGTTATTGATAGCAGCACAGACGGTTCTTCTAGAGTACTAGAAAGGAAGGCAGTATATGTGGAGGCAGTAGATAGTAAAGATGATGTGAGCTTGTGTATGATCTTTTTAATGTCTTCCATTTCCTGGGTGAAGCAAGAAACAAGGTTGAAAGGGAAGATGAGAGTGAAATACTTAACATCTGAAGAGATGAAAAAATAAAAAAAAATAAAAAACACATCTAGGAGAAAGGTGTAGTAAATAACCCCAAAAATGTAGGTATGGCCGTGAATGTAAAGTATAATTAGTCTGATAATTTTTACCTGCTATTTTCAGCTGCGTTAAAGCAAATGAAAATTAAAGAGATATAATCAAAGTTAGCATTTTGTCAAAAGTTTATAATTAAAGAGAGAACAAATATAGAATTTATATTTATTAGGGGTGATTACAATTATTGTACTTCCCATCAAAGGTGGGATAAGAAGACCTGGGGGAGATGAGAGATAGTGAAAAGTTTCCAACATCAATTCGTGGGTCTTAGTAGATCAAAATATTGGAGATGAGATGCTAGAATGAATGAGATTTATTGCTTTCTGCTTTGCTTTGTGCCCTTTAGTAAATAAAAATTTCTTTTCTCAGCATATTTTTCTGGCCCCTTTCACTAGTAAAACACCCGGACAACTATTACTTAATTTATTCACATTTCTATTAGGCATAAGAAAATCTTCTTGCCATGTAGATTGGAAATTCTTGCTATTTTGGAAAAAGGAGGTGTTGGTCAAAGAATGAGATGTTCAAAACTGAAAATGCTGAGGTGTGGTAGGTATAGCAATGGTCCCCAAGGTTGTCCACATCCTAATTTCTAGAACCTGTGCATATGTTACCTTACAAATCAAAAGCGAATCAAAGTTACAGTGGGATTAAATGATAACCAGCTGAATTTATAATAGGAAGATTATCCTGGGTTATCTGGGCAACCCTGATGTAATCACATAGGTCCCTGTAAGTGAAAGAGGGAGACAGAAAAGAGGGTCACGGTGACTTGAAGGGAGAAAGATTTGATCTGTTCCTACTGGCTTTGAAGATTCATGAGGAAGGCCATAAGTTAAGGGAAGCAGGTGACATCTAGCAATTTGAAAGTGCAACAGATTCTTCCTTAGAGCTTCCAGAAGAAATGCAACCCTACTGACACCTGGATTTACGCTCCATGAATTCCACTTTTATCTATCAGAACTGTAAGGCCATACATATGAATCGTTTAAGCCTCTCAGTTTGTGATAATTTGTTGCAACAGCAATAGGAAACTAATACAGGAGGAATTGCAAGGATTTGTGAGGATAAGGTTCAGGGTGCAAACATGGAAGTGAGAGGCTCAAACATGGGCAAAGGAAAAGTTCTTTGAGGAAAGGAATAGAAAAACCATCAGGCCAGGAGTGGGAGGATATTCATATTTATGTTGAAAGGTGATATGGTTTGGCTGTGTCCCCACCCAAATCTCATCTTGAATTGTAGTTCCCGTAAACCGCATGTGTGGTGAGAGGGATTCAGTGGGAGGTAATTGAATCATGGGAGTGTTTTCCTCTATGCTATTCTGGTGATAGTAAGTTCTCATGAGATCTGATGGTTTTTTTAAGGGGCTTCCGCTTTGGTTCACCTCACATTCTTCTTCCTGCCATCATGTGAAGAAGGACATGTTTGCTTCACTTTCTGCCAGAATTGCAAGTTTCCTGAGCCCCCCCCCACCAAGCCATGATGAATTATGAGTCAATTAAACCTCTTTTATTTATAAATTACCCAGTCTCTGGTATGTCTTTATTAGTAGCATGAGAATAAACAAATAAAAAAGCACAGGATGGGTAGAGTTAGAGTCACTTTTAAGAAGCCCTCTGATATAGACCTATCCCTTTGTTCATCTGCCTCTTTGTCTCTTTGTGTGAAGAAATGAGATAACTCTTGCCAACATCCCAGCTACCGATCTCCCTAGGCCATTCTTATAGTATTGCTGATAGCTTAGATTTTTTTTTCACTCCTTCACCAATAGAAATTTCAAGGAAACCACCAATACACCAGAATTGTGAATGAATGTGAAACATTTTAAGTGGCATGTATTATGCTATCTTTTCTATTATTTTATCTTTTTACTAACAGCTGTTGGTTTTAGGGACTAAATAGCTTAGTTCTACCATCTGTTCGTGAACAAAGCCATACTCTTATTTAGTTTTGTTGTTGTTGTCTTGAGACATGGCCTTGTTGCTGCCCATACTGAAGTGCAATGGTGCAATCATGGCTCACACAGCCTCAACCCGCTGGGCTCGAGTGATCTTACCTTCTTAGATTCTGCAGTAGCTGGAACTCTAGGTGCAAGCCACAATGCATGGCTATTTTTTTTTTTTTAAAATTTTTGTTTATAAACACAGGGTTTGGCTACATTGAACAAGCTGGCCTTGAACTCCTGGGCTCAAGAACTCCTGAACTCGAACTACATTGCACAAGCTGGCCTCGAACTCCTCGAACTCCTCAGCCTTGGCCTCCCAAAGTGCTGGAATTATAAGCTTGAACCACTGTGCCCGGCCCTACTCAATATTTAAACCTCATTTTACAGTTTATAAAGAGGGACAGAAAAACTATTAAAATAAATATATAGTTATAGAATAATGAAATCCCTCTGGCAGCTTATGATCGTGTAGATCATCCTTGCAACATGAAGTTCATAGACAGGATTCCAGAAAAGGCATCTGATAAACCACAGTTATAATGCTCCTTCCACCTCCACATTTCTGAAAGGAAGCTTGTTACCGACTGAAGGGAAAATAAGTTTTAATATTTTTATATGTCTAGAATTAATGAAAACAGTTTGGTATAAGCTCTCCATGTATTTGAGGATTTTTCAAGAATACTGCAAGCATGTTATGTAAAGAACACTTTCAGGTGATTGATAGTTGAATATATTTTTATTGTTGCAAGATTGTTCAAATGTACTGTATGTTATGGTTAAAAATTCAAAATATGGTTATAGGTTTCAATATAATAACAAGCAATTTAATAACATCTCTGTTTTCAAAGCTAACCAGCATTAATAATGAAATTGTCCATTATTTCCGAATTGCTTTGTGCTTTACTTTGTGCATTTTAGTAAATTAAAATTTCTTTTCTCACCTTGAGAATTTTTCTGTCCCCTTTCACTATTAAAATACTTGGACAACTATTACTGTCATTTATTTGCATTTCTATTATGCATAAGAAAGTCATCCTGCCATGTACATAGGAAATTCCTGCTATTTGTAGCTTTTTATTTTTTAAAATATATTTTAAACTGACAAAAATTATATAAATTTATTGTATACAACATGCTGTTTTGAAATGTGTACGCATTGTGAAATGGCTAAATTGAGCTAATTAACATATGTATTGCCTCACAGACATTTCTGGGTTGAAAAAAATGCTTCAAATCTGCTCTATTATAAATTTTAAAGAATACAATACATTACATTATTATTAACTATAATTACTATGCTGCATAATAGATCTCTTGAACTTACTCCTTTACTCTAATTGAAATTGTGTATTCTTCCATCAATATCTCCCCAGATCCCACCCCTCAGTCCCTGGTAACCACCTTTCTACTCTCTACTTCTATGAGATCAACATTTTTACAATTCATCTATGAGTGAGATTATGTGGTATTTGTTTTTCAGTACTTTGGCTTATTTTATCAGAAGAGGATATATAGTATTACACAGCTAACATTTCAATTAATTTATTTAAAGATAAAGTTCTTTAGATCATATACCAAAATTTTTAAAGAGTTTCAAATGGTGCCAAAGTAGCATTGAAGGTTGAACCTAAATTCTCTAAATTTGATTTTAAAATGTTCAAGTTAATTAAGAGAAAATCCTCTCTTAATAAAATATGAGTATTCAGCATTTTGACCGAAGGAAGCCTGGTGCATTATCACTTAAAGGATACCCGTTCATTGATGTGAAAAACAGCTAATATTCTCAGTAAAGGGAATGAAATGAGACACCTACGATTAAAAAAATGGCTTTGTAAACTTTTTGATGCTTTTTAATTCATTTAAAAATTTTTGCTGTGCAGAAGCTCTTTGGTTTAATTAGATCCCATTTGTCAATTTTGGCTTTTGTTACCATTGCTTTTGATGTTTTATCAAAAGCTCATGAGATTCATAAGAACTAAGGAAAGGTGATTTTGTTTATATTTCAGCTAGATCTTAAAGGGAGCAGCATAACTTTTGGAACTTCATAAAGAGATATTCAATGTGAATGAACACCAAAACAAACAAACAAACAAACAAACAAAAAGGTGCCAGACCTAACGGTTTACTTCCTTCTGCTAAATCTTCTCTACTAAAATATTAATGAATTTGTATTGCATAAAAGCAAAAAAGAAAAAAAGCAAAACACCCAATAAATTTCTCAGTTATCAATCAATTTTGAAGTAACATCTGCATTTAATTATGTTATGTGCATATAAAAGACAATAATAAGTGCTGGAAACTCAATCCTGCTACCATTTCAAAAGAAAACTGTCAGGCCTAAACTCAAGGTTTCAACAAGAAGAATTTCCCTAAATGTTGCTGTCTGAAGAATACAATACCTGAAAGAAAGACATTTCTGGTAAATAATTTATATGCTCATAAATATTTTTAAAAATCAATGTTAAAATTCAAATTACAAAGAAAATCTGTTATTTAGATTAACAGAGAAGAGAATCAATCATTGAAAAGTTCATATTAGTCATTGTAATAACGACATAGAAACAAATAAGATAATGACAAAAAAGCGACTTGTGTTAAAGAGGATGACTTGAAGGAATAGCGATTATTAAATATCTGATTACATATTTTGTCAGTTAAAATATATGTCTTTTTTATATGTGTTTGTTATAAGAAGCAGGTCGGGGTAGTAGTAGCCAGCGCGAGTGAGGAGCCGGGAGAGGGCGCAGTAGGTGAGGAAGGTCAGGTCCGGGAACCCCAGCTTCTTGCCACTCAAGAAATGGCCTCCTTTTCAGAATGTGCTTTGCGCATGTCTCGTCTCAGTGCTCGTCTAATTGGTCAAGTCCCCAGGCCTACTGATTCCAAAGGTATGAAAGTAGCGAAACTTTAGAGAACCACCCTTGGCCAAGAAGGAGACTTATGACTGTTATCCAGATCACAATACGTACACGGCACTCACAGGAACACTCCGATTTCTTGGTCTCTACAGAGATGAGCATCAAGATTTTAAAGATGAGCAAAAATGACTAAAGAAGCTTCTTGGAAAGGGGAAACCAACAAAAGGAGAAGGGAAAAGAACAGCAAAAAAGAAATAGTGTTGGTCCCTCAAGAGGGAGAATTTCTTCCTCAGTGGCAGAGAAAAGAAGGTGCATTTATTGCCTTTCCATATATTGGAGGAATGTCATCTAATGAAATGAAGATTATTTGGAGGAATATAATCATCTCCTGGTTGAAATCTATTCCAGTTAAATTGTGACTGGTTTGTCGAACACATTCTAACTGTGCAAAACTCTTTTGGCCTTAGTTGTGTAATGTGAAGTTTACCTAATTCTCTAATGAAATGAATACATAAGCTATTGTTTAATGATTTGTTTGGGATGGGGTGGGATGGTGGAGGAAAGGAGTGGGGGAACCTCATTAAGTGAGCGTCCTATAGTGCCCTCATTTCTCGCTTCTTGCTTACTCAGTCACTCAACCCTAAGCTTCTTTCATCTCAGGCCCTCAGCCACTGTCTCCACCACCAAGCTCACAATTTTTCTGTGTCTCTTCACCTACTCCTTTGAGAAATCTGTTAAGATGAATTTGCAGGGTAAATATCTTTTAAAATACTTCCCTTACCTAGAAAGGAAATATTGAATACCTCCTCTATACAAGATACTGGGGCCCTGGTAATACAAGTGATTAGTAAGAGAAATACTCCCTACCTCATGTAAGTTTCAGTCTTGTGGGAAGGACTAACATTACATAATTACATACAACTGTATTACACGCTACAAAGGAAAAAAGCCAGACTTCTATAGGAGTGTGGATGATTGGGGCCGGGCGCAGTGGCTCACACCTGTAATCCCAGCACTTTGGAAGACCTAGACGGGTGGATCACGAGGTCAGCAGATTGAGACCATCCTGACTAACACGGTAAAACCCCGTCTCTACTAAAAATACAAAAAAAAAAAAAAAAAAAAAAAAAAAAAAAAAAAAATTAGCCAGCCAGAGTGGTGGGCGCCTATACTCCCAGATACTCCAGAGGCTGAGGCAGGAGAGTGTCTTGAACTCGGGAGGCAGAGCTTGCAGTGAGCCGAGACTGGACAGAGCGAGACTCCGACTCAAAAAAAAAAAAAAAAAAACTGTGGATTGTTGCATGCAAAGAGACACAGCCAGAAGCGCAAACCACATTAGGGAATTTAAAGAAAGCCTCCCTAAAGAAATGATATGTAGGGGCCGGACACGGTGGCTCATGTCTGTAATCCCAGCACTTTGGGAGGCCAAGGCGGGCAGATCACCTGAGGCCAGGAATACAAGTACAGCCTGACCAACAGGGAGAAACCCTGTTTCTACTAAAAGTACAAAAAATTAGCCGGGCATGGTGGTGCATGCCTGTAATCCCAGCTATTCGGAAGGCTGAGGCAGGAGAAACGCTTGAACTCGGGAGGTAGAGGTTGTGGTGAGTTGAGATCGCGATAAATAAGAGGTAGCCAGAAGAAAAATGGTGAGAAAGGTGTTTAAGGCAAGAGAGTACCATTTGAAAAGCCCTAAGATATGAAGAAATTGTATGTTCAAAGAACACTGACTTGTTCATGGTTGGCCATAAGAAAATAGACGCCAGATCATGAAGGGCTTTGCAAATTCTGTGAAAAAGCTTGAACATAACCAGAGGTTATTTCTGTGAGAGATGACTGTTGTATAGATCTGAATAGCTAGCTGCTGGTTTTATTGTATTCTAGCAATGAGTTTTCAAAGAAATTGTGAGGGCTTCTCTGATTTTTTTCCCAAGAGTTGTTCTGAATCTTTAGCATGTCCAGTAAATTTTTTAAGTATATGTGCTGCCGAAGTAAGCACAATTTTTAATACTTTTTATTACTGTGGTAAAAACATAGAATTAATTATCTTAACTGTTTTTAAATGTGCAATACAATAGTGTCAACTGTATGCATGTTATTGCATTAAAGTACTTTTAACCCCTGTTTCTACCTCTCAGGTAAAGAGAACACAGTGCATAGGCAGGAGTATGTGTACCGGTACTCCAGCCACAGTTTTCTTTCTCTGTAACACTGAATGATTCCTGAACTAGAAAGAATTCCAGTACATATGTTTAAACAAATGATCCTTTTAAAGAAACCTAATCCAGATGGTATGGCTAAGGCCTATTTTATAGCCTGTTAAAAAAAAAAGAAAAATACTGAACTAAAATTGGGTGGTTTGTATCTGATAGAAGTGAATTCCAGCAGAAGGCTGAGAATTCATTCATTAGGAACCCTTTACTGGGCACCTGCCATGTGCCTGACACATAACAGTTGTAGAGGATACAGAGACAAATGGACTCAGTCCCTAAGATTGTGTGAATGAGCATGTGTGTGTTACAAAATGTTGGCAAGATCTCAGAAATTTTCTTAAACAGGTGCAGATGCACTGTTACTCTTGGTCAATGCAGCCAAGCCAGGTGTGTGTGGATGATTACCCTAGGAGGTTGGGCTGAGAAACAGCTTCTCAGCCTGAACCCAGTGTAGCTAAGTAGATGTTTGAATTATGTGATCTCCAACAATTGGAAAAGATCTGAATGTAAGAGGAACTTAGGAGAATTAGCATGATATTTTAAAGAGAATTACTGCAATAAATACTAACAGCAGATCTGAGACAGAAAACAAGTAAAGAATCAATGTATTGGTTTGCTGATGGAAGAGCTTCAATGAGATCTCAGACTCTGACCCTGCAGTGAGCCTTGGCAATGGTTGATAGCGAGGTTTGTGGATAATGCAGCAATAGATTAGTGTGCCACTGCTCCAGGCTGAAAATCAAAAATGAAAACTAAAATCTGTTTGTACATAAGCTATACCTTTAAACCAACTGATGGAGCAAGTTGTGTGACTAAAAACAGCTCTGTACTGAACTAAGACGGACCAGCTGGAAACTATTAATAGAAGAAAAGGAAAATTTAACTCTTGACAACAGAGAAGTCAATAAATTTCAGGACACCAGTGACCAAAGGTTAAGATGAAGACTAAATGCAATCAGAAAAAAATTTTAACTCAAAGTTTGGACTAGCTAGTTTGTTTAATTGGATTTCTCTAGTTTGTTTAATTGGATTTCTCTGGTCAAAACTTAAACTATTGGTGCTTTCTAATTGAGTCCATTGTGCATGAACCATTTTGCCCTCAATTTCAGCACTGCATAGTAAAAAGACTGGGTTTTGTATTCAAAAGTCATGGGTTAGTGACACAGTGTACTTACTGGTTATGTGACCTTAAGTCACTTACCTTCTCCGAACCTCTTTCCTTCTCTATAAAATCATAATACTTCATTAGATTAATGAAATATTAAGGTACTTGTGAAAAGGGCTCTAAATTATAAAAGGTTAAACACATCTGCTAAAAATATAAAGTTCCCCACATTTACAAGCAGCAATATAGGTTCAGGAGGAGGAGGCAGATGAGAGATAACATCTTATTGTTTATGTAATCATGGGCTTCAGGCGTTTATTTTTCTATGTGCCATATATGTGTGTGTTTCAAAATAAACATAAGGCATCATATATAAACATATATAACCATAATGCTTGTATTTAAAAATCATCTTCCAAGAAAGAATAAATAAAAATTTGAAATTCAAAAAAAGAAGCAGGTGCACAGTTTTCAGTAAATGAAAAATAAGAGATTAACAGAAAAAATTACTTGAAATTGTATCAAATTTTTCTTAGAAAGGAGAAGTTAGATAGCAGATAGTTGTATTCTTATAAGATAACAACAGATAAAATATAATCAATTTGATGAAGTGTCACATTAGCATGACAATAATATACATGTCACCTAGAATATTTATATATCTAGTAATATATCTAGAATGTATAGTTTCCAGAAACCTTATGTTTCTCTGGAACCTTAATAAAATCTTTTGAAATTATGGGCATGGCATGTTGATTTAACTGTGACACTTCTTAACAATATATATCTTTAGAACAATGACTGATTCAACTGTTTCCCACCAGTATCATGTAGTGTAATTGGTACTTTCCATAATCAATGATTAGTAAACATTTGTTGAATCAAATAGAAAATATCCAGTACTTTCTAGTTAATCTGTTGAAGTTCTAAGAAAAGAGAAATTAAATTTAATGCTACTACCAAGAGTTCCTGGAGTTCTATATAGTTTTAATGAGTTACCAAAAGCAATATAACTGTATAATTTTTCTCAATCTTTTCATTTAATACTAAAAAAGTAATTTTCATGAAATTAAAAGGTGTATATAACAGGGAATTTGGTCTATTATTCAATTCTTATGTGAACGACCTAGTCTCATCATATATACATTTTCACATTCACTAAGCATTCTTTCATTTAAAAACCAACTGGATATATGTTTTACAACATGATAGTTATTGGGGATACAATATGAGTAAGCTATGATAGACCATTATTAAGAAATTCTGAATAGAAATGCAAACACTCACTGAAATAATAAAATATATAATATGTTAGGTATAATGATAGAGGTATACACAGTGTTCTCTGTGTTATCAAGAATGAGAACCTAATAATAGCAACTAATACCTACCTAATATTAAATGTGTGCCATGTACTGTGCTAACTTCTTTACATATTCACATTTATGACATACAGTTATTGGTTCAAGAATAGACATATGTGAAATAAATGAGAATCTCAGGACTCTTTCTTATCATGCCAGGAGATAATAGAATCTCTTTCTTGGCAAATCTTGGTGTACATAGAGTATACCTATTTTGACACTGTAAGAGAAAAAGCCCGAGAAGAAAGCCTTTCTGAAGCTGACACAGCTAAGGGAAATTGGAGTGAATTCACAGACATGAAGCCACTGAAGTAAGCTAACTGTGAATCTTGCTCTATTTCTAGACTTTCAATTACTTGAACCATTACATTCCCTTTTTAAGTGAGATTGAAGCGAGGTTTTCTAAGACTTGTTACTTGAGTGGAAAAGGACAATTGGTTTAAATACCATGATCTTTTCATATGGTTTTCAAAGCCCTCCCAACCTTTACACATTTCTCCTTTCCCTAATAAATTCTAATCCACCTACTAAGATTGAACTCAACTCTAATAACCTATATTAAGCCTTTCATGATCTCTCCAGTCAGAAGTAATTAATTACCTCTTTTCCTTCCATTGTATCTAGTGGCACTGATTTAACTGTCTTGCATTTTAGTTAGCTGTTTCTCATAAGAATTCCCTTACTGACTTTGTGATTAGAAAGATGAGGTTCAAATTCAGTTTCTCCAGTTATTAGTTGGAAGTTCATTAAACTAATTTGACTTAGAACTTCTTCATATCTGTAAAATAGTGATGATAAAAACTAAATTATAAGATTAAATAGGATGAAATTAGATAACACATATGTTATGGATGAAATTGTGTCTCCCACAAAAATATATATTAAAATTCTAACTCTCAATAGCTCAAAATGTGACGTATTTGGAAGTGGAGTCATTGAAGATGTAATTGGCTAAGAAAAGATCATACTGGAGTAGAGTGGGCCTCTAGTCAAATATGATTGGTGTCATTATAAGGTGACAGACACGCGAGGAAAGAGAGACATGCAAGGAGAACACCATGTGACAATGAAAGCAAAAAATTGGAATTACGCAGTTGCAAACCAAAGATCAGCAGAGATTGCCTGCAAACCACCAGAAGATAGGAAGAGGCAAGTAAGGATTTCAGGGGGAGCATGGCCTTTCTAATGTGACAGGAAATTGGTCCTGATCCAGGCCCAAAGAGAGAGTTATTGGATTTCACACAAGAAAGAATTCAGGGTGAGTCTGCAGTGCAAAGTAACCTTAAGTTTATTTAAAAAGTAAAGTAGTGAAATTACAGCTACTCCATAGACAGAGTGGGATGTTTCCAAGAGTAAGAAGACTGATTACCATCTTGATTTTGTACTTTTAGACTTCAGAACTATGAGACAATAAATTTCTGTTATTTTTAGCTACCCAATCTGTGGTACTTGGTGAAGACAGCCCTAAGAAACTAATACAACATGGAACATACTGCTTACTGTTGAGCAAAAAGTTAAACTTATCTGAAACCTACTAGGCAGGTAATAAATACCAGCTAAATTTTAAAAGATTTTATTGATCTCTATATTGTTCTCAGTACCTAACACCAACAGATTCACACACATGCACACACACACGTTTATACAGTATTTATATGTATACTGTATTCATATAAATACACACTAAATATACTGTATATATTTGTGTAACATGTATTTATTTTATTATTTAGCTGTATAACAGTTTTTCAATGTATATTAAGATCAACATTGTCCTTTCAGGTCAAGGCTGCATGAACTTCTCTCCCCACCTCTTCTCTTTCTGATACATTGATACTCTTGGTCTATCAGTCTTCCATAAAAATAGCAACATGACAGCAATGGCATCTATTTCTTCATGACTCTACACCCGTTTTATCTTGCCACCTGTAGAAGAAAGTTGGAATCACAGAACATTAACTGGATTTATTTTATAAATGGGCCAGCAGCTAACAAATTAAAAAGACAAATTAAACTTTAAGTTAGGGGAGTCAATTTAAGTATCACAGGACTCAATGTTCTCATGGCCTAATAGATTGTAATTATTTCATTTCGTTAATTGTTGGAAGTGTATTAATTGTGGAAGAACATTTTAAACTATGTAAAATCATATTTAAAGTATACTGTACATTTGGCCTGGATATAGTATAATTTATTTTGAATGCACAGTATTAAAGAAAATATTTTAAAGAAGACTGATAATATAACTATGTCCTTCCTTTGAACTCAGGTCCAGATTCATATGTGACCTTATACCATTAGATTTCATGAGTCTCAAGCCTTTGGAACTCAAACTAAGACTATACCATTGGGTCTCTTGGGTCTCCAGCTTTCCAACTGCAGAACATGGGATTTCTGAGACTCCATAATAACATAATCCAACCCCTTGTAGTAAATATCTTTGTATATATGTATCCTATTGGTTTTGATTTTCTGGGAAACCCAAACTTACACACACTATATGAATATTATTTATGAAATTTCTTTCTTGCCTCAGTTTCTTAAAATGGAAGTAATCTGAATTACTTAAGCATGTGAAGCTGTATCCACTAGTGAATTCAGGTATATATTCTGGATATGAGGAAAAGTGAATTCTGAGTATTCTATAAATTCTGGCACCTAAAGTTATATATATAATATACACTAGAGTCCTAAATTGTGCACCAAACCATTTATGTATGGCTGTGTCAAGTTGTAACCACTGATAAAACAAACCACATATTGCATAACAGCAACTGGAGCCTTGAACATGTAGTTTAAAGAGGTATATTTTGCCTGCTTTGAAGTAATGTCTGAAGTTATATACATGAAAATATGTAATCTGAAATCTTGCACGTTGAACACATTGCCATCTCAGGCTCTACCTTGAAATATTATTAGCTTTGTTTATTTTTGCTTTTTTTTAAACACCAGCATGTAAAACTATGCGGACAGAGCTTTCAATCTTTATCAACTTTTCCCTTTCATCCAGAGGCACAGTTTTAAGGGCCTATGTTTAGGCATACTCACATGTGTAGGTCAACAGTCTGGGTTTTATTTCATTACCGACTTTTAAACATCTGCAATTTTCCATGGCTTATTAGCTTAGGTGGGTAATGTCTGATGTTAATGTGATCAACGTTGTGCATTCCATGTCACTATGAAAATGATTTCTGGACCTTCTTCCTTATATTTTTTCCTTCCTTTCTCTCATAATTGTATCTACTCAGACAAGTTTTCTCATTAGTATATGCCCAGGTACTGAAAAGGAATCTGGCAAAAAAAAAAATGACTGTGTATACAGAAATTAACAGAACTAATGCTAAAAATCTATAAAGAGTAATCAAATTTCCAATTTCAGTTCAGTTCTGAAAAGCTACAATAGAACCGGGTGATGTGCTATCATAGGACATAAAAATTAATGGTGTCCAAGTTACCCAAAATTTGCTTGTCAGACAAACAACTATAAAGCAGGCCAGAATACCAGTTAGACTATTACAAATACTATAGTGACTTATCAAAACCAGTTGCTTAAGATCATTTACATTAAAACTCTAACTATTTTGGGGGATGAGTGAAGTAGCACATAGATAATCGCCCTTTGACAGGTCTTTGAGGATGCTGTGGACCTGGATAAGAAGTAGTGTATCAGTCAAAGCTCTTGGTCACAAGCCACAGAAATTACCTCCAGTCTAGAGTTTACAAATTTAGCAAGTCTGAATAGGGTGTACTTATACTAATTAATTAATCAATCTATTTGTCAATTAATTATTCTTTTGCTAATCTAGCAATCTTAGAAGGGATATTAGATGTAGGATAGGGAAAACAATGGCAAATGACCATTGACACACAAAATATTAAGCCATAGGCCTTGAATAACTTTAAAAATGAGACTATCAATGTAGTTTTCTTAAAATTCAAATTTCAGTGAAATCTCATGTATAACTTCAAAAGGAATCATAAGATAATAACCTGTACATTTATGTGACCCTAAAGTTTTCTGCTCGTTGTATATTTAAAGATAAACTACACAGGGTTTTCTAAAAATAGAGTTCTCTTGTCTTTAAAATGAAAATGCAAGAAATACTAAGTTTCTAAATTTAGTATTATTTTTCTGAAACTGTATGGCACACTAAAAAGATCTGTGTGTGAAGTTCTACAGACACTCGCTACCTTACAAGAAATAACTGACATTGAATGTGAAGAACTTATATTCACAGTTTCACAAATCATGTAAGAATAGTCCTTGGGGAAATACTAGATCTTTGCTGAATAATTTTGATAACTTGAATTTCAATCAGATATCAATTTCCTGCCAAAGAATTGCCTCTGTTATCTAATATAGTTACTTCCCTGGCAAAACCTATTAGATTTAAAAGGTCAAAATTTTGGATACTTCTGCTTTTATTTAATAAGTATTTAAATGGGCTGCTATCTATTGGAACTTATTTTAAAAGGTACATAGACATTTTGTTCCTACAGCTATTAGAGTTACTTTCATAAACATCAGTTTATTTCCTCATAAAGGACATTTGTACTTTTGGATAATTGTACTTCTGTTATATTGACCAGCCAACCTCTGAAGAACTGCTCTTGAAATGTCCCCCAGATAGTGTGTGGGGAAAAAACAACCAATCCAAAAACATCTTTATTAAGGAATTCTGTAGTAAGAAATTACTCTTTTGAGTATTACACATTCCACCCCTCAAATAACACCACATATTATCCTAACAAGAACAGTACCATAGACTTTACTATATCCCAGGATTTATGATTTGAATTTGTGATAAGAAATATTAAGTCATAGAAACAGTATCTGTAGATAGAAAAGAATAGGTATGTGAAATGAAAATGTGTAAAGAACAGACAAGTAATGATATCCACATAGAGGAAGTCACAGGGAAAATGAATCAAGATAACAGTGTTATTGTGAGGCATAGAGATACAAGAAAGGCCTCATCAACAAATATGATCTGTAAAGATGAAGAATTTTAATTTTCTTCAACAGTAAATAGCACAGTCACATTCCAGAAAACAGTGAATGACCTTGGTAAGCATGCAGTGTCCATGTGAAAAGAAAGAAGCAGTGAAATGAGTTGTGAGGTGAAGCTGTGAGGAGAGACAAACAGGAGGATAAAACATTTTGAGCACAACTTATTTTTATATAATATGATAAAAATGAAGAGTTATTATAAATGCTTTGCAAAGACTGGCTTGATAAAATGAAGATGATTCTAATACCTGAGCAGAAGTTAGATTAAACTAGAATCAGCTAACTTTTCAGTTTGGTTGGGAGAGGGCTATAGTTGACTATTTTAATGAAAGCTTTGGAAGAATGAATAATTAATATTTTAGCATACATTACTTCTGAGATGAACCTTAAGGAAAAAAAAAAGAATAGCAGTGTTAGAAGGTTACAGTATCTCTGGAGTGTATTTAGGTTGCTATTTCTTCCAGTAACATCCTCAGCTACAGTTCACCCAATCAACCCTCACAGTATTGTCCATAGAACTACAGACAAGTACTTTGGGAAACTATTAACAATGACCATGGAAGCAGGCAGGACTCATTTAAAAGGCAAAATCAACATAATTTAATAAATTAGAGAAAAAGAAGTAAATTAATAAGCATAGAGGATGAGAGTGTAGTGGTGAGATTTATGTTACTGTAGATAATATTAAGGGAATAGTTGTTTTGTATATATAAATGATGAGTTTATATTCACCATATACTTCAAAGTACTTATTTTATATGTTTCTTAAGGACACATTTTGCTATTGCTGTTGATTCATTGTTCTATTTTATGTTTGTTCTATGATTTCTTTTTCTTTTTAATTAATTAATTTATTTATTTATTTATTTATTTTGAGACAGTGTCTCACTCTCTTGCCCAGGCTGGAGTGCAGTGGCGGGATCTCAGCTCACTGCAAGCTCCACCTCCCAGGTTCACACCATTCTCTCTCCTGCCTCAGCCTCCCGAGTAGCTAGGACTACAGGCACCCACCACCATTCTCGGCTAATTTTTTTTTTTTTTTTGAGAGGGAGTCTGGCTCTGTCGCCCAGGCTGGAGTGCAGTGGTGCAATCTCGGCTCACTGCAAGCTCCGCCTCCCGGGTTCACGCCATTCTCCTACCTCAGCCTCCCCAGTAGCTGGGACTACAGGCGCCCGCCACTGCGCCCGGCTAATTTTCTTCTATTTTTTAGTAGAGACGGGGTTTCACCATGGTCTCGATCTCCTGACCTTGTGATCCGCCCGCCTTGGCCTCCCAAAGTGCTGGGATTACAGGCGTGAGCCACCGCGCCCGGCCCATTCTCGGCTAATTTTTTGTATTTTTAGTAGAGACAGGGTTTCATAGTGTTAGCCAGGATGGTCTCGATCTCCTGACCTCGTGATCCGCCCACCTTGGCCTTCCAAAGTGCTGGGATTACAGGCGTAAGCCACCATATCTGGCCTTTTTTGCTATGATTTCTAGTGACAGTTGGAAATAAAGTACTGTGCATAGTGGAAAATGTGTGGGATTACAAAACAGTCAAAGACCCCAGGTCCAGTTACAGCTCCCAAATTAATCCTCTGAAACTTTAGCCAAGCCACTCTCCCTCTCTTTGCCCAAATTTGCCATTTATTGAAATTAGGTATAACATTTGGTGGTCACTTAACATATGCAAATGAATAATGGCACTTTTGAGCCTGATAAGATTGTAAGCAGATTTTTACTGTATGGGTTTATATTTGTGCTACATTTCCATTAAAACTCCCTTTCCTCAGTATCCTTCCAAGTTTTGCTCATGTGAACTTCTCAGTGAGGACTTCCCTAAGCAATTCTGCTGAAAATTTAGTTCCTACCCCTCTCCACCATCATCCTTCCTCATACTTGCCTTTTCTCCACACTTCTTACACATAATATAACTTACTTACATACATACTTTATACGTTTGTACAACACAGAATATAGCATGAATGATATACCTGGAATTATGCAAAAGGAATGCATCTACCATGCAGCCTGTCATGATTTGAAGATTAGGCACAATGACAAATTGAACTCAGATTAAAAATACTTTTATAGAGTATATTGTTAAATCAGCATTATAAAAGATAGCCATGTGCAGGGGCTTAAGTCATTGACTTCTTACCTCCTTCCAGTGACATAAATGGAATTCAATTCATCTTGGCAGCATATAAAGAGTAAGAAATCTAAAAGTCAGAATAGCCATGAACTGGGACTTGTCTATACACAGAAGTGATCCTGAAGGACTTCTCATAAAAAAGACATGAACTAATTTAGAAAAAAAAGGATGTAAGATACTTTGAAAAGAGATAGTATTGGGCCTGCATATAACCTGACACCTATTAAAATATTCATGGAATATTAAAAAGACAAAAACTTTCGCAAACTCATAAAACGAAATGTAAGAGTTTTCAACCTTAGCCCTACTGACATTTGGGCTGGAAAATTCTTTGTGGTGAGATGCCATCTGTTCATTCTAGGATGTTTGGCAGCATCCCTAGTCTTTACCCAGTATATGTCAGTAACACTCTCCCTCCACCATTCTCTGCACACAAGTCACATTAACCAATAGAGTCTTCAGGCATTCCCAAATATCTCCTAGGAAGCAAAAACTCACCTCTGGTTGAGAACCCTTGCCCCATAGCCATAAAAGCAAACAGAGAGTTCCTTATAACAAGCAGACACAAGCAAAGTAAAAATCTACGAAGCATGAAAAAGGGAAGTAAATCTACAACACTTGGACGGAAATACAGGTCTGAAATGGTAATATGCATTACAGCTTTAAAATTTTCTAGTAAACATAAATATAACATTTAACCTTAGGAGAGAAAGAAGATACCAAGAAAGTAATAGTAACTAATATTATAATAAAACTAATATCAAAAAACATAATTAAAAGAAATACTACTCAGTGGGATGAGTAAGCTAATCTTATAACAAAAAAAAGTTAACTTCACAAGCCTTTGTGCGTGTAGAAATATGGCATAAATCGAAACGTTTTAAAAATATGAGAAGACATTGGCAAATACACATGAAAAAGGGAAATTTAACACATGGTACTCTGTATCTGAAAGAAAAATATTAAAACTTGCTGCTGAGGCAGGAGAATCGCTTTAACCCAGGAGGCAGAGGTTGCAGTGAGCCGAGACTGCACTACTGCACTCCAGCCTGGGTGACAGAGTAAGACTCTGTCTCAAAATAGAAACAAAAATATTACAACTTGTTATTAATAGAAACCATAGAACAATGAAAGTTGAATTGATATTTTAAAACTTTTTTCTACAAATAAAGATTGCAAGATTTTTCAAAGCTCCAAATATAAATATAATTTACCAAAATTTACTTAAAGTTGGAGAAAAAAGAAATCTAAAATAAATGTGTGTTTATGCTCACACAATTATATGTGTACATTACAACATAAAGATCACAATCTTTAAAAACACCAAGTAAACTTAAAAAGTATTAGCAAAGACAAAAATAATGATACCAAAAAACGCTGTGTATCCAAACAGAGAAGACACAAACAAGACTCCAACTATCTTGAAATTTCAGCAACACAAAACATAATACCAAAATGAAAAGTCTGCAAAACAAATAATAGCAAAAGTGACTATTGTTTAACATACGTTCACTGCCTATATATCACATGCTAAGTATCACATATAAATTTATTTAATCTGCAGAATCACCAAGTGAAGTCAGGTCTCTCAATACTGCCACATTACAGAAGGCTAACATTTACTAAAATGGGTAAATAAAAAAAGAAACAGCACATTTGGTCTGTGTGTGGTTGGGGGAATGGATGGGTTCAGGGAGAAAGAATCAGATTTCTCTGAGATGTGCTACATTTAAAGTGCATTTGCACTGGTGTCTCCTTTATCCTAGAGAACTTTTCTCCCAGATTTGCATATGACTCACATCCTTACTTTAGTAACCTCTTCATAGGGGCTGTACTGAACACCTTGTTAAAAACAGCACCTCTTGCCACTCTCTTACATGACTTTATTTTTTCTGTATGTATACAGTGTTCTAAGCAATTGAGGCAGGGAGTGTATCTGATCCATCTTTTATGCCCAGTGCCTACTATAGTGTATAAATATTACTGAATAAATACTATTATTTAACTAATTAATTAATAGAGAAAGGATATGTAAGAACATTCTAGAATAGAATACCAGCAAAATCAGGAAATCAAATTATGGATATTATTGCTGCCTGTGATTCCACAATTCCAGGCATGATTCAGCCTTCTGAGGTGAGTGGCTGAGAGCCATGCATTTGGTGATTTTATGTGGATAATTACGACCAAGAGAAGGTCGAGGGAGAAATCTGAGTTTTAGTAAGCATCATGCAACAGTAAGCCAACCCCACAGAAGTAGGGATTTCAAGTTGTATCTGTTGCACAGCAAATTTTAGTCTCAATGCTCTACTAACTGAAAAGATTTTTAATGTGATATGGTAGAAGATTACGATTATTCATAATCTGCTGCTTCCAGAAAGCTGTAACATTCAACACTAAAAATAATTTTTTTTCATAGCAGAAAAAAAGATTTGATATACATCTAAGGAAAAAATCTGTTATTGTTTTAACTTATCTTAAATTATACGTATTTTTTTGCAGCAAGGACACAGTGGCTTTTAGTGTTGTGGCTTAAATCCTGCAGTAGAAACATCCTTTGACTCTGAAACTCACCGACTTTCTTATTATTTCCTCTTGTTAATATATCATTCACTGCTCTCCATTTTTAGCGTTCTGTTTGTTTTCTGCAGATGAGTTCTATTTTAATTCTCTTTACTCAAATCAGCTCATGCCTTAATGAAACCTGGAGGAATATTTATTCCTTTGTTGTTGTATAGAACAGTGATCTGGTTAACTTTTAATCAGATTAAATGTTATTAGTTATTCCTAAAGAGTAGAAATTTAATCATTTGTTACTACATTATATATTATTATATTATATTATATTATACTGTATTATATTATATTAATGTCACCTGATACTGATACAATCACCTTAATAAGAATTTCGTGCAGTAGTTTTAATTTTTAAATTTGTTCTTTTACCCTTGTTACACAGAACGATTGATCTTTGCTCCTCTCATGGAAAATTTTCTTCCATGTGTTTCCTAAGTATTTATTTGAGTGCTTTATTTGTTTCCAGAACATATTTATTGTTGCTTCCTGATTTTACGTGTCTTTTCCTTTCTTATATTTTATTTTATGGAATTTATATTTAAAATATAATAAATGTTATCTATTATGTCTCTGGCATATAATAAATTTTTTTGTTAGTACTATTGCTGAAAAATATTAAGTCATAATGTGACAAAGATGACTGATATAAGCATCAAGAATCCTTCGTTTAAAAACTATTTCTAATTTGTATTTACTGCTATGATATGAATCTGTGAGATTATCTCAATGTCTGCATTTTGCATTAAAAAAAGAGACTCAAACAAGAAATTATATATTTTAAGCCAAATAGTCTCAGAACATGGATTTGAATATCATTTTATTTTTGATATGATTCTCTTCTCCTACCTGTTGCCTTTTATTCTATACCACCAGATCAAAACAAACCATTCATCATCACCATCAAATCACACCTACATATATGTACACACATATTCACTAAGAATGAGCTAACCCTCATCTTCTGGCTGTAACTTTCAATCAAGACTCGATAATGAGAGATGTTTAGAAATTTTATTCTCTTTTCACTTGGACCTTAGTATAGCTAAATAATTTCTATGGTGGGACGGATATGTTTGAAATTTGTTAAACTCTTTTAGCTGGAATAAAATTGCTTCAGAATCTGTTAGCCAAAATAATCTTTCAGCAAAATAAACATAGTGAAAAATGAAAGGAAACATTTCATTATAATTGGAAGTGGTGACAAGAATTTAAAGACCTATATATATGATTTTTATTTTCTTCATATGTTCATATGTAGGAGTCAAAAGCAAGAACTTCAACAGAATGCTCTCAAACACTTTAAGTGTTCCTGAATGTTGCATTCCAAAGTTGTTCCCTGGGGAGCTAATGTACTTATTACCCCCTGGGATCCCCTTTAATTAAAATGTTTGCCAGGGATTTGGGGTATAGCTTGGTCTTGGACTCAAAAGTGACTTCTGAACACTCATGATGTGACAGTGACATAATATTTAACCTTAGTGAGCTCCAGTTTCTTCATATATACAGACAGACCTTAAAGTATTTTCATAATAATTAAGTCAGATAAATTATGAGAAATCCCAAGTACATAGTAAAAGTTTCATACTGCAAAAGAATATATTCTTGTTTTAGTGGACATTCTACATAATGCAGAATGATAATATGCAATATGGCGAATCAGCAATTTTCACTAGACTGGGCATACAAATAATGCTGTCAATAGATGAGTTAAATGAAGAGTATACCATCGTAGATTATATAAGGGCTATTCCTACAAGAAATGGGTGCCAGCTTAGCTACTGCCTGATAAGATAGAATTCACCTTGAGCTATGATTTTATCAGAGTGGTACAAAATTCTGATCTGAGAATCACCCTTAGAATTCCACTCTTCAGAGTGATGACAGATGTTATGCTCACAAAAAGTTATGTGTAGTTTTGTGAATTCACAAATTTCTAGTCAGTGTGGAAAGCCAGCTTAACATCAAAATGTCACTTAGCAAACTTCAAATCACCATGAGGGCAGCTAGTTTTTAAATATGATGAACATTAATGATATCAAAATATGAGTGCCTCCACCATTGTCCTTTCAAAGGACCAGGATGACCATCCCAATTGTGAGGAAAAACTGCTGAAAGTTAAATCCAACATCTTAATCCAAATGTCTAACTCAAATCTCTCACATTAATTATAATCGTCTGAAGAAACATTTTTTCTTCCTTTGTCACTGCCACTAAACAATGAGTCATAAACTAAAACAAATACCAGTTTTAAAAAGAGAACTGAAAATGCTTTGGGAGTATCAGAATCTTGTAAACAAAACTCACAATAAAATAATATTTTCTAAAGAAATAAAATACTCAAATACAATGGGCATGTAACCACGAGGAAGAGATAATGCACTTGAAAATGTGTAGTATCTACCTAAAAGTGACCATTATTTTTTTAAATGTGATTTTTCAGTAAGTGGTAAATGATTTTGATATTCCAAAATAGAAAATTCAGGTTACATAATCAACTTCAACTTTTTAAATGATTTAGTTAATGAGGAAATAGAATGATTACTCAAAGAGGAGTTAAAAGCGAAATTATTATACTGATATGTAAAGAAAATCTTGAGAGGGAATTCATAAAATTCACTGTTATCAACTATTCTGTCAAAAATTGTAAGTGATCGTTTATATTTATATTACAGATGTAATTTTTAACTCTGATGTGATGTAATTCCAGTATTTAAAGTTACTTCTTTATATTATGCTATATTATGTTGCATACAAAAAAAAACGTAAGTCAATAGGACTAAACAGAGAAGTTGGGCACAACACCCGTGTATTTTATTTTCCACATATGGAGACTGTTCTAAACTTTGCAGTGCAATACACACACACACACACACACACACACACACACACACACATATATACATATATATATATATACATGAACTGTTATATATCAGTGATACTTTAGTATTTTAGTTTTGGAATGATAGAACATGAATTGAATCTTTAAGGCAGGGGACAGGGGACATGGGACCTGGGTGACACCTTTTCTCTTTTACATTACCATTAAGAGTAAGATAGCAGGAAGTGCAAAATGATAATGTAGCAATGTAACATTAAAGCACATGAGCAGAGGGACCTATGCTAGTCATATCTTACACTACTAAAGGATATTTAAGGAAAGAAAGGAGGGGCACACGAAATCAAGAAGAATGTGTAAACGAAACCACTTTCCTTCAGGAATAGTATCACTAATCAACCATAGTATCCTGATATAACTTATGCTGGCCTCTTTTTCCTCATATATGTGATGAAAACCTTAGATAATAGGAAGAAAATAACTGTTTGTGAACACTCACTAAGTACAAGACACTATTAATTATAATGCACTCATTCAATCGCTCTTCAAAACAAATGTCTTCATTTTGCACACGGTACAGTGAGAAGTGTACTTTTCTTAAGGTCGCAGAGCTAGGAAGTGTAGGAGACAGGCCTTGGAGCTCGGCAGTGTGACTCAAAAGCCTATGCTTGGCCACTACACAATGTAGACAGTTTCTTAGGTTGATTGCTCATCTGAGTGCCAATACTTCCATGATCCTGAAGAAAAGTTATGATATACATTTTATACTGGTGAGCTTCACACTTGGCAACAAAGGACATCAATGAGAAATTATGTAAATGTTATGATTTGTTTTTACAAATGGTTTCCATGCACAATATGCATACGTATCTTAGACATTGATAACCTCCGAAACTCTAGAATATAGATCATATTGTTTATATACATTAATGCATATGCTTGGCCTAAGCATACCAAAATATATTAATTTATGCTAACATTAAGTATTTAATTTCACATCAATTCCTATAAATTGAAAGTAAAAATAGTGATTGCAATTCTGAAAACTCTAAAATAGTCACCTTTATAAGAAACCAATAATCGGATACCTGTTTAGATCTCTGACACATTTCATAATTAAATGCTTTTTCAATATTGAGTTGTATTTTCCTTATCTATAAAATGTAGTAGAGGAGGCCAACTCTTCTGTTTCTACTATTTCAGTTCTTCAAAACAAAACAAAACATAAAGTACATTTTACTCAACTTCAAGTTACCTATTGTATGCCACTGGTCTGAAAGAATATTAACCAAACCATATTCAGTATATCCTAATGTCTCACTGTCAACTCATTAGTGGTTTAGAATGAACAAAATCTGAAAAAAAAAAACCCCTTCACTTATAACTTCACCTTAGCTAACTATTGTTTGACACTAGTCTAAAATAATGTACTAAAAATACAGTCAGCGTATTTCATTGTTTTGTTCTCACATCATCAGTGGCATTAAATGATATCCTGTGCCCAAGCATCTATTTGAGCCATTGGTTATCCATAGAGCCTTTTATTTTAGCCAAAGTATTTTGATGTTATTATGTAAGTGAGTGTATTTGTGGACAATAAGGAGGAAAGTGAGTGAAACAGAGTGCAGAATGGGTAGAGTAGCACCTGTTTCCATCCAGAATCTTCGACAAGGCTGGAGCCTCAGTTTGAAGCAAAAGCATATAATAAATAAGTATAGTTTAGGACAGGATGTTTTCTGGGGACAAGTTTTGCTGTACATGCCAAATGACAAAGAATGGCATGAAGTTAGGGGATATTATTTCATTCTATTTTGACTTTGGCACCAACATTGCTCAGTAACTTCCAGGTGAGCAGCAGATGGCAATATCAACCATGACGTCATTTCAAAGTTTTCACAGTAAGGAATGATTGTGTTAGCACCTAAGATGTACCGGAAGAACCTGGCAGATGCCTTCTGTAGGGGGAGGTGAGAATAACCAATTGATTGCTTTGTGCTCTCATAAGGCATCCTTTTGGCACTTTCAGAAATAGACATAAGGAGATGTCATTAGAAGATGAAGAGGATTTTAATGGCCTACATATGCCAGTAGGAAAAGTAAAATGCATACTAGAAAATTGACACTAATCTGACTTCATTCGATTTCACTGGGTGTTGAGGTCTGAAAGCACTGAAGTTTCACTTATTTTAAATCAGTCGATAGACACCTCAAGAGTCACATTTATGTTTTGAAGTGTATAACACAAGTAAATTGGGCATGTGTTATCAGTTTGAATTGATAAATACAATATCTTAAAGTAATCATTATCTTTCTATGATTGAGATAGTTATTACTCATTTTTCTTTCATCTTGACATAATGGCTAACTAAGCGATGACTGTAATATTCCAGTTTCCTTTCATCTTTCTTGCCAAATATCTTGGGCATAGTGAGACGTTATGTTAGTGTGCCTGAATATGCTTTGCGAATGTATAGTGTATCATAAAAGGGAAAATAAAACATATTTTTCACCATTCATTCATTCATTCATTTTCAGGAAAAATATACAGATATAGCAATAGGCTATTTTGTCATTTGTGCACGCATGTTGCATATGTGTAGGCGCTGTAAAGATTGTTTGTGTTTACATTTTTTATGTTTGAGACACCTGATTACCATTATATTGGATGTGATGTCTTTTAAATATGTGATAGAAAATGTGATTGTATGCAAATTGTTAAGACAAGTTTTTAGATTTCAAAATTCCTGACAAGATTCTAATTATTATAACTTTTAAATTAAAATATTATGAGTTTAAATTATCTTAGGTTTGGCCTTTGTTCTATAGTTGTACAATGTAATCATGTAATTTTAGCTAAATTATGCTATTTTGGCTAAGTTATGTAATTGTGATCTTTTGAAGTCTTCATAACTACAAAAATTCCTGAGAGAGATTTTGTCTAAGTTATAGATAGCTAGGCTCCTATTTAATTGTTGATCACATCTTTATTTCCATTATTTAATATTTGCTAATTATGGTCAAGATGCTATTTTCAATATGTTATATACATTTTCTTATAATAATTGAAATCTACTTTCTAAAGTAACTGTCTTTGATAGAGTTTGTTTATATTCAATGATAATATGTAGTGAATACCTTTTCTAGACTCCAGGAACCTATTGTAAAAGAAAAATGGACATAGCTCATGTCCTCATAGACCTTATAGCTGAGTAGGGATAGAAAGACATTAATTAAAATACAAAGTCTGTGAAATGTTAAAGAAGTACAAGGATATGAAAATATAAGGGGTTGAATCTAGTGATAAGTGAGGTAAAATATGTTTGAATAAAATTAAGTAAGAAAAGTTAACATTAACACTCGTTATAAATAGAGAAAATGGCAGTTATAATGGGAGTAGGATGATACGAAGTGTATATTATGAATAGTAAAAATCCTAATGTGGCTTAAACCTAAAGAGCAAAGAGGAACAAAGTACAGGAGCTTGGAGTAAGGGCAAGTATAAGTGGGGGCCACATAGTAGTTGAGCCATGCTAGATTTTCTATGCCTTTCCACGGACTTTGGACTTTCAAACTTTCATAGCAATGGAACACAATTTAGCTTTTTCTTTTGTCAGAAAATCCATACTTTTAGATGCAAAGAGAAATTTTAAGAAACAGTTATAACAATCTAGTTAAGAGACAGTGGTTTATAACTTCAGTGACATGGTGGATAGAAACTGATAGAGTTAAAGGATGCTGACATAATAAAGTTAGTAAATCTGGATAAGGAGTAAGGGAAATAAGGACTTTTTAATATATAAGATGGAATATGTGTGATGGTATTCACTAAAACATGTAACACTGCAAGATAATATATTTGATGGGAGCAGGATTGAGGAGTTTAGTAACATTTGATTTTGGACAGCTTAAATTTGACGTCTTTATTTACATTTTTAAATTTAACTGACAGGTAAAATTGTGTGCATTTATTGTGTTCAAAATGATATTTTGAAGCATATATACATTGAAGAGTGACTAAATCTAGATAATTCGCATCTGCACAGTCTCCCATAGTTATTATTTTTGTGGTGAGAAAACTTTAACAGCCACTCTCTTGGCATTTAAAATAAAATACAAAGAAGTCTTTCTAGATATATCAAAAACGTGGTCTGGTAAAAATAAATGGGATAGGTTTCAAATATGTGATTGACTATACTGATTTGAAACTAAAAAAGGTATCTAGAAGGGAGATACAGATTTTTATAGAGATGAATACCTCATTTTCATATGAATAATTTTCAAAGAGATGATAACTAAAGCTGTGCTCAAGGTTGAGAACAACGATTAGAAAATATGAGATGAGAAGAAAATAAGCCTAAGGAACAGACTTGAGGAACTCCTGCAATGATTTGTTATAACAGAGACTAAAATGAAAGTTCAGAGAGGATGTATAATTAATTTTTTTTTAAAAAAAATACATTTTAGAAGACATGGTAAATACTATCAGAAGCTGCTGAGATACCAAATAAGATCAGGATTGAAAATATGTCAGTTGAATGTTAAGCCTAGAGATAATTTGTGTCCCTTGTGAGAACATTTTTTATTGAAATGATCAAGCCAAAATTGGGATCATGGTTAATTTTGGAATAAATAGGAAGAAAATATATGGATGCAACAATTATATAAAGTTGTTTTCTGGAAATTTGGTTCTAAACTAAATTCAGGGAGTGCTTTGTATATTTGGTTGATTAAAATGAGTTGAACATATGTCAAAATGAATGGGAAATATTCAGGTGAAAAGAAAAGTTAACTGATTACATAAAGTTTCTAAGAAGAGGGAGGATTTACATTAGATAGGAGGAGGAAACTTCCTTTATTTTATAGTAGCAGAAAGAGAGATGATAAAAAGTTTTGTATGTTTGGATCCTGAGGATTTGCAAATCTTTGAGTCAGCATCTTTCTTAGAATATTCTATTATCCATACTTCAATAATATCACTAGTAAGAATATACAGTATACATCTTCCAAATAATTTGAAGTCATTCTACCTAAATTTACATAGAGTAGAAGAAACTACACGTGGTCCTGAAATTAAAACAACGAATTTTGTCCAGCATTAAAATACATATTTTAAATAAATGTATTAAAAATAGGAAAATCAAAATATAGGTAAGTGGAGTGCAAATACTAAAAGTAAATATTGTCTCAACTTTCAGTAATATATGTATTTGTTAAAGAGGGGGGGTTAAAATGTAAAATTATTTCTTATTTGTGGGTCATAGGCAAAAACTATTTGACTGAGTGGTACCACAATCAATATATTACCTTTAATAATTTGTTTCCTGTGAATGTGAATTAAGGTGTCAATGATATCTTATTTTCTAATTTTTTAAATTTCCTAGGCAAATTCTCTACATAATCCTAGTAGAGAAACAAATTCTATAAGTCAAATCAATATTATCCAGTAACATCATGATTTAAGCTAAGAGTTCAAAAAGATCGCTCTGTTAAAACCTTTTGAAGTAAAAGTCAGTAACAAATCTTTATTTTATTTCTGAAAGCCTTTTCTCATCCAGCATAATGCAGTTTTAATATATGTATCTGTGGTTTGTTAAGATGTTAAAATAAAAGGAGAGTTCATCTCCTTTAGTTGGTCTATAGAGGAAGTTTCTCTTGTACACTGAAACCCATATGCTTATTAATCATTCTACGGCTTTTGTCAAAAAGAGTGTGTGGTTTAGTGATGCAATTATGTCCATGGGTTCTGTTTTCAGTTTTCTGCCTAGGTTATGTTCAGTGATTTAGGAAGTCATTCAGCTTAGGGTAGTTTTATTCTGTGTATTAATTCTATTTACAGATTATTCCAATGGTATAAAATTATGTTATACTAGTTAAGCAATGACTGAATAAAATTTCTATGAGTCCAGAATGAATTACTGGGGATAATAAACAATGCTTGTTGGTTTTAGATGTATTAACTATTAGCAACACATGACATAATCACATTTCTTTGTTTTTTAATTTTCAATTTCCGTGGGTACATAGGTGTATATCTTTATGGGGTACATTAGATGTTTTGATACAGGCATGCAATGTGTAATAATTGCATCATAGAAAATGGAGTATCTGTCCCCTCAAGTATTTATCCTTTGTGTTACAAACAATCAATTATACTTTTTTTAGTTTTTTTTTTTAATAACTATAGTCACCCTGCTGTGCTATAAAATTCTAGGTATTGTTCATTCTTTCTAACTGTTATTTTTGTACCCGTTAACCATCCTCACCTCCCCTGCAGTTCTCAATACCCTTCCCAGACTCTAGTAACCTTCCTTCTACTCTCTATGTGTTCAATTGTTTTCATTTTTAGTTCCTACAAATAAGTGAGAATATGTGATCTTTGTCTTTCTTTTCCTGGCTTGTTTCTCTTAACATAATGTCCTTCAGGTCCATCCATGTTGTTGTAAATGACAGGATCTCCTTTTGTATGGCCGAATAGTACTCCTTTCATTGTATGTGAGTACCACATTTCTTTTAACCATTTGTCTGTTGGCGAACACTTCGGTTGCTTCCAAATCGTAGCTATTGTGAAAAGTACTTTAATGAACATAAGAGTGCAGATAGGTCTTCGATGTACTGATTTCTTTTCTTTGAGGCATATACCCATCAGGGGGATTGCTGGATCATATGGTAGCTCTATGTTTAATTTTTTGATGAACCTCCAAATTGTTCTCCATAGTGGTTGCAGGAATTTACATTTCTACCAAAGGACTCCACATTCTCTCCAGCATTTATTATTGCCTGTCTTTTAGATAGACATTTCCTAATAACTATATGATTTCTGCACCTTTTTAAACTCCTACACATTCAACTCTTTCTAGATAAATTGATTCACATCACATGTGATTGCCATGAAAATTTCTAATTGCTGGCTTATAGAACTGGTTCCAAATCTGTATATGATATGGAATGTGTGTGTATATATATACACATTTACAAATCACTCATGACTAAGATGCTCAGGGATTTTAAAGGACCAATGTAGAAATCAAAGTAGGATAGTTGAAATGTTACTTGCAAAACATATAGATGAAGAGTTTTGAGTTTAGCCAGTATTTACGGACTGGCGACTCCTAAATTCATTTGATTTTTTTTGTTTTCTTTGAAGAGTATACGTGAACACTGCTCGGTTGGTTGCCCTCTAATAAATACTAGAAAGAATGTCCTTTGGAATTCTGTGACTGCATATTGAGTCCTAAGAATGTAAATTTTATAAAATTATTAATAATCACCAAGGAAAAATGCTGCAAAATTGTTGCTACAATATGACAAATTTAGACTGATTCATTTAGCCAGGATATTGAAATGAGAATTCTACTGAGCAATGCTGGCCTCTATCCACTACCAACATGTCTCACGAATGGGAAGTTAAGTGGTTTTTGTTCCAAGATACTGATATTCTGAGTTATTTGTTACCATAGCTAGCAGAAAATATAAGCAAGCACTCATTGTAAGGGGAGGCATGTTTAATTTCATGTAGCAATAAAACTTTCAATTTGGAAGAAACATGCTTTTTTATCTTTATGTGAAAGGCAAAGACAAATAAAGGAAAGTTTTTTTATCATAAAAATAAAAGAGTTTGAAAATTGAACCTAAAACTGAAGTTATCTTTATTTAGCCTTCTCTCCCATAGGAAAGTTTCACTGAATATATAATTTGCAGTTGATAGTCCTTTAAGTTGAATGTTTTAAAAAATATTGGGCCAATTTTTCTCTAGCCTTCTGGTTTCGGATGAGAACCCCACTGTTAATGGAATTGTTTTACTCCTATAGACAATGTGGAATTTCTCTGTAGCTTTCAATATTTTTTTTCTTTACTTTTAAAAGTTTCATTATAATGTCTTGTCCTGCATTTCTTTGGGTTTGCTCAGTTTCTGAAACCTATAAGCTCATGTCTTTTTGCCAAGTTTGGGAAGTTTTCAACCATTATTTATTTAAATACTCTTTTAGACTCATTCTCATTTTTCCGTACCTTTCTGTACTCCAATTATAGAAAATTTGGATCTTATTAGTTGCCCCACAAATTCTTAGAGACCTGTTTATTTTCTATTTTTCATTTTGGTTATTGTACTGTATTTGTTTTATGATTTTCATTTTTTTAAAAATAACATTTCATTGTTGAGATCTGCCATTTATTTGAAGACAATTTGTAATTATTTCTTGAGATATTTTTATTGTTATTTATTTATTTTTTCAGCCAAGGTCTCACTCTGTTGCAGAGGCCAGAGTGCAGTGGTACAATCACAGCTTACTGCAGCCTTAACCTCCTGGACCCAAGTGATCCTTTTCCCTCAGTCTCCCAGTTAGCTGGGACTATACACACACACCACCATGCCCAGCTAACTTTTAAATTTATTTTTTAGAGATGGGGGTCTCACTGTGTTGTTGAAACTCGTTTCAAACTCCTGGACTGTCCAATTGACGTTCTCCTGATAACACCAATAAGCCTGATAGTATGGGCATGGAGTACCAATCAGAAACTAAAAATAGGTGGCTACACAACACCAGAATTAGTTGTCCCACAAATTCTTAGAGACCTGTTTGTTTTCTATTTTTCTGAGGATTACTCCTGTAATCCTTCTGCCTCAGGCTCCCAAAGTGTTGGGATTACAGGCATGGGTATCATGCTCGGTTTGAGATATTTTATCATGACTGAGTTAAAATATTTGTCAAATAATTCTAACATCTGATTCATCTCGGTGTTGACATCAGTTCTCTTTTTCCATTCCAATTGTGATTTTCCCGTTTTTTTTTTTTTTTTGGTATCATGGGTGAATTTTTTTTATCGTGTCCTGAACATTGTGTCTATTATTTAAGGAGCCCCTGGGCTCTGTTTGAATCTTTTGTTTAGAAGGCAGTCATCTGCTTGGTTTTATTAAGCAGGCCTTCAGCTACCTTTGTAGGTTTGGTTCCAGTTACAATTTAATTTTCAGAGGCTTTGTGGGGCTATTTTGGTCTGCTTTGTTGACTTGGTACTTCTGGGTCTCTTACAGGTTCCTGCTGCTGCTGCTGCTGCCTGAAGTTCTTTGGGATAGGCCACCTAGTATCTGTCAGACGGGGAAAGAAATCCCTGATGCATGGGGAAGAAGAAGGTTTGTGAATGAGCCAACTTATTATGGTGAGATCTCCCTCGCTGTTTCTTTTCAGCCATCTATAGACTCTTGATGGGGAAGAGGAATCTCTAGCCTTTTGTGGAGGGAGAGTACTTCCCAGGTCAGGAGATGGCTGTGGTTGTGTTTCCCTTTCCAGTGTTGTGTAGCCACCTATTTTTAGCTTCTGATTGGTACTCCATGCCCATACTATCAGGCTTATTGGTGTTATCAGGAGGACCTCAATTTGACATGGTGAAAAACACAGACCTATCTGAGCAGCCTTCTCCGGCTTACTGGAAGGTTGAAAAATGCTGTGTCTGTAGTGTTTTCTGTTTTGTGGGCTTGTAAATTGCCCTATTGTTATGTCTGTCTTCTAATCCTGGAGTTTCTAGTTAGCATACCTTCCTCTTTTCACCTTTTAATATTCTTGTTTGTTTGCCTATGGAATTATTTCCTAAGCTCATAGTGCACTTCATGGAGAGAACCAGGAAGAGATGAGTTGGTACCATCATGTTGGAATGGAGGCTTTGTAAATGTAATTTAAAAATAGTTTTTAACTTGAGAAACTCCCTTTAATAGCTAAAGACAAATCATTTCATTAAAATTGACCTCTGAATTGCATTGTGTGGCAAATTGTCCAACCTAAAAAATTAATTATCATTATCAACTAAATATTTAAAAATTTTAAACAACTATTATATTTAAAGCTTCTGTTTTAGTCAGAAGAGGTAAACAAGTGAGTTTGCTTTCCCATTAATTTGCTTATAACTCATGTCATTCCAAAAATAATACCCTATAGGTATTAGTTTCCTAGAGATGCCGTAACAAAGTGCTTAAAAAAAGAAATTTATCTCCTGATAGTTCTGAAGTCTAGATGTCTGAAATCACGGTGTCAGAGAGTTGTTTCTTTCTGAAGTCTGTGAAGTAAGGGTCTTCCCTTTGTGCCTCTGTGTTGAAATTTTCTTGTTTTATAAAGAAACAGTCATATTGGTTTGGGGACTACCTTGATGACCTCATTTTAACTTGATTGCCTCTGTGAAAACCATGTATCCAAGACTGAATTCTGACATACTGGTGGTTATGGTTTTAATATATGAATTGTGGGGATACACGTTTCAACCATAGCACCATCTCAGTTAATGTTAACTCTGTTCTTCCAAATCGTTCCAAATCTTGGTATTCCCCTTGACTTATCTCTTTATTTTGCATTCTACATGTGATACATCATTGAAACTGTATCCATCTGGGCCAGCCTCACGCCTGTAATCCCAAAACTTTGGGAGGCCAAGGTGGGTGGATCACCAGAGATCAGAAGTTTGAGACCAGTCTGGCCAACATGGTGAAACCCCATCTCTACTAAAAAATTTTTAAAAATCAGCTGGGTGTTGTGACAGGTGCCTGTAATCCAAGCTACTCGGGAGGCTGAGGTAGGAGAATGGCTTGAACCTGGGAGACAGAGGTTGCAGTGAGCCAAGATGGCACCACTGCACTCCAGCCTGGGTGACAGAGTGAGACTCCATCTCAAAAACAAAGAAACAAACAAACAAACACACAAAAACAAACAATATCCATCTTCAAATTATGTAAGAATTCATCCACTTTCTATTCCCTCAGCAGCTATTACTCTGTTTCAAATCATTATTATGTCTGTCCTGAATAATTGCAGTAGCTGTTTAAGTTGTCTTCCTGCTTCTACCCTTAATGTCTATAGACTATTCTCAACATAGCAGCCAGAGTGACGTTGTCAACATGTATGTGAGATCATGTTATAATGTCTCCCAATGGTTTTCATTACACTGGCCTCCTACCTTTACATGATTTCTCTTTGATTCCTTGGACTTCATACCTTTCTGCTCTTCTCGTTGCATTTTCTCCAGTCATCCAGAATCCTTATTAATCTCTACACTTTTTAGGGGTGGTCTTGCTTCAGGGCTTTTTTGCTTGGTTTCTTGGACCAGTATGTCCTTCACTTAGATATCTAAAAGACTATCTTTCTCATTTCCTTTAAGCCGTTACTCAAGTCACCTTCTCAGTGAGGACTTTCCTAGCACATTGTCTTAAATGTTACCCTGTCAAGGCATTTCGTGACTTCATTTGCTTCTTTATTAACATAATATGTATTTTACATTTTAATCCATCCCTTTTATTTCTCTTCCATCAGAATGAAAAATGTATAAAGTCATGAACTTTGTATCATTTTTTATATTACCACATCCTCAGTATATTAAAGAATATAGGTCAAATAATGTTTACTTGATAACTACTTGTTGAATGAATGAAGATATGTGAAAAAAATTTCAAGATGCCAGTTATTTAGTCCTAGATATTGTGTAAAATGTCTAAATGGGCAAGGTACAAATAGGGACTATAGTTTCTGCTGACACAGATTTAAAAAGTATGTATCTGCACTTTATAAACAAATATTGATAAATTATTATAAGAATATTCACCTATATTAAATTATATATTTAAAAATAATTTAAAGTATTATTCATAACTCTATTTTAATACAACTAGCTACCTTTTATTATACTTAATAACTCTTGGATGTGCTTATCAACTCATGGCTTTTCTCACAGTCAATTCATTTCAAATTTACAATAGTAAAATAACAATTTATAAATGCTTAAATTGCGTAAGTTTGGCTAGTGGAAACACCTTTAAATTGAATTATAATTCTTTCACTTATTCCTTTAACATTTTTGACAATAGGATATTCCCAACCATTCATTTTTTATACTCCCAAGGCCTGAAATGAGGCATCTTCAAAGGAGGCTTGGTTCCCTTCAGTGGAGTATGCTAGTAGAAGCCATGTGCTCACAGGTCAGTTGGTGGTGGGTGAGTGTTTTGCCCCTGATGCTGCTATTAGAGCACTTTTATGAGTGAAATATCTTTAAATATATTTCCTTTCTGGCTATGAGTTCACATTGATCTTCAAAATTTAACATATCATATTACTTGCCTTACTTTTTTAAATAGTGTGTGGTTTCATTGATTACCAGAGTTTTCTCTACATTGACATTTGGCATACCAGATGTCAGGCTGAGTTAGCAATAAAGACAACGCAGGGCATAGGAGGTAATGTGGGAGCCAGGAATGAACTAGACAACTGGAATATCAATGTGATTTAATAAGTTGTTCTTTTACAAACCTCTATCAAATAACAACCCTGCTCCCCTGCTTATGACACTCACTATTGTTTTTATTTTGCTTTTTTTAATACCAGAGAAAAAAGTATTTCACAATTTGCTATCTGTTTTCTTCACTAGCATCTAATCTCTGTGAGGAGACTATATCTTGTTCACTCTCATGTTCCCATTGCCTGAAAGAGTGATTGGCATATAATAGTTTTCTAATTATGTGTTGAATGAATTAATAAATTTGTTATTCCTTACAAAATCCATAGGTTAGATGGTGTCATCAAAATAAAATGATTTTAGAGAAAAGAGCTGAAGCTGAAGAAAGTGGATAAGTCATGTTGTGTTTCAGGGGAAAGAGAAGAAAAATCCAAAATGATGGCTAAGAGGAAGACACCAGAGATAAAAGAAACAAACAAAAATGGGAGTGACAGAGACCAGAAAGGAAAGGAATTCTACACTGAGATTTATGGCCAATAATATCAAATATTTTTAGTGGTCATTATGTGTGGCAATACATAGTCTTGTTTTGAATTTGGCAAGACCAGTTTAAATATTAGTTTCTGAAGGAGTAAATGAAAGGCTAGGCCGTAAAGAGAATGTATATCTAGTATTTAAATGTAAGACTATAGAATAGTAGATAGATGGGAATGTGGAGTCTCTGCATTTTTTTGTGTGTGTTTTCTTATCAAAAGAGAGTGGTCTGAACATGCTTTATATTTTGAGAATAAAGATTCAGTGAGGGGTTGAAGCTAAGAAAACGAAATAATTTATTGCTCAAGAGTAAGTGGGTATGAAATCTAAAGAATAAGAAAAGAGTAGCTCTAAATCTGATAAAACTATCTGGAGTTTTTTGTTTGTTTGTTTGTTTTTTGTTTTTTTGTTTTTTGTTTTTTGGTTTTTTACCTAAAGGTATTACGGTCTGTTATTTTTTAATACTTTACCAGCTGATTTTAATATGCAACTATTTTGAAGATCACTGACGAGCATAGAAAACCATAGTAATTAATGTACAAATTATCATAAATATTAATATATTAGCAAGATGGCTCAGTTCATGATTAAATTACAAACTTGAAGAATATATATTTATATCAGAAGTTATATATTGAAAATAAAAATTGCAATGGAAGAGTGAGATATAATTTGCAAAATCCAGGAACTATAGGGTAATTTGTTAGGTAACTATTACCTTGAGAAAATAATATACTACAAGACTTTCAACTAGGAAAAGTAATTACATTTTATTAACAGACACAAACAAGACTATTTCTTACTCCTAGTTGAGATGGACTGATAGTTTGTAAACGTCAGCTTCACAGAAGTATCCCTTAAACTTATTGTAGTCCCAATCAAATTCTGTGGCTAGATTTAGACTTCACCTGAAAATTATTCTGAATTTTTCTAAAACATATTCTAAGAAAAATGTAGAAGAATAAAGTTCTCACATAGCTAAGTCAACTTACATGCAAAGTAGATGGTGTGGCAAAGAAACTGCCCAGCAGATAGTAAGATAGATTATAAGACAACCTTAGTAAAATTTGGATGTTGATATTATAAATCCAGGCAACAAGGAGACTAATGGTATAAAAAGAGTTCAGAGACGTACACTTGTATATTTTGGAAATTTACGATTGTATAGTAAATGTTGTTTTGAAACCTTGTTAATATAAGGAGCAAAATAAAAGTGTGTATAAGTGGATTGCTGCTGGACTAAAAACCTAAATATGAGAAAGATAACTAGAAAGGTAATACAATTAAAAATAGGAGAAAATGACTTTCAGGAGGCAACGGTTTGTTTGAGTGGTATTTGATTAGCACCAAGCGTAACATAAGAGTTGATTATATCAAAAGTGTAAACATTGACAAAGTTAACAGAGAGAAGGCACATTGTGCAAAGATATTTAGAACATTTAAAATTCACATGAGACTAATAGCTAAAATTTATGACAAAATTCTATAAATGATTGAGGAAAAGTAAATAATAAGTGATGAAAAATTGGGTAAAGAACTTGAATAGACAGCTCACAAAAGGAAAAAAAGCAAATGGCTAACCAGTAAGTAAAAGTTATACTTAAATGTATTAATGATCACAGAAATGCCAATTAAAATAGCATAAAAAATTGCCAATAGCATTAATTCACAGAACGAAAACAGAGCATTTAAGTGACACATGAAATTATGTCACTAATATAATATTTGTTAATCTTTACTAGGAATCAAAGTACTACCAGAGACACAGAGGCCCAGAATTAGTTTTGCAACTTCATAAGATCACATAACCGTATTTGCCACTAAGAGAATATTAAGACATTTTTACTCATATATTATGATAAAACTCTTATCAAATTCTTTCTGACAACTTTGTTTGGCTACTGTCTCCTATGTTTTGAAAGTTTCATTGGAAATTTCACATGAAGATTGTTTTGCTGGGAACACCTTTTTATATTGTGAATTTTTCTCTTACCTGTTCATTTAGCCTGTAGAAATTATTTAGCTTTCTATTTAATTTTGTTGGCTTACTTATTGATTGTTTCCTATTTTAATCTACTGAATTCTACTATGAGAAATAATACTCATAAAATACTTGTCCCTGTTTGCAGATGACATGATTGTATATTTAGAAAACCCCATCATCTCAGCCCCAAATCTCCTTAAGTTGAAAAGCAACTTCAGCAGTCTCAGTATACAAAATCAATGTGCAAAAATCACAAACATTCTTATACACCAATAACAGATATACAGAGAGCCAAATCATGAATGAGTTCCCATTCATAATTGCTTCAAAGGGAATAAAATACCTAGGAATCCAACTTACAAGGGATGTAAAGGACCTCTTCAAGGAGAACTACAAACCACTGCTTGGTGAAATAAAAGAGGAAACAAACAAATGGAAGGACACAAACATACCATGCTCATGGATAGGAAGAATCAATATCATGAAAATGGCCATACTGTCCAAGGTAATTTATAGATTCAATGCCATCCCCATTAAGCTACCAATGACTTTCTTCACAGAATTGGAAAAACCTGTTTTAAAGTTCATATGGAACCAAAAAAGAGCCCATATTGCCAAGACAATCCTAAGTCAAAAGAACAAAGCTGGAGGCATCATGCTACCTGACTTCAAACTATACTACAAAGCTACAGTAACCAAAACAGCATGGTATTGGTACCAAAACAGAGATATAGACCAATGGAACAGAACAGAGTCCTCAGAAATAATAGCACACATCTACAGCCATCTGGTCTTTGACAAATGTGACAAAAACAAGAAATGGGGAAAGGATTCCCTATTTAATAAATGGTGCTGGGAAAATTGGCTAGCCATAAGTAGAAAGCTGAAACTGGATCCTTTCCTTACTCCTTATATGAAAATTAATTCAAGATGGATAAGAGACTTAAATGTTAGACCTAAAACCATAAAAATCCTAGAAGAAAACGTAGGTAATACCATTCAGGACATAGGCATGGGAAAGGACTTCATGTTTAAAACACCAAAAGCAATGGCAATAAAAGCCAAAATTGACAAATGGGGTCTAATTAAACTAAAGAGCTTCTGCACAGCAAAAGAAACTACCATCAGAGTAACAGGCAACCTACATAATGGGAGAAAATTTTTGCAATCTGCTCATCTGACAAAGGGCTAATATCCAGAACCTACAAAGAACTCAAACAAATTTACAAGAAAAAAACAACCCCATCAAAAAGTGGGTAAAGGATGTGAACAGACACTTCTCAAAAGAAGACATTCATACAGCCAACAGACACATGAAAAAATGCTCATCATCACTGGCCATCAGAGAAATGCAAATCAAAACCACAATGAGATACCATCTCATACCAGTTAGAATGGCAATCATTAAAAAGTCAGGAAATAACAGGTGCAGGAGTGGATGTGGAGAAATAGGAACACTTTTACACTGTTGGTGGGACTAAACTAGTTCAACCATTGTGGAAAACAGTGTGGCGATTCCTGTAGGATCTAGAACTAGAAATACCATTTGACCCAGCCATCCCATTACTGGGTATATACCCAAAGGATTATAAATCATGCTGCTATAAAGACACATGCACACGCATGTTTATTGCGGCACTATTCACAATAGCAAAGACTTGGAATCAACCCAAATGTCCATCAGTGACAGACTGGATTAAGAAAATGTGGCACATACACACCATGGAATACTACACAGCCATAAAAACGATGAGTTCTTGTCCTTTGTAGGCACATGGATGCAGCTGGAAACCATCATTCTCAGCAAACTATCGCAACAACAGAAAACCAGACACCACATGTTCTCACTCATAGGTGGGAATTGAACAGTGAGATCACTTGGATACAGGAAGGGGAACATCACACACCAGGGCCTATTGTGGGGAGGGGGGAGGGAGGAAGGATAGCATTAGTAGATATACCTAATGTAAATGACGAGTTAATGGGTGCAGCACACCAACATTGCACAAGTATACCTATGTAACAAACCTGCACGCTGTGCACATGTACCCTAGAACTTAAAGTATAATAATAAAAAAATACTATTGTGAGAAAAGTACTCATAAAATATTACAATGAGAAAACTATTTCCGTGGTTTTTCATGGTAGATTAGACTTTTCTCTATCATTCTTAAGTGTCCAATATCCAATTCTTTGCTGTCCAATATTTCTTCTTTCTCACAATCTCCTTACCTACTTTCACTTTGTTTTCAGTCTTCCCCCTTTTTCTTGCTATTGTTTCCAGTAATGAGAATAGATATTGTGGGCTTTTAATATTAGATTGAGGTCAGATACAGCATTTATCTCCCAGATTATGATATAATCATAGAAGTGACATGTGAGAAGAATTGCAATGAGTATATAGGACAATTTGTATAGTTCTGCAGCTATTAATATTTCCTTTCTGATGATTTGAATTAAACATTAAATACACATTTTATTCTAATTTTTTGATTTTGGAAACATCTCAGTATTAACTATACATTAAATAAATTTTTAGCTTGACTCTAAGAAATAATAAAAATATTACTAGAAGTTTCAATATCCCTTTAAAATGTCTCCTCATTTTAGAATAAAATGAATACCTGGTGATTGCAGGGTAACAACAGCAAGTCATACAAAATTATTCAATGAATTAAATTATTATTAAATTACCTAGTATTTTGACTTCTACTCTGGTCAATCAGTTTTCTCAGAATTTTCTGGCTATTAGTCAATAGTACAATATTTCTTTATGGCAAAATGTTTTTATAAGTATTTATAATTAAGAACATTGCTAATCAAATTGAGACATGGTTAATCAAAGATAGTCAATCAAGCATAGTTGATCAGATCTAATAAAACACAAGAATGGATAGAAATAAATATGAATGTCATCCTCTAAGCTCCTATAGGGGGCAAAAATGTCCCCAGAAGCAACATTTGTTATTTAGGTATATAATCACTAATAATACTATTTTCTTATAATTTATTTTACTTTTACATTATTCAGAAATACTATGTAACTGGTGGGGTGTGCAAGTGAATAAAAAAATACAATAATGAATAGATCTCAGATTTCATTCCCTTTACTTATATCTCATTTGCTTAATTATTTTGGTCTTGGTAAATTTAAGAAGAGACCTTAGGTTATTTTCACTTAAATGTTTATATTAAAAAGCTTTTATCCTAATCTTGATATTACTGTTCTTTTTTAGATTTTTCGATTCATATAAATAATATATTATTTTGCTAATGACACTTTTAGTACTTTGCCAATAACCAAAGTTCTAAAAATTACTTAAATCTGTGTTCTTGATTGCTTTGCTCCTGTGATTTCCTATGTTATCCTTGCTAATTCAAGGCAACTGTATTTTGTTTAGCACCACTGAATACATCATCTGTGCAAAAGTAGCTACAGCTTCCAAAATTAGAGTCTGTGCCATGCAGTACAAAGTCAAACTACCTAACCTTTCACAAATGAGAAGAAATGTGAAAAGTCAGTGACACACTGCACAGAAGAAACAGTGAGACCAGCAGGCCATTTAATCTACATTATTCTCTCTGGGCTTTTAAAAATAATTATGCCATTATGCGCTTTTTGCTTCTATTATGTCATAATTGTCTTACATCTCAAATCATTAATTAAAATGGATTTTAAGAGTAAGGAATTGGTTGATTTAGAATAAGAAATTTAAATCTGAAAAGGACCTCTTCCAAAAATATATCAAGGCTAACTTAGAAGCTATTCTCTCTCATTTACATTGTTTCAGGAGTGAACATGTAGTAGAAAAAATACTACTATATAAGGGTTCTAAAGCAATAAAGATGATTAGATAATTTTATGAAGAAGTATACAATATGTAACTGAAGTATTTTTGGAGAAAATAATTTTTATTTTAAAATACATATTCTGCAATTTAAAAAGAGAAATCATTAGGTATATTAGTTTTAAATTCATAAAAGAAGATATTCCGTTTCCACATTGACTTCAATTTTTCTTAATTTTAATAAATATAAAATAAAAATTGATCAGTATCCAGTAATGAAGTGTGCTCTGTTACTTACTGAAATCAAATAATGTAACAATAACAAAATATACAGATGCCTTTGAAATATCTAAAGTCATAATTTTAAAGAGATAAATGTCATCTGATGGGCTTACATTTCAGTAGTGTGACACAGAGAATAACAAAATATACAAGTAAAATAAATTATGTGTCAGATGGATGATAAGTGCTATGAAGACAAACAAAACACAAATGGAGCAAACTGCTATTTGAAATAGGGTAGCAAAGAAAGTCTTTATTAACTCAAATGCCGTTTGAGTAAAGATCTAGGGAAGCTAAGTGTCAAGCCAAACAGATATTCTGGGTAGGAGAATTCCAGGTAGAGGAAGAATGGGTCAACCGGATACCTGCTGTGATTCCAGAACAGCAGGGAAATGGGTTAGGCTCAAGTGTCTATTAGTAGATGATTAAGTCAAAAATGTGTTGATTGTGGTGGTAATGAAAATAGTAATCCTGTATTCCCTTATAAACTACTCTAAAGTCTTTTATATTTACTCCGATTGAAATGAGACCCACTGGAGGGTTTTATGTCTTCAGTCATAATCAACAGGGTTATATCACTGCTGTGGGAGAGCAGATTAAAGTGTGGCCAGAAACAGAAAAACTAGTTACTAAATATTTACAAATATGTATGAGAGAGATATTGGTGGTTTGGGCAAGAGGAGTAGAAGTGGAGGTAGCAAAGATTCAAAGGATTCTGGCTACATTTTGAAGAAAACACTAACAGGTTTTCTGAAAACTGAAAATGAAGTGGAAAGAAAAAAAGACATTAAGAGCCACCCAAGCTTTTAGCTTGAGCAGCTGAGAGGATGAGATTACCTTTAATGAAATGGAGAGATTATGGGAGGAAACAGTTTTGGTAGGGGGAGGAGGGCATTTAGTGATTAAAAGTTGAGTTTTAGAAATTGTAACTTTCCAATGTTTGCAAGATATCAAAGTAGAAACTCTGGGCAGGTGAATATAAATCTAGAGTTCAGAAGAGAATTCTGGAGTGAAGGCATAAACGTGAAAGTCCATTCAGATAAAATACAATTTAAAATGATAACACTGGATGATTTCACCGAAGAATTGAATAAACATGGAAAAGGGAAAAGATTAAAGGACTAATTGCTGAGATAGTCCAACACTGGAGATGAGGTGAAGCCATTGAAAGAAATTGAGAAAGGACAGGTAGACTGCAGAAAAAGAAAACTGGTACAATGTGGATTTGGAAACCCAGCAGGCAGTGTTTCAAAGCTCAAGGAGTGTCAAATGTTGCTAATAGATCAAAGAGGAAGGGACTGAAAAATAGTAGTTAAGTTTGGCAGAATGAAAATAATGAATTACCTTTGCAGGGACTGGTGGGGTAAAGGTCATATCACAATGATTTCATGAAAATATACTGGAAACAGGAAACTGAGAAGGTTGTGGGGGTTGGCTACAAAGAGATGTGATATGGTATAGAAGATAGAGAAAGAAGTGGAATTGAAATAAAAATGACTCAAATTACTGTGAATCTCAGCATTTCAACCTAGTAAATCAGAGTTCCCAAACCTTAGAGTACAGCATATCAGAATTAAATTAAGATGTGCAAACCATTATTTGATTTATTTGTATTTTCCTTTATTGGTAAGGACCTCAACTTTTAATAACTGAGGTATTTTCAATTGTATATTATTTTTCAATATGTTCTTAAGTGTATTTTTTAAACTAGATCAGTAACTCCATACAATTAGTTACTAACTAAAAGTGCATATTGGGTAGCACTGACTCTATTTCTCCCAGGTATTTTACGGAAGCAACTGTAGAAATACCTACACACATCCATGACAATATTTCCCTGGATTGCCTAAAACATGTTTTTCACCCATTCACAATAATCTTTTCAAGCAAACTATCTTTAAAATTTTACACTTGGTGTAAATATAGTAAGGTAAAAGCAATATAAAAAGTAGAAATGTGAGATGAGTTTCTTTACATCAAAGGGATGGTTTTGGTTAGTCAAGTTTCATACGCATCAAATTATACAGTTTCACAGAGTTTTGTTCAGACATGTAAAGAAGAAGTGATGATCAAATGAAAACTACATTTATTTTCACTTCATATGCATCCCTTGTTTTTGCCATGAGAGTGTTATTGCAAATCAAAATAAAATATAAACAAAACCACACATCTTCATAGGCTTATATTTTATCATCCAAAAGAAGAGGTGAGAACAAGTGCTCTCTTCAAACATTCTAGAGAATGAAAGTGAAAAATGAAAGATTTCAAAATCTTTTTAAAAGAAATTGACAGACAAAATTATTTGTACTTATTAGGTATAACTGCTTTGTTGTATGAATTGCGCTTTGAAGTGCGTGTATATCTATATGTGGACATAGATATAGATATACACTCCCACAGGTATAATATATATATGTGTATATATGTATATATGAATTATATATACACATATATGTGTACATACAAGTATGTATGTATAGGTTTAATATATAAAATATGTAAAATTTATAAAATATACAAAATGTGGTATCCATATATAAATACATATATATAGTGGAATAGTTAATCTAATTTATTAACAAATGCATTACCTCCTTTGTGGTGAGAACACTTAACATCCATTCTCTGCAGTTTTCAAGAATATTTGATGGCAAGAATAGGCACTTTCAGTTCTATATTCAGTTTTACTTCATGTTTCCCTACAGCTTGAATAAAGTTCAGATAAAATGTTATTTAAAATTGTTTACACACCCCCACATGAACTAAATTTTTAATATTTCTAAGTAGTGTGAAAATAGTCTCCTGCTGCTTAGCTTTGACAGCATAAATAGCCTCCAAATAATACAGGATCTTTATGAAAACATTATGAATTTATCTAATATACTTGCAAGTGAACAAATTTCTAAATGTGGTGTTATATTTTTCCCCAAATATTTGAGCAGTTGACGTAGTGTTAAAATATTATTAGTTATGAATAAATCCAGGTCTTATTTAAAAAATATAAATATCTTAATATTTAAGAATAATATATGCAGGATTATGAATTCAATGAAATTGACTGTTATCTTTCAGTTCAATTGAGAATGCTTATCAAAAATTTTATTATTCACGTGATATACATAGACATTGCTTTGAAAGAAAGGAAGAAAAGAGAGAACTTTTCTCAAGGTGGTCAACATCTATGAGTGATACCTTATTAACCAAAAAGATATTTGATATTAAGAATAAGAACATATTTCTCGGTCTGAAAAGTCAAAGAGGACTTCAGAAAGGAGATGATAATTTAGCTGCATCTTAGTACTTTAAAATAAAAGAAAGGTTTTATATGTATAATCTCACAGGACAAGCATGTTCGCTTCTCAGCTCACACTAGTAGAGTTTTCTTTTCAGCCCTTTCATTGAAAGGTCTATGGTAAAGGCCACAAAGAAGGAATTGATGAAAAATTTTAATTTTGACTCATGAACTCTGATCAATACGCATGTATTAGTATGTTCTCACACTGCTATAAAGAAATATCTGAGACTGGGTAATTTATAAAGGAAAGAAGTTTCTTTGACTCACAGTTCCACATAGCTGGGGAGGCCTCAGGAAAATTACCATCATGGCAAAAGGGGAAGCAGGAATGTCTTACATGGTGGCAGGAGGGAGTGAGAGCATGTAACGGGGAAAGAGTCCCTAATAAAACCATCAGATCTCATGAGAACTCACTTATTATCATGAGAACACCATAGGGAAAACTGCCCCCATGATCCAATCACCTCCCACCGGGTCCCTCCTCAGCACCTGAGGATTATAATTTGAGATGAGATTTGAATGGGGACACAAAACCAAATTGTATCAACACGGAACAAGTTAACCACCTTTTTCTTCTTAAAATCTTCTCTTTACAAAAAAAAACTTATTGCTTCTGGGCTACAGATCTGTACAGCATGTTACTGTACTGAATACAGAGACCAATTATAACACAATGGTAAATATCTGTGTATCTAAACATACTTAAACATTAAAAAGGTACAATGAAAATTTGGTATGAAAGATTTAAAACTGGTACACCCATGTAAGGCAGTGACCATGAATGGAGTTTTCAGAACTGGAAGGTGATTTGTGTGAGTCAGTGAGTGAGTGGTGAGTGAATTTGAAGGCCTAAGACATTTCTATATACTAATGTAGATGCTGTAAACACCATAAATCTAGGCAACACAAAATTTATATAAAATGATTTTTATTTCTTTAGTAATAAATTAACTACCTTACTGTTACTTCTCTGCTCTAAAAACATTTAATTTTTAAACTTTTTTACTTTTTAAACCTTTTTCTATTAAAATATATTTTTACTATTTTTTACTTTATAACTTTTTTCTAAAAATGAAGACACAAACACACATTAGCCAAGGTGTACACAGAGTCAAAGTTATCAATAGCTCTGTGTTCCTCCTCCACATCTTGTTCCACTGAAAAGTCTTCAGGGACAATAACAGACATGGAGCTGTCATCTCTGAGGAAAATGCCTTCTTCTGGAATACCTCTAAGGGATCTGCCTGGGACTGTTTTACATTTACTGTTTTTTCTGTAAGTAAAAGAATTACACACAAAAATTAAAATAAAAGGGTAGTGCAGTAAATACACAAATGGTAAAATAGTTTATTATCGCTATTATCTATTAGGTACTGTACATAATTGTATTCACTATGTTTTTATATGGCTGGCAGTTCAGTAGGTTTGTTTAAAAAGGCATCACCATGAATACGTGAGTACTGCAATACAATAGGACTTTAAGACGGTTATGACATCACTAGGCAATAGTAATTTTTCAGCTCCATTATAATCTTATGGGGCCACCATTGTGTATGTCTGTTATTGACTGAAATGGTGTTATACAGAACATATGACTCATTCTCTCTATATATATATTATATATAATATTAACACATTTTTGTATTGATTGCATTTTATTTTTTAAAATTATTTGTTCCTGAGTAGGATTGGCCCTTGGTATCCTTTTTTTTTTTTTTTTTTTTCCCTTCAACTTTTATTTTACATTCCAGGGTACATGTGCAGGATGTGCAGGTTTGTTTCATAGTTAAACGTGTGCCATACTGGTTTGCTGCACAGATCAATCCATCACCTAGGTATAAAACCCAGCATCCATTAGCTCTTCTTCCTGATGCTCTGCCTCCCCTCACAAACCCCTGACAGGCCCCAGCGTGTGTTGTTCCCTCCGACATGTGTCCATGTATTCTCATCATTCAGCTCCCCCCTTATAAGTGAGACCACGCAGTGTTTGGTTTTCTGAAGTTTACATAAGGCTTGTACAATGTGTCAAGGAATGTCAAGGAATGTTTCCTTTCTTATTCTTTCTATGGCTTCATTTTTTTGAAGAGCAGTCTTAGGTTTATAGCAAAATTAATAGAAACATAAAGATATTTCATATGTAACAGCTGTCTCCACACATGCATAGCTTTCTTCATTATCAACATCCCCAACCACAGTGCGCACATTTGTTAAAATTGATGAGCAATTTTAACATCATTACCAAAGTTATGTTTAATTGATGAACATTGACACATCATAACCCAAGTCCATAGTTTACATTAGAGTGCGTTCCTGGTGCTGCGTATTCTATGGGTATGGACAAATATATAATGGCATGTATCCATCATTAGAATATCATTCAGAATATTTTTACTCTCCTGAAAATCCTCTGTACTTTGCCTATTTATTTTTCCCTTCCTAACTCCTGGCAATCACTGAACTTTTTACTGTCTCTATGGTTTTGTCTTTTCCAGAATATCACATAGTTGAAATCATATAGTACGTAGCCTCCTGCCTCTTCGGATTGGCTTCTTTCACTTAATTATATGCATGTAAGGTTTCTCCATGTATTTGCATGGCTTGTTAGCTCTTTTTTTAAAATCAGAATCACAGCTGCAGCTCACTTATTTCTTCTACCAAACAATATTCTATTTTCTAAATGTATCACAGTTTATTATTTATTCACACACCTACTGAAGAACTTCTTGCTTGCTTCAAAGCTTTGGAAATTATAAATAAAACTGCTTTCAATATCAGTGTACAGGTTTTTGTGTGGACTAAGTTTTCAATTCCTTTGGTTATATATTAAGATGTATTATTGCTGGATCATATGGTAAGGACATCCTTATTTTTTTTAGAAACTGCCAAATTATCTTCCAAAGTGGCTGTACCATTTTGCATTTTTACCAGCAATGAAAGAAAGTTTCTGTTGCTCCACATCCTCTCCAGCATTTGGGGTAGCCAGTCTCTTGAATATTGACTATTCTAATTAGTATGTAGTGGCATCTTGTTTTATTAGCATTTCCTTGATTACCTATGATGTGAAACATCTTTCTATATAATTATTTGCCATCTGTAAATAGTTTTCTCTGATGTCGTAAATATTAAGACTTTTTAGTACTTTTTAAAATTTTTAATTTTATGGATACATAATAGTTGTACATATTTATTGAGTACATGTGATATTTTGATATGTACATAGAATGTGTTATGATCAAATCTGGAAAACTGGGATATCAATCACCTCAAGCATTTATCATTCTTTCTGGGTATAAATCCAAAAGAAAAGAAATCAGTATATTAAAAAGATGTCTGTGCTTCCATATTTTTTTTTTTTGCAGCACCATTAACAATTGTCACAACATGGAATTAATTAAATTGTCCATCAAGGGATAAATGGATAAAGAAAATACAGTACATGTCTACAATGGAATATTATATGGCCATGAAAATGAATGCAATTCTGTCATTTGCCATCTAAATGGAACCGGAGAACTGTCTGCTAAGTGAAATAAGCCAGGCACAGAATGACAGGTATCAAATGTTCTCCCTGACATGTGGGAGCTAAAAAATTATTTTAAAGTCATTTGTATATCTGTATTTGATGAAGTGTCTACTAAGATCCTTTGCCCATTTTTTACTCAGATTTTTTTTTTATTATTGAGTTTCTTAAGTCCCTCATATATTTTGCATAATAGTATTTTACCAGATGTGTCCTTTACAAATATTTTGTTTTAGTCAGTAGCTTGTTTTCCCATTTTTTGACCATTATCATTTGCAGAGCAGAAGGTTTAAATTTGAATTAAATATAATGTATCAATTATATTTCATTCATTTTCATTTTCAGAGATTTATATAATGTTAGGATTCTCAGATATATTTGTTGATAATATATTTGTTAAAAGTGTTCTGTCAAATATATTTCCACTGTGGAAAAATTTAAATAATGAATAACTTTTGAAGGCTATATGGCTATATTAATGTTTTATATTTTTCTTGTTAAAAGTAAGATATTTTGTAGGCTTTTGTTCATATATCTAATTTCAAACTTACTGGCATCTCTATATTTTTAAATTCAAATATCAGTCTTTCTACTTACTTTTCTGTTTGCTAGGAACTCTATTTCCCTAGATTTTATGATTTAGGCCTCAAATCAAATGTAATCTCAAAGAAGCCTTCCTTGACCATGCTATATTACTATGTTACAGACATTCATTTTATTTCTGCATTACTAATTTAACTACTAAGAGAAATTGTCTCAGTTGTTTACTTTGTTGTTAGAACTTTATCTCCATGAGAGCAGGAACGTAGTCTGTCTCATTTATCACTATATTCTCAATCTAGTGATAATATAGTGTCTAGAGTATAGTATGCTATATATTTTTTTCTGAATAAATGAATGGTACTTATTCTTGTTAGGAGACAATCTTCCATAGTTCTTTAACATTCTGCATATTGTACAGTGAGGCATTAGCCCCCATTTAATTCTGGATGTCTTCTCAAGATTGTTTGCATAATGAACAGCCTTTGAAGATAGATCTAATATTTCCCTCTGGAGCAAAGGGAAATATGCTTACTCTCTAGTATAATAAAGATAATTTATATCTCCCAAGTACAGGATAGGAATGTGTATTACCCATTATAAAATACCTTGCTTTCCATATGCTCACAGTTCCTTTCCTGAAACACAATCCGCTGTGTGTGCACACATCCATCTACTTTGTCTTTGTGGGATCTGGGAATCAAGGATATTGGCACAAATTTGCCCATGCTAATGATGCTTGCTGTACTATGTATAATATAGTCCATTGTCTTTGACCCAGAAGTCTCATAGCTTCTCCAAGCACTCATGGAACTCTGGAAGGCTAACTTGTTATCTTGCTTTAGAGTTAAATCTCAAATCTCGGCATTTCCTCACAATGACATACTAGTTGGAGATGAAGGTACGTACTAGCTGAAGAATGTTTGACCACACTTGCTCTTGAAGACTTACAGATCTTGCCCCAAATTACAGAGTAAATGATTAAGGTTTTTGGGACTGGGGCCTATGTGTTCTATAAAATATCACTAATACTAGAGTGAAAAAACCCAGTGTTTATGAAAAGATGTATTTTTAATCTTTCCTTTATATGACTTCAAAATTTTCTAATATTTCTTTGTTATATTTGTGTTTATATAATTGTTAATGACCAAAATATATGCTATTACGCTCCGCTAAAGCTATTCAAAATTTTATTGTACAAAAAAACAAAAATCTCTTCAATTTCTTATGGTAAAATCGTGCTAAAAAAGAATCACTTTTTAAGTTACTTGCCAAGAGCTCATTTATATTTTAGTTGTATTCAAAATATCTATTTAGATATTTTTACAAGTTTCATTAAGTCTAATTTCCTAAAAAGCCTGAATAAAATACCTGTTTCCAATAGTACATTTTGAAATGTTTTTTGGAGTTGCTACTAAATTCCATTTGTACATTTTTTAAATTAAGAAAATAAATCAGCTGAAGTCTATTATAGCACAGTTATCCTATTTGTTACACTAGCTTTGTAGCTACCAAAATTTCCTTGAATTATAGCCTCAAAATTTAACCAAGGTCCTCCACCCTAACCATCCATGGCTGAAATCATCCTTAATAATTTTCTCTGACTTGATACATAAACAGCAATATATTGACTTTATAATCCCTCTGAATATGGCTCATAAATTTGGGTTACCCAGCTTTAAAATTGTTTTGTGGACATAAAACTCACTTAACTCATCAATTATGTGGTTCAGCCACTGTCATTTGACTTTTTGGAATATAAATAACATGCTACATTTAAGCTACTGACTGTTGTTTTAAAAATTTTATCAGCTGAGAGATTATTGCACATACATGCAATTGTGAAATAAGAGAACCGGTATTCACATATTTCATAAGTAGTCATTCTGGAATTTAAGTATCTTTATAAAAAGATTCCATAAAATGTACAAATATTTGCTGTGGCTTAAATTACTGTGTGTGATGTAGTACAATGGCTTTTATCCCAAATAATTTATGCTTTTCAAACAGGTGCCAATCTTCAATGTTAGAGGGCAAAAAAGTCACATAATATAAAGTTATTGTTAAAGAAATATGTGTTCTTCGTTAAAAATCACTATTTAACCAGTTATTTTGATGTTTAAATATATGTAGATATAATAAAATTTACTATTAAAATATTAATAGCTTCCAAAACGCAGTTCAGCAAAAGGTAATATTTAGACAGTTAATTTTGGAAAAAAAAGGAAATGCTTGTTTGATTTTTCTTTATTATTTTTACATTGAGGTATGAAAAACACTTTCATAATGTACACAATTTCTCTAACTTTAAAAAGGTAATGGTATTCTCCATATCATTTTAACAAAAAAAACCTGTTACAGTTAAAGCAAAAAAATTATCTTTGCCTCTATTCTTGACAACAAAAGTAAAATTTTTTTTTTAATTTTTAATTTTTTAATTTTAATTTTTAAAATTTTTCCATAAGTTATTGGGGTACAGGTGGTATTTGTTTACATAAGTAAGTTCTTCAGTGGTAATTTATGAGACTTTGGTGCACCCATCACCTGAGTAGTATACACTGTACCATATTTGTAATCTTCTATCTCTTGCCCACTCCCACTCTTTCCCCCAAGTCCCCAAAGTCCATTGCATTATTCTTATGCCTTTGCGTTCCTCATAGCGTAGCTCCCACATATCAGTGAGAACATACAATGTTTGGTTTTCCATTCCTGAGTCACTTCACTTAGAATAATAGTCTCCAGTCTCATCCAGGTCACTGCAAATTCTGTTAATTCATTCTTTTATGGCTGCATAGTATTCCATCGTGTATTTATATCTATCTATATATGATATATGATATATATGCATACACACACACATATATATATAATCACAGTTTCTTTATCTACAGTTCTTTACTCATTGATTGATGGGCATTTATGTTGGTTCCACGATTTTGCAATTGTGATTTGTGCTGTTATAAACATGCGTGTCTAAGTATCTTTTTTGAATAATTCTTTTCCTCTGGGTAGATACCCAGTAGTGGGATTGCTGGATCAAATGGTAGTTCTACCAATTCTATCATTCTTTAAGATTGTTCTACCATTCTTTCAGATTCTTTAAGGAATCTCTACATTTTTTTCCCATTGTGGCTCTATTAGTTTACATTCCCACCAGAAGTGTAGACATGTTCCCTGTTCACCACATCCACACCAACATCTACTATTTACTGCTTTTTGATTTGTTAATTATGGCCATTCTTGCTGGATTGAGTTGGTATCACCTTGTGGTTTTGATTTGCATTTCCCTGATCATTAGTGATGTTGAGCATTTTTTCATATGATTGTTGACCATTTATATGCCTTCTTTTGAGAATTGTCTGTTCATGTCCTTAGCCTACTTTTTTTATGGGATTGTTTGCTTTTTTCTTACTGATTTGTTTGAGGTCACTGTAGATTCTGGATATACATCCTTTGTCTGATGTATAGATTGTGAAGATTTGCTCCCACTCTGTGGGTTGTCTGTTTACTCTGCTGTTACTTTTGCTGTGAAAAGCTTTTTAGTTTAATTAGGTCCCAGCTATTTATCTTTGTTTTTATTGCATTTGCTTTTATATTCTTGGTTATGAAATCCTTGCTAAACCAATGTCTAGAAGGATTTTTCTAATGTTACCTTCTAGAATTTTCATAGCTTCAGGTCTTAAGTTTAAGTCCTTAATCCGTCTTGAGTTTATTTTTGTATAAGGTGAGAAACGAAGATCCAGTTTCATTCTCCTACATGTGGCTAGCCAATTATCCCAGCACCATTTGTTGAAAAGGGTGTCCTTTCCCCACTTTATGTTTTTGCTTGTTTTGTGGAAGATAAATTGGCTGTAAGCATTTGAGTTTATTTCTGGGTTCTCTATTCTCTTGCATTGGTCTATATGCCTCTTTTTGTACCAGTACCATGCTGTTTTGGTGACTATGGCCTTATTCTATAGTTTGAAATCAGGTAGTGTGATGCTGGCTCCAGGTTTGTCTTTTTTGCTTATGTTGCTTTGGCTATGTGGGCTCTTTTTCGGTTCCATATGAATTTTAGAATTGTTTTTTCTAATTCTGTGAAAAATGATAGTGGTGTTTTCATGGGGATTGCATTGAATTTGTATACTGCTTTTGGCAGTATGGTCATTTTCATAATATTGATTCTACTCATCCATGAGCATGGGATGTGTTTCCATTTGTTCATGTCATCTATTATTTTTTTCAGCAGTGTTCTGTAGAGGTCAATTGACTCCTTGGTTAGGTATATTCCTAATATTTTATTTTTTTGCAGCTGTTGTATAAAGGTTGACTTCTTGATTTGATTCTCCACTTGGTTGCTGTTGGTGTATAGAAGAGCTACTGATTTATGTACATTAATCTTGTACCTGAAAACTTTGCCGAATTGTTTTATCCATTCTAGGAGCTTTCTGGAGAAGTCCTTAACGTTTTCAAGGTAAACAACTATATTGTCAGCAAACAGGGACAGTTTGACTTCCTCTTTACTGACTTGAATGCCCTTTATTTCTTTCTCTTTTCTGATTGCTCTGACTAGGACTTCCAGTATTATGTTGAAGAGGAGTGATGAGAATGGGCATCCTTGCCTTCTTCCAGTTCTCAAAGAAAACGCTTTCAACTTTCCCCCATTCAGTATTATGTTGCTGTGGGTTTGTCGTAGATGGCTTTTATTACATTAGATCATGTCCTTTGTATGCCGATTTTGCTGAGAGTTTTAATCATAAAGGGATCCTGGATTTGTCAAATGCTTTTTCTGCATCTATTGAAATAATCACATAATTTTTGTTTTTAATTCGGTTTATGTGGTGTATTGCATTTATTGACTTTCATATGTTAAACCATCTCTTCATCTCTGATATGAAACCCACTTGATTATGGTGGATTATCTTTTTGATATGTTGTTGGATTCAGTTAGCTTGTACTTTGTTAAGGATTTTGGTATCTTTGTTCATCAAGAATATCGGTCTGTAGTTTTGTTTTTTGGTTATGTCCTATCCTGGTTTTGGTATTAGTGTGATGCTGGCTTCGTGGAATGAATTGGGGAGGGGTCATTATTTCTTTATCTGGTGGAATAGTGTCAAAAGGATTGGTACCAATTCTTCTTTGAATGTCTGGTAGAATTCTGCTGTGAATCTGACTGGTCCTTTTTTTGTTGGTAATTTTTAAATTACCATTTCAATCTCTCTGCTAGTTATTGGTCTGTTCAGGTTATCTAGTTCTTCCTGATTTAAACAAGGATTGTATTTTTCCAGGAATTTATCCATCTCTTCTAAGTTTTCTAGTTTATGTGCATAAAGGCATTTGCAGTAGCCTTGAATTGTCTTTTGTATTTAAGTGGTGCCAGTTGTAATATCTCCTGTTTCATTTCTTAGTGAGGTTATTTGGATTTTCTCTCTTCTTTCCTTGGCTAATCTTGCCAATGACCTATCAATTTTATTTCTCTTTTGAAAGAACCAGCTTTTTGTGTCATTTATGTTTTGAATTTTTTTGTTTCAATTTCATTTAGTTCTGCTCTGATTTTGGTTATTTCCTTTCATCTGGTGCTTTGGATTTGGTTTATTCTTGTTTCTCCAGTTCCTTGAGGTATGACCTTAGAGTGTCAGTTTGTGCTCTTTCAGTCTTTTTGATGTAGGCATTTAGGACTATGAATTTTTCTCTTAGCACTGCCTTTGCTGTATCACAGAGGTTCTCATAGGTTGTGTCTTTATTATCATTCAGTTTAAAGAATTTTTAAATTTCTACCTTGATATCATTTTTGACCAAATGCTCATTCAGGATTGGGTTATTTAATTTCCATGTATTTGCATAGTTTTGAAGGCTCCTTTTGGAGTCTATTTCCAGTTTTATTCACTGTGGTCTGAGAGAGTGGTAGATATAATTTCAATTTTCTTAAATTTATTGAGGCATGTTTTATGGCCTATCATATGGTCTATCTTGCAGAAAGTTTCATGCACTGTTGAATAGAATGTGTATTCTGTGGTTGCTGGATGAAATGGTCTGTATGTATCTGCTAAGTCCATTTGTTCCAAGGTATAATTTAAATTCACTGTTTCTTTGTTGACTTTCTGTCTTGACGATGTGTCTAGTGCAGTGATTGGAGCATTGAAGTCCCCTGCTATTTTTGTATTGCTGTCTGTCTCATTTCTTAGGTCTATTAGTGATTGTTTTATAAATTTGGGACCTCCAGTGTTAGATGCATGTGTGTTTAGGATTGTGATAGCTTCCTGTTGGACAATACCTTTTATCATTATATAATGTCCCTCTTTGTCTCTTTTAACTGCTGCTGCTTTAAAGTTTGTTTATATTTCAGACAAAGTTTGTCTGATTTAAATAGCTACCCTTGCTCGCTTTTGGTGCCCATTTGCATGAAATGCCTTTTTCCATCCCTTTACTGTATGTGAGTCCTTAAGTGCTAGGTGAGTCTCCTGAAGGTGGCACATAGTTGGTTGTTGAGTTGTTATCCATTCCGCAGTTCTGTATCTTTTAGGTGGAGCATTTAGGCCATTTACATCAATGTTATTATTGAAATGTGAGGTACTGTTGCATTTGTTGTGCTTTTTGTTGCCTGTGTACTTCGGTTTTTTTATTTTTTTGGTTTTGCTTTTTAACTTGTATTTTTGTTTTATAAGCCCTCTGCAATTTATGCCTGAAAGAGGTTCTGTTTTTATGTGTTTTCGGGATTTGTTTCAAGATTTAGAGCTCCTTTTAGCAGTTCTTGTAGTGCTGGCTTGGCAATGGTGAATTATCTCAGCATTTGTTTGTCTGAAAAAGCCTGTATCTTTCTTTCATATATAATGCTTAGTTTCACTGGATACAAAATTCTTGGCTGATAATTGTTTTGTTTGAGGAGGCTGAAGACAGGGCCTCGATTTCTTCTAGCTTGTGGGGTTTCTGCTGAGAAATCTGCTGTTAACTTGATAGGTTTTCCTTTATAGTTTATATGATGCTTCTGTCTCACAGCTCTTAAGAGTATTTCCTTCTTTTTAAGTTTTGATAAAGTGATGAAAATGTGCCTAGGTGAAGATCTTTTTGTGATGAATTTCCCAGGTGTTCTTTGTGCTTCTTGTATTTGGATGTCTATGTCTCTAGCAAGGCCAGGGATGTTTTCCTAAATTATTCCCCCAAATATGTTTTCCATGCTTTTGGAATTCTCTTCTTCCTCAGGAACACAAATTATTCTTACATTTGATCATTTAATGTAATCCCAGACCTCTTGGAGTCTTTGTTCATATTTTCTTATTCTTTTTCCTTTGTCTTAGATGTATTGGATTGATTTGAAGACCTGTTATTTGAGTTCTGAATTTGCTTTTTTTTACTTGTTCAATTCTATTGCTGAGACTTTCCAGAGCATTTCACATTTCCAAAAGTGTATCCAAAGTTTCCTGAATATTTACTTTTTTTAAAAAACTATCTATTTTCTTGACTATTTCTCCCTTTACTTTGTACATCATATTTTGGATTTTCTTTCATTGGGCTTCACTTTTCTCTGGTTCCTTCCTGATTAGCTTAATAACTAACCTCCTGTATTCTTTTTCAGGTAAATCAGGGATTTATTCTTGTTTGAATCCATTGCTGGTGAACTAGTGTGATTTTTGGGGGGTGTTGAAGAGCCTTGTTTTGTTGTATTACTAGAATTGGTTTTCTGGTTCCTTCTTATTTGGGTAGGCTCTGTTAAAGGGAAGGTCTAGGGCTGAAGGCTGTTGTTCAGATTCTTTTGTCTCACAGGGTATTCCCTTGATGTAGTTCTCTCCCCCTTTTCCTATGGATGTGGCTTCCTGTGGGCTGAGTGACTGTTGTCTCTCTTCTGGGTCTAGTAACCCAGTAAGCCTACCCAGCTCTGGGCTGGTACTGGGGATTGTCTGCATAGAGTCCTGTGATGTGAACCGTCTATGGGTCTCTCAGCCATGGATACCAGTGCCTGTTCTGGTGGTGGTGGCAGGGGTGGGTGCAATGGACTCTCTTAGGGTTCTTAGCTTTGGTGGTTTCATGTTCTATTTTTTTTGCTGGTTGGTCTCCTGACAGGAGGTGGCACTTTCCAGAAAGCATCAGCTGTGGTATTATGGGGAGGAACCAGCAGTTGGCAGGGCCCTAGAACTCTCAAGATAACATCCCCTTTGTCTTCTGCTACCAAGGTGGGTGAGGTAGGACCATCAGATGGGGGTGTGTCTAGGCATGTCTGGGCTTAGACTCTCCTTGGTCATGTCTTACTGTGGCTGCCGTCGGGGTGGGGATGAGATTCCCAGGTCACTGGAGTTGTGTACCTAGGAGAATTACAGTTGCCTCTGCTGAGTCATGAAATTTGTCAGGGAAGTGAGGAAAGCACAGCCCTCAGCTGGCTCTCACACAAACTAAAGGGCTGGTCTCACTCCCACCATGCCTCTGCCAACAGCCCTCAGACCTTTTCCAGGCAGAGAGTGATATGGGCTTGAAAAACTGTCCCAGACTAAATGCTTCCCAGCTGTGAAAGAAAAAGGCTTGCTTCTTTCCCTGCCTGTGGAGCCTGCACAACAGATTTGCACCCTCTGCTGACTCCTGGCCAGGAGGCTTCTCAACGCATTCAAATTGTTACGAAGTTCAGCTAGAGGTTTGCTTCTCCCTGTAGTTTTACCCCCTCTTCCTCCAGCATTGGATCCCTCTGGTGACAGGCAGGAATGGGCTCCTAGGGGACCCTGCGAGTTCCCAGTGCTTTTCTGCTGTTTCCTCAGTGGTTCATGTCTATAATCACAGCACTTTGGGAGGCCAATGCAGGAGGATCTCTTGAGCCCAGGAGTTAGAGAACAGTTTGGGCAACAAAGGGAGATCCTGTTTCTATAGAAAAATAACTGGATGTCGTGGCATGTACCTGTCCTTTCAGCTTCTTGAGAGGCTGGTGCAGGAGGATTGCTTGAGCCCAGGAGGTAAAGGCTGGATGGTTATGCCATGATCGTGCCACTGCACTCCAGCCTGGTTGACAGAGTGAGACCCTGTCTCAAAATGGATGAATGAATGAATGAATGAATGAATGAATGAATAAATAAACTTGCCAATTAAAATTTAACAAAGCACATAGAACTGCAACACAAGAAACAAACAAACAAGATTTTTTTAAGTGATACTTCAGACCAAATGTCTGGTAAATTTTATACTAAATTACATTAACCGTTTCTGTATGTTTTGTGCTGCTTTGCATTCCAGATAGATACTACTGTTCATTATTAGAATTCTAAGTTTCAATGATCATTATCTTTTATTATTTTTAAATGAAAGATATATATATATATATAGTATTTTCTGTATTTATCTAAACTTAATATTCATCAGAAAAATGACCTAAACAATATACTGTCTAAGTTGAAGTTGCAAGAAAGTTTTCAGACATATATCAGGCTTCAAATAATGAAAACAATGTAAATCCAAAATTCATACTCAAGTTTGAGCTAATTGTATGTTTACAAATATAGTATTTTATTCTTTCCTTTTAAGTTATGTGTAGTATTTATCTATTATAGTCACTGCTTGAGGAAAAAATGAACAAGTTTTTGCTTTGTGTATACCTAAATAAAATTATCTTTTGAATATTGACTGTTAGCATATTACTAACATCTTAATATAGCAAAAGTAACATTAAATATTTTAAAAAATAAAAATTATATATAACCAGACTTCCTAAATGTGTGATCTATTTTTGGTTTAAGTCTATGTGAGGGAAGCTTATCTGAAATAAAGATAGAAATATAGTCAAGACGTAGGTGTCTGTCTGTGGTTTGCTGACTTCTTTACCTAAATATATACCACAACACTCAGCACATCTCCACTGCAAATGCTAAATTAAAGATTAACAATGTAAACCCTGGACTAATACAGGTGATAGCTGGGTTTCAAGTTGGAAACTGTTTCAGATGTATACTTAGATGTTCAGGTTTTTTTTTTTTTTTTTTTTTTTCCCGAATATGCTTTGATGCTGCAAAAATCACTTTTAGTAGAGATGCTGACAGAAACATTATTATGACAGGAGCTTCTAATTTTCCAGCCAGCATATTGTTCTCAAAATAATTTTTATTTTATTCATGGACGTTATATCGTAGAGATATGAGAGTCTAAACGAGCAAAGTAAAGATTCTTGGTTGTTTCTGTTCTTCTTAGCTTTCAGAATCCATATGTCTCACTCGGATCATTAAATAAATCATACAGTTTCTGCATTTTTAGCTCTTATCATAAGAAGTATAGGCCAGTTTTTAAGAAACTAAAATGCCCCTTCTTTTTTTTATGTTACCTCTTGTAACATAAAGGAAGAGGTTTACATTAAACAAATTACTCTTACACTAGCACACTGAAAGATTCAGACATAATTATGGAGGATGAAGACATATGGCAGCTCTTCTTTCTTTCAATCTCTCTGTCACTAAATTTACTTTTATTGATGGCTGAGATATCCTAAACGTGGAAGAACAGGATACTTTCTTTATTTTCTTCTTCCTTCTTCCTTCCCTTTCTCTGTTCCTTGCTTTTCTCCTTTCTTCCTTCTTTCTCCCCTTCCCCCTTCTCTTTGCCCTCTCCCTCCCTCTCTCCTTTCATGCTGTCTTCATTTCCTTCTTTTCTACCCTTTCCTTTGTATGCTATGAGCAATTGGTATATTTTGGGGGCATTCAAGCATTTGTAATTGGATCAAAGTAACTGGTTTTCAAGAGAAGGAAGAATAAAAATAATTTGTGGACGATTTTCCCCTGCAACCTCTGCAACCCAGTTATCATATATCACTATCTGGGGAAGAGAAAAATGAATGCTTTGAAAAAATTCCTAGGTGATTTTACTATTATCCCTTACATGCTCCACAACTCCAGTTGGGAAACATAATTTTAGAATATTACAATGATACTTTGCATATGTTATGAATGTATCTGCTTATGATCACATATAAACTTGAAAAATTTTGAAACATTCTAAGACGTTATTACAATGAACTGTCCAAAGAAAATTTGAAGATCAAATAGAAATGTGGAATAACCTCTTATTAACGAAAAATCATTTTTGAATATTCCCTCTGTTTAATAAATATGATTTCCATCTTTTCACATTCCATAATTTTTTATGTGCTGGATTGTGTTAGTGTGACACAAATCTTGCCTCGAATGTTTACTGGTAAGTCTGAGCAAGTTATAGGCTTTATTTTAGCTATGTTCTAGTAATGCCTAGCTAAGATTTTATCATAATCTTTTTAAAAAAATACTATAATACCCTGGTATTCATAGTTTTCAAAATAAATTAACAAATTGATACTAAGTCTTGCCTGATAGTATCTTGTGAGATTGTTTAGTGGGAATTAACTTTACAAAGTCAGATTACCACTGAATCAACTATGGTCATATCTTATTATTTAAAAACCAGCAACATATTGCAGCTATTGTGATTTCAAAATGCCTTGCTTGAATCAGTTGACACTCTTTATCCTAAACACTTTAGTATGGCACAAATCCAGTGTTAGCTATTAACAAAGGCTATAATATAGGGAACACATAACTAGAACATTTAGAAGTTTACCATTCAGAGAAGGTTTGTAAAGTTTAGAAAAACTATGAAGCCTAAAAAGTAAAAATAGCAGTATCCAGAATATAATATATCTGTGGTATCGATAGGAAAGTAAGTGCACAAAACTTCACTTATTAAGAAAGTTAGAAATTTAAGGTAAAGGAACACAATATTATGGAAAATTGAGTCAGAATATCTATAAATCTAATTGAAGATAGTCATTATTATTGATGGGAGTATTATTATACTTTTGATTGTGTTTTACCCAAGGAAGGTGAAGTTTGCACAGCAAGTTGAAGATCACACGTGTACAATTGTCAAGAGGATTTTTTTCTTCTATTTTCTTTGTTTAATTCCTGAAAGGAAAATGCATCAATATGACACAATTAATCAGTATAATTTTAATTTGTGTCTTCAAAGAACTGGTTATCCAACATGATTGTATCATAATTCACTTTTTATGCTATTGAACAGGAATATAGAACTTCATTATTGAACAAATAGACTATAGTTCAATAGTATGCATTGACCTGCTAAACTGTCTGACTAGAGCTGTATAGCTGATGTGATTCATTGAGGGCAAAATTGTCATAAGTGAAAATAATTTGAAAGGTGATGACTGTCATTCTTAAAATGCTATAACATATACATTTTTCAATGTTTTGAAATGATTATTTATAATACAAACATTTTGAGATAATTCATGATGTGATGGTCAAAATAGTTAACTCCTCACACACATTAAAGAAAACATGGCATTTAAAATGAAATGATGACAATCAGGTTTCTACTCTACACTGCTCAGATTACATGAATATTGTTATTTTCAGTTATAAGATAATAAAAATAAAAAGTGAGTTGAGATGCTTTATTATTAATGAAAATGAAGGGATTTAAAAAAGATAGAATCAACATATGAAACATATGAATGAACCAGTCATGCTTTGAACTGAATCAGAGGAGAAAATAATTTCTTTTAAAAAATTCTTAAATTGTTCTACGGAAGAAGAATAATTTTATAGAAGTTCCAAAAATAGAATTTATTCCAATGGGAGATAGATAAGTAGATATAAAAGAATTAATGTATGTAAGAATTTTTTAACAAAGCTGTCAAAAGTGGAATAATTCCCTAAGAGGTAATATGGATGTACAGACTAAAATATCTATGGCAGATATGTTCTATAAATAATTATGTAGATAGTTGAACAATGTGACATTTAAATGTCTTTATAATCCCTGAATTCTTGACTTATGATGATTCAACTAATTCATTAATTTTTCCTTTATTAAATATTTGGTTTTGGTTTGTTAAGTGAGAATGGTTTATCTCTTTTACAATCTAATTCACTTGGATTATTTTTCTATTAGAAAATTTACTTTAGTTCTCTGTATTTGGTTACATCATCTTTTTCTATTATTAATATAATTTTGCCACCTTTTATCTCCCTGTCTTACCCTAGATTCAATTAGTTAGGGTCATGAAAGTCAGGATTTATCATGGGAAAATAATATGTAGTTTCCATTCTACACTATTGAGCCTCTTTTCAGACAACTGATTTGCTGAACTGAGGGGAATGTCATGCTATTATCTAAATAAACTTCATATTTTACAACAGTCATAACAGAATGTTCAAAGATAATGTGAAAAGAAAGAATGCATCCTCCCTATTATACATGCCATTTGGTTTCTCATGTACCAGTATTATGGAAAAGGAAATCCTGGCTGGACCCCATGGCTCACACTTGTAATTCAAGAACTTTGTGAGACCCAGGTGGAAGGATCGCCTGAGGCCAGAATTTAGAGACCAGTCTGGGGGAAAAAAAAATAAAATACCTGTAGTCCTCGCTACTCGGGGAGGCTGAAGCAGGAGAATCGCTTGAACCTAGGAGTTCAAGGCTGCAATAAGCCATGATTATGCCACTGCACTATAGCCTGGGTGAAACTAAGCATATTAAAAATATTAGAAATGCTCCTCTTACATAAATGCTTCTACCATTGACAAGAGCTGTTTGATTAATATCAAGTCAACAAAAATAGTGTAAGAAGTAAAAGTTATTGGCTGGGTACCATGGCATTTGCCTGTAATCCCAGCACTTTTTGAGGCTGACGTGGGCAGATCGCTTGAACCCAGATGTTTGAGATCAGCCTGGGCAATGTGATGAAACCTCATCTCTGCAAAAAGTACAAACATTAGCTGGACGTGGTGTTTTGCACCTGTGGTCCCAGCTACTTGGGAGGTTGAGGTGGAAGGATCACCTGAGCCTGGGAGGGCAAGGCTGAAGTGAGCCATGATTGTGACACTGCATTCCAGCACGGGCAACAGAGCGAGACCCTGTCTCAAAACAAACAAACAGATAAAAGTTATTTCTGTTATTGCATTCATTTGTAGTTTTAAAATGATTTTAAATTCTAACACATACCTATGTTTGTCTTTTGCCATCAGGCAACATTTAAATATGAAATATATAAAGCACTCTGTGCTGAATCCAACCTATTGTGTGTCAGAAAATTGTGTGAATTTTTTTTTCCTAGATGGTGGTAATTAAGTAGTAAGCACTGACACTGATGGAGTAAAGTTTCCTGTATCATGCTTTTTTAAATTTATTATTATTATTATTATTATTATTTTGAGACAGGTTCTCCTTCTGTCACCTTGGCTGCAGTGCAGTGGTATAATCACGACTTATAGTTATTGTAGCCTCTACCTCCCGTGCTTAATCAACCTTCTCACTTCAGCCTCCCAAGTAGCTAGGACTACAGGCACATGCCACGATGCCTGACTCATATTTGTATTTTTTGTAGAGACAAGATCTCACTATGTTGCCCAGGTTGATCTTAAAACTCCTGTGCTCAAGGGATCCTCCAGCCTTGTCCTTTCCAAGTGCTGGGATAACAGGCATAAGTCACGATGCCCAACCATACTAACCATATCAATAAATGATAGATATACAATATAATGAAGAAAAAAACACTGAATCACTGATCAACTGAATTGATTCATGTTTGAAATGAAGCTGGAATCCGCAAAATGGATGGTAAATACAATGTATGCTAGTGCTCAAAAACATTGTCATGAATTTTCGCCTAATTCTTATCATTTTAATATGTAGTAAATACAAAGTTGTATACATAACCCAAAGCAAATAACAGAAGTATTCAATTTGTAAATAAAACCATAATTGTATTATGTAATTTTACGTATGTAAACAAAGGGCTCTCAGACCTGAAATCATGAAAAATCTAGAAGATAACATGAGAAAAACTCTTCTAGACATTGACTTTGGCAAAGAGCTCATGACCAAGAACACAAAAGCAAATGCAACAAAAATAGATAGATGAGGCCAGACACGGTGGCTCACGCCTGTAATCCCAGCACTTTGGTAGGCCAAGGCGGGCAGATCATCTGAGGTCAGGAGTTCGAAACCAGCCTGACCAATATGGCGAAACCCTGTCTCTACTAAAAATATAAAAATTAGCCAGGCGAGGTGATGGGCACCTGTGATCCCAGCTACATGGGAGGCTGAGGCAGGAGAATCCCTTGAACCCTGGAGGCGGAGGTTGCAGTGAGCTGAGATTGTGCCATTGAATTTCAGCCTGGGTGACAGCGCGAGATTTTTGTCCCAAAAAATAAACAAACAAACAAACAAACAAATAAGTAGATGGCACCTAATTAAACTTAAAAGCTTCTGCACAGCAAAAGAAATAATTCACAGAGTAAACAGACAACACATGGGATAGGAGAAAAATCTTCAAAACTATGCATCCAACAAGGGACCAATAACCAGAATCTACAAGGAAGTCAAATAAATCAGCAAGAAAAAACAAATAATCCCATCAAAGTGGGCAAAGGACATGAATAGACAATTCTCAAAGGAAGATGTACAAATAGCCAAGAAACATATGAAAAAATGTTCAACATCATTAATCATCAAGGAAATGCAATCAAAGCCACAATGAGATATCATCTTACTCCTGCAAGAGAGGCTATAATTAAAAAAACAAAAAATAACAGATGTAGGCATTGATGTGATGAAAAGGGAACACTTTTACGCTGTTGGTGGGAAAGTAAACTGGTACAATCACTATGGAAAACAGTGTGCAGATTTCTTAAAGAACTAAAAGTAGAACTACCATTTGATCCAGGAATTCCACTACTAGGTATCTACCCAGAGGAAAATAAGTCATTATATGAAAGAGACACTTGCACATGCATGTTTATATCAGCACAACTCACAATTGCAAAAATATAGAACCAGCCTAAATGTTCATCAACCAACAAGTGGATAAAGAAAATCTGATAGATAGATAGATAGAAAGATAGATAGATAGATAGATAGATAGATAGATAGATAGATAGATAGACACTAAATATATATAGGTATATATATAGGTATATAATATATAAATGATTTATATATATAAAAAATGTAATATGTATACCGTGTATACTGCTCTGCCAAAAAAAGGAACAAAATAATGGCGTTCATATATATATATAATTTGTATATTATAATATATAATTTGTATATAATAATATATAATATATGCATATATATAGTCTAATATATATACTATATATACTGCTCTGCCAAAAAAAAGAAACAAAATAATGGCATTCAGAGCAACCCAGATGGAGTTGGAGACCATTGTTCTAAGTAAAGTAACTCAGGAATGGAAAACCAAACATCGTATGCTCTCACTTGTAAGTAGGAGTTATGAGGATGCAAAGGCATAAGAATAATATAATGGACTTTGGGTACTCAGGGGAAGGGTGGGAGATATGTGTGGAATAAAAGACTGCACACTGGATACGATGTACACAGCTCAGGTAATGGGTGCACCAATATCTCAGAAATCACCACTAAAGAACTTTTCCATGCAACCAAACACCACCTGTTCTTCCAAAACTATTGAAATATTAAAATGCACACATATGTTTATTGTGGCACTAGTCACAATAGCAAAGACTTGGAATCAACCCAAAAGTCCATCAATGATAGACTGGATTAAGAAAATGTAGTACATATACACAATGGAATACTACGCAGCCATAAAGAAGGATGAGTTCATGTCCTTTGCAGGGACATGGATGAAGCTGGAAACCATCATTCTCAGCACACTATCAAAAAAACAGAAAATCAAACACTGCATGTTCTCACTTGCAGGTGGGACTTGAACAATGAGAACACTTGGACATAGGGCTGGGAACATCACACACTGGGGCCTGTCAGAGGGTGGGGGGCTGGCAGAGGGAAAGCATTAGGAGAAATACCTAATGTAAATGATGAGTTGATGGGTGCAGCAAACCCACATGACGCATGTATACCTATGTAACAAACCTGCACGTTGTGCACATGTACCCTAGAACTTAAATTATAATAGTAATAAAAAAAGAACTTTATGAATTCCATGAACTCTTCTTTGTGCTTTTCCTTTTCTTGTTTTCTGCTTTTTTTTTTTCTTTTTTTTCCCCCATTACTCTCTTTCCTGAAGAAACCATTTTCTAGGGTGAAGCAGAGCAAGTATGAATGAAAAGTGGAAGCAGGTGAGATCTTTGGCCATCCAATAACTTTTTCATAGTGAATTCTGCATATTTATTAAATACAACAAACAAGTAAAAATGTATTAGTTCATAGATCCTTGAATACTACTTATTACAATTACATATTTAGCTTAAAGCTGTCTGAGGCATATTCACTTTGAAATATTGATTTAGGCAACTAGGTTTAGTCCCAATAATTCTGGAGAAAACTTTAAACTGGAATAACTCACTTGTGATTATCAGCACATAGTTCAGTTAATCTGCAGTTACTAAGGGAAAAGTACAGTGCAAGTATCGGAGAGCTAGAAATGACCTCTGAGAAGCAATGATGATGATGATGATATTGAAGAATAAATCGTGTTTTGTAAGATATTTCAAGGTGAGTATTAGCTAAGGTCAGTCTTGATGTGCAATCCCACTGTAGTTTATTCCCAGGAAATTATTTTCATAAAAATTCAGAAGCTTGGGAAGTGATAAAGGCAAAGAAGTTTGTGAATTGGTTTAAGAGGACATTTAAACATTGAAAATTAGGAACAAACTCTGGAATGATAAAATGATGCTGGAGACATCTAGCAGAACTTGGAAAGAGATAAAAATGATGGCAATTATCAAATTTTAAAAATAAAAGAAAGTGTTTTTTTATTTTTGTGAAATTACTGAGAAATTTGTAATAGTTGGATGATATATTCTAGCAGTGCAGATCCTCTCTAACAAATAATGGAGTTAGCAGAGTGAATCTCAGCAGTGTTGAAAGGAAGACGATTGTAGGGACTGCAGTGATTGAGTCATCTCAGAAAGGCATGAAGATAAAGAATTCTGAATAGAAGACCACCCCACCATTACCTCCACTTATTGTAAGCCTGTTGGCAAACATAAAAATTAAGAAATCAACTATCAAGTGAAATGATAAAAAATGTGCCAGAGTCATGTAACAGAAAGCGAATTAACATTTCTTGGTGTTAATTATACCTATTAATACAACTCTGTTGTAAAAGTCTCTACTCTTTATTTTAGATATCTCAAGAGTGCAAAGAAAAGGAGCTATGTTGGTGAAACTAATTACCTGGTAAAAATTATTTTTAAAATCTTTACTGAAAATGGTGCTTCTTTAATATGAATCAATAATGCAATTTGACTGCTGAAAAGGCTAATGCATACTCAAACTTCATTAATTAAACCAGAACATCAAATCACAGGAAACAGTGATTTGATTGTGCTTGAGTTTATTAAAAGTTAGTTTAAAATATATGTATCTCAAGGATTTGCACTTCGAGCAAATAAAATCTATGCTAGACTGTATAAGAAAAGAGGAGATTTGAAATCATTCAATAAGCAAAGCATTTTCTCCTAGTGATTTTCGGTTGAGATACTTTGCCTAGCATTGCCTGAAATGCTTTTTTCCTGAGATCTTCTCACGATAGCCCTTTCTAATCATTCAGGTTTCAGCTGTAATCTCACGTCCTGTAGATGAATGCTTTGGTTATTCTCTGTACCTAACACTTTTCTCTCTCAAGGCAACACTTTCCTGTCATCTTGTTTATTTATTTTCGCAGTAATAAACATCATTTTATGTTTATATATCTGCATATACTTCATCCAGAGAATATGCTTCATGGTTCAAGAAAATGTCTCTGTACTGATTATTTCTGTATTTCTAGCCAAGCTATACCTGACACACAGAAAAACATTGATGTACATGAATTAAGTATGTTTTAATATATTGAGAATATTTGGACTAGAGAAGTTTAAAGTAAAATGCAATAATTTTATTGAAATAGTATGTATTGTTTTAAAATACAGAATGATAAATAGTTTGAATTTGAAAAAGGGCATATTTCACTTCAGTGCAAGAAACAGCTTCCATACAACTGAAATCTCATTCAATGAATGAAGTTGCCTTATTCAGAAAGAAGTGTGCAAAATTTATGTGGAAACTACATGATCACCTGTTAATTAAACTGTAAAGGTTTAGAATGGTTTAGATGGCCTATAAGAGCCCTCCAAACTCTTGGAACTTATTGTGATATAATCTATAATTTGTTATACATTTCATTTCAAGAAGAAATTATTAAAATATTAGTTAGTAGCATATGTCTCCCCCTATGATTCCTACTAACTTTATATCTGCATTTTTAGAGCAGGTTGTTCCAAAATATTTTGAGGAAAAAAAAAACCTAGTATTTTTTACATAATGAGGTGTATAAACAGTGCAATAAACCCAACCAATCTAGAACTAATTCTAGAACCAATTGCATTATTAACAAAAATTATTAACCAAAATACTGTGGCATATATGACTGTTCTCCCTCATACTATACTTAGTTTTTTACTTTTAAAATTTAGAACTATAGATAGCTCTGTTACTTAGAAATTAAGCTATTTTTTTATCCATTTATATTTCTTGTTGCTATTGCCTTCTGAGGAATACATATAAATGTTACATCTGCTCTACTAAATGTAAATAATTATGAGGTATTTTGTCTATTTTCAAATATTTTGTTTGGATTTCCAAATGTATTGTTATTAATCAGGATTATTTCTGTTGTAATAACAGAAAATTATCTACAACTATTTTAAGCATTGAAAAAACAGGACTTATTGCCTCATGTACCTAAAAATCTCTGAGAAGGACCTAGCTTTATAATAGCTGAATTCAGGGGCTCACTCTTTGTCTCCCCATTGCCCGATTTGGCCTTCTCTTTTGTTGGCTTCAACCTAATTCAGGCTCTTTCCCTGGAAATTACAAAATTATGTACCACCAGCGTAACCGTTCCACTAAAAGCGAATTCACTAAATGTAACAGTTCTAGCAATTCCACATTATAGTCTTTCATTGGCCCACATTGGGTTGAATGCCTTTTTCTGAGAAGATTCAAGCCCGAGGCACTCTCCGATCATCTCCAAAGTAATACCATCGACTGACAATTCGGGATGGGGGGAAATTGCTCTCAAAAAGAAAAAAAAAAAAATACTCTATTACTAGAAGAAGGCTAGATTCTTTATGGTAAGTAAAAAAATAAGTCATTTATTACAGGTCCTCTTCTTCCTGCATTTGGGAAATTGGTGAATAATTCCAAGGTTACCTTACTCAAGGATTCACAACCATGCTTTTGAAATTCTGTTCTTCATCCTTCTCGTTTTAATTCTTCATTCTAAATTAGTTCCTCATTTTACTATTTCCTGATATAATCTCCCTCTCCTTATGCATTGGCTCTATTTTATTGCCCATTTGTGGTTTCATCATGTGTTTCTTGATGCACAGTAAATGTTACCACACAGCCATATAAAATTGGAGGAAAATTTTCTGTTGGCTTTCTGTTACCTTTCTGAGAAACCAACATTTCATTGACTGTTAAAAGCTAGGGCTGAATTTTAAGCTCATTATCTTAGAGTAAACTTTAAAATATTCCTCAGATGTTTTTTCTTACATTGTTAGCTAGAAATCATCACTCAGTTCATTTTATGCATTCATTGTACAAATACTTTATATTAGAGTTATTCCCATGTAAAATATTTTGTATATACAGAAAACAGCTTATCTTGAGAAGACAGAGAGAGAGAGAAAAAGATTTAATCTAGATATATCAAGACACACATGATAGCTAATTACTAAGATATCATGTTAAAATTGTTAAGTTACAGGGACATCTCTTAAACCTCTGAGTAATATTGTAGATCTGTATTGTAGACCCCATTAAAGTGGAATGCAATATACTCCACAGAAAATTTATTTTTAGGCATTGCTTTCTCTCACCACTCTTTTTCAGTAAACTCTGAATTAGGGACAAACAAACAAAAACCCCAAACTCTGCTCATCTCTATCCTCACAGTCTCTGCCCACACAGTCTGTTTTCTCTCTATCTGCACCTTCATTGCCCTGAATCTTCACATGCCTGTCAGGACTTGGTAGAATCTGTTCTCTGTTTCCAACTGGTACTCTTGAGAAGAAGAAACTTTTTGGTTGCAATGATTTAAAAAACAATAAACAAAAGAACTTCACCTGGTTTTATCACTAGATTTCATAATATTTTAGAATACTTTCAAGCTTGGGAGTTTCATGGTATGTGTTCTTCAGAAAAATGTATTAAGATGTCAAGTGAAATGACAGGTACTAACTACAACTAAGAAATTACATTTAGAAAATCTGCCATCTTACCTCTATGAGGTATATTCTGTTTCGAAACAGACAGCATAAAATCACAGTTGAGATTCCGGAGTTAGAGTGTAGGAATACAAAAGAGTTATTCATGTATTATGCACTTCAATTGCCTTACCTGTGACATCAAAATGCTGTGAATGAATGTACCTCATAGGATTGTCAAGAGTAAATGGTGTAATGCATGACACATATTAAACACAATAGTTCTAGTTTTAAATATTTCTTATCTGAAATCAACACCCAACTGATTATTGCTCCATCTCATGAACATTCCTGGCAAAAAATTTTAAGAGATAGTATTAAATATTTCCTCTTTATGTTTCCTCTGAAATGACTCTTATTTTTGACATTAAAAATGTTGATTTTTCTAAAATGGGTTGGTTTCTTCAACATACTTTATTATTGGCTTTGCATCCCAAATTGAATTCATGTTCAGTATTCTATAATTTTCTTGATTTGACATAGAGTCTTTCTCGTGTTTAAGGACTATAATTTTAATCTTTCCAACCTCTGCCACATCAATTGTTCATAAAGGCAAGATTGGGCAACAGTTACTCAGTGACATCCTTAAGATCCTCCAGTACAGTCAATGAGTGCTGACCCATTCCAACGGGGCTATATGATTTGGTTTATTCAGCTTTCTTTTGTGCTTTCAAAGCACATGTTATTTATTTCTACGTCATTAACTATCATATTTTATTTTAATTATTTATATGACTTATTGTTGTTTTGACTCTGTCTTGAGGATTTTTTCCATTCCTTTATTTCGTTATCATTGCTCTCTAATTTCTATCTCTCAGAACACACACACACTCACGCGCACACACACACTTCAGATCCAAAACATATTAAGGAGTTGATACTTATTTAGAAAACGAGTCTGTATAATATTAAGTACAATTTGATAAAGAATCGTGAGCTTGACAATAAAAACTCTCCTTAACAAATTGCTTACGGAGGCTAAAATTAAGCATTCTGTTGCCATTTTTGCCCTCTCAAATCTTCTCCTTAATCTCAAAATTATCAAGAATATATTGAACCATCCTCATTTTGGTGAGATAACAACAAACAAAAGCAAACATTTGTTGGATGACTATCAGAGTACCATCAGACTAGATACTGAACTGGAGAGAAGTGAATTTGGACAAGGTTGAGTTATTGGGAACTACAATTTTGCTTTGAATCGAATAAAAGGAAGCAGTGAATGAAGGTGGCTGGAGAGTTTACTGAGCATACTTAGGTAATGAAAAGGGCTTGCTACAAAATTCCAATCAAATTGTTTTATTTGCATTCTTGATATTCCATTTAGATAGGATTGTTTCAAGTACAGACCTATGTATCTTAAGCATAAGAGAGTAGCCCAGAGGGAGGGAATCAAGGGAGTAACAGTGTGAATAAAACATTTGTGAAAACTTACAAATTCCTTATAGAATGCTTCTTGAATAATTTTGTGCTTTATATATTTTAGTTTTTATATAACTTTTCATAATTAACGAGATTTCTGGACTTGTATTATTTGCATTTGCTACTTATTTAGGTTTTGCCTTAGTTCAGTACTGGGCAGCCAGTTCCTACAGGGTTCTGATGAGCCAAAATCTATACAACATAAAAACATTTTTTTCCTTTAATATTATTGACTAATTTAGGTTATATTAATATAATATAAACCTAGTTCCACATTTTAAAGTAGATATTTGTGAAAATGTTTCTAGGTTTAAAATTTTTGTAATTGCCAGCATGAAACTACAGATCCCTCAAATCATAATATGAAACCCTGTCAAAGACTGATCAACATAGATACACTATAAGTAAGACCTCTCAGAAATTGTGCTTGAGTTAAAAGCATTAAAATGAGGTTTTAAATTTCATGCTGGCATTTTTAACAGGAAAACAATTATTATGAATGTCCTCTTATGTACCAGTACGGAAGAAGTGTCACAAAGGTAACAGTGAGAGACAGGACTAGCTGGATTTTCTAGACTGACTAAGAATCCCTAAGCCTAGCTGGGAAGGTGACCGCCTCCACCTTTAAACACAGGGCTTGAAACTTAGCCCACACCCAACCAATCACAAAGCTCACTAAACTAGTAATTAGGCAAAAACAGGAGGTAAAGAATAGCCAATCATCTATTGCCTGAGAGCACAGTGGGAGGGACAAGGATCAGGATATAAACCCAGACATTGGCGCCCTCAACGGCAACCCCCTTTGGGTCTCCTACCCTTATATGGGAGCTCTGTTTTCCCTCTATTAAATCTTGCAACTGCACTCTTCCAGTCCGTGTTTTGTTATGGCTTGAGCTGAGCTTTCCCTCCCCGTCCACCACTGCTGTTTGCCGCCTTGGCAGAACCGCCACTGACTTCCGTCCCTCTGGATCTGGCAGGGTGTCCGCTGTGCTCCTGATCCAGTGAGGTGCCCATTGCCACTCCAGATGGGCTAAAGGCTTGCCATTGTTCCTGCACACCCAAGTGCCTGGGTTTGTCCTAATTGAGCTGAACGCTAGTCACTGGGTTCCATGGTTCTCTTCTGTGACCCACAGCTTCTAATAGAGCTATAACACTCACCGCATGGCCCAAGATTCCATTCCTTGGAATCTATGAGGCCAAGAACTCCAGGTCAGAGAACTCAAGGCTTACCACCATCTTGGAAGTGACCCACAGCCATTTTGGAAACGGCCTGCCACCATCTTGGGAGCTCTGGGAGCAAGGACCCCCAGTAACAACAGAGCTATTGAAGTAAGAATCTATTTCTAACTCAGGTGAGAACCTGTCCTTTTCTCTTCCCAGGAAATGACAACTACAACCATATTTGAAAATTAGTGGAATATCCAAGTAGGATTTATTAAAAAGGTGGTGTATTTTCCAGCTTATAAAGTAAGTTGGAACAACAAAGTAAAATGGTTGAGGTAGGAGTGGGAATTTTTCCTCATTGTAACACAGACACACACATACGCACACACACTTTAGGAAGACATTTACTTGCAGTTCTCTAGAGGGATGGAAGATAAAAATTGGTGCCAGATACACATTTGGAAAAAGAGGGTGGCTGATTACCTTTTCTAATTACAAAATTGAAAGGAGTAAGCTGAAATTCAGAGCTTATCAGAATGAAGGATGTTCTCACAGTAGATGAGAGCTATCTGAATCAGAGCACCATTAAAGGGATTTGCCTAAAAGGTATAGGAATGTGGTTAAGAAGGGAACAGAGAAAGGCTGAATGAATTGAACATCACAAAATCAGGGACTGCTGGGAAACTTATATATGACCAACCAAGGGAAAAATGCATCCCTTATTTCATTAAAAGTATCTCAGAAGAGCATGCTTTAAGACAGAGTTAGCTTTAAAGACCTGCAAAGCACAGAGAAATTCAATACCAAATAATATCAGTCACTTGAAAATAAAATTCCTGCCTTTTACCTCTTTTCTCATTAATCCCCTACTTCCTTTAATCCTGGAGCAGCTTAAGGCAGCCTAGTGAGAGATGGAGAAGAATACAGATATAGGCAAAAAATAGAAAATATATCATGCATTCAGCCATTTCCTTCTGCAAACTTCCCCTCTGGAAGGCTTGATCTGTTAAAAAGGACACGATTTATTTCAAACAAAGTTCTTGAGAGAGATCCGTCTCAGTTGAGTGAAAACAGAAGAGCAACCGAAAGAGTTGAAGAACCTGTTGAAAATTCCATCTAAGGCAGGAAAGTTCCATTCTTACAGAGCAGGTTAAAATGAGTAGGAGAAAGAAGGAAATGGATTTGTTTTCTGACTGCACTCTAAAAACCTGATCCCGATTTGTTCACTAAAATATAGCTACAAAAATTAAAATCACAAAACATTAACAAACGTTTATTTTTCTGAGAAAGGAAAATCTAAAAGATCAAACATCTAACATAAAATTTATTAATTTATAGAAAAACAGTTGATTCTACATAAATAAAATTTCTCAATTTGAGGCATCTTCCCAGAAAGAATATTAGGAATATACACAATTAATTGAAATGTCAACAAGCCTTAACATTGTGAAAACTGGAATGTAAATGAAATTATCAGCAATTAATTTTCTGTCATTATCTAACAGTCCCTAATACTGGCTATATTATTTTTGTGTTAACATTAAAAAATACATGTCTGTGGAAAAAGTGATTAATGATTGAATAGATGGATAAGTGAATAGCTAGATAAATGCAAGGGTAAATAAAAGAAAATGTTTCTGAAGTTTGAGAAAGGTACCTGAATAAACTTACTTGGCAGTGGCTACATTATTTTTATTCACATAAAAAATAATGTGACCCAATAATTTTATGATCTGAGCTGACGGAAACAGTATGGATGAAAATAGTTGGCGGAGCAAGATGGCCGAATAGGAACAGCTCCAGTCTCCAACTCCCAGCGCGAGCGACACAGAAGACCAGTGATTTCTACATTTTCAACTGAGGTACTGGGTTCATCTCACTGGGGAGAGCCAGACGATCGGTGCTGGTCAGCTGCTGCAGCCCGACCAGCGAGAGCTGAAGCAGGGCGAGGCATTGCCTCACCTGGAAAGCGCAAGGGGGAAGGGAATCCCTTTTCCTAGCCAGGGGAACTGAGACACACAACACCTGGAAAATCGGGTAACTCCCACCCCAAAACTGCGCTTTAAGCAAACAGGCACACCAGGAGATCATATCCCACACCTGGCCGGGAGGGTCCCACACCCACGGAGCCTCCCTCATTGCTAGCACAGCAGTCTGTGATCTACCAGAAAGGCAGCAGCGAGGCTGGGGGAGGGGCGCCCGCCATTGCTGAGGCTTAAGTAGGTAAACAAAGCTGCTGGGAAGCTCGAACTGGGTGGAGCTCACAGCAGCTCAAGGAAACCTGCCTGTCTCTGTAGACTCCACCTCTGGGGACAGGGCACAGTAAACAATAACAAATGCAGCAGCTCTGCAGACGCAAACGACTCTGTCTGACAGCTTTGAAGAGAGCAGTGGATCTCCCAACACGGAGGTTGAGATCTGAGAAGGGACAGACTCCCTGCTCAAGTGGGTCCCTGACCCCTGAGTAGCCTAACTGGGAGACATCCCCCACTAGGGGCAGTCTGACACCCCACACCTCACAGGGTGGAGTACACCCCTGAGAGGAAGCTTTCAAAGCAAGAATCAGACAGGTACACTTGCTGTTCAGAAATATTCTATCTTCTGCAGCCTCTGCTGCTGATACCCAGGCAAACAGGGTCTGGAGTGGACCTCAAGCAATCTCCTACAGCTACAACCTACAGCTGAGGATCCTGACTGTTAGAAGGAAAGCTATCAAACAGGAAGGACACCTACACCAAAACCCCATCAGTACATCACCATCATCAAAGACCAGAGGCAGATAAAACCACAAAGATGGGGAAAAAGCAGGGCAGAAAAGCTGGAAATTCAAAAAATAAGAGCGCATCTCCCCCAGCAAAGGAGCGCAGCTCATCGCCAGCAACGGATCAAAGCTGGACGGAGAATGACTTTGACGACATGAGAGAAGAAGGCTTCAGTCCATCAAATTTCTCAGAGCTAAAGGAGGAATTACGTACCCAGCGCAAAGAAACTAAAAATCTTGAAAAAAAAGTGGAAGAATTGATGGCTAGAGTAATTAATGCAGAGAAGCTCACAAACGAAATGAAAGAGACGAAAACCATGGCACGAGAAATACGTGACAAATGCACAAGCTTCAGTAACCGACTCGATCAACTGGAAGAAAGAATGTCAGCGATGGAGGATCAAATGAATGAAATGAAGCGAGAAGAGAAACCAAAAGAAAAAAGAAGAAAAAGAAATGAACAAAGCCTGCAAGAAGTATGGGATTATGTAAAAAGACCAAATCTACGTCTGATTGGGGTGCCTGAAAGTGAGGGGGAAAATGGAACCAAGTTGGAAAACACTCTTCAGGATATCATCCAGGAGAACTTCCCCAACCTAGTAGGGCAGGCCAACATTCAAATCCAGGAAATACAGAGAACGCCACAAAGATACTCCTCGAGAAGAGCAACTCCAAGACACATAATTGCCAGATTCACCAAAGTTGAAATGAAGGAAAAAATCTTAAGGGCAGCCAGAGAGAAAGGTCGGGTTACCCACAAAGGGAAGCCCATCAGACTAACAGCAGATCTCTCGGCAGAAACTCTTCAAGCCAGAAGAGAGTGGGGGCCAATATTCAACATTCTTAAAGAAAAGAATTTTAAACCCAGAATTTTATATCCAGCCAAACTAAGTTTCATAAGTGAAGGAGAAATAAAATCCTTTACAGATAAGCAAATGCTTAGAGATTTTGTGACCACTAGGCCTGCCTTACAAGAGACCCTGAAGGAAGCACTAAACATGGAAAGGAACAACTGGTACCAGCCATTGCAAAAACATGCCAAAATGTAAAGACCATCAAGGCTAGGAAGAAACTGCATCAACTAACGAGCAAAATGACCAGTTAATATCATAATGGCAGGATCAAGTTCACACATAACAATCTTAACCTTAAATGTAAATGGACTAAATGCTCCAATTAAAAGACACAGACTGGCAAACTGGATAAAGAGTCAAGATCCATCAGTCTGCTGTATTCAGGAGACCCATCTCACATGCAGAGACATACATAGGCTCAAAATAAAGGGATGGAGGAAGATTTACCAAGCAAATGGAGAACAAAAAAAAAGCGGGGGTTGCAATACTAGTCTCTGATAAAACAGACTTTAAACCATCAAAGATCAAAAGAGACAAAGAAGGCCATTACATAATGGTAAAGGGATCAATTCAACAGGAAGAGCTAACTATCCTATATATATATGCACCCAATACAAGAGCACCCAGATTCATAAAGCAAGTCCTTAGAGACTTACAAAGAGACTTAGACTCCCATACAATAATAATGGGAGACTTCAACACTCCACTGTCAACATTAGACAGATCAACGAGACAGAAAGTTAACAAGGATATCCAGGAATTGAACTCATCTCTGCAGCAAGCAGACCTAATAGACATCTATAGAACTCTCCACCCCAAATCAACAGAATATACATTCTTCTCAGCACCACATCGTACCTACTCCAAAATTGACCACGTAATTGGAAGTAAAGCACTCCTCAGCAAATGTACAAGAACAGAAATTATAACAAACTGTCTCTCAGACCACAGTGCAATCAAATTAGAACTCAGGACTAAGAAACTCAATCAAAACCGCTCAACTACATGGAAACTGAACAACCTGCTCCTGAATGACTACTGGGTACATAACAAAATGAAGGCAGAAATAAAGATGTTCTTTGAAACCAATGAGAACAAAGATACAACATACCAGAATCTCTGGGACACATTTAAAGCAGTGTGTAGAGGGAAATTTATAGCACTAAATGCCCACAAGAGAAAGCAGGAAAGATCTAAAATTGACACTCTAACATCGCAATTAAAAGAACTAGAGAAGCAAGAGCAAACACATTCGAAAGCTAGCAGAAGGCAAGAAATAACTAAGATCAGAGCAGAACTGAAGGAGATAGAGACACAAAAAACCCTCCAAAAAATCAATGAATCCAGGAGTTGGTTTTTTGAAAAGATCAACAAAATTGACAGACCACTAGCAAGACTAATAAAGAAGAAAAGAGAGAAGAATCAAATCGACGCAATTAAAAATGATAAAGGGGATATCACCACCGACCCCACAGAAATACAAACTACCATCAGAGAATACTATAAACACCTCTACGCAAATAAACTGGAAAATCTAGAAGAAATGGATAATTTCCTGGACACTTACACTCTTCCAAGACTAAACCAGGAAGAAGTTGAATCCCTGAATAGACCAATAGTAGGCTCTGAAATTGAGGCAATAATTAATAGCCTACCAACCAAAAAAAGTCCAGGACCAGATGGATTCACAGCTGAATTCTACCAGAGGTACAAGGAGGAGCTGGTACCATTCCTTCTGAAACTATTCCAATCAATAGAAAAAGAGGGAATCCTCCCTAACTCATTTTATGAGGCCAACATCATCCTGATACCAAAGCCTGGCAGAGACACAACAAAAAAAGAGAATTTTAGACCAATATCCCTGATGAACATCGATGCAAAAATCCTCAATAAAATACTGGCAAACCGGATTCAGCAGCACATCAAAAAGCTTATCCACCATGATCAAGTGGGCTTCATCCCTGGGATGCAAGGCTGGTTCAACATTCGCAAATCAATAAACATAATCCAGCATATAAACAGAACCAAAGACAAGAACCACATCATTATCTCAATAGATGCAGAAAAGGCTTTTGACAAAATTCAACAGCCCTTCATGCTAAAAACGCTCAAGAAATTCGGTATTGATGGAACGTACCTCAAAATCATAAGAGCTATTTATGACAAACCCACAGCCAATATCATACTGAATGGGCAAAAACTGGAAAAATTCCCTTTGAAAACTGGCACAAGACAGGGATGCCCTCTCTCACCACTCCTATTCAACATAGTGTTGGAAGTTCTGGCTAGGGCAATCAGGCAAGAGAAAGAAATCAAGGGGATTCAGTTAGGAAAAGAAGAAGTCAAATTGTCCCTGATTGCAGACGACATGATTGTATATTTAGAAAACCCCATTGTCTCAGCCCAAAATCTCCTTAAACTGATCAGCAACTTCAGCAAAGTCTCAGGATACAAAATTAATGTGCAAAAATCACAAGCATTCTTATACACCAGTGACAGTCAAACAGAGAGCCAAATCAGGAATGAACTTCCATTCACAATTGCTTCAAATAGAATAAAATACCTAGGAATCCAACTTCCAAGGGATGTAAAGGACCTCTTCAAGGAGAACTACAAACCACTGCTCAGTGAAATAAAAGAGGACACAAACAAATGGAAGAACATACCATGCTCATGGATAGGAAGAATCAATATCGTGAAAATGGCCATACTGCCCAAGGTAATTTATAGATTCAATGCCATCCCCATCAAGCTACCAATGAGCTTCTTCACAGAATTGGAAAAAACTGCTTTAAAGTTCATATGGAACCAAAAAAGAGCCCGCATCTCCAAGACAATCCTAAGTCAAAAGAACAAAGCTGGAGGCATCACGCTACCTGACTTCAAACTATACTACAAGGCTACAGTAACCAAAACAGCATGGTACTGGTACCAAAACAGAGATATAGACCAATGGAACAGAACAGAGTCCTCAGAAATAATACCACACATCTACAGCCATCTGATCTTTGACAAACCTGAGAGAAACAAGAAATGGGGAAAGGATTCCCTATTTAATAAATGGTGCTGGGAAAATTGGCTAGCCATAAGTAGAAAGCTGAAACTGGATCCTTTCCTTACTCCTTATACGAAAATTAATTCAAGATCGATTAGAGACTTAAATGTTAGACCTAATACCATAAAAATCCTAGAGGAAAACCTAGGTAGTACCATTCAGGACATAGGCATGGGCAAAGACTTCATGTCTAAAACACCAAAAGCAACGGCAGCAAAAGCCAAAATTGACAAATGGGATCTCATTAAACTAAAGAGCTTCTGCACAGCAAAAGAAACTACCATCAGAGTGAACAGGCAACCTACAGAATGGGAGAAAATTTTTGCAATCTACTCATCTGACAAAGGGCTAATATCCAGAACCTACAAAGAACTCAAACAAATTTACAAGAAAAAAACAAACAACCCCATCAAAAAGTGGGCAAAGGATATGAACAGACATTTCTCAAAAGAAGACATTCATACAGCCAACAGACACATGAAAAAATGCTCATCATCACTGGCCATCAGAGAAATGCAAATCAAAACCACAATGAGATACCATCTCACACCAGTTAGAATGGCAATCATTAAAAAGTCAGGAAACAACAGGTGCTGGAGAGGATGTGGAGAAATAGGAACACTTTTACACTGTTGGTGGGATTGTAAACTAGTTCAACCATTATGGAAAACAGTATGGCGATTCCTCAAGGATCTAGAACTAGATGTACCATATGACCCAGCCATCCCATTACTAGGTATATACCCAAAGGATTATAAATTATGCTGCTATAAAGACACATGCACACATATGTTTATTGCAGCACTATTCACAATAGCAAAGACTTGGAATCAACCCAAATGTCCATCAGTGACAGATTGGATTAAGAAAATGTGGCACATATACACCATGGAATACTATGCAGCCATAAAAAAGGATGAGTTTGTGTCCTTTGTAGGGACATGGATGCAGCTGGAAACCATCATTCTCAGCAAACTATCACAAGAACAGAAAACCAAACACCACATGTTCTCACTCATAGGCGGGAACTGAACAATGAGATCACTTGGACTCTGGAAGGGGAACATCACACACCGGGGCCTATCATGGGGAGGGGGGAGGGGGGAGGGATTGCATTGGGAGTTATACCTGATGTAAATGATGAGTTGATGGGTGCAGCACACCAACATGGCACAAGTATACATATGTAGCAAACCTGCACGTTGTGCACATGTACCCTACAACTTGAAGTTTAATAATAATAAATAAATTAAAAAAAAAAAGAAAATAGTTAAATCTGAATAAATTTATGAACACTATATTTGAATCTGCTTAGAGTATTTAATACAGCTAATTTATCACTATAGACACTTTTTCTTATTTTCTGAGATTAATATGAATTTGTGCTGCTTGAAAGCAGAGGGGAAATAAATTCTTCCTTTATTCAACCTTCCACACTGGCTGAGCAGAGAAATAGGAGCTACAGGAGGGATTCCTTGCAGAATTCAGAGTAGGATCTCTCAAGAGAGAATACCGGGTGTTCTTGTGGAGAATGACAGATCATTGTTTACATTCATCACTGACTCCATGACTTACTCCTGGACAAGTGGCAGGAAGTATACACAAGGGAATGAATGTGTGAAACTTAGTTTTAAAAGGTTATCAAAAAGGAAATAAATGAAAAACATGAAAGCAGAAGTGCCTCTTCCATATTCAGTCCTTCACTTGAACTCACTACTTTTTTTAAAAGTGAAATAACTAGAAAAATGCCATATCTAGATATAAAAATGGAGGAACACAATTATTTTACAAAAACATTTAATGGGAATTTTGAAAAATATGAATATTGTTGTTTTGAATTAAGTGAGAATATCAAATAAAAAGCACTGTAATAACATGCTATGTTAACACTTATTTAAACTATCATTAATAGAAATAATTTCACAAGCATTAAGTATATCCAACTAACATTCAGTTTTTTCAACCTTTTGGAAAGTGCTTTAAGATGGATTCGCTAATTTTAAAGATATTTTATTTTGAATATTTGCTAAATATGTTGTTCTGAGGTACCTTTTAACATTAGTAACTATTGATTTCACACTGGCTACCAGTCTACTGTTTACTTGACTACATTTTGGCTTATGTACTTTTTAGTTACGGGAATCTCAAGGGCTGGAATTTGTTTTTAAATTTCATGCTTTTCTATTTGAAGTAAATATATAAGTAAAGAAAACAGAGCAAAGATTAACTAACCAAACACTGTGTTTGATGAAAACTGTCAGATGGCAAGGAAAATTGGTGTAAGAGCAAATAAATGCATGCATACCTGCAGGCTCCAGGAGACACATCAGTATTTTTACACAATAGATAGTGTATTGAATACACAGTAGGAGTCCTAGTACTCACTCAGGCTTGCCTATTATCAGATGAGGGTGGTAGGTGTATGACAGGTTCAGCCTAATCACAAGAATGAAATTTAAATATAAAGGCGTATTTCAATTCCTCTCAGAGATGCAGTGTGGCAGTTGGAGAGCAGAGCAGGAGCAACACGGGTGAAGAAGTAAGTGACTCTTGGCAATTAATCACACATGTCAAAGAACAGTCAGGAGGCTCTGTTGCATTTGACAAAATAAGGAATTCCTTATACCCCTGAAGAAGAGGGCCTCCAGGTCCTCTTGTCCTGGTAACCATGTTTGTTTTAATCTGAGTGGCACTAGGATGAGACACTAAATGGAAAAATCGAAATTCAATAAATATAAAGTAATTCATGACATTGTATAATCATATTGTTGATTTTGCTATACCTTTAATATTCAGTAAAAACAGCAATAAGCAATCTTAATTTATATATATAGAATTACAAAGAGTGTATTTTCTTCTGTTTGCTTTGGCATTTTGGCTCATTTTTACACATGTGCTTTTATTGTATGATAGTTGGAGGCATGTGGAGGCTTCTGATACATCCCCATCTGTGCCTACTACTATTCTGTTGACTCTCTCATTCCTGCTCTCTCTTTGGTCCTCACATTGCTAAAACCCCTGAATCACCATTTACTACTCACTCTCTCCCCTACCTTGCCTCTCATCTGTTCATAATTATACCAGAATTGCTTGTGAAGTATCTTTCTATTCCTGCCCTTTTCCTGGTTCCCAGTTTCTGCTTTTCTACATCTCTTCCACAAAATTACAAGAATTATTTTCTAATGTGGACCTAGTCATACCATTTTTTTCTTAAAGAAAATCCTTGAATATAAGCACAAGAGAATCAGATTTGGGTATTTAAGAGATGTTGTAAAAGCATTCTTTGATATGAATATATTGTATAAAACCAAAGAGAATCTATATTATCATCTAACTTGCAAGCTTGTCCAACCTGCCTTATATTTTGTTTTTGTTCTGTTTTTAATTTTTTTTTATTTTATTTTAGGCTTTCAGCAGCCTGAAGCCATGGTTTTTAATTTCTTGCTCCAGTGATAAGTGGAAAACAGGGATGAGGAGTGGGTTTTATTGGCCCAACCAGAAACAAAAAGTAAGAACCCATGACTGTATTATCTCCCATGGATTCCCTGAATATGTTTTATTTTAAATAAAAACAATACCTTTTATGTGTTTTGTATATATAGGCTTAAAGGAAGTGCTTCAGCCTATTCACTGTTTGTCTCTAATAAAAATGCATTCTTTTGGTAATGAGATGCCCACTCCCATGCCCAATTCAATACATGACACAATCTTAATGGCAATGTGTACAGCTTCTTTAAGACTTTCCAGGATCTTTTCCAACCTTCTTTCCTAGCTCATAATGTTGCAAATTCTCTTTATCCTATGCCCTGCCTCCAGTCTGCTAAAGCCATATTAGATGCCAATCTTTTCCCAGAGAAGTTTGTGCATTTTCAAGAATTTTTTTCCATTTTACGTATTATTCCTTCTGCCTGAAATTTTCTTCTCTTTCTTGTCTGATTGATGAATTCCTATTTGTTCTTTGGGAGAATTCAAGCTTTATGTGTGTGAAGATGTACCTAACCTCACTGAGGAAATGAATTGTTCTGTCTGGGATATGGTATTAGAACAATCTGAATATATACAAAAACTATCAATTATACACTAGGTGTTTTTTAGCTTTCTTGGCTTCCTGATAAATGGTGAACTTTCTTAGACTATATTTTCCATGGGTTGTATTTTGTTTCGTATTTTATTCATAATCTTTAGTGAGCTACTGAGTATTTCTTAAGCCTTCAACAAACGTTTATTCAATGAATGCAAGGAGGAATCTGAGACATAAGAGTTGGTCGCCGTAACTTCAAATTTTTAGAAAATTGTTTCTTTTATATATTTGTATAATCTAAGATCCTATTTGAATTTTAAATATCATTTTCTTGATATGTCAGTATAATTACTGCCTTTAATTCTTACCTCTTCCAATCATCCCCACATAAGACTATATTCAAATACACTTTCCTGAATTCCTGAATCATTTCTTTCAGAGATTGGAATTGTTCTTAGGTAGGAAGAATTCCCAAGGAGGGAAAAACTGTAAAATGCAAATTTGGACCTTGACTATTCAATCTTCTCCCCACTCATCCTCTAAAAACTTATGTCGTCAGAACTTTTATAATGGAAAATAAGCATAGGAGTGGGCTGGAACAAAACAAAACACAGACAATTATGCCTAGCACTAGGAATAAATAAAAGCTTCACACATAAATGATTTTCAAGAGACATACATGTTATCTCACAGTTTTCTTAAACTTATGTCCTGAGTTCTCAGTAGAAAAATATTAAATCACGGGGTGAGGAAGGAAGAGAATATGTGGATGGAAAGGTAGTTGGGGATACACTCAATTTGCTCAGAGCAATTTTTATTCAGCACAGCACAGTTCATGCCAGACAGTAAATACTCAATTGATTGTTGTCATTTGAAATAATGAATTCCACAGATAATACTTGAACATCTATTTTCATTTGTCAAGCCCTTTTCAAGGCCTTGGGAATTCCTAGTTTAGGGAAGAAATGCTGTATGTTGCTTATCTTATTCTGTAAATATTTAAAGAAGATACAGGCTCTGTCAGACACTGTGAAAGGGAAGTAAATCTTGGGGCTCCAAAATCACTAAGCTACTGGGAAAAGTCGAGCTGGGAACTGCTTAGGGCAAACCTACCTCCCATTCTATTCAAAGTTACCCCTCTGCTCACTGAGATGAATACATATCTGATTGTCTCCTTTGGAGAGGCTAATCAGAAATTCAAAATAATGCAGCCATTTGTCTCTTATCTACCTATGACCAGGAAGCCCCCTCCCTGATTCCATTTGTTCCACCTTTGCTTCAAGTTGTCCTGCCTGTCCAGACCAAACCAGTGTTCATCTTACATATGTTGATTTATGTTTCATGTGTTCCTAAAATGTATAAAACCATCTGTGCTTTGACCATCCTGGGCACACGTCATCAGGACCTCCTGAGGCTGTAGCACAGGCATGCATCCTCAACCTTGGCAAAATAAACTTTCTAAATTAACTGAGACCTGTCTCAGATATTCAGGGTTCACAATACTAAACAGCGTTCTGGACACACAGAGAACAAGCCAGTTGTCATTCCTGAATTCATAGAACTCCCAGGCTGAAATCATAATAGAAGAATATTTAAATGATATGAGCTGAAATTGATAAAGCTCTAATTATACCTAAAGGAAAATAAAATAACTTTCAGAAATGTGTTAAACATTTATTGATGGATATGCCAAGTATTGTACACAGATGTGTCATTTGTACCACCCTGCTGGTTTATGATAGTGCTATTTGTTTCTGAAATGCTTCTATAAATTTGCATGTACTAAAACAGAACAATTTATTTTAGTACGATATGTAATTTTATTTGAGCTCTGTTCTGTATTTTCTCTCAGCCAATATTTGTTCTAGCTTGTTTTCATTGAGTTTATTATAAAGTGTGGTTTACATCAGTGTAAACTTTATCTGCCATTTACTTTTTGTTTTGGTTAACAGTTTTGACTCATGCCTGACAAAAGGAAAACAAGTGATAGTGCTCAACTAGCTGCAAAAAAATAAAAGACATACCACACAGGATATGAAATTGGAAGTCGTATAGATTTCCATCAGAAAAACCTCAGAAAGTGATTGAGAAAAAAGATGACAAAGATAATCATACATTTTAGAATTGTTGAATGGGTTTTCATATTATAAGAAGTATCAGGAAATTTAGTGCAACTTGAGAGTATGGCAAAAGAATCATATAAAAGATAGTTGAAAGTGAATATAACAAACTAACAATTGCAAGTTTGCTATGCTGTAAATCCCTGTACTGTGTTGCAAACACATTTCTGTGGGAATAATGCCATGAGGGCCTATGCAAAACACGTCCATTTAACAAGACCATGTTCAGTGAAGCATCCTCTCCCTATCTAATCTGTGTATGTAAGTATAGTGCCTTTTATATTAGTTATATAAGGACAGGAATAAAACAAAAATAAGTAGCATTGAGCTGGACTTAGAACAACAAATTGTATTTCAATAAGTGGCCAATAAAAAAAAAGAGAAAATCAGTCAGAAGAAGTAACCTAAATACATATGTCATATTCTGGGTCTTGAAAATGTTACAGGATGAGATTAAAACTGGGGAAAGAAAAAAATTAGAAATTTGATGTAAAACAATTGTAGAAAGTAGTCTGCATTTTTATATTATTAAAGTATGTATAGTTACTTTAAATAGTTTTGATATGAAGTTGAAAATAGTATTAATATAATCAAAAGGAAATAAAGACAACTGGAGATCATACACTTTACTATAATTGAGCTTAGATTTTTAAAATAATTCCTCTTAACAAGTTTTACAATTTGACTTATTGTATATCTTTCTTACCTGTCAAACTTACCTATCAAGAATATACTCAAGAAATAAGGTAAAAATACTATAAATAACCATAATGCTTCCCGAAATCTAATTTATTTTATTGATAATAGAACACTTGACATCATTCTACTTAACAATCCAAACTTCTTACCTCTACTTTACCTCTCAGTTCATAAGAAATCAGAAGCAATAACATTAACAGGTTTTAGAGTTTATATATGCTTGTCGATATGAAGAAGTAGCTTGCAGAAAAAAATGAAACCAGACAAAATGGGATGGGATCATCTGTCTCTAGAGTTGCTAGCCAGGATTTGAGGGAACCTAGTAGAGGTGGGCTGATGTTCTGCAAGATGTACTAGCTAAACTCAGTGTATTTGTTGATTCTTAGGGATGACAGAAAGGCTGTGATGTCAGACATAGAGCTATTATTGAGAGACCAGAATGCCAGTAGAGCTTTCATCAATTTCATAAGTCTGGGGAGAAAAATGGAGCTTAGGGGTGCAATGGCAGGCAAACCTTAGATACCAAGATGTCAGAAAAAGCGAAGCATAGAGAAGACAAAATTTTGTGATTTTCCTTTTGCAGCATTTATTGAAATCTTAATTTACACAGGAGAAGAAGCAAAAAAGTTAAACAGATAGTTGTTCAAAAACATTAGAGAATTTTTTGACAATCTTAAAGTGTGAAAGAGATAATATTAAAAAAAAAAACAAAAAACTTGAAGGGCATATCAAGAAGAAGGACTCTTGGTAAAGGTGTGAGTTATCTCAGCTGTTGACTAGGGTATGGTAATCTGCCTCATCTTAGCTGCTCAAAAAAAGAAAGACTAGAACTGGAGAACATTATTTAGAGACTCTGAAATTATAAATGTAAGTTGTCCCACAATCAATGAGAAAGTACCCAACATACCAAAAGACAATACCAAGAGAAATAAATGACCATAAAATGTAACCCAAGGAAAACCTTGATATTGTGTTTACTAGGAACATACTTTAAGTGTAATTTAAGTTTAAGAAAACAGATGATATAATGGAGAATTTCACCAGATAATCTGAATCTATAAAAATAAAGGATATAATTTTTACAATTGGTAATATCAAAAAACTTAAGAAACAAATAGATAAACTTAATAGCAAATTGTATAGAGCAAAAGGGGTTAAATGACTGGAAGAGAAGGGGGATAAAAACATATTCTGACTAACACATAGAAGGTAAAGAACAAAATACAGAGAAAAGAGAGTGAAAGACTCAGGAGGAAAAAGCAAAACATCTACTAGTTGCAGTTTGAGTTTCAGGAGAGAATGAAGAAAATACATCAGAATGGTATTTAATAATGGCCAAAACCTCACCAAAACCTACAAAAAACATAAATCTACAGACTCAAGAAATGTTGCAAAATCCAAGGAGGATAACAAAGAAAAAGGAGAACCATGGCCTGGTATATTGTTAACATCATCAGGGTTCTCTATATGGGTAAACTAAGCAAATGTTGGTATCACTGAAAAAATAGAGATACTTGAGGAAAGATGGGAAAACGAGATAAGGGAAACATGTTGAGCTTGATTTTAGAAATGGTCAGAAAGAAGGAAAGTAAGTAGTAGACATAGGCATCCTCAAAAGAGATCTGTCTGGAGGTGCAGAAAAGAGTCCTTCACCAAAGGTGTCTTTGCCCATGGAGAGGAGAGGGGAGGGACTGCATTAGTAAAGAGAGTTGCAGGAACACATAGAATCCAGGCCCCCATACCAAGTCTGCAAACATTTCAAATTGAACCCCCCTTTGGTTTCACTTGGCTTATATAAAATGAGGAGTTTGGCAGAGATAATTGTTGTTATATGTATTTTGAATTTTAAGATTGCATTTTATGAAGTTTTCATATATTTTATCTCACTGTAATATGCTATGATTGAAACAAGGCTAATATTTAAAGTCTCCATTACAACCACAGTGGAACTGACCTTGAGAAAAGTTAAATGTGTTGTATGTATGGAATCTCTCTGGCTTTAACTTTCTAGAACTCATCCTCTAAGGCAAAAAAGCATGATTTTTTGTGAAGTTTAAAATGTAAAATATCTACATTTCAAGGAATTTTAGTTATAATTTAGGAGTGATAATGAGATTGTGATTATGTTTTTAAGAATCCTTTAAGACATATATACTAAAATATTTTTGAGTATGATACTGGAATTTGCAAAAAAATGATACAGTAAATAAAATAGTAATTCTCTATATCTTTTTATTTTATTTTATTTTATTTTATTTTGTTTTATTTTATTTTATAGAGATGGGATTTCACCCTGTTGCCCAGGCTAGTCTAGAACTCTGGAGCTCGAGCGATCCGCCAGCCATGGCCCTTGGCCTCTCAAAGTGCTGGTATTACAACCCCTATTTCTTGTTTTGGGTGATTCTAAAATACATCTGTACAGTTACCAAAACTCATCCAACTAAAAATTTAAGCTTTTTGCATTTTAGTGGATGCAAATTATGTCTCGGTAAGAAGAACATACAAAAACTAAAAAAGATAATGTTGAAGAAAATAGCAAAGCTTAAGGACTTACACTATTACTATCAAAACATGTACAATTACAGTAATTTTAAAAACCATTTTCTTGCATTGGTATAGAGAAATGTACTAATAGAAAGAATAAAAATTAGAAACAGACACAAATAATCACCTGATAGGACAAAGTTCATTTTGTAATGTTATTAGGAAATAATGATCTTTTCAATAATAGTTATGAGTCAACTGAACATATATGTAAGAAAAAAATGAATTGTGCCTTCTACTTAATAATATATTAAAAATTTAATTCCATACAGAAAATAAATGTAAATGTGAAAGACAGAAAAATAAATCTTCCAGAAGACAACATAGGAGAGTACCTTCATGACTTAGGACTAGACAGAAATTTTTTAACTAGGTCACAAAGGCACTAGTCACAAAGGAAAAACAAAAAGATAAATAGGGCTACATTAACATTAAGACCTTCTATTTATCAAAACATACCACTGAAAATGTGAGCAGATATAAAATAGACTGGGGGACTTTGCAAGGCATGTATTTGCTAGAGGCTTATATACACAATATGTAAGAATGTGTACAATTCGACAACGTAAGAAGCTCCATAAAGTACTAGGTGAAAGTTTTCAATGGGCATTATAGAAGGATATCCAAATGACCAAGGAACATCTGAAAAATTCCCAATCTCACTAACTGCAAAAAAGGCAAATTAAGAGGCAATGCCATTGTTCACACAATCTTCAAAATGTTAAATCTAAAAGAGAGATAATACCTAGTTTTAGTAAGAATGTGGAGTGAATGAACTTTTTGTATACAGGTGATGAGAGTGCAAAATAGTAAAAATAACTTAGAAAATTGTTTGGCAGACCGGGCGCCGGTGTAATCCTAGCATTTTGGGAGGCCGAGGTGAGCAGATTATGATACGGGGAGATCGAGACCATCCTGGCTAACACGGTAAAACCCTATCTCAACTAAAAATACAGAAAATTAGCCTGGCGTGGTAGCACGCACCTGTAGTTCCAGCTATTCGGGAGACTGATAAAGGAGAATCACCTGAACTCAGGAGGCGGAGGTTGCAGTAAGCTGAGATCGTGCCACTGCACTCCAGCCTGGCGACAGAGCGAGACTCCATCTCAAAAAAAGAAAATTGTTTGGTGGTATATACTGACACAGAACATGTGACCCAGGAACTTTATTCCTTGTTATAACAAAGTTTATCCTGAATTGTAATTGGGTAATAATGGTCTTTATAGGTTTTTTAAATGCTTTTTCATTTCTTCTTATCACATACCACGTATTCAAGAAATAGAACATTACTAGTGTCTCGAAAGCCTCCTTTATGCTCTCTCTTAATTATTACTCTCCAAACAGCCACTGTACTGACTTCTATCATATATTAATTCTACCTGCTTTTGAACTCTACATAACTGGCATCATATCGTATATTTCCTTTTATGTCTTGGTTCTTTCACTGAATAATACAAATTTGATATTGAGCCTTCGCGTTTTGCATAGCAGCAATTTGTGTACTGCCATTACTACATGATTCTTACTTTTACAGGTAAAGCACAAGTTATTCATTCTGCTATTGGTGGTCATTTGGGCTATTTATCGTTACTGGATTCTAATACATAAGCTTCTATGAACACTTGTGCATATGTTTTGATTAATTTATGTACATCTATTTGTTAGGTATATACCAAGTATACCAAATACATACTTATATGTTTAAAAAGATTATGAATGGTTAAAAAAACTGATAATTAAAGCTGTAAACTTTAAATATACATTCATTGATTTAACAGCTAATTATTAATTGAGTATGATGACATGTGAACAAAGAACATGAGAACATTTAAGATTTTCATACTTTTCTGATTGCATGCTATAAATTAGTATAAAATGTATCCTCTCCAGTTAACACACACACATAATCACACCACAATATTTTATCTTATTAAACACCTAGAAAGTATTAGATACTGTACCGGGAATAATGAAAATAAAATGCACAAGGCCATATCATCTTAGAACATATTATCTAATAGGCAATTGACAAATTATCAAGAAATGGACATAAACTTGGAAATTGAAACAAGTATTGTGAATGAAATAGAAGCCAACTTCTGAAAGAGAATAACTGAGGTTAGGCAGAGGGGCAAGAAAAGAATAGGCAGTGGGTGGTGTTGAATCTGTTGTCTGAGGTTGTGGTAGTGAAGTTGAAGCCTTTTGTACTAACTAAAAGGTCTTTTCAGTCACACCAGAGCTTGTATATTCAAGGACTTGCTGAGGACGTATTATACCGGATGAGAATGAGAAGTCTGGTAGAAATCACATAATCATAGCCTTAAGGGCTCTTTGGAAATGGTAAGAAAGTTAGGTTTTGTTTCTCTTGCACAAATAATTGGGTAGTTTTAATTAGAGGGAGCATAATCTAATTTATGGTTTAGAGTAATCTCTAGCTGCTATATCAAGACAAGCTTGCAGGGGGTGAGTGAGGTGTTAAAAGACTTGGGTTGAGAGTTCATGTGAGAAATTGTGGACCCCCCAAACAATGGTTTGACAGAGACAGAAAGAGGTTTTTTTTTTTTTTTTTTTAATATATAGACTTGATAGCATTTGCTGATTAACTTAATTTGGAAAGGCGGTGGTTGGACAGGGTAGAACAGAATGATTTCCAGGTCTCTGGCTTGTTCACTTGAATGTATGTATATTCCTTTTATTTATTGAGAAAGAACTTAGTACTGCTCTGGTCTTAGTTATTTCTTGCCTTCTGCTATCTTTTGAATGTGTTTGCTCTTGCTTCTCTAGTTCTTTTAATTGTGATGTTAGGGTGCCAATTTCAGATCTTTCCTGCTTTCTCTTGTGGGCATTTAGTGCTATAAATTTCCCTCTACTCACTGCTTTAAATGGGTCCCAGAGATTCTGGTATGTTCTGTCTTTGTTCTCATTGGTTTCAAATAACATCTTTATTTCTGCCTTCATTTTATTATGTACCCAGTAGTCATTCAGGAGCAGGTTGTTCAGTCTCCATGTAGTTGAGCGGTTTTGAGTGAGTTTCTTAATCCTGAGTTCTAGTTTGATTGCACTGTGGTCTGAGAGACAGTTTGTTATAATTTCTGTTGTTTTACATTTGCTGAGGAGTACTTGACTTCCAACTATGTGATCAATTTTGGAATAAGTGTGATGTGGTGCTGAGAAGAATGTATATTCTGTTGCTTTGGGGTGGAGAGTTCTGTAGATGTCTATTAGGTACACTTGGTGCAGAGCTGAGTTCAATTCCTGGATATCCTTGTTAGCTTTCTGCCTCATGGATCTGTCTAATGTTGACAGTGGGGTTCTAAAGTCTCCCATTAACAAATGACTTTCAGAAAAAGCAGAGTTCAATTAAAAGTGTGATAAGTAGTTGAAAGTCTTATATATGGATAAATCAGGTTTACAGTTGCATTAATCAGTTGAGACTTCAAAGAAGTTTGGGTAGGGGATATACTTTGGAGGTTGTCAGGATATAGTTGCTGTATAAAGCCTTGAGAATATGTGAGCTAATGTAGGAAGAAACTGTAAAGAGCAAAAGCCCAGGGTCTACCCCCAATATTCAACCTCTCTGACATTTAGTGTCTGGAATAAAGCCTGAGATGGAGCAGCAAAAAAAACAAAACAAAACAAAATAAAAACAGTGCTTTGTCATAAAATGTAAGTGAGGTAAGTGCACCAAGAAGAAGCTAGTAGCCAAATCAGAAATAAGGGCTAAACAAGTTCTCTATGTTTGGTTAAGATCTTTGACAAAAATAGTGTTAGTGGTAGTTTTACGGTTAAAAATCAGACGTGAATGAATTTCAGTCCATAGTGTTCTAAATCTGGCATACAGCAGATTAGAGATCAGAATGATACCTTGGATTTGATTAAAGCAACTCAAATGCTGGATAAAAGTTGAAAACAATTTCAGCGCATCACTGAGCTGCACAAAAAGTAAGAAATACACTGAGATTAAAAATGAAATTAAAGCAGGAACCTTGGGAGGTAAGTGAGCACCAAAACTTGTTTTCAGCCAGAGAGTTTTCTGATAAACCCTGGGAACTTGAGGTTTTACTTTAATGAACCTCATTACATAATGGGATATGAGGGAGAGAAGATAAAACTCAGAGCCTGCCCAAGATTCAGAATTGAGTTACATAAAGCAAACCCCCACAGCCTAATGAAAATTAAACCCCATTGCACAGAAAGGAACTGATTGGAGAATTTAAAAAATCTTAACCTTGACAATAAATGAAGAGAAAAATTCATCCTGCATATTTATAATCACAAGGTGGCTTTTACATGGGGTGAACATCTACAAAAATAATGTAATTCATGCCAAGCATAGTAGCTTATGCCATAATCCCAGAGTTTTGAGAGGCCAAGGCAAAAGGATTACTTGAGGCTAAGAGTTGAAGACCAGCCTGAGCAACACAGAGACCTCATCTATACACAAAGAAAAAGGAAAAAAAAATTATCTGGGTGTGATGGCATGTGCCTGTAGTTCTCGGTACTTGGAAGGCTGAGGCGGGAGGATTGCTTGAGCCCAGGAGTTTGAGATTAGAGTGACTTGTGACTGAACCACTGCACTCCAGTCTGGGTAACAGAGGGAGACCCCATCTCAAAAAATAATAATAATAATAAAAAGTATATTATAATTCAAAAGGCATCAAGTAATTCATACTTTAACATGTTAAATGAAAAGGTAAAGATATATTATCATCTTGCTAAAAATGGAAAATACGCAAGAAAATTCAACATTTATTCCTTATAAAATTATTAGTAAATCTTTTTAAGTGTGTCAATTTTGTAGAGAGCAAATTATAAAATTATAAAACTTGACGATATGATATTAAAGAAAACCTAAAAACGATACAAATACAACTTTCAAGGATTTCAAGGATTGGGAAATTCAACATTGTTATGATATAAACAACAAAGTGGCTGCAATTCTAGTAAAATTCTCAGTGTATGGTTTGTTTCACTTAACTTTACATTTTACATTTAATTTATCAGTCTGATTCTAAAGTTTGTATCAAAAAGCAAATGATAAAAAATAGGCAATGGAATGCTAGAAAAGAAGAGCAATGTGAAGAGACTGGCCCTTCCAGATTTTCAGAGCAGTTGTAGAGCTATAGTAATTAACATAGAGAGGGTTAGCACAATAGGAGACACATAGACAAAATGATCTAAAGAGAAAGCCTAAATATAGAGCCAGAGCATAGATATAAACCCATATATATATGGAAATTTTATTTGAGTCAAAAAAAAAAATAATGACAGAGTGATGCAGAAACAACAAACACATTTCAGTGTGACAGTGGTACCAATAATAACAAAAGATTAATGATGGTTGGTTTGGGGTAAGGGAAAAATGAGAAATTATTGCTTTCTTTTTTGTGTATTTTTAAATAAGATTTTCCTACAAAAACAAAGATAGTAAATAATTTAACCAGTAGTGAATAAAAAGTGAAGAAGTGGAGATGGAAAAATAACTCTTCAAATGGCTATGAAGAAAAGCAGATAATTTATACATTAGTTTGAGGTACGCAAGGACAAAAGGAAATTATTGTCAATATTGGAATATAGAGAATCCCTATAGGCTGAAGGAATGATCAAGTAAAAAGTGAAATATAGATGATTCAAAAGGTAAGGGGATAAATTATCTAAAGGTTTGTCTATATAAGGAACTCTTAATGTTCTAAAATGCTATGTAAGCGAAGCATATTTAAAATGAGACATTGTGACCATGAATTTGCACAGCCCTAGGTTTTCTTTTCCAAGCAGAAAGAACAGACATTAGGAGACATAAACAATCTGTAATATTCCTGGAATAATCTTTTTGACATTGAAAAATGTAAGGCAGACAGAGCAAAATACATGAGTATGGATAGGAGACCATAGAAAATAATGTGATACAATTTTTCTTTTCTTCTTGAAATAATTTGAAAGTTATCCTTTTGAGTTTCTTAATCATAGAAAGTATTCTGGGTCTACTGAACTGCTAAGAGCTTATGAATGCATGTGGAACAGAGGTATGACCAGAGTCAAAGATTTTCTCTTCTTCCTTGATGCAAAACCCTGCATATCCATTTCTTCCTGCTTTTTATCCAGTCATAAAATTTTGATTCTAATAGTAGAAGCAAAATTAGAGAATTATGATTCTAAGTTATATTAATGAACTTAAAACAGTCCAGTAAAAAGAAAAAAAAAAAAAAACTTGGTGGGTACTACCCCTGTTCACCAAAGTCTGGCCCTTCTGCATTTGTACTACCCCTGTTCACCAAAGTCTGGCCCTTCTGCATTTCTGGGCTCCGGCCATCCTCCTGCCTCAGCCTCCCAAGCAGCAAGGACTACAGGCAGATCATTCCTCCTTGAATTAACACAGTGTGATTGTTTTGGTCGATCTAATGTTAGGAGGAGTGAGGTATCTTATTTCTGATGGAAAACAATGATCTATTATTCAGCCTTGACTCTTCCCTTGCTGCAGCTAGCGTGAAAGCTTATATTGCTGTGGAGATACCATAAATTCAGAGAAAAAGCACATCTTTATTGAGGTAAGCCAATGAAAATTTGGAGTTGTTACTACATCATAACCTGAACTATTTTGAATGAATTAAGAAGCTAAAGTAGAAAGACTAGCAGGAAAATTAAACCCCAGAAGAAGTAAAGGAAACTGGGTAGAAGAAAATCTAAATCTTCAAATTATCCCTAAGTCTTAGGAAGAAAGGAGTTGTGTATGAAAGAAATTGTAGAAAGTACTGTGTCATGGTATAGCTCCGTCTATGTATTCCGTTCTAGCAGAACTGGATTTGAAGGTTATTTCAGTTTCTTAACAAAGTTTTACCTCGTTTAAAAAATTATTAAATATTTTAGTTGCCCTGGGACCAGAAAGCTAAAGTTGAGGAATTTGAGTCCTAAAATTAGAAAACAGATTATGACTTTGAAAAGTTTCAATTTTTTATCTTACAAAAGTTACAGTGACAATAAAATGGTAATTAAAAATTAAATAGCTGGTCCTGATTCTTAATTTTTTTTAATAAAATACAACTTGTTTTTGGTCTTTTTATGTTTGTGTGTTGTCTTTACCATTTTATTTTAGGGATCTGGGTCTATCTTACACGAATTTTCTATAAAGAGAGGCTTAAATTTTGTAACTGAAATTATTCCCACCAAGTGAGCTTAAAAACCCATTTTTTCATGTTTAGCAAGACACCCCTGCATATAGCAATGAGAAAAGATTATTTGTCAGTCAATTTCAGGCATGTCTTTAAAAGTCTCACACAGTGCCTTTCCTGTGCCCTTACTGACTTTTAAATATTAAGTCATACGACAATACTGCTTTTACTCCAAGGGTCAGGTGACAGAAAACAATACACTGGCTAAAAGTAACACAGCACTATTAAATAAAATCAAACAAGAAAATATAGCTCTAAGATTCAGGCTACCACTTTGTCCTTACTTTTGCTTGCTTATGGGAATTTATTGAAGAAGCTTTTTAAACTTCATCAAAAAAGCCTCATACCAGTTAATGATAGTGTGAGGGAGAAGAGGTTTTGCTATGTTTAAATTCCATTAAAGCATTGTGGGTTTTCACTTCCTAAGTGGACCTTTTAACTTCCGAAGTAAATCCTTTGAGGTTTAAGCTTATTTGCTCTCAGCAATAATATGGCTTCTGTGACCAAAAAAAAAAAAAAAAAAAAAGTAATACCATAGAAATTTTTACAGCATGCACTTGTGAAATATCTCCCTATCATGAATATATAGCTGAAAGGTATCTTCAAATTAAATTGTATGATATGATGTATAAGTTTAAGTTTTTAATGAAATGGAATACAGCTATATTGAGCATTCAATCAATTACAATTTTAAAAATTTCACTTTGAGGAAGAAACACAAAATAACAAGAAATTAAATAACTCATAACAGCAATATGATTACAACATCATGAGTAATTTCAAACCTCATGATACAATTCTTTCCCAATGTTTCTGCTAGAGTTTAATATGATATGGATCAATTTCTAGAGCCACATGCAAGAAAAGTATGTTTAGACTACATAGGGTCATTGATAAAGACAAAGTAAATAAATTCATGGTTATACGAGATAGAATGCATAAAATAATTTTATTTATGACTATTTTATTATGTATAATCAAAAATTACACAATCAATATTTTTCTTAAGGATTACATCATTCTAATTCACTAATTTGACTCTTAAGCTTCTGGTTAGACATAGACCATTGATCACTAACATGTATTTCCTCTTTTTATGAAAACTCACTAAAATATAAATTCAAAATATACAAAAATGTATAAAGTCAAAGACAACAAGAGAGAAAATAGCATAAAAGAGAAGTATGGTTCCTCATTTAGCTGATTTATAAAAAAGTACCTGCAGGGGGCATGCCTGACACAAAATAGAATTGCTTCCACAGCTCCTGGGAACGTAAGTTATTGAAAAAGACATAGCTAAAATGAGGACCTGGAAACAGGAGATTGTGTAAGAGGCTGTATTGTATTATATTGACTCCTCACTCACAGGTCCCTTTCTTACAACCAATCCATCCTTCAACACTAAAGTTTTATTGTCTAAGAAAACTCAATACATGAACTACAAGCATAGAAGAGGACAGGGCCAGGCTTGGGACTATAAACAGCCTGAGTGAAAAGCAGAACTCAGGTCCCTTCCCCATTCTGAGAATAAATGCAGCAATCTGGTATTTATTTGCACAGCAGGGAATTAAAAGATACCACTAAGGAGAGACAGAGTCATTGCAGCTCATCCCACAGTAAATGGCTTCAATCAACAAAGCCTTTACAGAGAGCTTCCAATCAGCTTCAAGTGTTTCATTTTTAATGTAATGGGATAGTAAAAGCTCACCCGATTGTTGCGGAAAGCCACCAACATGAAAAGTGAGCGACCAAAACTAACAAAAAGTGGAAAAATGAGAAAAGAAAGCCAATGGAGAAAGGAGAAATAAAGCAAAAACAAAACAAGACTAATTGTCATATTAAGATATGAGAATATATTATATACTTTAAGTGGTCTGCTCTAAGAAGAATAAAAGAAAAAAACAAGAAGTCATGGAAAAATAAAAACATTTAATTAATGGGTTGGATAGTAAAGTTGATAACATTTTCTATTATGATCTCAGGTCAGAAAAATGCATCCTGCAAAGCAGTACACACAAGGTACAAAGAAGAAAAATAGAGTTGTGGTTCAATTCGCCCATTTTTCTCTTAGGAGACCAGGCACCTAATTTTGATATGCATTTGATTGTAATGCATATCAAAACCTAACTGACAGTAATGACACTTAAGGTAATCATTAATCATTGAGTAACTAAGATCAGATTTGCTAGTATTTTATTTATTAGACATTTGCATCTATATGCATTAGTGAAATAAGGTTAAAGTTTCATTTTTATAAGATTTTGATATAAAGGTTTGTAAGTGTTTTAAAAACGTTTTTTAACAAAGTGCTTCTTATATTCTGGAAGATTTTGCACAGACTTGGAATGTCCACACAAACCTAAAATATCTGCTATAAAATCACCTGGGTTCAGAATTTTAGAAAGTTAATTATTTCACTATTTTTATTTTCTTATGATTATTATTTTGTCAAAACATGTTTTGTTTTTAGAAAATTTTGGTAAGCATATAATATTCTCTATATTTGAAAACTATACTTGTGTTTTTATCGTCAGTCATAAGTGTTCCTAATTGATGATTTAATTAAACTTGTAAAAGCTTTATATATTTTATATTTTGATTATATCTACTAAAGAAATATTTTTTCGATTGATTTGGTTATTCTGTTGTTTCTTCTCTTCCTAGTTGATAACATTTTTCTTTAACTTGGCTATTTCTCCACTATTCTTTTTTGAATTTCTCATATCCTACTTTTTTTTTCAAGTTCTTAACTTGATGTTTGATTAATTTAATTCATTATTTCTATGTAAGCATTTCACTTTATTAACCTCAGAAGCCAATGTGGATACATCCTAAAGCATTTAAAAGTATTCACACTTTCTGGTTGCTTTAGAATTTCATAATCGAGCAAATTTTTGGAGGAATGCTAATTAATAATCAAATGAATGCTTTATTTGCTTTTTGCTCAATTAATTCATAACTTTATTACCTTCTGAAAGCACATGTGGCTAAAGTAGTTTCTATTTATTGAAGTTTCCTGAGATTTTCTTCATGATCTAATATGTGACTGTGATCAGGGTATAATTTTTAAAACTAAGAGCTCTCCTACATATTAGGCTATGTTAAATGCGCTTTCAACTCTCTGTATTCTCATTGTGTTTGTGCTGATGAGACTAGGCAAAAGCAGGGATTGTATTTTCTATTTATTTTTATGTAAACTATATTTTTACATAAGAAGTGTGGATATATACACACATATATATATATATTTACGCTTATTTTGAAAGATTGTGCGTGGCATGTTAATGTCCCTTCCTGTGTTTCCTTCAATTTATATTTGTATTTATCAGAATTTCCTTCATATATATTTAAAGTCATGTAGTTCAGCAAAGCCTTTTTTCTATCCAAATTATAGACTTCTTTAATTTATTGAAATATACTTTATTATTTATTGCTTATTACTGTCACTAGTCTTGCATCTTTTTGTTTGAATTTCTCTGATAAAATTTTGCTCAGTTATGCATTATTTGCCAATGTTTTACATTTTATCAAATGAATATATGGATCTTGAATTCCAATAAGGTTTTATTTTTTTAAACGTTTAATTTTTTTTATAACTTTCATTTTATTTCTTTTTGTTTGTTTTATGATTTATATTCTCGATGCTCCTAGTGTTTTGTTTTTTATGGACTATGTTTTATTTATATCATTTTTTAACTTTCTAGAAAAGTTGGGCCCTGTGCCTAATATTTTACATTTCTCTAATGGTGATTTTATGGCTCTGCTAATTGCCAAATGCTTATGCTAATCTAATATTTTTATTACTTTTAAGAATGAGGTAGGATCTTGTAATACCTTTGAGAGTTGAGGTTGTATTTAACTATGAGTAACTAGAAATTTCATTACAAGTATCTATAAAAATACTTTATCTTTCTTACAAAATAATAAATCTGGAATCAGTTCATTGCTGGCACTAGCTAAGTAAAAGGGGCCAAGGTCCCCAGTGTTGGCTTGGCCTTTCCCTAATAGTCTTAAGATGCTGGTTTAAGTTCAAGTCCTGAGAAAGTTCTGGAAAAGTAAGAAGACAGAGTCATCCAAAGATTTAACAAGGGCAACCCCTTGTCTGAAAGGAGGTAGTTGCTGGCATTACCTTTTGTAAGATGAGTGTCTTTTTCTTGTTACATTTTCCCATCTTCTTCCTAAATTGATTTTTAAATTCTAATTTATTAGATTTTTGTTTAGAGAAAATTTAGTGGTTTGTTTTTAACCTCATCTGTCAGAATTCATTTCTCTGATTTAATATTTATGTTAACTTTTACAAAATTATAACAATCATTTAGACAAAACATAGCTAAGTATTCATGTGACGTCTTCTAGTTGTTTCTTTTGCTAAATCACTGGTGAATCGTGATGTATATTTTATATATTTTATTGTATTAATATCATAATGTTACTTTTCAAATTTCTGAGTCTCTAACTTTTTTTAGTGTCTAGAACATTTTCTTAATGTTGAAAAACTAGAATGGTATTCCACTATTGAATTTTGTTGTTGAGAAAACTTCAGCCAATGTGATTTTTGTGTACTCATAAGTAACCATTTTTTGGTTATTTGCTTTTAAGCAGCTGGTTTTTCTATCTGGATGTGTTTATATTATTTTATATTAATTTATTTTTTACACAAAAAGCATACCTTTTAAAGGTGTTGATTTATGTTTACCAATTTTGAGAAATCTCAGTGAGTCATTGGCATTTATAAGTTTCAGCAATTTTTAAGATCACTGTTTTTTCATCTGTTCTAGCTTGAATATTGCATCTGCTCTACTAGCTGTGGTTATTTCTAAATATAAATATATTTATATAAATATAAATATAATATAAGTATAAATATATTTAGAAATATATTGTATTTGTGTGTGTGTGTGTGTATATATATATAATCTCAATCTCCTTGTTACCTCCACATTCTATGTGTGGCTCACAAGCTTTTCTTCGGTTTTCTTATTTTATTTCTGCAGCATTAGTTCGGCTCTTTATGATTTATAAAATTTATTTTAATATTACTTTGGAGGTATTAATTTCCTTATAATATTTTTCCTCCCACATTATCTTTTCTTTTTTGAGATGGAGTCTCGCTCTGTCATCCAGGCAGGAGCGCAGTGGCACGATCTCGGCTCACTGGAAGCTCCTCCTCCCGGGTTCACGCCATTCTCCTGCCTCAGCCTCCGAGTAGCTGGGACTACAGGCGCCCGCCACCACACCCGGCTAATTTTTTGTATTTTTAGTACAGACGGGGTTTCACCGTGTTAGCCAGGATGGTGTCGATCTCCTGACCTCGTGATAGCCCCACCTCGGCCTCCCAAAGTGCTGGGATTACAGGTGTGAGCCACCGCGCCCGGCCTTCTTCCCACATAATCTTTTCAAGCATTTTAGTAATTTTCCTTTTCACTTTAATTTGGTATTTTCTATTATTGTAATTATAACCTCCTTTTTGACACGTTCTCGGAATGTTACACCTCCAAAAATTAAAATTATATAATTAAGATTACACCTCTCTTATTATATTGAACTCAAGTCCTGCTTCTTTTATCTTGTAGAATCTTTTCACTTGCAAATCTTTGTAGCTGGACCAGTAGTCCATAGAATGGTTTTCTGTGAGGCTGTTGACAAACATAGATGACAGTAGCAAAGCTGATCAGACCCCCTCTCATGCCCAGTCACCACCCAGGAATTTAACTGTGAACGTGGGAAATATTTTCAAGTTTTTAAAGTGCCAGTGGGAAAAGAGAGACAATATTAACAGAGATAAATGAGTAATTTTAAAATTAAAAGAGAAAACTGGAGACCTGAAAAGTACTGTTTGTAATGTCCTTAGAGATACTGTCTTGAATTCAGTACCATTGCTCTATGACAGTTTCTTTCAGGAATGATTATTAGGTTTCTGCAAATTTTCTTTTTATGTGTTATTCCACATACATTTTCACAATGAAAACTTCTGTCCCATGTTGGTTGAATTAGTTTGATTCCTGATTATTATTGCTTTGGCATTATGATTAGAAAGAACACTCACAACCCACAGTCTAAGAATACTTTCTGACATTTGCTGATACACTTGCTGATATTTGTATGGTTTCAGGTTTTTCATCCTTTGTAAATCTTTATTTATTTGGCCGTATGATAAGGTGGTATAACATAACCATTTTTTCTGTTTAAACAACTCACAATTGCCACAATTCTTTAGATTGGCACATCGTACCTCATGCATACAACTTATATGCATTATATATTAATATCATTACTAATACTAAGTAATTGAAATTGAAAATTATTTGAATTCAAGATGTTTGAGGAAAGGGCATTGTACATTATTTTCTATCTGAGATACTTTTTCTTACAAGATGCATTTCTAAGGTCACAGTCTTAAAATAAGCTCTTTCAACTAGATTAAATATAACTTTTAATTGTAGCGGCATTCATACAATATTTCTAATCAGAACTCTATCTTAGGTTTATACAAATGTGCTTTAAACATGCAGCTTTAACCTCTATTGATTTCAAGGACCCTGTCATTATCCCATTTTCCAGGGTGAGGTGATTTCTAATTACTGCATATCCTGATGTTTAATTTCATGTGATAAGCTAGAAACTAATAAATGAATGGTGCTGTTTATTTCCAAGGACACACTAATTTGAATAGAATGGCAGGAAAAAATAAACACTTAAGAAATGACAAAGGTGAATTTCACAAATAAGATATATACTTAACTGGGATTTATCTATAATTTCCTGACAGCAAAAAATAAAACAAAAGCCTCTTTTGTCCTTTCAAAACTCATAAAAAATAAAATAAACTAAAATGAAAATGACAAACATTTTGCTACTGGTTTACATACAGTATATATTTTTAAATCACAAAAGTGAACAAATTTATTATTCAAAATATAATCTAAAATATTTTAATTTAATTTATTCAAAACAATTATAATTTTAAAATGAGAATTTAAAAATATTTAAATGAACATGCAGAGGTAAACTGAAGCACATCTTTACTATGTATCTATTTTTCAAAATTATTTCTTCAGTTTTCTCTGTTCTATTTTTTTAAAAAAGATAAGATCTGCTGATGCTTAGTGAATTTTAAATATATATCTAGTTGTGGATCTGTGCATATTTATCAGCAGGATAACGAAGCGTTAACAAAACACTTTTCTACTTTGTGCTGTGTACATTTGTGAAGTGCAGGTGTGCTATTTCTGTTGAAGGAGTCAGAGGTGAGTTGCAAGCTGGCTAAAGAAATGTACATTACATTCAAAAATTGCTTTATATTCCCTGGCTTTTCACTATTTTGAGTGCAAAAAGTGGTTTTTGCTAACTCCATTTTGTGGCTCGTGGAAAACTGAAAAATCAATAGCTTCAGGTTGATGGAACCTAAATCCATTTGATTCCTTTCCACCACTGCCATTATGCAGACAGTCAAGTGTGATGTATTTAGTTCATGCAGTACTTATTACTCTCAAGCACAGCTTCTCATCAGGGAAAAATTAGACCAGATGAGAAGTAATCAAGAAATTCTGGAGAGGTTTCAAAGATCCTCCTTCTAACTGCTTCCTTTAAAAAAAAAAAAAAAGGCTTTGCTCTCTCAGTCTTTTGGAAGAAAGAAAAGTTAACATCTCTACCATAAAGCTCTAGAAAGTTCTTTAAAATTGCTTCGTGTCACTATTTTCTTTTAATAAAAGTCACAACAATAGATAATACTAGATGAATAAATGCCAAATTAAGGAATTTTTCCCCTTACTAATGGTACCAGGGCCATCATTCTGGCAGAACTAATGCCAAAGCAAAAATAATCACAAATCAATCAGGAATCAGAACAAATAAACAAACTATTTAAACTGATTTGGGCATTTCATTTTTACTGAACTGGCTATTTAATAAAAAAATAATGTTAAGTGGTTGTATAATCAAAAGGTTAAGAAGATTTGGCAATAGATTGCAGTGATTCAAATTACGCTCCTATTAATTAGTAGCTTTTTTATTAGTCTTAAACACATTATATCTTTCCTCTCTAATTATGAATTTTATCACATGTAAAAGGGAATTATAGCAGGATCAACCTCAAAATTTTGGTGAGAGAATGAAATGGATAATCAATATAAAACATTTAGCATGGTAAATATTCAATATGAATTAGTTGTTAATATTAATCTCTTACATAGCAATAATTATATTTGAATATCTGGCACCTCTTTTCTATTTTAGCAATGTTTTGTGACATTCTCATTGAAATTTGGAGATATCTAACTGACAAAATCTCCTATACGATCCTGCAATAATGGAATTATTATAAAAAAATTATTGAATGATCATCTAGGCCAACATCCTATTTTAGTGTTTGAATCCCTGAAATGTAAGAGAGTGTAAGTGATTTTTCTGAAGTCAAATATCTACTCTTGGTGGAGATCAAAGATTAGGATTTGAGTGTTCTGATTTTTCAAAAGTATCTTCTTCAGTTTATTTTCACGTCTGTGTATACAACCAAGACTTGTTTTTCAGACAGGAGTAGATAAGTTAAGTTCCAGATTACATATACTGGAATTTAAGATAAGAATTTGATCACTAGACTATGCACAAAGATAATTCTTTCTAGAAATAGTGCAAGTGCCTGACCACTTGGATTGAGTTAGTATTTGGCAAAAATCATTGTCTCCTTGACCAATGGGGTGAGAGCCATGATGATAAGAAAAGTCAACTGCAAGATACTGAAATCCCAAGCAGAGAAGATAGTCAAATAAAGCAAGGTTGAATCTCAGGAAGAAATTAATCTACCATCATAAAACTTTAGGATGTTGGAGATGTGGTCGCTAGCATTTCCATGATCAATTCAACTGTGTTGGTTTTGCACAATCTGGATAGTTTGTAACACAAGATGGTGGATTAACATAATTTTAACCAAACATGAGCCCCAATCACTTTTGCAGTTCTAAATGAGGTACTTTTACCTAAAGATATCAAAGCAGTCTTGAAAACTTACTGTGTTTCTATACATATAACGAATGTATTATTTTCACTATTGAGATGAAAAAAATGCCTTTTGTGACACGAATAGCAGGCTAACAATTATTTTATCTAACAGATATATTAATTTTACTTTTGCCTGTTCAAAGATAATATGAAGTACCTCAATTACTTTGGCCTTCTGCAGAATATCACACAGGCTCTATTTTGATTACATCATGAAGATTGGATCTAGTGAGTAGGCAATGGTATGTATTTATTATGCCATGCTAGGACATATAAATGACTCTTTATGTGAAATGAATTGTACAAAGATTCAGAGACATACCATATTAATGAAAGGTTTTAAGGGTTGCTCAGTTAGAATGGCTGGTACATAATGGGGCACTGGTGGAGTTTGTCCAGAATTTAGGAGATTCACTGAATTGTCTCTTTGCACGTCTATGCCTGGTGACAGTGGTGAGCAACAATTTTAATGACAATAGCCTAACAAGGGAAAGACAACAAAGAGTTTAATTTTGTGGGATGAAAGAAAAATCAACCCACCATGGAAACAAGCTAGACCTGCTGACTTGCTGATCCAGGCTGAAAAAAATCTAGGATTTATGGGTGAAAAAGAAAAATGATAAATATAACAGTGGAGATTATAGTTTATTTCAGTGACCACTGTATATAGTCTGCAGTACTATATAATAAAAGACTAAAATGATGTAAGAGGTAGACATTATCTGATGCCTCAGTTACCCCACCATACATCTTTGCCTCACATATAATTGTACCTCGGTTTCATGGATAATTCTGTATGTGTTTTGAGATACCTGGTCCTAATAGCATCTTGTTGTCTGTGCCAAGTTTTCTCCTGAGCTGCAGACATAAATGAGTGTTACTTCATTATGCTTAATAGTAATCCCAAATCAAAGGGAAATTAATGCCCTTGAGAACAACGCTTAACTCTTAAAGTGGTGGTAGCAGCAGATGCATTTAACCTTAGGTGGACAATTCTAGAAGACATTCTGCGCTCTCCTTTGAATCTCCCAACTGAAATGAAGCCTCATTTGCTCATAACAATGTGTATTATTACAAAGTGACTAGATTTTCCTCCTTATCTCTTTCTTCCTTTCCTCCTTTTCCTCCTCTCTTCAGTTCTTCAAGTCTGGAACAAGGATATATATGCAAGCTGCATTTATGAAATAATCTCAAACAGCTTGCGTATAAATCTTTGTTCCACGCTCTACTTCAAGGGTTCCCCAGTCTAAGACATCTTTTGTAAGTAAATCTTGTTTTGTTTTATTAAATCCTGCTTGGCTATAAGAAATATAATTTGATAGCGCAATTACAAGACAACTTCAGCTGATAAGTAAAATAATTTATTTCCATTTTATGTTCCAGGATAGCTCCTATTGTTTTTCCCACATAACTATTTTCCATAATCAATTTATATACATAAATAGGTGAAAGTTAGGCAAATTTATAAGATTCATTCTCTTTTTATGAATCACTCTAATACATTTTAAACCAAGTTTCTTTCTTCCCTTGGTAGCTAGTTCCACCTATACCACTATCTTCTTTAGTTTCAAAATTACTCTGTCTTTGAATTAAATAAATAAATAAATATATACATATATATTTGTAAACATCACAAATAAATTACAGAATAATAGAGATAAGTCCACTGCTTACAATTATAGCTTAGGTGGTATGGGGAATTAGATTAGGCAGCCTGGGTGGTTTTCTGTTTGAATAATATATTTGAAATGATAATAAATTTAGCCGGATTACACACATAAGATAATTGTAAAATTCATACACAAATTGACTTTAGTTGCCTCTCATGGTGTATTGTTACTGGAAACATTCTTATTATATTGTGAATCTCTGTGGCATGTATTCATTAGCTTCTTCTATTACATTATAGAAAACCACAAATGCAATTTATATCAATTTGCTTTCCATACTTCTTAAAGAATTTGAATAAGCACGAAAAAGTACTTCTGAGATCCTGTATTGTATACTGTCATTGGGGTATATGCCTATACAGCTCACTTATTAAATTGTCTAACACCTTCAGGTAATTCAGTATAAAATTCAGTACAAAATTCTGCATGCAAGGCTACCATATCCTGCCGGATTTACAAATTCACATATTCTAGAAGTATTATTTTTGAATATATATTAACACACACGCTTCTTATTTTCTTCTCCACACTTTGGAATTTGGAGGATGAGCTGTGGAGAATAAAAAAAAAGGTGGGAAGAAAACATTTACTTGTCTGTGTTTATTCTCTGCTGGGTCGTCTTAGGCCGCAAAGACTACCTTTGTTGAAGGTCCTCTTTTCTTCTTCTTTTTTGTTCTTTTAAACAAAACTTGGAGAGGTTGCCCCAGTTTCTATTCTGGTGAAATCAAAATTCAAATCTTTCTGTCATTTTAAATTTTAATATTTTCATGACTATTTTTATCCTCTTTTGGATGAACTACATTTGGTTTTTGCTTCAACAAATTACTTATTTCAGATTTGGGTACACAATGTTTTGTTTGTGAATTGATATCTTAGATAATGTTCTGTTGCCTAATGTATTTCATTCCCTCTTTTCCCTCTCCAGTAAATACATTTATCATATTATGTTAATGGAAGATTGGCTTCTCTGTAACTCTTTCTAGACTGTATGTACACTGAGAGAACGAATATGATAAGTTGGATAGTAATAGTGTACATGAAAGACACATAATTATTAAAGATTATTAGTAAATGTGCAAAACCTTATGTCCTTTATAGTATACACTATATATTTGTTTCTTTAATATGCTGCACAAATTTGCTAAAGATATTTATTTTACACCTCTACTTATGTATTTACTTCTTGACAGTTACTTAACTTAGGTAAAATATTCAAAAATACAATTTCACTTTAAACACTGAAATGGCCAAGAAGTTGAAGAGATGCAAGAAAAAGGAATACATTGAATATTATGAGAGAAAATTTTGAATTAACAATTTGAAGAAAATAATATATTGAATATATATGGTTTGACTCTATAACTGTCAAATCAAATACTTTAAAACCAGACTTGATTAACTGTCACTCTACTTGGTTAATTGTTCTTGTCCAAAGACATGATTTCATATGGAACTATATAGACTATTCTTTTCCAAAGGTGGGAATTACTGAAAGGCCAACAGACATCTAAAAATGATCTTTTGCCTTTGATGCTTCTACATTGAATTATATGTGCTATTATTAGCAAAGAGGAATTTGGCAAATTATGAGGATCTTTCAACCCTTACTAATTAATTCCATCCATTTGCCAGATATTTCCATATTACCAAGAAGTTCTTCCAAAGGCCTAATATTAAATTGCTTCTACTGTTGCCTAGGACAATTTTTTCTTAACTGTTCTCTGGTTTGTGACAGGTATTATGTTATTAATAGAATATAGCATTTGATTCTAATATTATTCCATGTACTATCCACTGATTTATGAAGGAGACCACCAATACAATTCTATGAAAGTCCCTGTCACTTTGTTTGCTATTTAAATTGTTTCTACATTGAATCAAGTTCCTTTTATTAATTAAATGTAGATTATATTCAATGGTAATTAAATATTTCAATTATTAATACTTAGATTTGAACCTTTTTCATCTTTTACATGAGAAAATGACTTGTTTTATAAAGTTCAAGATTTAGCAATTATTTTTACACTGTTGTTAAATATGTATTTTAAAAATACTAAATTGTTCTTTCTATTTAATTTGAATTTTTGATTTAGCTAAAAACTCTGAGCAATGCTCATTTATTTTGCCATCCTTCCATTAAGCCAAGTTTGTTTGTTTGTTTGTTTGTTTTCCTTAAAAGATGGATTCTGCAAGATAAGACATTTCTTACATGGCCTAATCTAAAGTAAAAACTGCCAAATTATATATATCACTTTGAGATATTTTATGGGGTTGCTTGTTGCATTGCTAGATAATTAATGCCACTATTTAATCATGCTAAGTTTATAAAACAAATTATTTAACATAGCTGTTGCCAAAGTTTTATCTATTTTTTTCAGTTCTTCCCTGAAGAAAACTTTATTAATTTAAATCTATGTGAATTCATTAATTTACTTGTTTGTACTTCTCTAGTTCGAATTAACTGTATTTCTACTAAGGGCAGGAACCATCCCTTAATTCGTTAAGTAACATCTGTATCTTACTCAACACAGGTTAGTGTGAACTCAAGCCACAAAGTAAAGGGACTGTATAGTATTAATAGAGAAGTAGAGAATATCCTCTCAATTTCTTATATATTTTAGCTTTTATAATCTACTGTTGCTTTATCCTTAATTTGTAAGTACCCCTAAGTAAATCTCATCTGTAAGTCTTATTTCTGGCCCATGTTCCTTTGTATAAAACATTGTGACTCACTGCTTTAAAAAACATCTATATTTACTGTCTCTTCTAATTCCTCATATTATTCCTTCCATGTGGCTAACCTAAGGGCACATTTTCCATTGGTATTAATTGGCCTCTTTTGTGACTGAGAATCCTGACCGCTGTTGCTCCTACAGCACTGTTCTGCTCTCAGCTGTGCCTACTTCTCTAGGGAACCAATTTCAATCTTCATCATGGGCTGCTGCTCTTCTATTTCCTTTCTAGTATTCTGGAAGCTTTCCTGGCTGTGGAGATGTCATGCAATCCTCCCACGGTCTTAACATGACTTGGTCTGCATTCTGCCCGGTTCTACAGGTCCTTCAAATTTAACAGAATTTTTCCCTCACAACTGCTTCTCTTTGTTATTAATATTTTTGATAAATTGTACCACTTCACATTCAATGAGTCTCCAAGTCCAAATGACAGTCCCTGTGATGTTTAATTTTATGTGTCAACCTGGCTAGGCCATGGTACCAAAATATTTAGTCCAACACTATTCTAGATGTTTCTGTGAAGGTATTTTTTGGATAGAGTTAACATTTATATCAGTAGAATTTTAGTAAAGAGATTTACCTCCATAATGTGGATGGGCCTCATCTAATCAGCTGAAGACCTTAGAAAAAGACAGACCTATCCTGAAAAATACAGAATTCTGCCAAAAGTCTGCCTTCAGACTCCAACTTCACCATCAACTCTCCCCTAAGTCTCAGCCTGCTTGTCTACACTGTAGATTTTGGACTTGTCAGTCTCCATAATTGAGTGAGCCAGTTTCTCAAAGTCAAGAGAGAAAGGAGATAGATAGATAGATAGATAGATAGATAGATAGATAGATAGATAGATGATAGATAGATAGATGTTCTGTTGGCTTTGTTTCTCTGGAGAACCCTGATTAATATATTTCCTAGATGCCTCTGAACTATGTCCCTCCATTCTATATTGAGCTATTTTTTCCACATTAAATCATATCTCATTTGTTCATTGAAAAAATAATCCTATTGTATGAACTTTAAATTTATCAATTAATAAATTTCAATCTCAAAATAGTTTGATAAGTTGGTCATTGTTGTTTCTATTTTACAGGTGTAGAAACTAAGGCAGAGTTAAGTAACTTAGCAGAGATGGCACAGTTAAAATTCAATGCAGGCAGATCCAGTTTCAGTGTTGGAGCTCTTACTCTGCTAGCATGTCGTTTTCACTGATTATAGTTCCTCACGCATTTAACCAGAATAAAACGAGAATGTTTTTTGTGGTCTCTAACTTCTGTCAAAATTACTGAATTGATTCAAAAAAATACATTTTTTACCAAAAATTATAATTTGTACTAAAGCTTTTACTAAAATCTCTAGACTGACAGGCTGCTAAGAAAGCCCATTTTTCACATTATTGGTGGCAATTCTTTATTTCTTTTTCTATAGTTCAAAATCTGATACTAAAATGTGAACTGAACTTCTAAAACATAAACTCCTAGCTAGGAAGCATCCAGATTCATTCAATAATATTTATTTTAAAAGAGTATTATTTTATGCAATACTTTTTCAATGTGATTTCAAGTCTAGTATTTCCAACATTATGATATTTAAAAATATTCAACCTTTTCATGACAGTATTGAATACATGGGAATAGAAATGAGCAGCACATTTTTTGAGATGTACAATAAATTACATATATACAAATGTGTTAAGCATTTCCTGTTTGTAGTAGTGGTTAAAAGTTGTTATTCCTTTCATTTAATCTAAGATCCTGCAAGATCCTGAAGTATCTCCAAAAATTAGTGATGATTTCTAGATTACTTTGGTCTAGATGTATTGATAAAAGTTTTTTATATGAGTGAGTGTTAATCCTCTTTTTCAAATACTTTGAATAAACAGATTGTTAATATCTAATGCTGCTGAATTATAAAAATGATAGAGATATTGTTAAATGTGTTCAGCTCATTTTTCCTCCACTTTTCATTCATATGTATTTGGAACAGAGGCAAATCTTACCTACAAATCTAGGTGAAATCATGAATGAGTTTTTACTCCTCTTTTAAACTGTGTTTGTATTTTGATTACAATTCCAAATTAATCAATCTTTAGAAAGTTATATGACTGTTATTTTTCTAACTTTGACAGTTAGAAAGCATATTGCAAATATTCTATTTTTTTTCACAAATGTGAAAAATCCATATTTTTATGTTAAAAAAGATAAATTTGTCAGTCATAGTAAAAACATCAAAAACTCTGTTATATTAAGATTAAGGTCTTAAAATCTCACGCACATACGTTAATGCAGATAAAACATTTAAATATGTATATTGGCATTCTTAAATCTAGAAATTCCTAGACGTCAAGAATAAAAATGAAAATAATACTTCATAATTTCCAAGTAAACTTATTTTAAAGTATGAATAGATGCATGGAAATACTTTCTAGAAATTAGAAATGCCCATGCTAATTAAGAACCAGTTGAAGTTAAATAACTCTTTTCAAGTAGAAAACTTTCTCTAGTGAACAGGTTAAAATTTACATATCCGTTAACAAAGATGATAATAGAATACTATCTTCTTCATCACTGCTAAGCCCCAGGCATAAGGAAATAACACAACTTGATTGTAAATGAAGCTGCATTCTCTCAGATCTTATTAGTCTTTCGTAGCTAATGTATATCTTTAAAATGAAAATTATCACAGATCAAATGTTAAAGATCAGCACAACATTTTGCCTAAAGATAAATCACTTCAATATTTTACATATTCTCTAATATATGTGAGTAACTAAGTTAAATGCTGAATGGAATTTTCGGTGTGAATACTTAACAGTCAGTCTGTGCAGATATTGTTCCTTTGGGAAGGTAAACAATATACTTGGAGCAAAATTCAAACAAATAAATATCTTTTTTTGGTTACCTGATGCGAAGAGTGATTGAGTTACTTGTGGAACCAGGCTTTTGATGTGGGGAGAATACATGCAGACACTCATAAGAAAAATATTTATTATAGAAAAGAGATTAAAAATGTTGATTCTGAAACTTGACTGGGTTATCCTTATCAGTCTCACTTAACTGGTATTTGACTTTGGAAAATTTCTTAAGCTCTGTGTACCTCCCTTTTTTTCTAAGAAGAAAAACACACGCTATTATATAACACGCATATACTGCTATAAGTGTGTAGTAGTATACATTTTTTTGAACAATGCCTAGCACATAGTAGATGACTCATAAATGTTAGTTATCCATATGATAGGAAATGAGATAAGTGAAGTTAATGTTCAAATATTGATGATTTGTAACTTTTTTTCAGTCACTGTTATTATTTCATATTTGTATCCTAAAACTTTCCCAATATTCGGAATGACATTTAAAAATTACAACATTGAGTTAATTTTTCCCAAAGAATGTTATAATATTTCTTGAAACAAATGCACCAGGTTATATTTAGCTCATTATTTGAGTGGTATTCATTATTTCATGTTGTATTACTTGAACAATACAGAAGGTTGGAGTTGGAAGGAAACTTAGAGGTCATCATTTAACAAAAGGAGAAATCTTAGATTCAGGTGAACATTATGAGCTTCAGAAAATCACCCAGCAGGGAAGTAAAAGATCTGAGACTGGAATTCAGGTCTTTTGACATTCAAATCTGTTTTTCTTATGCTTCCCTGTGCTGCTTCTCTGCTCTGAAATTGTAGTGCTTTTTTAATTTTTTGTAACATATACATATTCTCATACGTGTGTGTGTGTGTGTGTGTGTGTGTATACACACACCTCAGAAATGAGAAATGCTATTATAATTTGTCAAGCTAATTTAAATTCAGGCAGTCTTTTCTTAGCTTTCTGATTCTAAATAATCCTTATACTACTGAACAAATGATTAGGCATTTTTCACATCTCAGGATATAAGACCAATATTGCTAAATCTTTAATCATGCCCAGAATAAATACATCAAAGGAATCAACTATTGTAATGATGATGACTTCAATTAACTATTCTGTAATCCAATAATGCATTTCATTAGAGTATTCTAAGAACTTTGTGGCATCATTACCATAATCTTCAGTGTTCCTACTTGGTATGTATTTCAGGACCTAAACATAATAAATAGAAAGGCACAGTCCCTACCGCTAGATAACTTGCATTTGTTAGTGGAACACACTGCAGCATAATATGTCAACACATAAAGAGAGATATTTGTGTCAACACAAAAGAGATATTTGCATCCAAATTTTACTACTGTGTATTCATAACAGTTCAGTGTTGGTTATTTACCAGAGAAAAGACGAGAGAAACATAAATGAAGATTTTTTTTTTTTTTTTTTTTTTTTGGCTCTTGTAGCCAGACCATGGCTGTTGGTAAATATTAAGAGTGCTGCAATCTTAAATTAAGGTGAAATATTCACTTACTTTACAAAATACATGTAAGAAAGATAACAAATAGTAATTATGGAATTATGGCTTTTAAATCTGTAGAGCTGAGACATGTATTAACAATAGTATAGGGAACTTGGCAATATCCTTACCACTCAAATTAATTCTCTTAAACTTAACCTCTATCTCATTTAACTCAGTATCTCTTTCTAAAAGATAATTTTCCATTTAAAAACTCTGTCTTTGCTAGTCTACAATACGTGTTTTCTTTAGTAATGACTGTATTTACTTAAAGAGTATCCGTCAATGCCTGCTAAGCTGAGTGAGTAGATGGACATGTGCTCACATCTCATTATTTTACTATCTGGTGGTCTCCCTAACAGATTCTTTAACATGTGAAGAATCAACAAAAATACAACTACATCTGATCTTTGTCTTAGGCAAAAGGATCCGGCTTGTCTTACTCATTACAGGACAAAATATATATAATGTTCATGCTCATTTCCCATTTTTCCATACCATAAGATGAACTCCTATAATGGGAGAAAATAGAACTCATTCAAAAGCTATTGAAGGCAATACTATGACCACCTGGTGACTAGAATATCTTTACTCTTTTCTGTACAAATTGTGATTTGTCTATACACTTATAATGCATCATTCTTTTATATTTTCACAGTTCTGTCTGGAGAGCATTTTGTCTAAAGCATAGCTTTCTCTTAACCACGTAAATGTGAATCAAAATGACAATGGTGTATCCTTTAATTTTAACTAATTATTAGTTGATAGCTATGATTTTGTCCCATTTAACAGCTAGAGACAAAAACATATACAGAGCTTGAATAACATGCTATTGATTAAACCTCACTTTGGTATACAAATATTTCTTACTTTCTTAATTGTTTTTTTCACCTTGATGTATCACTAATCGAAATGGTTCTGTTAAAATTGTCCACTGTGTTGGTCAATTTGTCAATTTCTTCCTCTCTTGCATATGTATTTATATGTATATATGTGTATGAATATATATGCATAAATATTATATATTTTAAGGTAATTTTATTAGAAAATAATTGTTCAGAATTTTTTTATTTTTGGTGGAATGAATCTTTAATCATTTTATATATAGTGTTCATAATCATGTTTTCTTGATGTTATTCTATATAACATTAATACTGTCATATCAGTTTTTTTATTAGTATTTTTCTGGTGTATATTCCTTTTTCTTTTCTCAGTGTTACATTTTCCTTATTTTAGGAAGGTCTCGCAAACATGATACCTTAATTTCCAAAAGTCCAATTTGACAATGTCTTTCAAATGAAGAGTTTATCTGAGCTTTTTCATTCACTTAAATCTGCTTCTAGCATTTTTGCTATTTTTCGCACATTTTTGGTGCTTCCTTCTACTTTCCAGTCTTTAAGAAAAACTATTAGGTATTGTTTGTATATTTATTCCTTTCATTCCATTTCTTCACATTCCTTTAGAAGCTGTATATTTCTTTTCTTATAGAGGTTATAATTTGTAAGCTATACTTAATGTAATATATATATTTGAACATCCCTCCAAAAATATAAGGACTTTAAAATGATTTAATTTTTATCAATAACTTTGAAAATTCTGTCATTTTTATTCAGAGTTATGTGAATTCCCCCTAATATTATGAGTATTATTATTTATAAAGACAGATTTGACTAGATTTACCTATATTTATTAATTTTTCTCACTACTGGTATTATTTTTTCCTATTCCCAAATGTATGTATTTTTAGAACTCTTTTAAATTTAGGTCTATTTTTATTTATTCTCGGTTTTTATTAAAGTTTTTTATTTTAGCCATATTCTTTTACATTTTTTTAAATTCATACAATTCTAGACTTCTGATATGTTAATCGTTCGTATTTTAAATATCTCATAAACCCAGGTTAACTTTTTTTTTTTTTTTTTGGAGACTGAGTCTCGCTCTGTCACCCAGGCTGGAGTGCAGCAGCGGGATCTCGGCTCACTGCAAGCTCCGCCTCCCGGGTTCACGCCATTCTCCTTCCTCAGCCTCCTGAGGCCACCTCGCCCAGCTAGTTTTTTGTATTTTTTAGTAGAGACGGGGTTTCACCCTGTTAGCCAGGATGGTCTTGATCTCCTGACCTCGTGATCCGCCCGACTCGGTCTGCCAAAGTGCTGGGATTACAGGCTTGAGCCACTGCGCCCGGGTGCAGTGTATTAGGTATATATTGCATTTCTCAAATTATAATTTGAATAATTATTCAAAATTATTCTTGAATAATTTTATTATTTCTCTAATATTGTTTCTCTTCTCTCAAGGCTCTTCTTCTAAAATATGGATTAATTACAGGTATTTAGAATTTCCTACTCTTTTTTTTTTTTTTTTTTTTTTTCCCAGAGTCTGGCTCTGTCGTCCAGGCTGGAGTGCAGTGGTGAGATATGAGCTCACTGCAAGCTCTGCATCTCTAAACCTCTTTTTTTATATTGTATTTATCTCTCTGAAGTTCATTTTTAAATTAGGTTTCTCAGAATTGTCTTTCAATTGAGTTACTCCTTTTTAGTCATACCTACTGTGTGCTTACTCCATATTTTTAGTGTTTTTCAACTTATAGTTTTAACTTAAAATCTTCCATTAAAAATGCCTATTGCTTATTTATGTAATTTTATTTTCTTTTCTTTAAATATCCACTCATAGGAATACATATATACACATTTCAGATAATTTTAACGTCTGAATTACTGAGGAGTCTAAACCTGTTTTTTGTTGAATTAATTCTCATTCATGACATTTGGTTTGATTGAATATTAGCTAGTTTTTTATATTGGGTCACATGTGATTGATCACAAATTCTGGAAACTGTGGAGGCTAAATTGAAGCTGTTTTTCACAGGAGATTTGCTCTTGCCTTTCTGTGATACCAAGTCCAATGAGGATTTCTGATATCTAGCTTCCCATATTGCTACCAGCAATACCCTTAGAGCAACCCTTGCTTTTCTATTTGCTCACCGCTCACCAGTCTAGTTAAGATCACTTCTTATTGGCCCCATGGAGTTTTCTCTTCTTTGCTGTGAGCCTAAAATTACAATGGCCCCTCCCTGCACAGCCTGCAGCATGAGGATTCCTTACAGTGTCTAGCTCCAAATGCTGTATTTTTTACTTTCACAATTTGCTTTTAATCAAGGAGTTAATAGATGGAAGTTTTGAAAATTGTTTAAATTCATCTATATAATGTTAATTTGATATTTTAATTAGCAAATATGTATGTGTATGTTTTCATAAAGTTATATGACCTTTTCATTAAATAAGATATAATAGATGTATAATGATAAAAACCACAGAATACTAGTTATTTCTTCACAGTCATAATATTTCCTAAAATTTAAGTTCTGAATCCATGACGTTAGAAAATTTCTTTTCCTTTACCCCCACTATACGCCTGATTAAAATTTACTATATTTGCTGTTTTAATAAAATAAGGCACTACATTTCTAACAAATGCTTTGGAGAGTATTTATATAATAAGCAAGTCTTCTATCATATGCCCCTTTGGTGGATGCAAGAAATTTTTTATTGGAGGTCATCAACATTAGCCAAAAAAATCAATTCAAATCAAATCAAAGTGTAGCTGCTCACATTTCAAAGTTTTAATATGATTAATATACTTACATTAGGTTTACTCTTAATATATAATTTAAATCTTTAAACAGTGTCTAGATAAATTTTAATATACAATTTTTACTTATACTTTTATCAAAATTACATATGTTATGGAGCACTTTTATCAAAATTACATATATTAAGGAGCCTGAATATAATTTGCAATGATTCCTTAATGTATAATATTGTATATGTTAATTTCCATACCCATAGGATTAAATCTAACATGATGTTTTATAGTGTAGGGGATAGAATGTATTTAAAATCAAGTAGAAACCACATATTTTATCAGATAGCATTGATAGACCCCAACCAAGATTAAACACATTATTTTTATTAATAAACAAATGAATACGTAATCAATTATATTCAAAGGCTTTTATATGAGAATACAACTGTCCCTCCATATTCTGTTGGTTTCGCATCTGTAGATTCAAAAATCACAGATTGAAAATATTCCAAAATAATTAAAAAACAAAAAACAGCGCTCTGGCTGAAGATGGCTGGCTAGAAGCAGCTAGTGGGTGTCTCCCTCACTGACAAGAATCAAAACAGTGAGTAAATATTAACACTTCAAGTAGATCATCTAAGAAAACATATGGAGTTTATCAGAGAAGCAACAGGAATCACAGAAAATAGGATCGTGAAGCCAAGCAACCCTATGAGTTCAGCCTGGCATGGAGCTGGGAGAGGAGCTGGGAGAATCTCCCCAGTGCAGAAAAGGAATGAGTGAGTGACTCCTGGGGCTCCACAATCCTGCGATGGACCTTTGCAATCCTAGCTATGGAAGAACCCCCTGGATTTACGGCCCTTCAGAGTAACACAAGTCGCTGCCCGTATACTGTGCAGAGGCATTGCTTGAGCCCATGTGGATTCCTGAAAGGTTTTGATTCCTGAATAGCTGCTACCACCACACCAGGGAGGGAGCATGGATCCCAGGCACTTACGCACACCACAAAGATGGATATTACAACTGCTGCCACAGGATGGAGAAATGCACAGACTGTGGATCAGATGGCTGCCTGACTCCACTGCTCCTGCTAGACAGGGACTGCATTCCTGGGCATCATGTCCACAATATAGCTGCCCTGTCCCGACCTGAGAATTTTGGTTGCAGCCCAGCATTCTAAGAGCCTGGCCCTGAGAGACTGGTGATCCTCCCTAGGTTCCACCACAGTTGCCACCACCACCACTGTCATGATTGCTGTCACCACTATTGCCATCACCAGATCAAGGAAGGCGCAGGGATACCTGGCACCTTTGCATATTCCAACAGTGAAATCTACCACTGCTTCTGTGGGAGGAAAATTTGAGTTTGCCGTGTCCTCCAAAGCTGCCAGGCTTCCCTGCTTCTACTGAAGGGGGACCTAACTTCCTGAGTGATAGGCTCACAGTGTGGTTGCCCTGTTCCCACCTGAACATTTTGGCTATAACCCTGTGCCCTTCTGACAGCTCAGCCCCCAGAGGTCTACATTCTCTCCTGGGGCCCCCACCACCATCATTGCCACCACTGATAGGCCAGGGAGGGAGATACTGGGCACCTTCACATACCCCAGTGAAGGTTACCATTGCTACTCCTCTTGGAGTAAGGCACCTGTGAGCCATGTACCCCACCAACGTCAACCTCCACTGCTCCCACTGAGCCAGGGACTGCTTTCCCCAGTGACAGGCACAGCTGCCCTATTCCCACCTAACAATTTCAACTGCAGCCCTTCTAAAACCCCAGCCCCTACAGGCCTGTGATCTACTCTGGAACTCCCACACCCTGAGTGTTCTGCCACCACCTGAGCATTTCATCTGCCTCTACCTGAGAGTTCTGCCAGTGACCTGAGGTCAAGCCTGGCTCTTCCTACTATCCCAGCCAGCAGCGGAACCCTGAGGACCTGAGGACAAGTTCACTGGCCTAGTCTCAGTATAGTCCCTTCAGGACTCCTGAACCCCATCCAAGGGGCCATCTAAAGGCCTAAGGATTGAGGGATTAACTAGCCCAGTCCACAACTGGTGGCACTTGATCACTCCCCTTCTGATCTGAGTTCAGGCAAACAAAACCAGTTTATGCCATCACAGCTAACAGATTTCTGCATGTGCGGATAGGTAGAGCCATTCCCCCATTCATCAACGAGCAGGAGATTCTCTCATTAGAGAACAAGCAAGCCACAAAGCTGTCTGTATTGAGCTGAGTGGAAAGGTTTTGCCCCAAGGCCACTGCCATGGAGAACAGTGGGATGGCAATTTTCTGTGGCTCTAAGCTACACTGTGGCCTGGAGATAGACAAAGTGTTTGTTGGACCTGACAGTCATGAGACTCAGAACGGAGGTGTGAGAGAGAAACAGATTACGTTCTTGCCTGTCTAGGATGTGTGGTTGGTGCAGGGCTCTCCCTCCCTGCAGAGACTTTGGCACATTTCACCAGGAGCGCCACCGTCAGGGCTTGTGCTGCACTCAACACTGGGGTATTTGTGAGTTGTCCAGTTCTGCCCAGCTTTGTCCCTCCACCTCAGTAAACAAGTATCAATTACCCATTTTCTTCGGCTGCAGCAAACTCTTACCTATAAATGCCACCTACTGGCCTGGAGGATGAATGGCATAACCTAAAATGAAACCTGCTGACAGAGCACATAGGGCTATAAAAGCAAACCCAGAAGATCCTATCAAACATATGTTACAGTCACACATCAAGGGGGGTCAAATATGAGAAGCTTCAGCTTCTCCAGATGAGAAGGATGCAGCATAAGAACTCTGGCACCATAGATAAAACCGTTAGAGTTGTGACACAGAGGATCACACTAGAACCCTAGCAGTGGATTCTAACCAAAATGAAAATTCTGAAATGATGAAGACTCAAAACATGGATTGCAAAGATGCTCAATGAGACCCAAGAAAATGTTGCAAACCAATGAAAAGATATCAGAAAAACTATTAATGGTATGAAAGAAGATGTAGATATCTTAAACAAACAAAAAACAGAAAAATAAACAGAACTTCAGGAAATAACAAATTCACTGAAAGAATTGCAAAATAGAATTGAATATTTTAAAAATAAGATAGACTAAGCAGAAGAATGAATTTCAGAGGTTGAAAATCAGTCTTTCAAGTTAACCTAGTCAAACAAAAATACAGAAAAAATGTTGAAGAACAAAGCCTTCGAGAAATACGGAATTATGTAAATCCTTTAAGTTATAGGCATTCCTGAGGGAGAAGAAGAAAAAGTAAAAAGTTTGGAAAATATATGCGAGTATATAAATTAGGAAAATTTTTCTGATCTTGCTGGAGATGTAGACAGCCAGATATAACAAGTTCAGAGAACCCTTGGTAGATAATAAGATAAAAATCACCAAAACATATGGTCATGAGACTAGACAAAGTCAACATAAAGCAGTTAAAGAAAAGAGTGAAGTTACCTATAATGAAATCCCATCAGACTAATGGCAAATTTCTCAACAGAAATCTTATAAGCCAGAAAAAATTGAGGCCCTATATTTAGCCATTTTAAAGAAAAAAAAATGTTGCCAACAATTTTATATCCTGCCAAACTAAAGTTTACCAATGAAGCAGAAAGGAAATCTCTTCTAGATAACCACATGCCAAGGGAATTTATCACCACTAGGCTGGCACTATAAAAAAATTCCCAAAGCAGTTCTAAACATGGAGACAAAAGGATGATACTTGCCATCATAAAAATAGACACCTATAAAATGCTTCAGATCCTATAAAGCAATGACATGATTTAGATTACAAAGTAACTAGCTAACAACATTATGACAAGAATGAAACCTCACAGGTTAATAATAACCTTAAACTAAATGGCCTAAATGCCCCATTTAGAGGAAGTATGTTGGCAAATTGTGGGAAAAAAAAAAAAAAAGATAAAACCATTTGCTCTCTACAAGACACCCACCTAATGGGGAAATATACCCACAGGCTCAGAGTAAAGGGCCGAAAAAGATATAGCATGCAAATGGAAAAATAAAACAGACTTTAAATCAACTACGGTTAAAAATTATAAGAAAGGACATTATATAATGATAGAGAGTTCAATTCAGCAAGAAGATATAGCCATTCTAAATACATATTCATCCAACAACAGAGTACCTAAATTTATCAAACAAATGCAATAGAAATAAGAAAGTAAATAGACAGTAATACAATAGTAATGGGGACACTAACACCCCTATCCTCCTGCAGCACTACACATAATTGAGGCAGAAAATCAGTAAATAAATTCTAGACTTAAAATGGACTTAAAGTGGACTCTAGACCAAATAGACTTAATAAACATTAACAGAGCATGCTATCTAACAACCACTCTATATATAATATATATAATACATATAATATAACGGTTGTATATAATATAGTGGTTATATAATATATATTACATATAATATAGTGGTTTTTAATATATAATATAATATATATTATTATTGCATGAACTGTTATCCAAAATAGATCACATGCTTGGTCACAAATCATGTTTCACAAACCATGTTTCAAGAAATTTTAAAAAATCAAAATCATGTCGATTATATTCTAAGACCATAGTGGGATAAAGTTAGAAATCAAAACCAAGTGGAACTCTCAAAACTACACAAATACCTGAAAACTAAACAACTTGCTCCTGAATTATCTTTGGGTATACAACAAAATCAAGTCTGAAATTAAAAAAAAAAAGTATTTTGAAACAAATGAAAATAGAAATGAAATGTAAAAAGAAAAAAAAAACAACTCTGTGATACAGCAAAAGCATAGATAACAGGAAAGTTTATAGCATTAAATATCTACATAAAAAAGATAGGAAAATCTCAACTTACTTAACATTACACCTCAAGAAACTGGAAAATCAAGAACCAGCCCAAATCAAAGCTAGCAGAAAAAATAACAAAGATCAGAGCAGAACAAAATGAGATTGAGATAAAAAAACACAAAAGATAAATAAAACTGATAGACCACAAATTAGATTAACCAAAAAAGGGAGAAAATTCAAGGAAGCAAAATCAGAAATAATGAAAATGAATTCATAACTGATACCACAGAAATACAAAAGATCATCAGAGACTATTATGAGTACCTCTACATGCACACTCTAGAACACCTAGAGGAGATGAATAAATTTCTTAAACTATAAAACTTCCCAATACCAAACCAGGAAGAAATAGACTACTGAACAGACCAATAACAAGTAGTGAGACTTAATTGGTAATTTAAAAAAAAAAAAAAAAATCACCCAACAGCAACAACAACAAAAAGCCCAAGACCAGATGAATTCACAGCTGAATTCTTCAAGAACCATGCAGAAGAATCTGTACCAATCCAAAGTATTGCATATAATTGAGAAGCAGGGCTTCCTCTCTAACTCATCATTCTAAAGAACCAGTATTATCCTGATAACAAAATCATTGAATGGTTTTCTAGTGACTTTCAGAGTAAATACTTGTTCTTACTCATTTAACTTGGGATCTGGGAATAATTGAGGCAAAAGAAAATTTTTAAAAAACTCATATTAAAATGTCACATTTTTGTGTTGCAATCTCTCAGGCAGAAATTAGGTGCATACTGAAGCACTATATTATAGAAATAATAGTAAAGCATGTATAAAGTTATTGTATCTAAATGGCAAAAGGGACTTAACAAAACAGAAACATTCTCTTTTCAGTAACAAGTATAACTGTAATGGTATAAAAATAGTTCTGTAATTTATCTTTTAAGGAGCATTGACATTCAATAAGAATCCATTTTGTTTGTTTAAAAGGGCATTAAAGCTATTTATGATCTAAACTTGCAATTGTAGCACTCTAGATTATAGCTATAATTTATTGACCACCTATAATGTAATTTTCATATGTTTGATAATTTAAATCTTAAAAAATACTTCAGAGAAATTCAGAGACATCAGTAAAACAGAAAAAATTCTGTTTTGCTTATGAGACAAATATAGTTCAAGGAATTTGAGTAATAGTCCCACTGTAACAGTAGATATTAGAACCAAGATCCAACTCAGGCCTTTTTTGTTCAAGACTCATTGTACAATGGAGAACTATCTTTCAATATTATTAATCGTCACTTTAAATAAAATTCATTACCTATTTTAAGATTATTTTGTTTACTGAATAATATTTAATTAAAAGGTATATTATAAAATATTATTTCAGCTTTGCTAGATCTTTCTATTTTTTCTTTTTATAGAGATAATGATATGTGTGCAAGTTATTTTTTAAATAAAGTATAAGTATTAGTATTCCTGTAAAGGATGATGTTTCACAAAGATAGAAGAGTGACAAAACAGGTAATTCTGAATTCCTGTTGCTTCTTGAAGACAGATTTATGATGAAGTGATGATAGTTTTCTTAATGCTTCGAAAGAAATTCATGTGAAAGATATCTGAGCACCTTTTGAACAGAGAATGCCAAAATCTGAAGTAGAAGAGAAATATGAGCAATGTCCTTTGCTATTAGTGTATTAACCAAGTATATCAGAACTTTAAATATCTCCTATTTATTTCAAGTGTCATTTCAAAAGGCATAATTCTGCTATTTAAACAAAGTAAAAATAATACAATAGTCTCCCCCCCAGGCTTAAAGATATGAAAAACTACCCTTTTGTCTACGTTTCAGGCTCTTCTGACTTCCTTCTCATATTGGCCTATAGGAAGAATCATTTTCCATATGCTTAGTTCCTAGGGATTGCTATTATGCTTCTTTTTAAGAGATGTAACGTAACCCATCTTAGAGAAAATGAAAAACTGTATCTGCTGCAAAAAACTTGAAGACGCTGAATTTATGGTGCTTGGGAGAAGACTCAAACTGAACAAATTTACGTTTGTTTGGAGCCAGTCTTTTTCTTTGAGAATTTATAACCCACCACTGCCAAATTCCAGAGAAAGTGAAAAGTTATGTTCAATTTATATTTTATGCTTAAAAATTTTGATCAAGTAAAAAATTCATTTTATATTATTTGGTATAAACATGCAAATACATGTTTAAACACAGTTGGCTTAAACGTTATTTCTTAATGAAAAACTGGAGTCAAGTGATTGAGAAAAATAGAAGACACAGAAAAAAGCCATTTGATATAAAATTATTATAAAATTATAAACAAAAATTTCTTTTAAACCATAAGCAAATTGCAGTATTTCAAGTGAGACTTTTTCCATGATCTTATTATCACTACTACTAATAATAATTGTTAACATTTATGGTGTGCTTACCATGTCCATTCTCCTAAACGTTTTTTACTAATTTTCTAATTTATTTCTCTATACTCAATTTATTTCATATACAGAAGAAATTGAAAATATTTTCTTTTTATAGATAATAAAATTGAGAATTTGCAAATCTAAGTTTCTCACCAAGTTAGACTCAAAATTTGAACACAGTTGTACTACCACCAAAACCTGCATTGTGAACACAGTAGTGTACACCCAGCAAATGGTGCTGAGGCCAATATAGATACACACACATTTCAAGACAAATCCCATTTTATAATTTTTTCCTAACTCTGTTTTTACTGATTTGCATTTTCAGTTATTATTTATGAACCCTGACCGGCCTTAGAATAAATAAATGTCTTTGCCTTCATTTGACATCTAATAGCCTCTTGGAATTTTCAGTCAGAATTGGAGAAAAGCATAATTTCCCAAACTTTGTGACAGTTTAAACATGTAGTCTAGAGAGGAAAAAAGAAAAGATTTCGACTAGTTATATAAAATCTCAAACAGTGATATTTATTATTGATATGTTCAGGGCCTCACTGGATATCACTATGCTGTAGCAACAGCAAAGAAATGCAGAGAGTAGTCATCAAAATGATGGAATAAAGCTAATTCTTTCTTTAGAAAAAAATATTTCAAGAGTATTTTATCCTCTGCCTTGAACTGCAGTATAGCCCTACACAATTCTGTTAACTAGAACATTCATAATTGTGTCCTGCAAATATTTTCTTTGGTGATTCAAATTAACACACTCTGACACTAAAGCCAAATATTGTTCCTGATATGCATTGACTAACAGAAAACCACTCACAATTTTTGAATCATTGCATTTTGATTGTTTTCATGTGTTTTAGCGGGAAGATAAAGTAAGTGTTATCAAGGGCTGCTTATCATATATTTTAAATTGGAATGCTTATTGAAATCTCTTGACTAAAGCAAAACTGAAAATAAACACATGAAAATAAACTAGCATGTGACATTGCCTCACTAGATATATCTTTATTCTAAGGCATAGATTCCAATTATATGTTGTTTATATATTTTAGAAAAAGCAAAAGAACTCAGAACGTTTACTGTTCATTTCATATATGTAAAGAGATGTTCAGTCTTGAAGGGTTGTGTCAAAATTACACTTGCAGATTCAAAAATACAGAATACAGATTCTGCAAAATGAAGTTCACCTCAAGAACACATTCAAAATCTATTTCCATGAAGCCAGGTGCTGTCAGTGCAGATGGAATAACCTGACAGCTGGTGGTCATGATATCCTGGTATTCATGATGCTGGTGAAGTTGAATAGATGAACTGTACTTTGAATGGTAAGAAAATGATGTCTCAAGACGTTGCATCTCATCCATCATTACTCATTAATTGCCTCCGAAATTTTAGCTAATTTTTAAATGCAAATAACTAATATAGTTTCTACACTGTTTTCTCACAAATGCTTTTATAAAAGGTTTTAAGAGTACATATTTTTAAATGCAAAATTTATGGTCCATGCTCCTAGAAGTGCAGTTATACAGTTATTTACATCTTTAAAGCAATCTGATTTCAGAAAACTATTGATGAGTAACTTGCTTTATTACCTAAGTAAAATAACAGGTTTAAGGGGTACCCTTTTTTTGTATGTGATTTGCACCCATTTTTTTCTTTACATTGTAAAACTAGATATGAACCTTTTGCTGTAAAGAGGTACCTGAACATGTTGGCTTCTACTCAGATTCCTTTGACTCTCTTTCTCTCTCTCTCTCTCTCTCTCTCCCGCCCCCCCCATCAGAAAGGCAGGGGTAGAGAGAGAGAGAGAGAGAGAGAGAGACAAAGGGACAATTTGTATGAATTGACTTGCATTCTCTCCCCTCTCTTTCTGAGAGAGGTAGAGAGAAAGAGAGAGAGAGAGAGAGAGTCAAAGAAATTTGTATGAATGCAAGTCAGTAGTTGCACATACTATTTTAAGTGAACTATGTCTCTCTCTCTGTCTCTGTCTCTCTCTCTCTCTCTCTCTCTCTCTCTCTCTCTCTCTCTCTCTCTCTGTGTGTGTGTGTGTGTGTGTGTAAAAGATGTAGGGAGAGAGAGAGAGAATACATTTTTCAGTGGCATTGCATTTATCAGTGGACTCAATGGAAAGGAACATTATGTATAACTTTGGAGACTACTAATGCTTTCTGAAGTGAAAATTAATCTACTCTAATGTTTATTGACCAGAGTTCTCAACATTCTTCCTAAGCAGAGTCTTGTAAACTTCAATACTTTATATGTTTATTATTTAGTAACTGATGATGCAACTTCTGATAGGTCAATTATTCCTCATCCAAGCCCATTAAAACCCTTGCATTTAGAAACATCAGAGCTCTTATAACTTTCTATCATCACGTAAAAATTTTATCTAAATTTGTCAAATTCTTCATCACTTAACACTTTCATTTTTTTAGTAGGCCTTTAGAAGATACATACTATCAACTAAGTAAATATTAGAGTCAGACAAGGTATTAGGGAAACCCATGCTCCAGGAATTTGTAGTCTAGTACACATATAGCATTGAATTTAGGATCAGACACAATATAATTGCCATCTGTGCTCCAACACTTACTTAGATATGTGACTTAGAGATGTTCTGAAGAAAAACTAGATAATATTTGTAAAATGCTTTTACACTCTAAAGCACAAGATAAATAGTAAACAAATAGGATTTTTAAATGTAGTATTCAATAATTTTATTCAAATATAGATATGCTACTAATGGAATGACCTTAAAAATTCTTGTTTCTTATGAATTCTAAGACAAACATTCTAACCATTGATTTGTCTGTATATATTTTTTATTTAACTTAAAAAATTACAGAGGACAAATGAACAATAATATTTCTTACACCACTAATATTGTACAGGTTGAATAATTTTGAATTTGTAAACATACTTGTTTACAAATATTTGCCTTTGTAAAAAGACATCTCTTTACAAGTTAAAAGATTATACTAAAAAGAGAGGGTTTTTACATATTTAAGGTTAAAATTCTTTTTTAAGTAAACTTAAAACCAAAAAAAAATGAAAAGAAATCAACAAATTTTCATAAAGTAATTCCACATATGTAACCAGTACATAGATCAAGGACAGCAATGTTAGCACTCCAAAGATCTTACACATCCCTTTGAGTCACTCTCTGACAAAGGTAATCACTGTCCTGATTTATTGCATGATAGAATAATTCCACCCTGTTTGAACTATGTGTAAATGGAATCATGCAGTATATTATCTTTGAACTCTGTGTTCTTTCACTTGACATTATGATTTTAGATTCCGTGATGTTGAACCTACCTAGCAGTAGTTTGTCCATTCGCATGGTTGTGCAATATTTCATTACAAGGGTATAGTACAATTTGTTTATCCATTCTAATGTTGATGAACATTTGGTTTCTGGATTTTGATTCTTGTATATTATGGTGCTAAGAACATTCTTGTACCTGTTTTTGCTGGAAGTATGGCTGCATACCTGTTTAGAGCAAGATGCACTCTTTTGTGTTCGGCTTTTTTGTCTCAGTATTATGCTTGTGAGATCCACGCATGCTGCTGTTCATAGACATAATTCATTTGTTCCCTTTACCCTACAGTGTTGGAGCCCTGTGTCTTGATATGTGTGTTTCCTTGCTGGTTTTCCTGTGGTTGCACATTTTTCTGATTTAGGTTGAATTTGCTTAGAATGATGTTTGCCCCAGAGAACAACTGTTAATAGCATACTCATTCTCTGTCTTTTTACTGTCATCTTGAAATAGCACTTTATCAATTTAACACTTGGCAATCAATGCTTGGGGGCTCAGTACAATGAACTATTACTGTTATCATTTGAAAAGGTGAGAAAATGTTCATCTATACAAAGAGTTAAAACTGTTTCAGTATTTTCTAATTTGATAGCCACTGACTTTATAGTTATTTTACTTCATTTTATTTTCTCCTTAAACACTTTAATTTAAACAAAGTCAATGCTTAATATACTAAAACATTTACTTTTCCTTGCTTTTGTACCTCACGGCATATATTACTTTCTCATGTGTTTCTAAAGACATAAAAAGTATAGGTTAGGAAGAAACTTGCTTAGATTTGTTCAAAATGAAAGCAGATGTGAAACTGGAAAAAAAAAAAAGACTCAGCTACATTTGTCCTGTCGGGTGGCTCCGGGATTCTCGCCAGTAAATTGCACGCTGGATAGTTCTTCAGATGTTATTAGTTTTATCTCTATTTTAAACAATCAGCCAGGTCACTTATACTTTATCGCACCTTGGTATTTACTTATTTATTTATTTATTTATTTATTTATTTATATTAATTTATTTTTCAGACGGAGTCTTGCTCTGTCGCCCAGGCTGGAGTGCAGTGGCGCGATCTCGGCTCACTGCAAGCTCCGCCTCCCGGGTTCACGCCACTCTCCTGCCTCAGTCTCCCGAGTAGCTGGGACTACAGGCGCCCACCACCATGCCCGCCTAATTTTTTATATTTTTAGTAGAGACGGGATTTCACCATTTAGCCAGGATGGCCTTGATCTCCTGACCTCGTGATCCACCCGCCTCAACCTCCCAAAGTGCTGGGATTACAGATGTGAGCCACCGCGCCTGACCTCACCTTGAGTATTTATTTACAGGTACTACGTAAAGTTCTATCTCTTCTTTGTTGCTTAAGGACACTTCTATTACTAATAAAAATTCTACTACTGAAGTACTATGTCTATTTTGCAACCATTTATTTATTTGCATTGTAAAACTAGATATGCAACTTTTGTTGTAAAGAGGTACATGAAAATATTGTCTTCCACTCAAATTCCTTTGACTCTCTTTCTCTCTCTCTCTCTCTCTCTCTCTCACACACACACACACACACAGAGAGAGAGAGAGAGAGAGAGAGAAAGGGACAGAATCAAATAAATTTGTATTAATGGAAGTCAATATTTGCATGTACCATTTTGCCTTTCTGTTTTTTTGTTTTTGTTTTTTTTTTTTTGCATTTGCATGGCTTTTCTGCTATTAATACGTAGTGTTAACATTCCTTAGAGATCTTTAGTAAAGATCTATTAGTAAAGAGCTGAAAGTGAGGCTTTACTAAATAGTTTTTGTAGCATGGGATTCTCAAAAATACATACAAAGGCAACTTATGTTACCCAGTGATATTTTAGAACAGGCTTTTTTTAAAAAAAAAAAACAAATTGTTGTCTTTATTTTCCTCAAATTACTATTTTTTTAAGAAAAGAACTGTTGAAGAGGTGGGCTGGACTATTTTAATTCTGGGAGACAAAATAACAAGAAGGACATCTGAGAATAATAAATTAGTATTTAACTGTTCTTTAGGATATTACATGAACTATCAAAGAAAAACTGTGCCAGCCAGAGTTAAACAACCAAGGAAGACTTTATTGAAGACTATTGTAGTGTGAATAAAGACTGCAAGAGGTTTAATTTAATTCTGCTGAAACGAAAGATGGGAAGATATTTAAAGGATGGTTGAGCTAATGGAAAAGTACAGGAGGACATTAGGGATACCGGATGGTCAATATGAATAGGCCATCTGTGTTTGCTAATCAGGGCTTATCAAAGGTGGCTCTTACTCTCCCATAAAGACTGAGAGATAGAAGTACTATCTTTCAAATAAGTAGAGGACAAATTTACATTTACAAGTTTTCCAAAGTAAATGCTCTAAGGAAGATCAGGGGATTATAATGAGGAAGAAACCTGTGTAAAGTTTATTCAAGCCGAGAGGAACATTAAGGCCCTTTTGGTCAATACAAAGTATTCACATGATCATTTACAGGAGTATCTTTCTCCTTTTAATCCAATAACTTGTTTCTTGAAAACCAACCAAACAGCAAATTTTGTATGTGCTTTTACTATAAATATCAGAATTGATCTTTACTATGTATCGTTTTTAGGCAGAGTTATAAAAACAAATAGATATTTATTATGATAGACATAGTAATAATATCCAAAGACACAGTTCCATAGTATTAATAGAAAAATAAAAGTTAATAAGTGTAAATTTTTTCAGGAATCCAGTATTCAACCTTAATACCAACTGCTTGCTGTAGTTTGTATTTTTGAAATAAGTCCATTTATCTGATTTTCTATAAAGCAGACCTGATAAGTTTAATTTTTTCTGACTATAAATGAATCCCACAAGCAATGACTTCCTCTGGACCACAGAAAATTTGAAGTTGCTATTAATGTAAGTCAGTGTTCCTGTAAAATAAAAATAATAAAAATATTTTAGCTTTTTTGTCTTATGTGCAACTAATATATTTATTCACTAAAACAATGCAATTTTGTAATCAGATGTCCTTCTCATTATTTTATCTCCCAGAATTAAAACAATGGAATTTTATAATCAAAGAAAAAAACATGAAAAAAATCTTAAAATTACCTTTTGCACGTTAATTGCCCACTCTTTGAAGTCTGTTGACATTTAGTGGTTTTGCACAGTCTTATATATATTACCACTTCCTGTTTTGCTCTTACTTATAGATTTCCTGTCTCCTACATTTACTGTCCTACATACTTTCCCCATATATCTGTCAAACTGCTACTTTTAAAATTCACATTGTTACATAAAATAAATGATATGAAACACAAATTTCATTAAAATTTATATTTTCTTGAAATGACTTCATACTTTGTATCACAAACAAATGTAAAATAAGTAAAGCAGTTTTAAAATCACTTTTCCAGAAATATATTATTTCAAATATAAAAGTTCTCCTCATTGATAAGTCAAAATAAAATAAAACCACAGATTTCTGATTTTTCAGTTAGTTTGCATACATGGTTACTGTTACTATACTTCTCATTATACAGTGTTTCAAACAATTTCTTTCTATAATTTAATCAAAAATAAATATAATTTGAAAATAAATGCATAAATATGTATGAAGCTCCTTTGGCTTTCACATGACTTTAACATAAGAGCTGGTTGTAGCTTTGGAACAAAACAAACAAAAAATAAGAGTAAGCTTCTTTGTGGAATTACTTTAAGGGTTTTGTTTTTGTCACTATAAATAACCTTCTGGTTTCCATACATACATTTTATATAAACATGATATTATAAACACAATGAATCTCAGATTTTAAAACAGCTATTATTTACCTTGTACTATTTTCTTCTAACTTAGATTCTTGTCTATCTTACTAAACCACAGAGTAATCATATGAACCAGAGTGAATGAGAGAAGGCTTAAACTGCTTTTTTAAGTGCATAGACTCTGATAAATGAGTAGATTCAATTTTAAGATCCATTCTATATGTTTTGTGGAATCTGGAAGAAAAAGAAATAAGAAATAGGAGATTAAAATGTCATCAAAGGAGGCAAAACTTGATAAACTGTAATGAAAAAAATGTTGGGGCAAGTGGTAATAGCATAAATGAGACTATAATTTCTTGTCATATTTATTATCATAATATTTTCTATTTTTCTGCTCTCTGCTTTCGAAGAACCTGCAGAGACTGGTCAATTGTTGGATAATAACTGTGTTCTCTTCCTCTTTGGCCCTCTGCTAGACATTTCTCAAGCTGTCACTTGGAGACGTGTGACAAAGCTGTGGCCAAAGCAATGTCAGTTTAAGTGATAAACACCTCTTCCAAGTCTGATTCTTATGACAATAAAATTTCTCACATAATGTCCCAAATTATCTTGCCTTCCTTTCTTGCTGGCAAGATGCAAAGGAGCTAGTGAATGATTCCAGTTTTCTAAAGAAGCCATATAAAAAAGAGAAGCCTTGATCTTTGAATGACCCTATGAAGTAGAGTCTCCCAAAGATCAACTGCCATTGAACTCCACTGCAAATATGAAATAAACTATGAGAAGTTGGAAAGTTGTTAAAATAGTAATTACTGTGATAATACTTAGCATGAATAACATGGATATATTTTGGTTGTTACTTGTCTATAATTGTCGTTTCACAGTGTTGAAATATGTTGAACATCACAATAGGGCAAAGTTTTCCATTTGTAAAAAGTATTACTTAAATGTTTCGCCTACTCAGTGCACCAGAATCTTGACTAAAATGTGTTCAAAAAGAGATATATGAACCTTATTGGCCTCCAGTGAAACTTGGAGCATATTGTAAAAATTCTTAATCTGGGGATTTAATAGCAGATATAATATAAATACCTATTTGAATAACAGAATTGAGATCATCACATGACATTACATGTATGTATATATATGCATTATACATTTATATTATATAATTTAATGTATAGAAGTATACATTTATTTAACTCATACTAAGTTTATTATATAATTATAGCAAAGTTTGTAAATTATATGTTATATACCTAATATGCAATTAGTTACAGAAAAAAATCACCATTAAAAACTTGATATGAATGTGAAATATTTCATTTGGAATAGATTTAGAGCAATCCCTTTGCCAGTGTTGCAAAAAGAAAGGTCTTTGATCTCTCTCAATTTTTTCCTATTATATCATTCAGTTATAAGAAGGTTCTCTTTTGTTAAATTTTAGTCCAACGTGTGCTGGGATGTTGTCTTCTTATAAAAGACCTTCATAATTTTGGCAAACTTGTTGAGTATTTTAAGCACATGCATTTTTTTGTGTATTAAGTTTTTCAATATTATATTTAAAAAAACAAAATAGAATTTAATACCACTTTCCTGCTAACAACTATGATGTGTCTGAGATTTTTTTCTGGTAGAAAATAAAAGACTACCGGATCAGAAACAAAGGAGTTTATTGCTCACACCAATAACATTAGCCAGACATAGATTGGCAAAATGAAAAATATATGAGACCTGACCACCTCCGGGCTTCAGGACACTCATTTTAGATTTAAGGATCCATATATGTTGAAAGTGAAGGGGTGGGAAAAAAATACTCCCTGCAGCTCATAACCAAACATTGTAGGGTTGGCTATTCAGTACTTATATCAGAAAAAAAAAGAAAAAAAAAAAACTTGAAGTAAAAAAATTATCACGAGACAAATCAGTACATTATGTAAAGATAAAATTGTCAATTCACTAGAAAGATATAACAATTGCAGATGTATGTGCACTCAACATCAGAGGACCTACAAAGCAAACATGCACAGAATTGAAAGGGGGAATAAACAGCAATATAATAGAAGTTACTGACTTCTATTATATTACACTGTTGTAGCAGACTTTCATATCCCACTTTCAATACTGGAAATAACATCAAGACAGAAGATCAATAAACAAAGAAGTTGAATAAAACTATAGACCAATGGACCTAATAGACCTATACAGAACATTTCATCCAAATAGCAGTAAAATACACATTCTTCTCAAACTCTTGAATATTTCATGAGGATAGGTCACATTTTAGTTCACAAAAATGTCACAAAAAATTTAAGAAGACTGAAACTACACTACATATATTTTCTGACCATAATAAAAATAGAATTGACTAACCTAAGAAACAGGAAAATTCACAAGTAGGTAGAAATCAAACAACACACTCTTGGACAACCATGAATCAAAAAAGACATCAAAAGAAAAGTTGAAAGAAAAAACCTCAAGACAAATAAAAATAAAAAACACAATATTCCAGAACTTAAGGGAAGCAGCAAAAGTCACAGGAAAGAGAAGAAAGGTCTCAAATAAATAACCTAACTTTGTACCTCATAAAATAGGGAAAGAACAAATAAACCATAGTTAGCAGTAGAAATAAAATAACAAAGTTTAGAGCAAAAATAAACCAAGTAGAAAATAAAAAAATAAATGAATCTCAGAGTAGGTTTTTTTGAAAAGATAAACATAACTGACAAAAACTTAGCCAGCTTTACTAAGGAAAAAGGAGAGAAGGCAGAAATATAATCAGATATGAAAGAAGAGATACTGTAACTGATACCGGTAATAAATCATAAAAAGAGTATAATTATTCATAATTTTAATATATATTATATATAATATGAACAATATGATGTACATTAGACATATATTATTATTATTGACAATTATATGCTAACAAATTGGATAACCTAGAAGGTATGGATAAACTCCTAGAAACATACAACCTACCAAAACGGAATCATGAAGAAATAGAAAACTTGAACAGATCAAAAATGAATACAGAGATTGAATCAATAATCCAACATTTTCCAACAGTGAAAAGCCCAGGAGCAGGTGGCCTCACTGGAGAATTTAATTAAACCTTTAAAGAAGAATTAACAAGCAATCCTTCTTAAAGACACATAAAAAATGAAGAAAAGGGCACTTTTCCAAACTAATTTTATAGGTCGCAAGGGTTAGCATTACTACCAAAGACAGAAAAACACTCTAGAATAGTAAACAACAACAACAACAACAACAAAAACACTACAGGCTAGCATTCTTGATTAACATAAATACAAAAATCTCAAAAAAATACAAGCAAACTGAGTTTAGCAGCACCTTAAAAAGATAATATACTGTAACCAAGTGGGTTTGATCTGTGGGATGCAAAGATGATTCAACATATGCAAACCAATTCATGTGATACACCACATTCACAGAATAAAAGATCATATGATCATCTCAAAACATTGGAGAATATTCGACACTCTTTTGTAATAAAAACAAAACAAATACTCTCAACTTCTCAAAACACTAGGTACAGACATGCTGTCATAAAATGAAGTTTCAGTCAATAGGCTGCCTATAGGATAGTGGTCCCATAAGTTTATAATACCATATTTTTACTTCTTCTGTGTCTAAATATGTTTAGATATGTGAATACTTACTATCGTGTTATAGTTGCACACAGTATTCAGCAGAGTAATATGCTGTAAAGATTTGTAGCCTAGGGACAGTAGACTATATCATATAACCCAGTTTTGTATTAGGCTATATTAACCAGGTTTGTGTAAGTGCATTCTATGATATTTACACAATGATGAATGCCTAAGGAGGTATTTGTCAGAACATATCCCCGTGGTTAAGTGACACACGATGGTATAGAAAGAATTTACCTCAACATAGTGAAGGCCATATGTAACAAACACAGCTAACATCACACTTATAACAAAAAGTTGAAAGCTTTTTTTAAGATCAGGAATAAGGCAGGCATGTCAATGTTCCCCATTTCTCCGCAACAAGGAAGTGTAACTTCTACCCAGAGTAATTGGGCAGGAAAACAAATAAAAGACACTGAAACTGGAAAAGAAGAAGTAAAATTATCTCTGCAAATGACATGAGCTTATATATAGAAAATCCTAAAGACTCTATTAAAAAAAAAAAAAAAAACCCTGTTAGAACTCATAAATTCAGTAAAGTGGTGGAATACAGAATCAACATTAAAAAGTCAGTTGTGTTTTTTCACACTAGCAATGAGATATCTCAAAAGAAGAATACACAAATAATCTAATTTACAATAGGACAAAAAAAAAAAAAAAAAAAAAAAAAAACCTAAGGCTAAACTTCACCAAGAAGGTGAAAGATTTGTACCCTGAAAACTATAATACATCAATGCAAAGGATTAAATAAAATTTTAAAAGTAGATGAAATACATCCTATGCTCATGATTGGAACACTTAATATTGTTAAAGTGTTCATACTACTCAAAGCAATCTGCAGATTTAATGCAACACTTATCAAACTCCCAATGGCATTTTTTGCAGGAATCAAAAATTTTTCTAAAATTCATATGGACACATAAAAGACCTGGAATAGCCAAAGCAATCTTGAACAAGCAGAACAAAGGTGGGACATCACCCTTCCTGACTTTAAAATCTATTACAAAGCTATAACAATTAATATAGTATTGTACTGACATAAAACAGAGATATATACCTGTTTTATATATATGAAAATAGAGGTTGTGAAATGAACACATACATATATAGTCAACTGATTTTTACCATGGATGTCAAGAATACAAAATAAGCAAAACACAGTCTGCTCAACTAATAGTGTTGAGAAAACTGTGTATCTGCATGTTAAAGAATGTAATTGAATCCTTACCTTAACCATTCACAACAGTCAACTCAAAGTGGATTAAAAATTTAAATGTAAGACCAGAAATTAGAAAAATCATGGAAGAAAACAGAATAGAAGCTTTATGACTTTGTACTTGGAAATAATTTATTGAATATGACAGCAAAAGTACAAGCAAAACAGCAAAATTAGACATGTTGGACTATACAAAACTAAAAAGCTTCTTCATAGTGAAGAAACCAATCATCAGTGTAAAAAGACAATATTAAGAATGAGAGATAATATTTGCAAACCATATAGCGGATAAGGGATTAATATCCAAAATACGTAAGTCATTTTAAATCTCAATAGCAAAAAAACAAGTAAAACAATTAAAATGGACAAAAGAATTCAGTATTTATTTAAAGAAGACATACAAATTATTAGCAAGAATATAAAGAGGTGCTCAACACCTCAACATCACTAATAATCAGGAAAATGCAAATCAAAACCACAAGATATCAGTTCACACCTGTAAGGATGTTACTATCAAAATAAAACCCATAAGATACCAAGTGTCAGAGAGGATATGGAGAAATTGAAACCCTTGTACCACTGTTGGTGACTATTGAAACTAGTATGGAGGTTCCTCAAAAAATAAAAAATAGAAATACTATATGATCCAGCAATCTCATTTTGAGTTATGTACTCAAAAGAATTGAAATAAGGACCTTAAAGAGGTATTTTCACTCCCATGTTCATTACAGGGTTATTTATAATAATGAAGATGTGGAAACACCCAAATGTCCATTAACAGATAAATGGATAAAGAAAATGTGGTATGCACATATGATGAACTATTATTCAGCCTTAGAAGTGAAAAAAATCCTACCACTTGTTACGTGGATGAACCCGAAAGGACATTATCTACATGAAACAAGCTGGATACAATACTACATAATTCCACTGGCATGAGGTATGTAAAATATTCAGACTTATAGAAGCAGAAAGTAGAATGGTGGTTGTTAAGAGTTGTGGGAGAGGAAAATAAGTTTTTCTCAATGGATATAGAGTTTCAGTTGCATAAGATCATCAAGTATTAGAGAACTACTCTATAACATAGCACCTATAGTTAAAAATATTGTATTGTGCACTTAAAATTTTGTTAAGATGTTAAATCTCATTTTAAGTATTCTTACCACAAAAAACAAGAACACAGGAAAACTACTGGAGGTGATGGATATGTCTATTACTGTGATTGTGGTGATGGTTTTATGGGTGAATGCATGTGGCCAAACTCATCAAATTATATGTATTAAATGTATATACTTTTATATTTCAATTACACTTTAATAAAGCTGTTAAAAATTCAAATTATATGATTAAAAATACTCTGTGTGAATGTACCTGGACACATTTTTAAATTTTGATCTTTCCATTACATTGGCATGATACATTATATTAATATGATGTAGTAACAAAAGATTAAAGGTCTGGAATCACAGGCTAATGTTCCTACACATTACGTGTATGCCCTTGAGTGAATCAAACTCTTGGGTCTTAATCCCCCATATGTAGAAGAGATACACTGGGTTTTATAATTTATAAAGTAATAGCAGTTTTAAAATTCTGCCATTTTATTTAGTCCAAATAAATGGATAGGGAGAGGAATGAAATATTAACTTTGGACATAGGTTATCAGAACTTTGGAAAACCAATGACTATGCTTTACTACACATGGCTACTAAACTTATTTTGTATAGAGTTACATAAAATTGACCATAAACATTTGTAAATGATATTATGTAAAGTATTGTAATAGCATGAAAATCATTTAAAATTATGAGTTCATGTCCTTTGTAGGGACATGGATGAAGCTGGAGATCATCATTCTGAGCAAACTATCTCAAGGACAGAAAACCAAACACCGTATATTCTCACTCATAGGTGGGAATTGAACAATGAGAACACTTGGACACAGAGTGGGGAACATCACACACTAGGGCCTGTCAGGGGATGGGGGGTGGAGGGCTGAGGGAGGGATAGCATTAAGAGGAATATCTAATATAAATGAAGAGTTAATGGGTGCAGCACACCAACATGGTACATGTATACATATTTAACAAACCTGCACTTTGTGCACATGTACCCTAGAATTTAAAGTATAATTTTAAAAAAACATTAGAAAAAAAATTATGGGGCTTATGTCATGTTTAGATTTGAGGCTTGTAAGGTGTATCTTTGTCATGTACCATCAAAAATTCTATTAGTCTGTTACATCTAATTCAGAAGTACCTTTTTTTCTTCTTTTCCAAAGAAAACAAGTCAGGTACAATGAAACAAGCAAAATGTAATGGAGAAAAACAATGTATTAAACATGCGACAGTCTTCCCAGACGCATACATTAACTTGTCTGGCCAAAGGTATTTGTCAATTCATTTAGCCCTAACCATTTGTCTTGAAAACTCACAGCTGGTTACAAATCCAATCTTTTACAAAGCTACATACCTGCAGGCAGCTAAAAGAAATATTCAAGTGCAACTTCAACTTCAATGGGAAGTTAATCATTAAGTTAACTTTCTGGTTTTCTTGAACAATTGAGTCAATCATGTTGAAATTTTCCTCTTAACATTTTGCCCCTTTCCATGCCTAAAAGTGATTTGGGCCTAGAAGGAAAGTGAAAAAACAAAACAAACCATTATTGATATAACAACTGGCTACAGGAATAACTGCTCTGGAACCACAGAGCCTATTATTCCATTGTTGATGAGTCACTGTGCTCAATGAACGTGAGTGTTTTAGGTTTCTGATCTTACCAACATTTCAGATTTCAAAAACAAATATTTTACTTAGTTTCCTTTTTTGGCAATATAGTTTTCTGCATGCATTCAATATAACTGTTCTGTCTTCCTTCTCCTCCATTTAACTATGATCAATTATATTACTAGTATATACCAAGTATTACATTTGAGAGTAAATTTGTTTGAATCAAAAGTTATAACAACATTAAATAGTCACGGCTGCATTTTACATGTAAAGACAATGTTTAAAAAAATTAAAATTTCCATGAAACTGGACTGGCATCTAACTTAATCCTAAGGGAACTTGATCTTACTTTCTGGCAAGCTAAAAACTTCAGTGTATTCTGGAAACCTTCAGAAGATAAAAATTTACCAAACTCAACAGGTACTGCCAATGAAATAATAGAGGCTTTAAAAAGTCAAATGTGCTATTATCGAAAGCTCCACATAGAAATTAATTATATGGCTATACTCTACTCAATTATTTGTGCATAAAGAGGCTTACACGGGTAGAACTCTTAGCTGTGTCTATATGAAGATTCAGATGAAAACATGAGACCGGCCTCCTTTTTAAATCAAGTGCCTTTGATATTGTTTGTCTTGTCACAATGTGAAAGAACCGTTAAGAAAAACTATAAATATTTTGAAAATCAAAAGATACTATGATGGCAGTTTTAAAAACCCCATTCAAGATTTTTTTGTTGTTATTTACTATTTGAAGATTACTAAACCACCTGAGTCCAGATTCCAAAACCTTATATACTCTCTTAACCTTCTTCTCCAAAACTAGTAAGAGTCTGTCAAGTTGTATTCTCTCTTATTAAAAAGTCTAATAAACAACTAATTTTGAACAATGGGTTTAACTCTAAGCAGCTTGTTATAGCCAGATGTTCTGTCTGCTGAATCTTTCCTGATCCTGGTATACTTTGGGACAACTGGTTGTGCTCTTTACTTTGGATTAAATTGCTGGGGAAAATTCTTGTTCCTGTGATGAATTCTTCACATCCCTCTTCTCTCATTTTGTCTACTTCTTCTCATACCACACTTGCTCTTTCCTATGACATGGAAGACAAGAATTCTTGCCACCTTCTCTCTGAGAACTTGGACTGGGTGGTGGACTGGAGAAATGTTACATTTAAACTCCTGTTATCCTGGGTAATTTTTCAACAGATCCTTACTGTGTTATTTGAAAATTCAATAACTGGCAGCAACTCCTTTCACCTAGGTATGTGATGCTAGGCTCTGAATGTTTTTGTCGCTCTAATATTTATATGTTGAAAGCTTAATTCCCAAGGTAATGGTATTTGGAAATGAGGCCTTTTGGAGTCAGAGCACTCATGATTGGAATTTGTATCCTTATAAAAGATCCCTAAGAGTTAGCCCATCTCTTTTGCCATGAGAAGACCAAGTGAGAAGTTGCTATCTATGAGGAAGTGGGCCCTCCCAAGACAGAATAATTTAGTGTTGGTGCTTGATCTTGGACTTCCCAGCCTCCAGAACTGTGAGAAATACATGTTTATAGTTTATAAGCAACCCAGTTTATGAAACTTTGATATAGCAATCTGAATGGAGTGACATGTCAGTAGTTATGTCTTTACCTATATGTCACCTAGACACATCTCTCTCCCTTTCTTCCTTCAGGTCACATGGCCCTCTCAGTGAGGTCTTTGATAAGCATCCCAATTTAAGTCTTTGTTAAAAACAAAAACAAAAAAGCTCTCCATATTCTCCATCTTCATCCCTTCTGTTGACTTTTTGTTCTTCATTCCACTTATTATCTATCATATAACATTTTTATTTAGTTATGCTGTTCATTTTCTATCTTTCCTAGCTAGACTATAATTCTCATGAGGGCAGTGATTTTTGTGTTTTATTTACTAAAGCTATTGCACACAGTAACTTCTTAATAAATATTTCTTAAATGTTGTTCAGCAAATACATTTAACTTTAAGGATGGAGTTAAATCCTACATTGTATATATTTTCTTAGTATTATTAAACAGAGATTTAAAGAAATTGAAGTTGAATAAAATTTTGAGATAATAATTAAATTAGTCTGCTTTTCTTTCTTAATAGACACATTTAAAAAATCATAATAACAATTAATGGTGTAGAATTCCAATGCTTTCAATTGCAGAATCTGCCTTTTTAGAAAAAAGGGTGTTTTGAAATTTTATAATCACAACTAAAACATTAAAAACAAATAGCTTACATCAAACACAGGAGTTGAAGAATACACATATTTACAAGCTAATTTCTTCCTGAAGGAAATTCAATTTTTCATAAGCTGCAAGAAATACTAGAAAGTAAGAGAGTAGGACTGGAGTTGGGATAATGGCTAGGAGCTGAAAAAAAATCTTGTTCCCTCAACCTACAATGGGTAACAGATCAGTTTGATGGGAATCTGAGAATGATGGCCCTTGCCTTTTGTTTTCAGGCATTTAAAGTCAAGAAGCATCACCTGGAGCAGGGTACTAGAGTAGCATAAGTCCTGGAATCAATATAGGGGAAGAAAACTTGCTGGATTATGCAATACCCTAGAAAAAATGCACTGGTTTTGTGAGCCATGAAATTGTATACAACGTAATGATAAGGGATATTTGCTTTTACTTCCCCAGGAATATTTTACTATGTATATACCATGATAATTAGATCTGTAGTTACGTGTCTATTTAATTATTTTGACACAAGAAGGCCAAATGGTTACACACTGAGCTAGGTCATTAGATTAAGACACAGGTGTTGGAAACAGAAGAATGTTTGGGTTTAAAAGCCTCAGATATCTGGGATTTATTTGAGCACTGAAAAATTGTGTTTACATTTCAAAATGTTAGGCTGAGAACCTAGGTTCCTTTTCATTAATCACAAAGAAGCACATTATTTTTTCTTTCTTTTGAAGGATGAGGAGATAGTTAGCTTCTTGTCTCCTTTATATAAACAGAGTAGACATATTGCTCTCTATCCATTATCGACAGACTCGCCCAAGGCTGATATCCAGAATAGTATTTCTTAGGTTTCTTCTATGATTTTTATACTAGAAAGTCTTTCATTTTATTCTGTAGCACATCATGAATTAATTTTTGAACATAGTGAATAGTAGAGGTCCATTTTCATTCTTCTGCACATAGCTAGTCAACTATCCCAGCATCATTTATCAAATAAGAATTATTTTACCTATTGCTTATTCTGCTGAATGTTGTTGAAGATCAGGTGGTTTTAGGAGTGTGGCTTTATATCTGGGTTCTCTACTCTGTTCCATTGGTCTATATGTCTGTTTTTGTACCAGTACCATACTGTTTTAATTAATCTAGACTTGTACTATAATTTGAAGTCAGGTCATGTGATGCCTTCGGCTTTGTTCTTTCTGCTGAGAGTCATTTTGACAATTCAAGCTCTTTTTCATTTTCATATGAATTTTAGAATAGTTATTTCTAATTCTGTGAAAAATGATATTGGTAGTTTGATAGGAATATCATTGAATCATCTATGATTTCTTTCAGCAGTGTTCTGTGGTTCTCTTTGTAAAGGTCTTTCAATACTTTGGTTAGATATATTTCTAGTTATTTTATTGTTCTGTGACTATTATAAATGGGGTTGCATTCTTGATTTGATTCTCAGCTTCAACAATATTGGTGAACAGAAATGGTATTGATTTTTGCAGATTTATTCTGTATTGTGAAACTTTACTGAAGTGGTTTATTAGGTCTAGGAGCCCTTTGGTTGAGTCTTTAGGATTTTCCATGTATAGGATCATATCACCAGCAAAGAGATATAATTTGACTTATTTTTCTATTTGAATGCCTTTTATTTCTTTCTCTAATCAGAACAATCAAGCAAGAGTACTTAGGACTTTTAGTACTATATTGAATAAGAGTGGTGAAGGTAATTATCCTTGTCTTGTTCCTGATCTTAAGGGGAATACTTCCAGCTTTTGCCTACTCTTGTGTTGTTAGCTATGGGTTTGTCATTGATGGGTCTTATTATTTTGAAGTATGTTCCTTCAGTGCCTAGTTTGTTGAAGGTGTTTTTTGTTGTTGTTGTTGTTGTTGTTTTTTAATCACAGTGGAATGTGTGTGTGTGTGTGTCTATGGAGATAATCATGTGTTTTTTGTTTCTAATTCTATTTATGTGGTGAATCACAGTTTTTGATTTGTGTATGTTAAACCAGTGTTGAATCCTAAGAATAAAGCCTACTTGATCATGGTAGATTAATTTATTGATGTGCTGCTGGATTTGGTTTGCTAATATTTTGTTGAGGATTTACGTGTTTATGTTCATCAGAGACTTGGCCTGTAGTTTTCTTTTTTATTGTATCTTTGCCAGATTTGGTACCAGGATTGATGCTTCCTTTGTAGAATGAGTTAAGGAGGAGTTCTTCCTCCCTGATTTTTTGAAACTGTTTCAGTGAAATTGGCACCAATTCTTTGCATGTCTGGTAGAACTCAGCTCTGAATCTGTCTGGTCCAGGGCTTTTTTTGGTTGGAGGCTTTTTATTACTAGTTCAATTTTAGAGCTCGATATTGGTCTATTCATGCTTTTGATTTCTTCCTGATTCAATCTTGGGAGATTGTGTATTTCCAGGAATTTATCCATTTTCCCTAGGTTCTAGTTTATATGCCTAGAGGTGTCCGTGGTAGTGACTGAGGCTCTTGCGCGTGTCTGTGTGATCAGATGTAATGTCACATGTCATTTTTGTCATTTGTAATTGTGCTTATTTAGACTGTCTCTTTTTATTTATTAACACAGCTAGTATTCTATCAATATTTTTATTCTTTCAAATTATCAACTTCTGTTCATTGATCCTTTGTATGAATTTTTGTCTCAATTTATTTATTTCCTTTCTGATTTTAGTTATTTCCTTTCTTCTGCTAGCTTTGGATTTGGTTTGTTCTTCTTTTTCTAGTTCCTCTAGGTGCAATGTAAGATTGTTAATTTGGGATCTTCTAACTTCTTGAAATGGTATATAGCACTATAAACTCTCCCCTTAACACTTTTTTTGCTGCTTTCCAGAGATTTTGGCATGTTGTGTTTCTGTTTTCTTTTATCTCAAATAATTTTGTGATTTCTGTTTTAATTTCATTATGTACCCAAAAGTCATTCGGGAACAAGTTGTTTAGTTTCCATATAATTGTGTAGTTTTGAGAGATTGTCCTAGTATTGATTTCTCTTTTTATTTCGCTTTGGTTCAAGAGTATAGTTAGTATGATTTTGATTTTTTAAAATTAATTGAGACTTGCTTTATGGGTGAGCTTGTGGTCAATCTCTTTGAGCTTCATTACCATCTAGGTTCTGAATTCCATATCTGTCTTTTCAGTTGACTCAATCTGATTGCGATTTATTACGGAGGAGCTAGTAGGAGCCTCTGAAGGTAAGAAACCATCCTGGGGTTTTGAATTGCTGAAGTTCTTACACTGATTTCTTTTCATCTGAGGGGACTGGTATTTATTTTCTTTTCCTTTTTTAAAAATATTGCTGTCATTCGGATGGGGCTTTTTGTTTTTATAGTCTCTTTATGCCTTGAGGATTTGACTGTGGTATTTGTTGTGTATGGTCAATTGGCCTCATTTCTGGGTGTTTTCAGAGATCTAAGGCTCTATATGGGTTCCTTATTTGAGGAATGTTTCCTGCATTGGGTTTCATACACATTGCATGCTGAAGGCATTTTTGTTTTGTGGTGTAATTCAGATTGAGATACAAGATGACACTTAAGAGTAAAGGCAGGAAGATACCTCTTGCTCAGCTAATCACCGGCTTTGTATTTTTTTTTTTTTTTTTTTTAGTGTTAAACAGCAACAATGCACGTGTAATAGTGCATGCTTCCCTAGAATGCATTCAAGACCAGGAGCTGGTCCTGACATTCAGTGATACTGAAGGCTTCTTAGCTTCCTCTGTCTTCAATTGAAGTTAGAAAACAATATTGATATCTATTTCAAAAGCATTATATTTTGTAAAAAAAAAAATTGAGGTTTTTATTTTCTATGCTTTGTATTTAGCATGCTATTTTATCTCTTCTAATCCTTAAAAAATCTGCAGATTTAGCATGTATGCATATATAAAAATCTTTTTCTAACGCATTTCGTCTATTTTTAAACCTTGGTTAAGTTTTATTCGACTTTTTTTTTTTTTTAACTTGTTAGCTATATTTTATTCAGCAAATATCCACTGAGTGTCTACTAGGAGACATACTTTTCTAGGGATCTGGGAATACAGGAGAATACAAGGAAAAGTTTACATTATATTGGAAGGGAGACAGACAAAAAAACCACAATTATATAATATTTTAGGAGGTATTATAATGAAAGGGACAAATAAAATAGAGGGGCAAAGTGAATATATAGTGTATGGTGAGGCAATTTTAAATAGAAGAGTCACTGAGACAGTGATACCTGAGCAAAGACTTGGAAGAAGTGAGGAAGTACACTGTGATGGCTCATTTTATATGTATCTTGACTCAGCCAAGAGATGCCCAGATAGCTGGTAAAATGTTATTTCTGTGTGTGTGTGTGTGTGTGTGTGTGTGTGTGTGTGTGAGAGTGTGTGTGAGCGCGTGCACGTATGTGTTCATCCATGTGGATGTTTCTAGAAAAGATTAACATTTGAATCTGTAGAGTGGCGAAGATCACCCTCACCAATATAAGTAGCCATAATCCAATCAGTTGAGGGCCCAAATAAAAACGTGGAGAAAGTGTAAATTCGCTATCTTTTTTGCACAGGAACATTCATCTTCTCCTGCCCTTGGATATCAGTATTCTTCTTTCTCAAGTCTTTAAAATTAGATTCGGACTTGCACTCCCTGCTCCCTGGTCCTCAAGCTTTTGAACTCAGCCAAAGTCACACTACAGACTTTCGTGTTTATCCAACGTGCAGAAGGAAGACTGTTGGACTTCTTGGCCTTCATAACTGTGTAACTGTATGAGTCAATTCCCATAAGAAGTCTTCTCTTATAGGTATATCCTATTGGTTCTCTGAAGAAACCTAACTAATACATATACCTTTTCATGTATAAGACAAATGCTTCTCAGGAGAGACAAAAAGAAGAGCAAATGCCCCAGAACAAATTATGCCTTGTTGATTCCTGGAGCAGACAATATGGTGGGAGAAGAATAATCTTGGGGATGGGAGCGGTGTTGGGGTTAAGGTCAAGGAGTTCAGGGTTAGGGAGGTACAGAACATATGGGACATAGAGAGGCATGTTATAGGTGGTTAGCTTTTAATTTGGGTAGTATGTGGGTAAATTATAGGTTTTAATACAGAAAAGTATCACGATCTTATTTTTATTTTTTGAAAAAGCTTCTGGTCGCTAATTTGAGAACAGCTTGATTCCCAAAAAGCAGAAACAGGGGACCATTTTTTTTTATAGTATTGCAACAATCTAGGTGAGAAAATATAATGGTTTAGATCAAAGTAGTAAAATGGCAGTGATAAGAAAGCTTGTATATGTTTTAAATGTCCAGTCAGTAGAATTTGATGCTGGAACAGATTGGTCTGTGAAATAAAAATTAGAGTAAAAGAATTAGACTTAGGAGACTGGAAAGGTGAAGTTAATTGTTGTTTCTCAAAGTCAGTGAATAAAACAAGAAACTACTTAAAGAATTATAAATGTTCATACTTTGAGATCATTCATTTTTTTAGAAACACTAAAATGTTATTTTTTCAGTGAAGAAAACAGTAGGAGATTCAACGGAGTGAATTGTTTCTCATCAAGGACTGAGATTCTTTTGGAAACATCTAGATCAGTTTGTGTCTGAACTATTTTGAGAAGCATTTACTTTACATAAATGTCACTATATAGGATTTCTTCAACATTTCTAATATTAAGTCATTTTACACTAAAAATAATGGTGTTTAAGATAATTCTGTCATACAGAATGGACTTTAGATTAAGGTTATGTAGCAATCTTTCAACATCAACTAACATTTAACTTTTTCGGCTTAACTTTTTTTCTGGATCAAAAAACTGCCACACAATTCAGTATTCTATCACGTAAGTAACCAGAATAAATTGAATTTTAGTTTCCAGTCTTATTTTATAAAAACTATCAATAATCTTTATCATAGACTTTCACCAGAACTAGTTATATCTAATAAAATTAACTTGTTAGTGTATACCCATATCGTTTTCTATAGATATTGAAATTTCAATGGTTATAGAAATGAAACACCAAAATAAAAAAAGTATAGAGAAGTCATTAGCTGGGTATTTAGCTCCTAAATAGTTAATACTTAGCTGTAAGGTAATTTAAAATAAAATGTGAAAAGTAATATTTAATATGTATTTACTGATCTTAGAAATAGAAATGATGGTAACTTATGCCATTGGAATAGACTATCTTATAGCCCAATAACCTCCTTTAAGAAATTACAAGTTTAAAGGAATTGCTTGTTAAATGATACTTTTCTGAGATAATTTCTAATTGTCCAATCTCAATTAATACTTAATTTTCAAGGCTAGCAAATTCATGACAAATTTATTTTTTGAACAATGCATCGCACCAAGTAATGAAGACAAAACTGATTTTTTTCAAGTGTATTAAGTGTGAGGAAATCCAAATAGCATAGTGATCACTGTACATTTGTATGTTAATGTTGTCAGGTAAGCATCTTGAAAGACTGGTAATGATTAACGTGTTTGAGCATAAACCATCGAAAATGTTCAACATTTGATAGAGACAGAAACATTTAGGAAAATGCAAAAACATCTGCCAATGAAACTGTTTTCCAAACATTGAAAATTATAAGCAATTATCCAGAATTTTACCTGCATATATTCATAACTCTGACTTAGTGACAACTTAACTGGTATTAAGCTTCAATTTTAGCACCAAGATTTTGGGATAATCACCATGTGCCTGTAATTTACACTGCTTCATCTTCCTTCTTTATATGTGCAAAAAATATTTCAGCAATATATTTTTAAGAGGGTAATTAGATTGTAGTATAAAACTGATTTCATTTTTTAAAACTAGTGAAAAGAAATTTGGTCTTACTGTGCTTACCTAAAAGTTTGAGAACATATTTTTTTTTTCATGTATCCTTTCATTATTTTACAAAATAATAAGACAATCACTTCTTAGAGTGTACATTTTAATTGCACATGTGTGAAATAGTTAATAATATGTAGAATAATGGCCCCATTTGACTGACAAGATAGAATCCCTGTAGTTCAACAGTTAAAACCAAGAGGCCAGGGCAGGGCGAAGAAGTGGTCATGCTCTCTGTGTCCCTGGAAAGTGTGGCAAAACATGCTTTACTGTGACCAAGTTAAAGAACAGTTTCTGAAAAACAAACAAACAAACAAACAAAAACTGCAGTTGGAACCTCCTCATCTAACCCCCAGTAGACCACCTGGCCTCAATCAATCAACTACCTGCAACCAGCCAATTAACAGAGATTGATGATTTGGGGCTTAAAGGTCATCCAACCAGTCCTCAGTCTCCTAACTCCCTTCCCCTACTCTGCTGTTTTGGCTTTAAAATACCGTATAACCCCTTCTCACAGCACATTTTCATTTTGTACTGAAGGATGTCTCTCTAACCTTTAGATTGCTGTTAGAAAACAAAACAAAGTTCTTCTTTTGCCTCTGCAGATTCATTGAACTTTCATTAAAAAATAACATGTAAAACTACTAAAAAAGAAAGAAAAATATATGTAACAAAGTGCAGGTTACATAATATACAAAGTATAGGTTTTGTATTAGGCAAACAGATATATAAATCTTAGCTTCAAGTCCAACCCTATAAAGCTGACAACTCTGAGTTTCAGTGTATTCGTGTGTAAATTGGGAATACTTCTGCTAAAAGGAATAATAAGGTGTTGTATACAAGGTGTTTATTAAAGTTATCAGCATATGATAGACATTCAATGAATATTATTATTTTGTGTCAACAATGCACTTTTGAAATATAAAAATTATACCTATTTACTAGTATTATTTGCAATACATAATTCATCTGCTGTGTTATTCTCATTAGCCATACAAATGCTACATCAAAAGAAAATTAAAAAGGATGACTGATTAATGATAAGATTATTGAAGTTATATGTGTCAGTCAGAGAGCATTACCAGAACAGTCATTCAAAAATTCTTTGAGCTTTTAAATCTTAGTGGAAGATGCAATTAAACATCTTTATGTTTAATGTACTTCCTGTTTAATTCTTCGGCCTGCCATAACTACATATGAAAAAGTGAACCACAGTGTATTTTTCACATGAAACTATATTCCTTCTTCCCATCTGCATAGATGAAAATTACATTCATATAGCAAACAACAACAGCACATGTACTTTAATCCAGATACTAAATACTAGTGACAAAGTCCTGAATGTATAGAAAAAGGATTTGTTGTCAGATAAATTTTGAAATTTAGGTCTTGGGAGAAGATACGCCCTAATAGATGTGCTTAATATCCTATATCTGGCAGTGGTTATGTCTCTTAATATGACTTATATTGTATTTTATTTTAATATTGCAGAAATACATCTTTAATCTCTAAGTGAAATTATAAAAATGACAAAATATCAAATACCTGTTATATCTATGAAGCTTTTTTATTAGTCTATATTTTATTCTGGGGATCTCAGAAAATCCATTCTTCAATTGCTTTCTATATTCCTGAAATAATTATTTTTCTATTGTATGTTATATTTTGATATATTACTATACTCAAAATTTAAAACTATATTTAAAAACCTGTCATTTACTGCGTAATTGCACTGACTGCAAATGCTATTTCTGCTGTCAAGACAACATTGAATGAAACTTTTGAACAGCAATATAGTTTTTCAACTTCTATTAATATGGAGATAATTTATGGTACAGACAACGTTTAAACGACTGAATAAAGCACCAGCATCATGTTCATGATTATAATCATTGTTGAATAGGTTCTAATGATTTGTAGTGACAGATGCACTATCAGGACAGAAAGATATCAGTTTTATTCATAGGTATATAAAGATACTAATTGCCTGAAAAATGCTGAAACATGTTTTGAATCTAACTGTTAAATAGGAGACAAATTATATGCCTGTGTGACATCTTAAAACATTTAATTATGTTTAAATATTTCTCTCCAAACTTTAGATGATAAGCACTTTATACATGATTATGAGAACTAGACTGGACAAGCAAAAAAACTAATGTTTTTCATAATGTCTATTTATTGAACGTTTTTTAACTTCGAGAAATTCAGCTAGTTGAAAATTGTTGCTTAAGGAGGAATGAGAAATTTGTTGCCCATCCACTTCTCAGTGTGTTGGTTGTCCTCTTCTAGGGTACAATTAAATAACAAAAAAGCTATACATTTGAATGATTTTAGCTTTGGGCATCCAAAAGAATTAAGTGTAATATAACTTTCATTGAGTTACACTTTATTAAAATAAAATTCACATTTTTTAAACACAAAGAGACAAGTGACAAGAAAATAGGAATACTATTTCAACTTGAATCATGATTTCTTATGATTGATAAGAAATAGGAATACTATTCAACTTGAATCAATTGAATCATAATTTCAATGATAATTATATTTTCATTAAATGTGTTCTAAAGATAAAAATACTCATTTTTTATAGTTCAAGTACAATATACTTATTTTGATATATGTTAGGAAAAGTTACATTTAGTAATCATATCTACTAATGTTTAATGTTTTCTTATTTTATGTGCTATCAAATTGTGTATTTTCAAAGAATTACCCTGAAAGTCAATATTACGAATTAATTGCCTATTCAGCAGAAAGAAGACAGACTTTCAGTCTAATTAATGAGTTAAAATTATTTTCATCATTAATTAGAGATCAACTATGGTTGTAAATCTTCTTTACTTTTTCAAGATTTTCCTTTGAACTAGTAATAATCTAAATGACAGTGTTTGTTCTCCAGTACTCATATATTTGACTTATCTGAAATTTTTTCTTCAGAATGTCACAATCTTTATACTGAAACATCAGAAATATTGAGTTGACAAGACAACTCATAACCAGGGCAATTATGTAAACTATCTGCTTTACAAAGGTGCTATCCTAAAAATATTACCTTACTAATGAAGCCTAAACCTTTCACAGGCCTTAAGTAATAGATTTTGGTGGGAAAATGGTGAGAAGCAGAAAGGTAGTTTCCTAGTTGAATAATATATACTGATCAGAGGGAATAGAAAAAGCAATTAAAAGCAAAACAAAATAAAATATTTTTAGGTGATCTTTGGAGGAAAACTTGCTGGCTGACGAAAGACAAATAACAATTGTCAAGCAAGTAGGAGGGAATATGCTGGTTTTATTCATTTTCCTGTGTGAGAAAACAAATTGATGGATTATGTGGGGACTCTTAAACATCTGAATTTATTTTCAAGGATTTCTTGCATTAGTAAAAGAAAAAAAAATGCTGTTTTTGGAATGGATTGTGAAATACAGAGAAAAAAGACAGAAATTCCACTCAATTATAGTTGCTAGGAGTTACATGTTCAATATCTGAGCCAAAATATCGACCATGAAAATGAACTAGAGTGGGTATATATTTAAAAAAAAAAATGCTTTAGAACTGATTTGCACTTAGGAATTATGCAATCTAATTTAAAATAATCTAACTCTCCACAATGTTATAAAGAGGTGGACATTCAATGTTGACAAAAACTTCTGTCCCTAAGAAAAAAAAACAAAATAAAACATTGTGTTTCTTATTCACCTGTTCTCAATCTATCTCCTTTTCATTCTGTTTCATACTCTATTCCAAGTAATTCTTGTTTTTGTTTCTTAAAACTCAACTCATTCTGTTCTTTAGCATCCTTAATTACACTGTCCTCATTATTTATTTTTAAAAGATAAAACAATACACTTTTGTATGTCTTTTTTTTTTTCTTTCTTTTTTGAGATGAAATCTTGCTGTGACCCTGGCTGGAGTGCAGTGGCACAATCTTGGCTCACTGCAACCTCTGCTTTCCTGGTTCAAGCGATTCTCCTGCCTCAGCCTCCAGAGTAGCTGGGACTACAGATGCGCGGCACCATGCCCGGCTAATTTTTGTATTTTTAGTAGAGACGAGGTTTCACCATCTTGGTCAGGCTGGTCTCGAACTCCTGACCTCGTGATCCACCCACCTCAGCCTCCTAAAGCACTGGGATTATAGGCGTGAGCCACCACGCCTGGCACTTGTATGGCTTTTAAAATTCAAGTGCGATGTCTTTATTTCGTTATATATTACAAAAAGAGTTATATTTAGTAATCATATCTACTAATTGTTAATGTTTTCTTATTTTATGTGTCATCAAATTGTGTATTACCTTACTTGTGTATTGTTGATGTTGCTCTCATTTGATGCAATTTTTGGCATTTAATTTTTTCTATTCATATTTTTTAAAGATACAAACCCTCTAATGAGCAACTCCATTTATACATGTATAGCCACATTACTATGAATAGGTATGTCTCCCTAATTTTTGATTAAATTATCAATGTCAACAGTTTATCTTTAATAATCACAGTTTTTCTTAAACATTTTTAGGATGATTCTTTTTTTCTTTCTTTTTTCTTTACTTAGGCTTTCTACCAAAGCCTAATTCTATTCAATATTTCTCTTCCTGGCAATTATGAGTTAAGAAATAAGTTGAATCCAGATAGATATTTTCTCTGATTCTTTTCTAGTTTACTGAGGGATTATATTATATATTAAGTCACAGGGCCTGATCTTATTAAAATGAAACTTCTTATCTCAGAATTCAGAAAATATTTGAAGCAGGTATTATAGGGATGGGTCACTGTCCAGCCTCACCCAAACACCTGTACAGAGGTCTTTCAATCAATGTGTCTATGGGACCTTTGAATCAATGACTCATCCTGTTTCTTGGGTAGGGAAGCTCCTGTCCAAATCCTTGGCTTTTAGCAAAGGAGGTGACCACAGTTAAAGTTAAGAAAGATACTAACCAAAATCTAGTGGCTCAGGAGACTAATTTTCTGCAGGAAGAGCCATTGTCTAATGGGCAGACAGCTATTCAACATAGTCAATGAGAGCAGTGAACAAGGCTTCTCAGCATGGGCGTTTTAGAGCCCTCCGTCACATGATTTTGGATAATCCTGTGCAGCTGTTGGTTAGACTTCCACCCAGGTTAATTGGCTTTTTCCTGTGGCCATCTCTCGACATTCACTACTAACTTGCTTCTTGCCCCAACATATTCTTTCCTTATTCTTGGTTCAGCTGACCTTATATATGTCTTTAGAGTGAAGAGCAGAATTTTATCTTGTTATTGACACTATTATTGTGTTCATAGTATGAAATTGTTGATTCTCTTCCCTTGGTATATTCCATTTTGATTTTCAAAAGTCTAGGAAGCAAAAACAAAACAAAATAATGTAATATAAACATTGTACATGCTACATTTTGTATAACACTCTGTTTTCTTCAAGGTCTTGCCCTGCAGATGACTCTAAATGACAAGCAAGAGGGCATTTATTTTTAATCTGCTTTACAATGACAACTCCAAGCCATGACAGTTTTTGTTTCGTGGCTCACTTTTACTCTCCACAACATTACTTTTATTTTCATACTATTTTCACAAACATGCAGGCAATTTTCTAACATTTTAGCTAATCCTGTCCTAGAATTCTTCTTTAGGATATTATCCTCTACTTCATCTCTGTATCTCACTTCCACAGTCATATTTACAATGTTATTAAAACAAATAACTGAAATATGTCCATAGTTTCGTACATCTGACCTTCAACTACTACATCTTACTCTTCCTCAGCTCATTTCCTCTTGTACCATGATCTCAACAATCCTTCAACCTCATGGAGGCCTGCAATTCATTGTTTCTACTCCTTTTGAATATCAATACTCTTGCTATTCAAGCATCGGGGACACCATACAATTGGTGTCTCTGATGCTTTCCTTGCCTATGTTTAATGATTATAATCACTCTTTGTATATTCCTTCAGTACCATTGTTTTTCTCCTTGCTTTTGTAAACACTTGCAAAAACATGGCCCTGGCTAGATTGATCTCTCTGTCTACTTCACATCTGTATCAATGCAACTGACTATGGCTAGAATAAGAAAAAAAAATACAACCACATATGACGATCTCACTTTAAATTCATGATTAAAAACCTCAAGTGAGCCATTAATGCTGTAGCCAGTCATACTCCAATTCTCCAGTCTATTTACTCTCCGTATCTTCTACATGCTGATTTTGTAATTTCCCCTTTTTAAAGACGTCGAAGACTTGCTTTCCCATCCTCAAATTTCAGCCAATGGCCACATTTCCTGCATTGCTGACCAAACTGAAGGAGTTAGAAGGGGATTTTCAGGCTCTTCTAACCAATGTCTGCACTCAGATATGGTTTGTTTTTGTTCTGTTTTTGTTTGTTTGTTTTGTTTTGTTTTGTTTTAGATAGAATCTCACTCTGTCACCCAGGTTGGAGTGCAGTGATGTAATCATGGCTTGCTGCAGCTTCAAATTTCTGGGCTCAAGTAATCCTTCTGCCTCAGCCTCCCAAGTAGCTAGAACTACAGGCACAAGCCACCATGCCAGGCTAATTTAAAATATATATATTTTGTAATGACAGAGGCTCGCTGTGTTGCCCAAGCTAGTCTTCAACTCCTGGGCTCAAGCGATCCTTCTACCTTGGCCTTCAAAAGTGCTGGGATTACAGGCATGAGCCATGTGCCAGATCAGATACTGTCTTTTTTTTTTTTTTTTAATAACACATGTAAACTCTCTATACTTCCTTCAGAAGTCATTTTCTCCATTTGTGCATCAAATTCTATCTCCTCTTTTCTGCTTAAGGCATTATTTCAGGACTCCACGCTTTTTCTATTATGATTTTTACCTCTCTGGTAGATTGTGCCCACCAAAACTCTCGGTTCTCACCTTACTTGAACTTGTAAGAACAGTTAGCAGAGCTATTAATTCTTGTATTATATTTTTATTCAACTTGTTTCTAGAATGTATCCTTTTCTTTATTTTTTCCCACCTCTTGCCTTATATCACTGGTTGCTCCTTCTTGCTTCTTATTAATTCTTCCTATTCTTCCTTCCCAACCATTTATTTTGGACTGTGCAGAGCATCACTTTCTTTCCACTTCTATCAACATTCACTGTCTTAGTGACCTTATCAAGTCCCATGACTTCAAACCCCCTCTCCGTATGAATGACTTTCAAATTTATTGCTCCATATTGTTAAAGTGCTAATCTGCTTCTCCACTTGGATATAAAAGTATAAATACCTTAACCACAAAATATCCAAAACTAAATTTCTGATCTCCCAAAAGCCGAGGCTATTTTCAAGTCCATACTTTCATTTGGTCAGAGCAACAACTTTGGAATCATCTTGGATCAGACTTGCATCATTTTTTTTTTTTCTTTTCCCTCACAGCTTTTATCCAATATGGCAGTCATTCCCATTGGTTTTATTTCATCAATATATCCAAAATAAAAGTACTTGTCATCAATTTTACAGCTACAGTATTGGACCAAACCATGATCATTTCTTATGTAACTCACTAAAATAGTCTCCTCACTACAGTCTACTCTCAAATCAGCAGAAGATGTGATTCTTTTACAAATGAAAGTTGGATCATATCCCTTATCTCCTGAAAATCCTACAGAGTTTCCACTCCCTGTGTCAGCATAAAAACCAAGGTGTATTCAATGACTTATGAGGTTCTACATGATATGTTTGTCTCTACTCTCCACTTGTTTTCTGACTTTATCTCCTCCTTGCTTATTTTGCTTTAGCCACATGTCCTGCTCGATTTTTGAACAAGCTAACGTACTTCTTTCAAGATCTTTCTCCTAGTTGTTTCTTCTGCCTGTATTTCTTGGCTCATGACTACTTTCTCCATCTTAAAGCCCAGCAGCATAGTATTTTTACATTTGAATCTCTCTCTGTTTTCCCTTCCCTCTCTCTCCCTCCCACCTCTGTTTCTGTGATGTTTGTTTCCTTGACTCTGACCCTAAACCCTTCCTTTTTTATGGACCCTTGTGATTGGACTCACTTGGATAATCTAGAATAATTCTCCCTTTTCAATATCATTAACCACTTAGCTAAAATATTTATAGATTCTAGTGATTAGGATGTGGTTATCTTTAGGGTAGGGCACAACTCTTTCTACAGTAATCACTCAGCTTTGTTATTAGTCCAGGGCTTATAAATAAGATCATAAAGAGAATAGCTTTGTTAGGGTGATTATGGATCTTTCAAGTGTCTGAATGTACAAAGCAAGACACTGACCACCATTTGTTTTGGAATACTACATTTGTGCTAATTTGTTACAGCAACAATAGGAAACTAACACAGATCTATTCACAAGGCAGGAAATACTGTCCACCAGATTGTTGAGAGTTCTTTCTGTGTATGCTGCCTATACTGAATACCTGGCTAAATATGACCAATTTAAAAATGAAGACACACTACTAAAAGAGCATTTTTCTAACCTTATCATCTACATCAAGCTCAGTAGATACCAATTTATTTTGGCTCATGTCACAGGCCAATGTGAGTTAAAAACTGAGGTTTCTGCTCCAGAGATCCAGGATGACCAATTTAGTGACATCCATTATTTTCACATGTGGTCAATCTCAAAAATAAGAAAAAGTTGCATATGATGCAGAGGATATTTTATGCAGAGTGTGGAAATGGTGTACATAATTTCTGCTCACACTACATTACCCAGAATATGGTCACAAAACCCCACCTGTCTGTTAGATGGTTACCTGCAACATATTATTTGTATTTTTATTTTACAGAGGAATATGTACTGAGAAATACATAACTTATTCTAAGAAAAATAAATAACTTTTCTAAATGTACACTTTATTTAGGGCACCAATTTCCATCCAGATAATATAGAATAAGAGTTGCAAAGGCCTAGCTCGGAAATACTTTCTTTTGTGTTTTATAAGGTAATGACAATTTTAAATATGGTCTACTATATATACTATATACTACAATAGAATTTATTATATACACTACTAGAATCCAAAATTGTACTAGACTCTTTGGTGATTTTGTACACCTACTTTGTCGGTCCATGTATTTGGTCTGAAGAGATCGGTAATGTTATACTGCCCAGGCCTTTTTTTGTTTCATCCCTCTTTTAAGCTTGTAAGAACTGCATCCCAATCGGTATCACGTATATTCTCTCCTCACGCTTTGTGGGTTGATACTGAGTCCAATAACTTATTATTTTTAACAGCAGAGAACTTTCCAAGTACTTACTGAAGTTTATGCATTCAAATCTACTTATTTGAAAATACAGCATGCTAACGTAAAAGGAAATTCCCATTATTTGCATAATATGTGTAAGCATATTTTTTTCCAAGACAAAATGAATCAACTAAAAACAAAACAATTTCTAAAAGTGACTAACTAAATAGGTAAATACATGCTTTAACAGTTAAATATTCTTAGAAACATATGCAACTCACAAGACCAAAATAAACTATAATTCAATTATAACAGGCAGATAATTTTAATTTAGGTGAAAGAAACATCTACTTTCTCTTACAAATTTGAGGGGCTAAACATGAGAAAGACACTTAAAGGGCACACTGTTATCTGTCCTGATATCCATGTCTGGGTGGAGTATCCTTTCTATGTGGCTTCATAACACCAAGAATTTCTCTTATCTTAGCATTTATTATGTGAGATTATAATTTTCTGTGTACTTCTATGTATCCTCCAATTATCTGGTGAGCTTCAGCAGGACAGGAATCATGAACCTCCTGTGTATTTCAGCATCTTTAATGTAATAATAACTTACTGATTTATATATTCAACAAATATTTACTGAATAAGTGAACAACTGATTCAATAAAAAATTACCTAGACATCCCTAGGCTTCCTTCAATGCATTTACATTAAAATTAAAGAAAAAAAATTGAAGAGAATACCTCTTTTCTTAAACGCAGTGCAAGCCAGAAGATAGTCATGTTTATTTAGCGCTTAAAATGTGTAAGATGTTCTGCTAGAATGTGATAGCCAATGAAAATACGTATCTTGATAGAGTGAAAATAGTTCTATCAGAAAATAAGGGAAGAATCCAGAATCAGCCATACTACAAAGCTCCTTTTGGTAATACTGTGCATTCAACTCATTGTGAGTTGAGATCTGAAACAAGATTATACTTCTCTATTGTCTGCACTCAATCTAGAATCCCTATCATTAACTTTTCCTTGGGAAAGTGAACTGAATCTACTGGTGTACATTGTGACCTGTCCAAATTAATTTTTGACCTCTGACCTCTGAATTTCACTTAATTGACTGCATCTAGGATTATGGTGTCCTCTGTTCACTACAACTCTCCTTTATTCTTTCCAAATGACCTGTATCCTCTCATTAATAAAAAGTTAAGTCCTTATAGGATGTTAATAAAAAGAAAGAAAAGCTTGCAATATCTGTCTCATGTGATTTGTGTTCTAGACAAGAGATGATAGAAATATTATGAAAGTATGAATAATCCTATTTTACATATGAGATTTGCTATATATTAATGAAGCATGGTAATCAAAAACATGAATAAAGGCAAAGAAACTATAAGTAAATTGAGTTTTAAAGCAAGGAAAATAATCTTGTTATGGTCTAAATGTCTGTGCCCTCTCAAAATTCATATGTTGAAACCTAACTCTGAATGCCAGAGTATTAAGGGTGAGGACTTAGATTATGGAGACAGAGCCCTCATTAATGGGATTGGGCCCTTGTAAAAGAGGCCAAAGAAAGCTTGTTCGTCCCTTCTATCATGTGAGGATACAGTTAGAAGGCACCATCTATGAGGAACAGACCCTCATCTGACACTGAATCTGCCAGTATCTTGATCTTGGACTTCCCAACCTCCAGAATTGTCTGAAATAAATTTCTATGTTTTTAAAGCTACTCAGTCTGTGGCATTTAGTTATAGCAGCCAAAATGGAGTAAAATAGATATTAAGTGTGGATAAAACACAGCAGGTCAAAGAAAACAATGAAAATATTAAAACTAGCCACATACGCATGCTTTATAAAATATAATACTAATACATAATCACTATGTAATTGAGAGAAGGAAGAAAGAAAGTCGGGCATTTACTATATCCAACATATTTGACAATAGATTTTTTTTTTTTTTTTTTTTTTTTTTACTTCTTTCCAACTCTCCAAGGAAAGAAGAACAATTTGGGATTGAGTTAGTTTCTCTGCCTATCTTTAAAAGACATTGTGCATATTTAAGCTACACAATAATTTTCACTCAATGGTGTAGTTGTTCTTTCTGATAAACAACATGGAGTGGCTGAATGTGCCTTGCTTGTTAGAAAATCCACAGGATAAGAGAGTATATGTATGTGTAATTTAATTATCTGAGGAGAAATCTCTTTGAATATTTTTATTCATACCATGAATACAAAGATAACCTCTTACTTTTATGAGACATTGTTTTTGCATATCTACTCTAAGAATTACTGAAATAGGATTATGAGAAATAAATGTAGTTTTCTAACTCTGCTCCTTTAACCATATTTAAGGGTGTAGAATATTTACTCTTAACCATTGAAAGTACATATCTAACTGATTAAAAACATTAAAGAAGCAGAAGAATATAAATCTTAAAATATGATTTTAAAATTTTTAACCTGTAAACATTCTCATTGTTTTATTTTTAAAATAACCAAACCTATTAGGGCAGGTATTAAATATGAATGAATAACGGAAAATTAAATCATCTTATTTCATAAAGTTGTCAAGCTCTATTCTCATCGGCCAGAATTCTGCTTCCATAAAGTTTGGTGAAATTTTTTTGTGTTCATGACATAAATTTCAAAAGATATAAACTTTTTCATTAAGAATTTTTGCTCGTTATACCAAAAAATTTGAGAAATAAATGAAAACATTTAAAGTTGTTCAAAAGTGTATTACCTTTTTATAAATCAAGTAAATGTAGGAGGATAAAAGTAGTTCCAGGTTTTACTTGAGTCTATAAGATTAATTCTTTTCAATTGATATTTTATGATTTCCTTTGAATCTAGCATTTTGAACATGTGAAATTAAAATGTCTGTATGGTGCTAGAATAGCCTATCATGTTACCTTATCTTTATTATTGTAGTCATCATCTTTGCAGTCAGAGGTATTTATAATTTGTATTTGAAAAATATGGGAGCCAGGGCAAATCGGTATGTGGGCTAAAGTGGCAGGAATGGAATCAAGGTAAATCTATTCTATGAATATTCTAATTAATCAATAAATAGAGTTGGCATTAATACTTGTGCCAGGGACTTTAGATGACTAATATTGTTTATTTATATTAAAGAAATAAAAAAGGGTTTCATTATTTTTCAAATTGTAAATATTATGAAATTAATGCTTCTATTATGTAATTTCTCTAGGATTACATATCAGGTAAATGGCACAGTCAGAAGTGTAATTCAAGGATATCTGATTCTAATGTTCTTGCGCTTAATTATAATAATTCTTACTGCCTTAGTATACAAGCACACTAAAAGTTACTTGGAAGGTGAGGAGTAGACTTACTATCTGCCTGCCTGGGCTCAGGAAAGAGATGAAAATAAAATATAATTTTAAATGAAGTGAGTATGTTCTGGTCATGTCTTGCGATATAATACTTAAATCTCATGTTTTTGAGGGTGACTGGGCTTAGCTAAGCAATTCTCAGTTGGGATCTTCTGGACTCAGTCAGTTGGTGGCTAGGGCTGATATCATCTCCAAGGTTTCTTCATGTCCATGACTGGCAGTTCATGCTGACTGTCAGGTAGAAATTCAGGTGAGATTTTTAGTCAGGACATCTTCACATGTCCTTTGTATGTGTCCTGGGCTTTCTCACAGATTGGTTCCAAAAACACACACCCCAAAAAGAAAGCCAAGTGGAGGCTTTTACAACTTAACCTCAGAAGTCATCTGAGTTCAACAACCTATTTGTAAGAAAATGAGGCATCAAAGCCAATTGATATTCAACGGGGAAAAATTAGGCTTCACTTTTGTCTGAGAGGAGTGCCATATTTTAAAGGCACTTCAGTATACATATTATACATATATTGTAATCTTCTCATTTTTTTCTTTAATGTCAGCTAGTAGACTAATTTCTTAATTCCTTGCTGGTTGTTAGAGCATCAGCTACACAAATATAAGAATCAGTCTGATCATATTTGACACATCCTGTGGACCTCTCTAGTGCAATAACAGTTTAACTACCTATTAGAATTGAAACCCTTGAACTAGACACAATTAGATAATGAGTTGGAATAAAAAGAATACCTTTATAGAAATTAGAAACCTGGGTTCCTGGCTTTATCGCTTTTTAGCCAATGTATACTTGGGCAAGTCCCTGAAGTTCTTGCACTATGGGTTCACCATCTGTGAAAATGGAATGCATATATTTGGTTGAGTTTCAAATGAGATAATGGAGAAAATACTATTGTTATAAAATTTTCTCAATATATATGAGGATTTTGAGAAGGGGGAAAATGGCCTACTCATTAAGTAAATATGCTGCTTCTAATAAGCTTTGAAAGTAGCTACAGAGACTTAAATAAGGACATTGATAGAACGGTTCTTAGAGGAAATCTACCGAACCCTTATTTTACAAGTGAAGAAAATGAGACCAAAATTTCTACAAGTGAAGAAAATGAGACACATGAAGAAAATGAGACCTTATACAAGGTCACAGATCACTGGGCAGGGGCATAAATTCAGAAGCCCTTGACCAGAGCTTGAACTATGATATTCTCATTTAGAATTCTATTTAACTTACAGGCAAGAAACTATATAATTTGTGTAACATTATAATCACCATATTTATACTTTGCTTGATTTTTTAGGCATTAGCTTAATTGACGTAGTTTTGCTTCTGTACTGGTAACTGTTTTACATAATCTTTTTGTAAATTTCACCATTTGAAGCCTACATTTTATCATTTTGTATGCTTCTAAATTTTTCTTACAGTCTAAAACCAATGCTTTGGTAATAATCATGTCTAAATTCCTTCCCCACCTCCTTGGTCAAGAAATGTACAAAAGGAAGGGAATCTGATTCTTGTGATTTACTGGTGAGGTGAAAGCAATATAGTCAGGAAATGCCTAATCAACTGACTTCAGAAACAAAACTACAACTTAGTAATGATCTCTGAAGACATTATTCTTTTATGTTCTCTTTCTGCCTCTGTCTCTGTCTCTGTCTCTGTATCTCATAGAATATATCCTAGCATTCCATTTACGGCAGTGAAGCTAATTTCAGAAAGAAATAAGCTGGTATTTTGAAGTATAGGCAACATATTTTACAGTGTGTTTAAAGAGCTCACCTTAAGTTTTCAACAAGTGTCTTAGAATAAGATGTAGCTTCAAATTGTTTCATTCATGTATTAGATATCTATTATTAATTTGAGACTACCCATGGTGCTAAAGACAAAGAGCAGCTAGAGTTTTGTGGATATGTCTGATAACTGTTCATCATGGTGGCTCATGTTCAGTAACCTGTTACTGGAGGCATGGGGAAAAGTACATTTGAGGGTTGCTGACAAAGATAAGGGGAATTCAGAAGTCAGTGTTGTGTTAGTGACCTTTCAGATAAATACTTAAGGATTAAGGAAGAGTATTTATGATAAAGCTTAGAGATTGCCAAAAACAACATTTGACACATACAACAAACAAAACATGTTCATTTTGGGTGAAATGGCAGCAAAAAATAGTTATTTAAGCAGAAGATAAATCATGACATTAATTATAAACCATATTCAGTGGTTTTAATTCTATTCCTAGAATCATGAGAAGACTCAGAATAAAGTATTTTTTCTTTTCCAATTATTGGGGTCAGTTTCTCTGCATCTCTTTTTTATAAGTAATTTCTGATGTTCCAAGGCTAGAGTGCGTCCCATTTTTCTTTTCCAATATTTATAAAACAATACTTATTCATGTCAGAATAAATTGGAGAGATATTAATTTGTACTTTGTGCTTTTGTTTAAAATAAAAGAATTATGAAAAATGAGAGCTTTTAAATTTTTATTGCTTTAATTTCACACCTCCGGCCACACTTTCCATCCTCTATCATCTTAAAAAGGTAAATAGGTACATAATATACTCAAAGTATTAGGTTTTGAAGTCTTGGGGTTTCTTTTGTTCTAAAGGAAGATTTAAGACAAGTTTTAAAAAATATGTTTCTACTAATATCTTGAGTTGGACATATAAACTCAGATTTTAACTAGAATAAAGTAAGTAAACTGAATTAGTGAAATTGGTCACGCTTAAGAAATAAATGGGAAATTAAAATAATTAACTGTAAAATATATTTTGAAGAATAATTGGATATAATTTAAGATAGCTTGAATATTGGATGATGTTAAGGCATTATTGCTATTGTTTAGATGTCTTAATAATATTGTCATTATATAGAAAAAGGTATTTATTTTTTAGAAATGTACATTGAAGTATTTGGAAATAAGTATCATGATATCTGCATTTTACTTCATAACATTTTGCCAACAATGGGAAATAAGTATAAAAAAGGAATGAGTAAAGATGGCTAGGCAGTCTGCTTAACTGAAGATAAGTCTTATAAATTGAGAGCCATTACTCAGATTTTCACCCATGAAAAATAAAAGTTCAGTGTTGGCCAAATGTTAATTTTTTGAAATATAAGTTCGAACTTCTGATTTATAAAATATAAAACCACCTGGGTTTTATATTTTGGCAATTGTTTATCAATTTTTAAATGATTTTTATTTCAAACAGAGCATATTTAAGACCTATAAGTCTTTAGACCATCTTTGGAATCTGTAACTTCGGTTTATGTACAAATGTGGGAGAACGGACTCTGAGATTTGGAGCATGAGGAGGCAGAAGCAACCGTCTGAGGACAGTTGTTGGAGGTAGACTTCTAAACTAGGGGGTGGACCTGTAAACTAGGAAGCAGGCATGGTACTCGAAGTGTTCAAGTAGTGCATGCATAGAAGGTGGTGGGATTGAGAGAGCTACATTTCAGAAAGATGTTTATGTAAATCCTTGTTTCAAGAACCATTGGGACTTGAACTCTAATCATATTTTTACAGACAAGTACGAATCTATGAATGTCTGTGAGTTTTCAAGTCCTCATTGGGGCACTGCCTAGTAGAGCTGTGAGAAGAGGACCACCATACTCCAGATCCCAGAATGGTATATCCACTGACAGCTTGCACTGTTTTCCATGGAAAAGCTTCAGACACTCAACGCCAGCCCATGAAAGCAGCCAGAAGGGCTGTACTCTGCAAAGTCACGGAGGCAGAGCTGCCCAAGACAATGGGAGTCCACCTATTGCATCAGTGTGACTTGGATGTGAGACATGGAGTCAAAAGAGATCATTTCAGATCTTTAAGATTTAATGACTGCCCCTTTGGGTTTTGAACTTGCGTTGGTCAATTTCTCTTATTTGGAATTGAAGCGTTTATCCAATGGCTGTACCCCCATTGTATTTTGGAAGTAACTTACCTGTTTTTTACTGTATAGGCCCATAGGCAGAAAGGACTTGCCTTGTCTCAGATGAGACTTTGGACTGGGACTTTTGAGTTAATGCTGAAATGAGTTAAGACTGGGGTACTGTTGAAAAGGCATGATTGGTTTTGAAATGTAAAAAGGACATGAAATTTGGGAAGAACCTGGGCAAAATAATATGATTTGGCTATATGTTCCCACCCAAATCTCATCTCAAATTGGAATCCCCATAATGCCCAAGTGTCATGGGAGGTGGTTGAATCATGGGGACAGTTTCCCCCATGCTGTTCTCATGATAGTGAGTTCTCATTAGATCTTGTGGTTTTATAATGAACTCTCTTGCTCTCCCTTTTGCTGTCCCTTGGCTACCACCATGCAAGATATGCTTTGCTTGCCGTTTGCCAACATGATTGTAAGTTTCCTGAGGCCTCCCCAGAACTGTGAGTCAACTAAACCTCTTTCCTTAATAAATTACCCAGTCTTGGGCAGCTCTTTATTGCAGTGTGAAAACTGACTAATACAACATCTTACCCAAATGAGGATAATCAGAGTTAAAACTAAAGCTAGGAGAAAGATATTCTTTTCTGCTATTTTTGTGAACTATGAGTAGATGATCTTAGGAGAACCTCTGTGTGGAGAATGCAAGATAGCAGTGAAAAAGAATGTAGGAGGCAAATATAGAAAGGTAGAAAAGAGGTAATTAGATATGCCTGCTAGCATTTGAGGTATTGGTTTCACATCTTCTCAAAGCCAATTTTCAAAGAAGTCAATATATCTTCTTGATCTGCTTAAGATAATTCTATAACAATATACATTTTTCAAAAAGTCAGAATATGTAGAGAACAGAGTAATAGCTGCAGGAGTGAAGGGTAGATTAGGGCTTAGAAAATTCTCTCTCTCTCTCTCTCTCTCTATATATATATATTTTATAAATAAATCGAGTAAATGAAAGACTATATATTTATGATCTCTCTACACACACACACACATATATAAAACTTAAACTTTAAACACATAAAGGATCCAATAGTGAAAACTTTAGCAAATCAAACTGAAAATATAATTCTTAATTATATAACTCACAAATAAGGAGTGACTTAGACTGACCTGCAATAATAGTAGTTTACCTTTAATAAGTAGGGTTAAATTACCCAAGTAATTACAAAAGACTACCTTTTAAAAAATAATAATATAAGTGTTTAAATGAAGAATTTTAACATGAAGCAGTGTTGAATTTTATCGAAAGATTTTTCTGCATCTATTGAGATGATCATGTGGTTTTTATCTTTAGTTCTGTTTATGTGATGAATCGTGTTTATCGATTTATATATATATTAAATGAACCACATCTCAGGAATAATACACACTTGATCATGGTGAATGAGCTTTTTGATGTGCTGATGAATTTAATTTGCAAGTATTTTTTTGAGGATTTTTTTCACAGATATTCATGAAGGATATTGGCATGAAGCTTTCTTTAGTTGTGCCTTTGCCAGATTTAGGTATCACGATGATGCTGGCCTCATAGAGTGAGTTAGGGAGGAGTCCCTCCTTTTCAAATTTTGGAACAGTTTCAGTATGAATGGTAACAGCTCTTCTTTGTACATCTGGTAGGATTTGGCTGTGAATTCATCGGATCCTGGGCTTTTTTTCATTCATAAGCTATTCATTACTGATTCCATTTTAGAGCTTGTTGTTGATCTATTCAGGAATTCAATTTCTTCCCGGTTCAGTCTTGGGAGGGTGTATGTGCCCAGAAATGTATTAATTTCTGCTAGATTTTCTAATTTGTGTGCAGAGAGGTGTTCATAATATTCCATGATGGTGATTTGTGTTTCTGTGTGGTCAGTGGTCATACCTCCTTTGTCATTTCTAATTGTGTTCATTTGGATATTCTCTCTTTTCTTCTTTATTAGTCTAGCTAGTGGAAACCAAGTATTGAGGGAACACACCTCAAAATAATCAGACCCATCTGTGACAAACCCATAGCCAACATCATACTGAATGGACGGAATCTGGAAGCATTCCCTTTGAAAACCAGCACAAGATAAGCATGTCCTCTATCACCACTTCTATTCAACATAGTATTAGAATTCCTGGCCAGAACAATCAGGTAAGGGAAAGAAATAAAGAGTATCCAAATCGAAAGAGAAGAAGTCAAACTATCCCTGTTTATAGATGACATGATCCTATATCTAGAAAATCCTATAGTCTCAGGCCAAAAGCTCCTTAAGTTTATAAACAACTATAGCAAATTTTCAGAATACAAATCAATGTAGAAAAAATCACTAGCATTCCTGTACACCAATAATACTCAAGCCAAGAGCCAAGCAATTTGATCCATAATAGTCATGAAAAGAATAAAATACCTAGGAATACAGCTAACCAGGGAGGTAAAAGGTCTCTACAATAAGAACTACAAAACACTGCTCAAAGAAATCAGAGATGACATTAAGAAATGGAAAAAAAAATTTCATGCTCATGAATAGGAAGAATCACTATAATTAAAATGACCATATTGCCCAAAGCAATTTATAGATTCAATGCTATTCCTATCAAACTATTGCAGACATCCTTCACAGACCTAGAAAAATAACTATTTTAAAATTCATATGGAACCAAAAGAAAGCACAACTAGCCAAGGCAATTCCAAACAAAAGAACAAAGCTGGAGGCATTATGCTACCTGACTTTAATCTATGCTACAGGGCTACAGTAACCAAAACTGCATGATACTGGCACAGAAACAGACATATAAACAAATGGATCAGAATAGACAGCCCAGACATAAGTCTATACATCTACAACCATCTGATTTTGACAAAACTAAAAAAAAAAGCAATGGGGAAAGGATTACCTACTCAATAAATGCTGCTGGGATACCTGGACAGCCATATGCAGACGATTGAAAACAGACTCTCTGCTTACACCATATGCAAAAATTAACTCAAGATAGATTAAATACTTAAATGTAAAACCCAAAGCTATAAAAACGCTAGAAGACAAGCTAGGCAACACCATTCAAGACATAGGAACTGGCAAAGATGCTAAAGGTAATCACATGACAAAGATGCTACAGGTAATTACAACAAAAGAAAAATTTGACAAGTAGGATCTAATTAAACTAAACAGCTTCTGCACAGCAAAAGAAACTATCAACAGAGTAAACAGATGACCTACAAAATGGGAGAAAATTTTTGTAAACTATGCATCCTGCATCCGACAAAGGTCTAAAATCCAGCATTTATAAAGTACTTAAACACATTTACAAGAAATAAAAACAAATAGCCCCAGTAAAAAGTGGGCAAAGGACATAAACTGACACCTTCCAAAGGATGATATACATTCAGCTAACAAGCATGTAAAAAAAAAAATCAACATGACTGATCATTAGAGAAATGCAAATCAAAACCACAATGAAATACCACCTCACACCAGTCAGAATGGGTATTATTAAAAAGTAAAAAAAAAAAAAAAAAAAAACGAACAAAAAAAAACCAGATGACTGCAAGGTTGCAGAGAAAAAGGAAGGCTTATACATTGTCGGTGTGAGTGTAAATTAGCTCATTTATCATGGAAAGCAGTGTGGTAATTCCTCAAAGAGCTAAAAGCAGAACTACCATTCAACCCAGCAACTCCATTACTGAGTATATCCAAAAGAATATAAGTCACTGTATCATAAAGACAGATGCACGCAAATGTCCATTGCAGCACTATTCACAATAGAAAGGGCATGGAATCAACCTAAATGCCCATCAATGGTAGACTGGATAAAGAAAATGTGGTACATATACAACACAAAAAACTTTGCAGCCATAAAAAAAGAATAAGATTATGTCCTTTGTCAGAATATGGATGCAGCTGGAGGCCATTATCCTTAGCAAACTAATGCAGGAACAGAAAACCAAATCACATGTTCTCAATTATCAGTGGGAGCTAAATGATGAGAACACATGGACATGCAAACGGAAACAACAAACACTAGGGGCTACCCGATGGTGCAGTGTGGAAGGAGGGAGAGGATCAGTAACAATAGCTAATGGCCACTAGGCTTAATACCTGGGTGATGAAATAATCTGTAAATGAAACCTCTATGAAACAACTTTCCCTGTGTAACAAACTTCACATACACCCAAGAACTTAAAGCTAAAAAAAGACAAACCTCAAAATGTATTAAAGACTTTAAACTTAAGGCCTAAAATCATGAGAGTAATATAAGAAAATATAAAGAGAAATCTCTATGATATTGGAATGGACAATAATGTTTTTGGATAGGACCCAAAAAGTCCAGGCAACAAAAGCAAAAGTAAACGAATTAGATTATATAAAACTGAAAAGTTTCTTTACAGCAAAATAAGTAATCGGAATGAAGAGACACCTACAGAGTGGGAAAAAATAATATTTGCAAATCATCCAATTGATAAGGGGTTAATATCTAAAATGTAAAAAGAACTCAACCAAATAGCAACAATATAAATAACCTGATTTAAAAAATGGATAAAATACTTGGAGAGTCATTTCTCAAGAGAAGATATACAAATAGCAGACATGTATATGGAAAAGCCCTCAATCACCAATAGAGAAATGTGAATTGAAACCACAAGGAGATATCAACTGTTAAGTGGGCTGTTATCAAAAAGATGAAGATAATAATTGTTGGCAAATACACAAAGAAAGGAGAACATTCATATGCTATTGATGGGAATGTAATTAGTATATCTAGTATTGAAAACAGCATGGAGGTTCCTCAAAAAATTATAAATAGAGCTTTCATATTATCTAGCAATCCTACTACTTGGTATATGTCCCAAGGAAGTGAAATCAATATGTCAAGGAGATCTCTGCAATCCCATGTTAATTGCAGCATTATTCACAATAGTCAAGGTATTAAATCAACCTATGTGTCCATGGAGGAATGAATGCATAAAGAAAATGTGATATATATATATAAATATGCACACATATACACACACACACAATGAAATACTGTTCATCTTTCAAAAAGAAGGAAATCTTGTCATGACAAAATGGATGAACCTGGGGTATATTCTGTTAAGTAGGCCAGACGCAGAAAGAAAAATGTCACATAATCTCACTTATATGTAGAATATTTAAAAAGTTGAATTCATAGAAGTAGAGATTACAAATGGTGGTTATCAGGGTCTGGAGATGGAATTGGATAGGGAGATGTTGGTCAAAGGATGAAAAATTCAGTTACATAAAATAAGTAAGTCCATCAGATCTATTGTACAACATGGTGACTTTATTTAATAACTGTGTTGTATTCTTGAAAATTGCTAAGAGAGTAAATAGTGTCCTCACCACAAAAAATTGTAAGTATGTGAGAAAATGCATGCTAATAACTCAATTTATCCAGTCCAATATATATGCATCTTTCACAACATTATGTTGTACATAATAAATACATATAATTTTTATTCACAAATTTAATAAAGTAAATAAAATGAGTCATTTAAAATTGTAAGAACAAGTAATATACAATATTATATAATAATTTTAGCTTTTGTTGTTTTTTTCCTTTGATCCTTAAACTATTTTATGTACTTTGCTTCATGTAAGCAAAGTGATGCTATGCTAAAATTACAAGTAAATTTTAGTGCAATTAGTAATATGCTACATATTAAACAATAAATACCCAGTTCTCTCAAAATGTACTTATTAAAATTTGCTTGGGATTTTTATCTTATCTTGATATTTAAATTAAAAGAAAAATGACTGAAACATTATTTAGCCACCTCTGCATGTCAGCCTGATAGAAAGAGAAAGTTTTATAGAAAGTATATATACCATCATGTATCATATAATGACTTTTTGGTCAGTAATGAACTACATATGTGACGGTGGTCCCATACAGTTATAATGGAGCAGCCCTATACAGGTGTAAATTTTTTTAAATCGTTCATAGAGTATTTTTACTATACTTTTCCTATGTTTAGACATGTTTAGATACTTGAATACTTACCATTGTATTTCAATTGCTTACAGCAGGGGTCTCCAAACCCTGGGTCACAGACCAGTACTGGTCCATGGCCTATTAGGAACTAGGCTACACAGCAGGAGGTGAGTGGAAGGCTGTATTTACAGCCACTCCAAATTGCTCACATTAACACCTGAGCTCCACCTCCTGTCTGATCAGTGGTGGCATTAGATTCTCATAGAATGTGAACCTTACTGTGAACTGCGCATGCCAGGGATCTGGGTTGTGTACTACTTATGAGAATCTAATGCCTGATGATCTCACTGTCTCCCATCATCACCCCCAGATGGGACAGTCAAGTTGCAGGAAAAGAAGCTCAGTGCTCCCACTGATTCTACAATATGGCGAGTTGTATAATTATTTCATTATATATTATAATGTAATAATAATAAAAATAAAGTGCACAATAAATGTAATCTGCTTGACTCATTCCAAAACCATCTCCTGAAACTCTGGTCTGAGAAAAAATTGTCTTTCACAAAACTGGTTCCTGGTGACAAAAAGGTTGGGGACTGTTGGCTTATAGTATTTCATACAGTAGCATACTGTACAGGTGTAAGCCTATGGGAAATAGGTTATACCATATAGCCTAGATGTGTAAGTCTATACCATCTAGGTTCCTGTAAGTACACTCGATAATGTTTATACAAGGATGAAACCGCCTAATGATACATTTCTCAGAATGTATCCCTGTCATTAGGCAATGCAAGACTGTATGGAAAGAGAATAAAAGCAAATTGTATTTATTATATTCTTGTTTTCTCTATCCACTTTCACTCGAATAGTCATCTTTCTTATTAATTTAATTAAAAAGCCTTATATTCTTTTAAGAGTAGCTAAGTAGATACTCAAACTTAATTCTTTTAAAGGTGTTATAAACAACCTTGTATTATGCTGATTAAATATATTGGATGCTACTTTTAATTTAAAAGAAATTCAAGTACTTCTAATGTGTATGGTGGCCAATTTGCATTTATGATCTCCATGATGAGATTCTTCCAGGAAATGAGAGGTGCATTATAATATAAATGGAGTTGTAGATCTGGTTGATTTTAATTTGTGACCTAGAGGTCAATAGTTATTGGGTGTAATAACCCTCTGATAATGGGGAAATTCAAGGCACATTTGTATAATGAGAAATCATAACTAGTTATGGTTCAAGATGATGAATCTTCTTTTTGCCATTCTGATCTGCTGGGACTCTGACTTAATTTTACAGACTTCATACTTCTAACATTTAAGATATAATTTTACTTGACAAAGTTATAAAGTTAGTCTTTGATTTATAATAAAGTTTATAATATCCACTATATTCAGTGCAGTGCTGTTTTATATGCTTGGTGTTTTAAATGCATGTTTTTATTGTCTTTCTGATAACTCTTGTATTGGTATTTGCTTGATACATTTTTATTTTCCTCAGGATTGTCTTTCATACAATCATGTTTCCCTAGATTTATTTATTTGTTTATCCTACTAAATTAAAATGCACATTAAAATAGAAGAGATTCAGAGCAGTGCTGTCCTTGTATAAAACTTTATTACATTTCAAAACTAAAATTTATTGCAGGTTTAGAAACTAGAATTTCAAAGTTAAATGGAAATTACATAGAGGAAAATAACATTAAGTCTGATCTTTATTCATCATTACCAGATCAGAACTTAATCTTCAACGTAAAATAATTCAAGTCACAATATACTCAAAACTTTTTTTAAATGATTGAAAAATATTTTACCATATAGAAGTGCTTCACTCATGAATAAAGATAAAGTAATAAGGATAAAGATACTTTTTTGAGCAATTACGCTATGTGACAGAAACTTGTTAGGTTTTTGTCATGAATTAACATGAATTCTTTAGTTAATCTTTATAACTACCTGATGAGATAACTACTGTCTTTATATCCACTTAAAAAATGTTAAATCTGAGACTTAAAAAGATTAAAAAACTATATCGACATCATATTCCTATTAAGTGGATTTAGGTTTTTGTGGTTTAAAATCCTGTGCTCTCTGAACCACTCTTAGAAGTGTTGTCTTTGAACATCCGCTCAGACCTACTAAGAGTTTTTGGCTGTGTCACTTAAGAATCTGCACCTTAGCACCTGCACTGGAATTCAAAGAAAAAAAGCAAATAATTAATGATGACTAGAATTTACTTCAGACAATATAGAAATGTACAGGATTGTAGACAGTTCAACAGTAGAGTGGGATAAACTGCTCATTTTAGCAGACAGCTGCCTGTTTTCAGTCATATATAAAGCAGTAAAGCCTTTTGACTGTGCTTTCATTGGACATGTATGTACCTCTTCTGTTTCTGAATCAGTTCTCCATATTTTTCAATATGTATCGGAGCACTGGTACTTTTTTCTCTGTCAGCAATCTGAGTCAAATAAGATGTTGAAAGAAACAATAGCTGATGCTGTGAAAATCCACTTCATTCTCTGTTACATTGAACATTGACTTGGTTTACTTTAAGGAGCTTTGTAGAAATCTTGCTTTTCAATGAATACATAATAAAGAGTTTGAGTTTGTAGTTGTAATTAGAATTTCTCTAATATTGGCTTTCCTTTCCTAGGGTTTAAACAGTTATTACAGGTGAAACGAATATGTTTATTTAAGGTCTTTGATATTTAAATGAAAGAATTTTTATTCACTGTTTGGCATGAAAAACACATCCAGAAAACTGATCTACTGGGAGAAAATTAAAAGAAATTAAAATCTGAGACCATCAAAGTAGAATTAAATATTGAGTGTTTGAAATATGGATGAAATAAACGTTGAATGTGTCCAGGTTTTTAAATAGTTTCAGTGAAATTGTTGAATTTTGGATTATTGGAATTCTGAGGAAACATATATATTATAAAGTAACATTGGGCAATTTATAGTAGGTGCAATATAAGTGACTTATTTAAAAAGGTGCATATCACATTTTAAAAACAAAACAGAATTAAAAATCAAGAATGAGGTAAAAATAATGATAATTATCTTGGTCATGTGATTCACACCTAAAACAATGGGTTTACTTCTTACCTACCAACCTATGGCAACAACCAAGAGACCATTTCTTATTGACTAGAAAAGCTTTATCAAAAATAAATGAAATTTTAAGATAAGACTAATTCCCTCAGATCCTCAAGAGGCTTTCAGAATGGTCCAGCATTAAAACAAACAACAAACACACACATTTTTACTTTATAAGAATAAGGAAGATGTTCATTATAAAATATAAATTAAAATATAAGCAAAGAGATGATAAATAAAAGCTACCAATAGCCCAATAAACAGAAGTGAATATCATTGTTTGGGATATATTTATTCTCCATCTCTTTGTTTCCTCACCACTCTCCCAGGATTGGAGTCATAATGGTATAATGTTTAATAAATTTGTTCTTTGAATGTACATAATTTTCATCCATATATAACTTCCCATATCATAAAATAGTACTTTATAACTCTGCCTTCAAGGGCAATATTCTATTTGCCTATGACGATTTCAAAGACATAATAATGAAACAGGTTATCCTTGGATATAATAACCAACAATGTAGGGGATAAAATGCACGCTGTGGAAACTGACTGCATGAACTTGAAATATGATTCAGCCTCTTGCAAGCTGAATGACCTGTACTGTGTGATCTAATATCTCTGTACCTCCGATTCCTTAACTGAAATGTAGACAAAGATATTTGTTGCCTCATGAAATTGTTGTGAATGAGACTTGGATGAGTTAATATAATACCAGTGACTGAAATATAAAACTGCTAAAATAAATAGTAGATGTTATGAAAGCAATAATAACTACGTGATACATTCTTAGTAGAATTTTAAAGGTAAAAATGCTGCATAAGTTTTCAAATATTTGATACCTATTGAGAAATTGCCCAGATATACCCAATAGGATACTCAGAGATATTTCTGTCTATGTATCTAAGTATTTACTATCTATCTATCTATCTATCTATCTATCTATCTATAATCTATCTATCATCTATCTAATCTATCTAATAAAATCAATTCTCTTTCTAGAGAGGGTCTCTTTCTAGAGAGTTGAGGGTGAAATTTGATATGCAAATTGTCAAAACTTATCTCTGAAGTTGTTAAACTAATATCCCAGGCACATAATCCAGCTATGTTTCTGATGTACTCTTTCATGCATTACTTGTAACTTGTCTGTAGCTACCATAGCTTTATTATGATAAGCAACACATCCTATTTCAGTCCCTGGATAGTGATTTTTCTTCCTTACATCTGTGCTAAGTAGCACATGTTAGTATAAGTTTATGAAGTTTATCCCAATTTGAAATGTACAATTAGCATATAGGTATTATCTTAATTTGAATATTTAATATATTCATAAGGTAAACACTTTTACTTGGAACTATTTAGTTTTTGAGATGGTTCTACTAGATGCTTGCTTCTATTTGTTACTAATATTTTCAATCTTTCTCCAAAAGACATTTTACATCTTTTTTTCATACTTCGTTAGTCTATCGGTCTTGACTTTTTTCTCTTTCATTTCTTTCTCATAGGAGGTGTGTATGGTATAAATGTGTGCTTTTTGTATGTTTATATTTGTGTGTGTAGTCATATCTATTGGTCTGTAAATGTATAATCCTTTCTGATCTATAGTTGATATAAGATGAATGATTCTTTTTATAATTAGGCATGTATAAATCATTAGTGGGATTTTGAGATCCAAAACCATTAATATCTTCTGACACGCTTCTTTGACCTGCAGCCTTCTAAAGAAACCCCATAATTTCCATAGTAGCTATATAATCAACACATATCACACACCAAATAAATGACATCCATTCTGCTAAATAATTTGTATGGATTCTTTAACTTATTCTTATAAAGAATTAAGTGTTGCATTATTCCACGTTTCCCAAATTAGAAAATTATATATACATTTTAAGTAGTGGTCCAGTTCTATAATAGATCTAGAAATGGCAGGGCTGAGTCTTCGTGCCTTCTTAACCACTATAGTAGATGACCTCTTCTACACTATAGCACATTGACATGTTGGAACACTGACAAAGAGGTAGTAAATGAAGCTTGAAGTGTGTACACACCAGAGCTGTATTGCTGGAAGAAATCTTTGAGATTATATGCCCAAGTGCTATACTTTTTCTATTGGTAGACTTACGTGAGGGCCAAAGTGGTTAACTATCTTGTCTGACATATCAGCTAGGTAATTTCAAGAAATTAAATGAAACTCATTTTATGTAGGGCATGTTTGATTTATGTCTTTGTATCTGGAATTAAAGTATCAGAATCCATTCAAATCATTTGTGTTTAGCATGACAATATATATAGTTTTATTCTTTATATATATATACATTTTAAGAAATTAATATTTTCTTAATATTTTTCAGAACTCTTAATTATGGGCTCCTTTAAGATAAAAACAAACTATCAATATCTAAAATGATGTTAGCTTTACCAAACGTAAGAAAATATAAAGAAATTTAGGTTGTTATTTTTAGTTAGTTATGCCTATACTATATACCGCACAAAATATTTGCACTCTTTTTTTTCCCTCTGGCATTAGATTTGAAAATAATGCAAAGATTTTCCTCAGAGAAACCCTATTCCAGATAGCTTAGTACATGCACACATATCTGCAGGCTTCCATTTCCTCCGTGGAAATTGATGCCATGGCTGTCAGCAGACCTACTGGAGACTCGAATAATAATCACTTTTCAGAGCTGAAGGCAGAAAGAAAATTTCAGGAAGATATTCACTTGAACCATAGTTATAATTTTTGTATACATTTGGCTCTCATATTCAGTGAATATATTTATAAGTAAACCAAAACTATGTGTTCTGTAGCGTAGGGCAGAAAAACAATTAAATGAAATAACCCATAAGTAGAAGCCCAGCGCGGTGGCTCACGCCTGTAATCCCAGCACTTTGGGAGGTCGTGGCGGGCGGATCACGAGGTCAGGAGATCCAGACCATCCTGGCTAACACGATGAAACCCCGTCTCTACTAAAATTACAAAAAAATTAGCCGGGCATGGTGGTGGCCACCTGTAGTCCCAGCTACTCGGGAGGCTGAGGCAGGAGAATGACGTGAACCCAGGAGGCGGAGCTTGCAGTGAGCCTAGATCGCGCCACTGCACTCCAGCCTGGGCGACAGAGCGAGACTCCGTACCCTCCGCTCCCCCCCCCAAAAAAAAACCATAAGTAGAGTGCAACATTTTTTCCTGGCCAGGATGGAAAACAGCCTTCACTTTCCACCACTTTGAACTTTTCTCTAGTTACTTCTCACTCTACCTAGCATGCCATCTCAGGTTTTATTTCTCTAGTGTTTGCATTGTGCAATGATAAAGAGAAAGTAATGAGCTGGAGAAACAAAGGTTTACTTCTTTATACAAAAATACCCTTCAACTCTGAAGGAAATTATAAATCTAAATACTACAATGTAATTGATCTCTTCAAATATATTTTTAATTTAATTTGATGTCTCTTGAGTAAACACGAACTTGGGAGTAAGAATGATATATGAAAAAAGTAAGTGTCAGGATAATTAGCCTCACATTTATGATCCCCATGAGTTTAATTCTCATAGGATCTATTATTGTGTTAATGAGCATGAACAGCATTTTTTTTTTCAGTTTTGGAGAAAACTCAGAACATACATTAGCCAGTTTATTTTGATACACTATCTTCCTCATTTTTGGTTTGATCTCTTTGGCTACAAACTTCACTCTTGTTTTGCTCATTCTCTTCATAACATCTCCAATCTCATCCCCACAAATCTATATGTTGGCTTGATTACTTTTTTTCTGTTGTTCACTCACTGAAGCTTTACTTGTGAAAACTGTTGTTCTTTTATATGCCCGGGGTAGTGTGCATTTGTAGTATCCAGGCAAATCTATGTTAATTCTTATTTACTATCACTTATTGAATGTTTAGCTCTACATTAAGCACTGTGCTATGTGTTAGAAAATTAAGGAGAATAGACACTGTCTCTGCCTTTAGGACTCCAATCTCCTTGGTGCTTTTTAGTTACCTTTCTTAACATGTAAGAAGAATGAGAAGTCATAGGCGCTCTTCAGAGGAGATAGATATTTCTACAGAAAAAGTTAAGCTTTAACATTGTACAAGCAAAGTCAAAAGAAAGAAGAGAAGAAGAAGAAGAAGAAGAAGAAGAAGAAGAAGAAGAAGAAGAAGAAGAAGAAGAAGAAGAAGAAGAAGAAGAAGAAGGAGGAGGAGGAGGAGGAGGAGGAGGAGGAGGAGGAGGAGGAGGAGGAGGAGGAGGAGGAGGAGGAGGAGAAGAAAGAAAGAAAGAAGGAAGAAGGAAGGAAGAAGGAAGAAGGAAGGAAGAAGGAAGAAGGAAGAAGAAGGAAGAAGGAAGAAGCAGCATACAAGAGCACCAAATACTGTGAGGGGAAGCTCTGTGCTCTATATACATCTGCAATCCAGTGACTAGAGGTGTTTCTGACAAGAGTAGATGCTCAAAAAGTATTATGTTGTGTTGGCTGTGCCAATAGTACTGATTCAAAGTATATTAGAACTCAGAACAAATAGAAATTATTGGCTGGGCATGGTGGCTAATGCTTATAACCCCAACACTTTGAAAGGCCGAGGCAGGAGCATTGTTAGGCCAAGGGTTTGACACCAGCCTGGACAAAATGGCAAGATCTCATGTCTATGAAAAACAAAAAAACGTAGCCAGGCATGGTGGTGTGTGCCTCTGGTCCCAGCTAATGGAGAGGCTAAGGCAGGAAGATTTCTTCAGCCCAGGAAATCAAGGCTGCAGTGAGCTGTGTTTGCACTACTACATTATGGCTGGAGCAAAAGAATGAGACCCTGGCTCACAGGATCAGTCAAAAAAGACATATTTGAGGCTATTTTATTTAAAATGAAGACAGAGCACATAGATAAGCTGAGGTGGGCAAAAAGACATTTAATGGAGAATTTAGAGTTTATTATAAACACAAATGGGAGTTGACTCAGGATAACCTAACTGCTTTAACCATTTTATCATTATACTTACTTAAAGACAGTAAAAACATGCATTTACCTGTATTATAAGCATTCTACTGTAAATTATGTTATCATATTAACTCAGCCCATAGAAGAAGGACTTAAGCTTATATGAAGCTAGGAGGAAATGTAAAAGTACACTGTACTAAAGGAAGGCAAAAGAGTTACAGGTATTTAAAAAAATGTAAATAGTTTTTTTTTATTTTTATGCCAATTCTTCATCAAGAACACTTTTACTCCAAGCCAAGAGTAGGTATAGAAAAATATCCAGAGAGTCACAGAAATTCCTTTTCTCTTCCTTGTTTTTAAGTGAATGTATGAGGAGAAAATTTGAGAGGAAATTCAAGGAGTTAATATGCCAATCTGATAAATGGCATTATGCCAAAACAGCACTTTGTGTGAACAACTGAAAAAGAACTTGTAAATGCAAACAATGGGAACAGCTGAAGGCAAAGGAAGGTAGGAATTTTATTATAACCATGACATTATTATTGGAGACGCAACAGCCATAGCCGATTATGCCTTTGTGCAATCAGTAGATGTGGTGGTTTAATTTGGAGTAAAAGCACAAAGTCAGCCTGAGGTTAGTTGAGTGGGTTTTAGGCTCCCTCCCAAGCTCTAATACTAAGAATAAATGGTGTGTGCTGACTAAGTGGGAGAGGCAGCAATGATCACGTCTTTAAATAGACATGAAAAATATGTTTTTGAGATCACCTTCCCGCAGAGAAAGCAGTTATTAGGAGGGAGTGTCAATCTAAAATTACAATTCAGGATTGCTTTTATGCAAAAACTATGAAAAAGGGGGAATTTATTTTCAAAGTTTCCAGCCTCCTCTTTACAATTCTATTTGCCCCTTGGTGCTATACCCTTAAATGGAAAATAACATTTTATCACAAACAATTTGTTACAGTCAATATGAGGTACCTGTTAGATGAAAAGAATGACTCCAGACTGAATAAAGCAAGTACAAACTCAGGAGATATCCAGATCCCACCTTGAGCTTGTACCTCATCCCATATCTCAGCTTCTTCCTATTCCATCCTTCTGAGACCACAGTGTGAGACTGGTTTCTACTTTTTATGTAATTTTTACAAACCTGCAAATGTAAGTGTTTATAAAAATCCTTAGGGGATATGTGCAAGTGACTATTTCTATTATTTTAATCAAGAAAAAAGCCCCTCACATTTGAAGATCTTTCACACTGGTTAGACATCTGAGAAGAAATGAATAGCAGCATTTAACTATTGTAATCTCTTCTTTAAAAAAAAAATAGATGAATAGAAACAAATGCCCAAAAGCATTTGTTGTATATATTGGAAGGTTTATATATCTTGTATAACAAAAGTGCTTATAACTTAGCAGAAAAATCAGGAACCCAATAGAAAAGAGAAATCGAATAAGCACACTTCATTTTTTTTAAAAATAGAGACAAGTGAAGCCTTTTGGGCAATAAAAATACAACATTCAAAGTCAAGCAAAATTTTAAACATTTAAGATTATTTTAACATTAGATTGTCAGTTATAGAAAAATCTTCAATATTCAAGATATATTATTAATTTAAAAATGATCTTCATAGGAAAATATGAGCAGTTCTCACTTGAATATGAATAGATGTCAGTTATGGAAGCTCACACAGTTGTGAGTATGCATGTCGTAAATACAAACATATCCATCTATCTATCATCTATCTATCTTTATATTGGTCAGGATGGATATACATTAAACAGTTTAAATTAAGATATTTCTGGGAAGGTGAGTGGGGATGTAAGATGGTTAAGAAGAATTTCTCTTCAAAGTTTATTAGCAGAGTCGGACACATGTTTAAATCAAAACTCAGTTTCTGCATGAAATTAGTTCTGTCATGAGAGATGGGAACAGCTTGTTCATGGCTTGAAACAGTTCATGAAAACAAATTGTGGGCAACAATTTCTAACTCCATATTCAGTGGCAGCATGTTAATAGCTCCACGATGGGAGACTTTACACCAAAACAATCAGCAAACAAATAAGAGTCCTACGAACCAGTTTATTTTTAATCTTTCTATCTCTGTCTTTGTATCTATCTTTTAATCTGTAGAGATGATTGTTAAACATTTATAAGCATACCACTGGATGGGACCATTGTAATTGGCTTGGACACATCAGGATTTACCTTTCAGCAGTGAGTTATATGTGAAGGGTACTGTTAGTAAACTCAGAGTTCTGAGCAATTTCAAATGATGAGTGAATATTAGGTAGTGATAGTATCTGATATTGTGATATAGAGGTCAAGAATGGTGATAATTTCTATGCATTTTGGACCAGGCTAGAACATTTATATTACCATATTCAATTCTGGATAATCATTTTAAGTATAACACTGATAAGCTAGGGAATTCTGATGAAGTAAAACAAAGGGGCCATGTCTAGAAAGCATGGCACGTAAATGACTATGCAATGCTGTGGGAATGCTTAGACTGAAAGAGGCAAGTATCATGGAGGATGTTGTATCATTCATTGAAGGTCCATTATTTGGAAGAGTGCTCTGACTCCTTCTCAAGTATAGGGCTGGAATGTGCATATACACACTGACAAGGAAGCCAAACTCTACTCTTGATAACTCAGGTATGATTAAATGCATAATTTTTATGGACTTGATTGGTTTTAACTCATTTGAAATATTTTTTGTCTTTGCACCTACACATATAATTTTAAAAATGTCATGTCTTATTACATTTTTGTACTCATAAACTGTCTTTAAATTAAATCAGAAAAAAGTATAATTTAATCTCATAAATTTTCTTATTTATAATCCGATTCTCTTTAATTCCTATGATTATTTACAATATGTAAAATTAATTCTTGCACTACTATAAAAACACATTAGTCTTTATACTTTCTTGTGCAACCTAGTTCTATGTAGACTATGACTTAATATTTTGTATATTAATACAAAATATTATTGAAGATTAAAGGGAGCAGACATATTTTTATGCAATATTCCTGTCAGAATGGTGAGAGAAATAAAAAAAGGTTTAATATGCTTGTTACCACACATGGGAAACCGATGCCACATTCAGGACCAGAAGGCTGTTCTTTACCCCTGCTTTTCATTAGCTTTTCCTTTGCATTCATATCATAGCAGGAATAGCAAGTGCTGTGTCATTCATCCTTATGCTGTTAGGGGGTTGACATCTCACTTTTGTGACTAAGTGAGATAAATGAAAAGTAGAACCCATGAACATATTGTCATACTTCTTAATAAAATGACAATATCCTATTTTTTGCTTATTATTCACATTGTGCCATACAAATTGTTCACATTTTGACTAGGCAAACATAGAGTTCCAATTTTTTTTGTTTTGTTTTAATCACAAGCAAAAAGGCTGAATCTAAGTGATTTATGGAGGGGTGGTCAAAGCCTCCATTTCAATTAGGGAGTTTGGCATCTAAATAAGATTTCACTTGCTAATACTCTTCTTTTTCTGTTAGTATATGTAAAAAAGAAAACAACAAAACATATATTTCTTCTCCTTTTCCTTTTAAGCCAACTAACAGTATTCAAGTATTTATTGATCACCAACTCAGGACCAAATATTGGGTAGGGGACTGCAGAATAAAAGAACTATAAACCATGCTATCTGTTCACAGTGGGCAAATGTGAAAAAATCTACTCTATATTCCTGGAAATTGTTCCTTTTTCTTTTTGAAGAGGAAACTCTGTATAGTTAAATAATAAAACACATCTATACTCTAACTCAACATGTACATTAAAAAAAAAAACTGGAGTTACAAATGAAAAGATCTAGAATCAAGTTAGAGTCTGCAAAAGTGTGTGAGGAAATCACACAAAATTTACATCTGTACTTTCAGAATGAAGAATATAGCCATCTTTCTAATAAAGTTTGAACATCAAATAAGATACATACAAGGCTAGCTTAAAAACATATATATGTGATATATAAAGTCCTGTCATGTATTTTCCATACACATATAGACTGTTTACCATGTCCTAAATATAATGTAGTATGTGAACTTTGGTTCAATTAATAATTATTGAAGGTTTCCCAAGTACTTAGGTACTGTTCCAACTCATTATCCTGTTATTTAACCCTCTGATTCTCTGAACAAGCATTGGAGGACATATTGCCTTATTATAGACAAGGAAACTATAGATCAGAGATGTAAAATTATTTATCAAAAGCTAATAATAGCTGAAACTAAATAATGTTAGCAGATTATCAATCCAGTACATTTTATGTACACACACTGCCCAAGTATTTGCTCATATACATATGAGCAAATATAAAACACAACTTTTACTTTAGAAGAGGTTGAATTCTCCTTAAAAAGGAAATGTATTTTAAAAAATGAAAAGTTTAAAACAAGAATCCAAGGCATTTTGCCACTTTCTTTTCTTTTCTTTTTTTTTTTTTTTCTTTTTTCTGAAGAAGAAATAAAAGATGCAGAAGTTCTAAGGAAAAAGAGATTTCTGGGGGCTTAAGAGGTCAGAGAAAACAGTAAAAACTGCGATCCAAAAGTTTAATAGTATTTTTAATAGCAAGATGGGGGCTAAGAAAAAACAGTTGAAGCAGAGGTAATGGCGAGAATAAGGATTCCTAAGGACCGTGAGAGGAGGAAATTGTTAATAGATAACGTTAGTATAAAATGTAATTACTCTTTCACATGCTTCGTCAAATATAACAATGGAAAAGAGATCGCAAAAGTGCACTTTAAAACTACTGTCATGTAGAAAAACTCCAGTTACAATGAATTTCCAAAGTGTATACTTCATAAAATTGGAATAAAAGAAAAAATATTATGTTGGTTGAAAAGGAATTGCGGTTTTGCTATTGGAAGTGATGACAACAACCTTACAGTCATTCACTTTTCCTATTTGCTTTTACATGTGATATACACACACATTTAAATATTTCAAGAGACATGTTCTCAAATAAATTCAGAATTATAATTAAAGAAAACATTTGTTGTTGCCATTGTATTATTTTCTCACTTCTAATCAGCCAGTTTGAACATTAATTCTATTCCAAAGATGCTCCAAATACAGGACTGGCATTCAATAATGCTATGGGCCATGCAGACTGACATTCTATATGTAACAGCTAAATACATATCTTGTGTTGTATTTATTATTACAAGTCAATAACAGGAAACAACAGAGGGCATAGTCATTGGGGGAAGGGTTAAAAAGAATTGATTTTTATCATTATTTAAATTCTAAGCATACATTGAGATTAATAAGTAGGTCAATTTCAGAATATTTACTCGTCAAATTTTCTTGAAACTTTCGATCTTAATTTCTCTCTATTTTTTGTCTAGAATTTATAGTTTTAAAAATCAGAAACCCATCACTTCCTATGAATTAGGATTCATATAGATGTTTAACAGTTACACTAAAGCCTAGTTTACTCATCTGTCCAGTGTCTTGAGTATTATTCAACTTGTATCTCACACATTATCCTCAGGCACTGCTAATTAATGCTAATAATATGCTTTGAGATTCAAAGGTAGAAGGTGTTATGTAGAGATACATAAAAATCCTAATTTGAGAATTTTAGTTTTCTGTATTCTTAACTAAACAAAAAATAACAATAAAAAATAACATAGACAAGTTTACAAGAAAAGTGTTGTCAGTCCAAATGGCCTGGATTTCTGGCCAATACATCAAAGTACTTTGATAGATATAGATATAGATATACATAGATATAGAGAGATGTATATGTATATATAACATAGCATATGCAATTATATATATGTAATATAGAATACAATTTATTTAAGATAAAGTGAGTGAATGGGGAATGTGAACTTGGGAATATTTATGTTTTTATTCACTCTGCTTTTTCTTTACTTTCACATTTCTTTTTTAAGAATTAGAGATCCCATTTTTAGTAAAACACTGAAAAGATGCTTATCCCAAGTTTCAAAAAAATGCAATCCTGTAGAGAGTTTAATGTGAATATAAAAATAGCATTAAAACGATTTTCATCATAAATGAATAAAGATGTGAGTCTTAAAATTTAGCTATTAAAAAGACTTTGTGTTACAAATAATTCTATTATGTATGTCTGTTTAAAAAATGTGATTCTTAAAATAAAATTAAGATCTATTTTAGTTTTGTTAGGCTACTCTGACCACTGAAATGATACTATTTAAAATATTACTACTAGTTTTGAGACAGGGCAATATATAAGAGTACATGTAGAAAAATGATCATATTTGAAGCAAAACAAAAATGAAGTTCATATTTTGAAATTTAATTTCTAAATAAAGTGGTATGTTCAATTTCATGTAAAGGACCAAATAATGATGATACAGTGATTTAAGGCATCCTTAAATACATGAATATGTATGACCTATTCACTCTCAAACATTGCTGTTTGTGTGTACTCAAGAGGATTTCAATCTTTATATGAAAAAAATAGCATAACTTTTATATTATTTTTGTTTTACTCTGTTATTTTTCATTATTATTTAGATGTAATATGTGTGTCATATATTAGCATAATAATACAAGTACATAACTTATAAATAAATAATTAAACATTTATTGAGATACAAGTTAATTTTTTTGCTGGTAAAGTAATAAAATTAAGAGAGTCTTACTCTAGAAAATCTCTTTTACACATCACCCAGGACACAGCAAATTTAAGGAAATTCTAAAAATTTTTTTGTTGTATAGGAGTTAAATCAAATTTAATAAAAGTGATAGATGCATCATTTACTCCCATAGAGAAAAAAGAAGAGATCCACATATCATTAATTTTAATTTTAAAAATGGAATCATAAATGTCTTAACATAGATATATGCAGAAATATCCTAGTAGCGAGGACAAAGTTAATTAAAAATATGATAGATTTCTCTGATTATTTTTCTTTCTTTTTCTAAAATAAAAGTTTGAAAAATATAAACTTAAATTAAAAAAAAAATAAAATTAGACCAATATCATCTTTTATAAATGACTTACTTCTGATAATACTAGGCCTAATGATAGAAGAAAAGGCAAGATAATGTTTAAAATACCTTTATATATTTTAAACTCTTTTTTAATTTTAAATTTATGTGAAAAATGTTCTTATTCTTTATCTGTTTTTCTTAGTCCTCTTGATTGATTTTAAAATTCATTTTCCTGTGTCTATGTTTTTTTGAGGCAGAGCAGTATAGTTCTATTTTTTTTAACTTTTATTTAAGTTCAGGGATACAAGTCAAAGTTTGTTACATAGGTAAACTTGTGTCATGGTGTTTGTTGTACAGATTATTTGCTTACCCATGTACTAAGCTTAGTGCCCATTAGTCGTTTTTCCTGATCCTCATCCTCCTCCCACCTTCCACTCTCTGATAGGCCCAAATGTCTGTCATTCCCCTTTGTGTGTGGATATGTTCTCATCATTGAACTTCCACTTATAAGTGAGAACATGCAGTATTTGGTTTTCTGTTCCTGTGTTAGTTTGCTGAGGATGATGGACTCCAGCTCCATCCATGTCCCTGTATTTGTAAATTAATTTTGCCAAAGTTCTCACACTTGAAAAAAAGAACTACTTTCCAGCACATATACTAGAAAATAGTTCAGTCTGACTCCTGAAAAAAGTCATAAACAGATTTGCTATGGTTGAATTAAAATTTTCCTGACTCATTTCCTGATCAGATTCAATATATTTAGCTTAGTATCTCTTCTGTAACTGTTATTATTTTCTTTTTTTGTATACATTTTGTGAACTGTTATTTATTAGATAAATATTTTAAGCAAATGCCTTGTATTAAGCATTAGGATTAACCACCCTGTTTTACTGTTGGGAAAATGGCTCTGTAATCACACAAAAAAATACTGCTGACATAGTCAATGGTATGGTCTTTATTACGTGAAAATATTTAAAGGATAGACTGTCTAGAAAAGACCGGAAATTTTTGGATATATTTTATTTCATAAATATATTACATTTGGGGTAAATAAAAGACTACTCAAAGTTTACTTTTTCTGAAATAGAATAAAATTGCAGAAATTATTGTAGAGTTAAAGCATGATTTTATATTATAGGATGCACTTTCTGTTGAAATATGTACGTTTTATTCATTGACCTAGCCGTGACTTCAAGACAGGAGACTGTCTGCCAGTGGACGCTAAAAAGTAAAGTTCTCTCATTGTCACTAGGATTGCATTTATTCTTCTCCTCCTTTTAAGGAAAAAAAAAAAAACAATTCTTAAGTTTTATAAAAAACCTAACAAATACCATTTTTGGATGATTTACATTCTGTAAAAATAGTGACAATTCAGTATAAAAGCAGATTATGATCAGGATGATAAATATATTTTGTACATCGTCCTATTTTTGTACCCGTGCGATAAGTATGAGAATACAAATTAACTAGCTTTTTGAAGAGCTATAAAACTGTGTGGCATTCAATACAGAGTTTAATGTCAGGGTTAGATACTGCTCAGAGTTCACAGTTTAGCCTAATTTTAGATAAGAAACTAGAATTGCCCTCCGTGCGGTATGTTCAGCAGGGTTGCAGTAATCGCTTATAGTTCTAAGATATCCTCAAAGAAACTGCCTTAAAAATCAGTCTGCAATACATCATATAAATAGATAGATCTTGGCTCCTAGAGTTAGCATTTCCCATTATCAGTATTGTAACAGTCAATGTTTTGCCGCTTAGTTCTAGCCTATCATGCTTCCTTAGCCAATTAGCAGAAACCTTTTTCAACAACAAGCTTATTTATAGGTCTCACTTTGGTTCTTTTGAAAAACCTGTGAATATAGATCCTTCCAATATATGCAAACACTGCTGTCCTTTTCTGAGTTCAGCAAAGTTTCTAGTTTTTATTGTGCCATTTTTCTTTAGTTCCTAGTTTTTGTCGATTGTGCCAGTTCAGTTTCATACTCAGAAACAAGAATTATAAGTACACCACCTAATCCATTAGTTTGAAATGACAGAAGAGGAAAGATACCATAAGCATTTTTTGCTTCCACCTTCTATTTCTCACACCGTTGTGTGTGTGTGTGTGTGTGTGTGTGTGTGTGTGTGTGTGTGTTTGATGGAGTCTTGCTCTGTTGCCTAGGCTGGAGTGCAGTGGCACAATCTTGGCTTACTGCAACGTCCGGCTCCTGCCACCTGCCTCATCCCCGCTAGTAGCTGGGATTACAGGCACACACTACCATGCCCAGCTAATTTTTAGTAGAGACAGGGTTTCGCCATGTTGGCCAGGCTGGTCTGGAACTCCTGATCTCAGGTGATCCAGCTTGGCCAGTCTTCCAGAGTGCTGGGATTACAGGCGTGAGCCACTGCACCCAACTGTGTTCTTTATTTGAAAGCAAATATACACACAAACCTGAAATTCTTACCTCATGTCTCTTTATCATAAGGGTGTTTTAATTCTGCCTGGTTGTATTTATGATTATATTTTGTTCATTCATTATTGCCTGTGTTATAATCAATATTGATGGTTTCATTGTTTTTTCATAAAGCAAAAAATATATAAAGGAAGGCTAGAGGCTAAACTTTCGAGTTAAAAATACTATATCAATTTTTCCACTGTAACTGGATAAAAATTTATCACACCTAAATTAAAGCTTAGAAACACTCTGTAACATATGCTGTGATAGTCACTTGAAGATATTTAATTTTTTATTTTCAATTTAATATATAAAACTGGATCCATTCCTTACACCTTATACAAAAATTAATTCGAGATGGATTAAGGACTTAAATGTTAGACCTAAAACCATAAAAACCCTAGATGAAAACCTAGGCAATATCATTCAGGACATAGGCATGGGCAAGCACTTCATGTCTAAAATGCCAAAAGCAATGGCAACAAAAGCCAAAATTGACAAATGGGATCTAATTAAACTAAAGAGCATCTGAACAGCAAAAGAAACTACCATCAGAGTGAACGGGCAACCTACAGAACGAGAGAAATTTTTTGCAATGTATCCATCTGACAAAGGGCTAGTATCCAGAATCTACAAAGAACTTAAACAAATTTACAAGAAAAAATCAAACAACCCCATCAAAAAGTGGGCAAAGGATATGAACAGACACTTCTCAAAAGAAGACATTTATGCAGCCAACAGACACGTGAAAAAATGCTCATCATCGCTGGCCATCAGAGAAATGCAAATGAAAACCACAATGAGATACCATCTCACACCAGTTAAAATGGCGATCATTAAAAAGTCAGGAAACAGCTGCTGGAGAGGATGTGGAGAAATAGGAACACTTTTACACTGTTGGTGGGACTGTATACTAGTTCAACCATTGGATAAGACAGTGCGGCGATTCCTCAAGTATCTAGAACAAGAAATACCATTTGACCCAGGCATCCCATTACTGGGTATATACCCAAAGGATTATAAATCACATTGGATAAAGACACATGCGCACGTATGCTTATTGCCACTATTCACAATAGCAAAGACTTGGAACCAACCCAGATATCCATCAGTGACAGACTGGATTAAAAAAATGTGGCACATAAACAGCATGGAATACTACGCAGCCATGAAAAAGGATTAGTTCTTGTCCTTTGGAAGGACATGGATGAAGCTGGAAACCATCATTCTGAGCAAAACCAAACACCACATGTTCTCATTCATAGGTGGGAATTGAACAATGAGAACACTTGGACACAGGGTGGGGAATATCACACACCGGGGCCTGTCATGGGATTGGGGGAGGGAGGAGAGATAGCATTAGGAGATATATCTAATGTAAATGACAAGTTAATGGGTATGGCACACCAACATGGCACATGTATACATATGCAACAAACCTGCACGTTGTACACATGTACCCTAGAACTTAAAGTATAATAATAAAAAAAAGAAACACTTTGTACAATATGCTGTGATAGTTACTTGAAGATATTTGATTTCTTATTTTCAATTTAATGTAAAAGACATCTATAATTATATATTAAAATATTCTCATTCTAAAAATTAGAAAACATTATTAGGTAAAAAATAAACATATTTATCTGTTGATAATACTTTTTAAATGTGTTTGCTCCCTGATAAAAGAAAAATTTGGTAAGTTAACTTGCTTTAGTGTGAGTCCTAACCTATTTAGGACTCAAAGTAAATTGCTAATCATTTATATATTCAGTTGTTGTTTTAATGCTTAGATCATTATAGAAGTATTTCTTAATTTACACCCTTAATTTTCAAGCACCGAGTTTATATGCTTGTAAGATTAATTTATTTTGTTGTAGGAGTATATCATATAATCATTTTTATTAAGTCTGCAGATTGCTAGTATCATTATATACAACAAATGTTAAATTTTCAAATGTGTTTAAACTTTTATTTTATAAATTAAATTTATACTTTCCTAAGCTTTTGCTCAGACATGGCCTGTAATAGTCCTGAGGGACTAAATTTCACCAATGAAAGGTAAGAAAATAAAGATATTCTAAAACAAAACAAAACAAAACAAAAAAAGGATTCTTTCAGCACCTACTCTGTACATTACATTGCACAAGACCAAGGGAAACACGGAATATCCTGGTAACAGATAACCTCACTAGCAACCATTTTAAAAATCTAGTTAAGAGTTAAGACATACATGAATAAACAATTTGTAATCTAAATATGATAATTTGTATTTCAAGTATCTGATCATAAATGTAATCTATATATATATAAAATTCAAGTATTTAAATAGCTGAAGGAGCTGTGAAGAATATCCCATAAAAAGTTTCAACATCATTTATCCCATTTATTTTATGATTTTGGATATTCAATAAATGTTTATTAATTAGAATTTAATCCCCATCCCTGCTGCCTTAATTGTCTAGGGATTGCAGAGTACCCTATTTTCTTCCATTATGTTTCAGGAATACAGGGCAAATTACATATGCCTGGCAATTGACTATGCTGAAAACAGCTTTGCTAATCAGATATGGCCATAGTCCAACAACATTCACTTGACATTTACCCTGCAGGTCTATAACTTTCAGCTTTCCCAGGTGAGTAACATTCAGGATATAATTGGTCGTTGAATTTTCTGAGCTCATATTATTGTAAAATGTGGCTATATAAAAAGAATAACACAGAAATAAATCTATTTTGCAAGTTCCATTTTAAGTGGTATTAGATGAATATATAAGTCGTATTTGCAGGGCAACCTAACCTTTCCATTTCTATACTTAAATCTGCAAACGAGGACTGTTTAAAACTCTATAGTATCCTTCTTTCCATTAGAAATGTGCCCAAAGGCTGCCAAGTGATAGAAACATCCAATATATCTAATAAATAATAGATGTTCCTATTGACTATGGTTAATGTAGACTTAGTTCTCCTTCAGGATATGGAAAAACATTCAATTATTAATTTTTATATGACATTCAAGAAATAAACTGTTTTAGGTTTAACCAGTGACTCTTAAAAGACCTTTTGTTAAAAGATTATATTATTTTCTAATATGTTTCTTTATACGTGTTTCAAATAACTTGTGATACCCTCCTACCTCTACATTTGGGATCTCCCAAAGGCTAGTACTAGCCATCTCAGAGACTACATCTTCCATGTCCCTTGCAATGATTTCATCCTGTAAATTTTGGACTTTAGATATTATAAGCATTTTGGTGTAATATGTATATTTTGACATTAGGCATCTTTGCATTTTGTATTGTCTGAAAATTGAATTCCTTACTTCTCTAGAGATTTTAATATTCATAAAAATTTCTAATTTGGTCCTCTTTGTGATTCTAGTTTGAATTGTAAGGTATCCTATATTTTAGATATTTTTATATATTTACAAGTAAGAAGCAATTCATATTATGCTTAAATGGGACTGGAAAATTGTTTATTTTGCAATTACCATACATTTAAGAGATGCTGTTAAAGGCCTTATGAAAATCACAACAAACACCACGCAATTCGTAGACTTAAGAACATTCACTGCATTTCCATTGCACACCCAATACATTCCTTGTGATTTTCAGTATCTTCTCTGCATTTTGTTTGCTCTGGGCCCTTTATTATTAGCTTTTTGCACTTTACCCCAGAAAAAAACAGCAACGACTCTTGTTTTTCACACTGACCTACCTTTTAGCCCTTTCTCCATTCTCCACATGCCAAAACACATTTCAGTTCTATTTCATAATAAAATTTTGCCCCTTACTCTGTTCCAGGCACTGTTCTATATTCTTTGTCTATAAGTCATTTATGTCCTCAGATAAATTGATGAAATAGTGATTATTCCCACCTTCATTTCATGGATGAAGAAACTGAAGCACAGTGAGGTTAAGTAATAGCTGGCGGTCATCCAACTAGTTAGTGCCAGAACTAATATTGGGATTCAAACAATAATCTTCTAGGATCTACACTCTTAGCTACTATACCACTTGTAACTACCAGCTCCGAGGAATAGTCATCTTACAAAGTATCCTAAACCCTGTAGACAAAAGTGACTTTACACTAGATTGTTTGTATCCTTCGGGTTTCTATGTTTGCTTTTATTATAATTGAAATTATGTTGTAATAATTAGCTTATGGGAAATAAGCTAGTGAAATGCTATTCATCTATTTCATAATCAGGCATTAAAGCAACAGTGAAAATCTGAAAGTCCCCCTTAGGACCCTTCCCACTCCTTGCTCACCCACAAATATTCACTCTTTTAGCAATTTTTTTTCTAAATAGAAAAAAAACCATGGAAGTTCCTTAAATAAAAGAAAATGTAGAATAAAAACAGGTGAAAGCGTGCTTAGAAAGCATTATTCAGGAAAAAGATTCAAAACTGTGTGGTTTTGTCCTTTTATTAATGACAAAGTTAATTATAGAAAAGTCACAAAATGAAGACTGACTGAAATACTCCTTTGATGTTGATCAGTATTACAGTTTTGGCCATATTCACATGGAAATGTCTTCTTTGTTCATTTATCCAGTACCTTTGCTTATATTTTGTACATCTTAGGTACAAAAGGTTTAGCATCTATTTACCAAATTCTTTCTGAATTCTGGGAAATACTGTAAAGTACTTCTCCTGATTTACCCTAAATTCACTGAATGCTTATTTTTCTTTCTTCAAACTTGCATTCTTTTTTAAACCAAAGCTGACTAGTAGAGGTTTAGATATCAGAGTGCTTGCTGACTGTAGGTAGAAGATTTTTAAAAAGTAATAATATGTTATTGACTATCTGGTCCAGTTAGGGCTGAGAACAGTGAAAATTCAGAAAGTATTAAAGAATAGCATGTGGCACACAGTAGTAAAACAACTAATTAAATAGTAACTTACGGTCACCTAGAATTGAAGGGCACAATTCAAGACTGAAAATCAAGTGGCCATTGATTAAAACTAATAAAAATCCTTCATTTAAAACAATAAAAAAACACAACTGTTTGTTTGAAGAAGATGAGGAAATAAGAATTGAAGGCAGATTGGATATCTCGAATAATTACAGAGAACCAGAAAAAAAAGAGAAGGATAAACCAAAACGTCTACAATTTACTCTCAAAGTGCAGACTGAATCACAGGAACTTTCTATAACTCTGATGAAAGAGTTTCTTAATTCATAAAACCGTAAAGTTAAGGTAAGTAAAATCCACATGCAAAGTCTCAATTGGTTGCTTGCCAAGTTGCAATGTTACTAGGATTTTCAATTTCACAAGATTTAAAAACAAAATTGAAGGTATTTAAGAATATATAGAGAGAAGCTAAGAATTAAAATGAGACTCCTGGTAACTCATCTTCCGATCCCCAGAGGGGATTGCCACCTGAACAGCTGGTTATTATTCAGGAATGATTTCTTGCATTAGGTGCAGTTTGTGCAGTTACTTAATGTTAGTGAACTACGTGTGAGGGAAAGCTAATTCTCCTTCCAGAAATCACTCTTTCTAACCTTTCTTTCCACCACTGCTCATTGCTTCTATACATACAACTAGAATCAGGACCTCTATATTCTGATGGGAAAATTAAAGTTAACAGCAAAAGTAGAAGGTTGACCTCACAAAAGTATTTCAAGACTTTTCTCTTTTATATAAGCAAAATTTAAGAAAACATATGTGGGACTGGAGTTTGGAAGTACAGACAAAGAGCAAAGAAGATAATTGTAGATGGAGGTAAATTTATAGAAGTGGTTGAATTTACCTGTCATTCTATATTTAAATGTACTAACATTATTATTATGTGAATTATAGTGACCATTATAGCTCACATTTGTTGAATATTTCTCCAAGGCACTATTTTATTTTTAAATTTGTGCTCTGAAATTACTGTTTTTACATATAGTAAAATTCACTTTTGCTGTATAGGTCATTGAACTACAACTAATGCATAGAATCATGTAACAACCCCACAATCAAAGCATAGATCAGTTTGAACATTCACCCCCCAAATCCCTCATAATCCTCTTTGGCAGTTAGTCCATCCTCTCACCTCTGGCCCACAGCAACCACCCATCAATTGTATGATTTTTCCTTTTCTGAAATGCCATATAAGTGAAATCATGGAATAATGGGCCTTTTTAGTCTGACTTCTTTCACTTAGCATAATCAATTATGTTTTTGCATCTATAAATATTTATTTCTTTTTATTCTCTGTAGAATCCTATTCTATGAGTTATCAGATTGAAAAAAAATTTCCAGTTGAAAGATATTTGAATTGCTTCCAGTTTTTAGAAATTAATATGAATAAAACTGCTAAGAACAGTTGCATACAGGTTTTATGAAGATAGTTTTTATTTATCTCAGTTAAACACTGAGGAGCAGGATTTCTAAGTCATATTGTAAATATATATGCATAACTTGTATTTACCTATAAAGTTTCATAACTTTACAGCTAAGAAACTGTAGAACTCCTTTCCATTTAATGTGATTGTTGAAACAATTTGATGTAGGTCTACCATTTTATTAGTCATTTTTCTCCTCATTTTTTTGTTTCTCTGCTCCACTTCCGTACCATATTTAGATTATTTAAACATTTCTAGTATCCATTTTAATTGATCTACTGGATTCAGACCATATCTTTGTATTTTTTGTGATCGTTATATTTAACCTTCCACTGTCTACCTAAAATTTATATTTATCCCTGCAAATAAAATATATAAACTTTAAAACTGTATAAGTCCCTTTAGCCTCTCCACATAATATTACAGTTGTCATATGCATGACATCTACGTATACTGATAATTCCCCAAGACAATTTTATAATTTTTGCTTTTAACAATAATATATATTTTAAAAAATAAAAACATAAGAGCAAATATATAATATTTCATATTTACCTAGATATTTGCCATTTCTGTTGCTGTTTATTCTTGGAGTTCCAAATTCTCTCTGATTATTCCCCAGTGGCCAAAATAACTTGGGTTAGTATTTCTTTCAGAGCAAGTCAGCTGTTGAGAAATTATCCAAGATTTCATATTTGAAAGAATATCCACATCATAGCTAAAAGGTAAAGAATTTTTGGTTGCTGGTTCTTTTCTTTCAACTGGTGAATTACTTCATTGTTTCTGATAGAAAACTGCAGTTATTCTGATAATTGTTCTTGTATATGTATTGTGTCATTTGTTTTCTTGCCGCTTTTATTATTTTTAATCTTTGACTTCTTAGTAGTTTGTTTGTGGTGCGTCTGGGTGTAGTTCTACTTGAGTTTATTCTGTTTGAGGTTTTCTGAGCTTCTTGAGTATGTATTTTATCTATTTTTCCAAATTTAAGAAATTTTGAGCCATTCCTTCCTCAAATATTTTTCTGCACCAATTTCTTCTCTTCTCAGGGGACTCAAATAATAAAAATATTAAATATTTTGATATTTGTCCTTAGTTCTGATAATATATTTTTATTCTTTTTTTGTTTTTCCAACTTTTTCTGTCTCTTCTTGACATTGGATAATTTCTTGAGTATATATTTTATCTATTTTTCCAAATTTAAGAAATTTTGAGCCATTACTTCCTCAAATATCTTTCTGCACCAATTTCCTTCTTCTCTCCTCTGGGGACTCAAATAATAAAAATATTAAATTTTTTGATGTTGTCCTACAAGTTAGTTCTGATAATATATTTTTATTCTTTTTTTGTTTTTCCAACTTTTTTTGTCTCTTCTTGAGATTGGATAATTTATATTCATCTATTTTCAAGTATACTGATGTTTTTCTCTGCTATCTCCATTCTGTTATTGAGACTATCTAGTGAATGTGTTGTTTTGGATTATATATATATATTATTATATTATAATATATATTATATTTATCTCATGTTGATTGGTTACAATAGGCACTTTGAAGTCTTTGTCTGTGAAGGTTTGACATTTGTTTATTTCATTTTCCTTTGAGAATTATCAAGAGCTGAGCTGCAGAGAACTGAGCTCCCAGGTATTTAGGTGGTCAGTTAAAGCAACAGCCAAAATGAAAGTAACAGTAAAATTTTTAGTCACTCATTGATATAGCAAAAGCAAGAGGCTAAACAGGAAAAAGCACTGGGACCTCCAGATTTCTTTCTTTTTTTTTTTTTGAGATGGATTTTCACTCTATCGCCCAGGCTGGAGTGCAGTGGTGAGATCTTGGCTCACTGCAAGCTCCGCCTCCCCGGTTCAAGCAATTCTCCTGCCTCAGCCTCCTGAGTAGCTGGGATAACAGGCGCACGCCACCTATTTTTAGTAGAGATGGGGTTTCACCACGTTGGTCAGCATGGTCTCGAACTCCTGACCTTGTGATTCGCCTGCCTCGGCCTGCCAGAGTCCGGTTTTTCATTTTTCCCCACAGAATGGTATTGAGTAAGAGTTAGGTCTATCAGCATAAAAGTGGGGATTAGCTCAATGCTGAGGGAGAGGCCTCTGATGGAAGTCACCTGAGTTAGACTGCAACTCTTTTTCAGGGACTGAAGTCCGCTGATTGTGCACCAAGTTTTTTATGGCAGAGCAGTTTTCCCCCATGAGACCATCTAGGTAAAGATTTTGTAATTGCCTGGATCTGGGCCTGAAAGATCAGACCCAGGAGCCTTTTAGGATTTTGGCCTGGAGCCAAACTTGTCAAGCATTTGTCTTGTTTTCCTATGTGCTTGGTTTATTTTTTTAATGTTGGGTAATTTTGATTTTTTATCTGGAACATAGTTAATATCATGTTGCAAGCCTCGGATACTATTATAATCTTCTAAAGGCTGCAAGCCTCTGATACTATTATAATTGCCCGACGGCTGTTAATCTTTCGTTCTGTGTTTGTTTTGCAGGGTTTTCAGGTATAAAACATGTATTTCATTACATAAGTGTTAGTGGAGAGTAGTGCCCTAGAGCTTATTTGCTTTAATGGTTGACTCAAACCCTGATTCAACAATGACAAAATAGTGAAGAAACTGAAGTTTCAGATATTACTTGGTGTAATATAGAGGAATAAATATAAAATGCAAGAAAATATGGGCTTTGGAATAAATTTAATACGTATGGTCTTTTTGCCAGAACTTCCAATTTATTAGAGTATGTCTGTTCATCAGTAAAAAGGAGCTCCAGCTCAGACGGGTTCTCTAGTGAATTCTAAATTTAAGGAATGTATTATACCGATTCTTTATAATCGCTTCCAGAAGACAGAAGCAGAAGGAATACTTCCCAACACAATTTATTAGGACAGCATTACCCTAACACTGAAACCAGACAGAATGGTTGTAAGAAAATAAAACTATAGACCAATATCTGTCATGAACATAAATACAAAATTTTCAAGAAAATAACGAACCAAATCCCAACATGTATAAAAATAATTATTCAACATAATCAAATGGGATTTATTACAGATATGCAAGGTAGGTTCAACATTCAAAAATCAATTAATGAAGTTAATTACATCAACTAGCTAAAGGAAGAAAAATCACATGATTGTATTCATAGATGAAGATAAAGTATTTGATAATATCCAAAATCCATTCATAATAAAACACAAAACCAGCCATGTACAACAGACACACCACAGCTAGTATCATATGGAATGGGGAAAGCCATTCCAGGGAGTGTCCCCTAATTTCCCCTTGCCGAGAAGACCTGGCCTAAGAAAATTATCTGCATTTAATTACCAGCTACTATCTTTTCATTGGTTAGATGACCACAGACTTTGAAAAAGCAACATTTTGTAACTGGTGTCACGATTGTTTGGGAAAGAGGCACTTGAATTATCTGTAGCACAAAAGTATAGGTGCTCTACGAATTACCATTAAGATGTCTAATTATTGAATAGATTCTTAGAAATTAGCCAGACAAATTGACAGATTGTTAATTCAGCCACCTTTCCTGTCTTCTGCCATGTTTGTTCATTCACATAACCAATGTTAGTATTATTTAAGGGTTTTAATGTATCATGCACTATTTTAAGCACAGGAGATACAGAAAACAAACAGGCAAAATATTGGGCTTACAATTTAGCTAATTAAATAGATAATACAAAGAATAGACAATATTATTTCAGAAAATAGTTTGTGCTACATCAGAGTAAGAGCATAAAGGAAGATAGGTGATGTTTCAGATTATGCAGAAGGGAGAACTCTGACTAGAGTCTCTATACTTTGCAAATTTAATGTCAGGATAGAAGCCATATAGGACCTCAAAAACGTGTTATTCTCTTCACATGATGTGGCTACTTTTTCTTTAGTAGAAATTAGTCATGGTATCAATACAGCACTATAATTCAGGGGAACAGCATGTTCTCTACAGCAGTTGATTACAATGAAACCTTTTCTGTTCTGGAGTAGCCAGTGATATTTCTCATGAAAATACATATTTCATCTGAATTTGTTTTTGCTTGTCATGCTTACTTTTTTCTGAAGAATTATTGAAGGGCTCTTTGGAATTATTAAATGGCTTTAATTATGAAATAATATTCCACCCACATTGCTTCACATTCAAGAACTTATTTCGGAGTAAATAAAGTTATTTTTCAAGAGATTTTCTGATGTTATTATACTTATATCCTCTCACCCAAAAGTACTGTCCTTAAAAAAACAGGAGTTGTCTAAGCATTCAAACTATGCTCATATTAGTGACCCATATATGAAGCATTTTTTCCAAAGCCAAAGTGGGAAAGGTCATTTGATTACTATAATTAATAATTCATTTGCAAGAACAACATGAGTTTTTATGTTTACTGGAGGACCAAAAAAGAGGGTTACTACTACACAAACTGGGAAGGAAAGACTGGGAAGGAGAACCTAGAGTGTTTATTTTATTAACAAACACACTGTGCTAGTGTTAAGGAAATTTTAACTACATATGTTGGGCCATTTGGGTACTCTCTGTATAGTTTAAGGCCACAGGCATAACTCTAAGGGCAAGTCTCCTGCAGCTGGGAGCCCATAGAAACAAAAAAGTAATGGATAACAGAGAAGAGAAAACATGTCAGTCATGCCCAGTTACCACTTATAGAAGTGAAGTGACAACTGTATCTCATATTAGCATCTCTTCACTGTTGTATTATATACAGACACACCTCTATCATACAGATAGATGTAATACATGTATAGATTGATGTAATATATAAATATATTCTATATCTGTCTATATTTTATAATACATACTAAATTTTATATATTTATATTTTATATATGTGTGTGTATATGTATGTTATATTTATCTATGTTCAGATTTTTTTTTTCTTTGCTTTGCTTTCTCTCTGAATATAGGAAATGAGAAAATGAGAGAAAGAATGACTGTTACCCAAAGATTTGGGTCTTGGAGATGGAGGTGGAATTAATGGGCCTTGAGGTGTACTTTGTATTGATTGAGGATAACTGAATTGTTACTGGAAGCATAGTCAAGGGTAGTGAAACTATATGAAGAAAGGTTTGTATTGACACTGTAAAGTCAAAGTTTGGATTACTCAGGACGTTTTTTTCTTTTTGGTTTCCTAACATATAAGCCATTTTTGGAGGATGGGAGAATTCTTACCATGTAAATGAATAGAGTTTACCTCCAATTGAAGAAGACACCCCTTTTAACTAGGACACCCACAAATTACTTAGCCTCAGAAGCCCTTGCCTGTGACTTGTCTTCAGGATTTATGATGCAAGAAAACCAAAAACTACATAAAATGCACTTACAGCTAAAAGCTGTCATTAGTTGGAGATTTTCCTATGAAAATCTAGTTTTCATGGGAAACAGTAGCATTCAATGTCCATTTCAGTATCCGTGGTGCAAGCCATCTGGTGTTGAGGTCTAACAGCTGCTATTTTCACTCAACTAGTTTGGTGTGTGATATGGGCAATATCTCTGGCTGGTTAGCTTTCTTTTTCTCCAGCCAACTTTCTGACCCTGTTTCTCTCTCATCCTAGAGATTCAGTGAACTATCCAAATTAAGATCAATAAGTTGTTTATTCCTTATTTAAATAAGAGGTCACATTGCTTACAAATAAGCATCAAACATGACTAGTACATAAGTTGGCTTTTGTTATATTTTAATCATTACATATGGTATATTTTATTTGAGTCATGAACACATGTTGCCCATATCATGATACTGTATTGTTTCCTTTTAATTTTAATCCACATTTCTTTCTTCTTCTTTGAATGGCTTTGTGATTTGTCTATATAATCTGTAATACTTTCTCAGGTCTTTTGTATTACACATTTTATTTGTCATAATATTTTCATTCTGTTCCTGCCAGATGGTATTAACAGTGCTATTGAGATTTTGGATATTGAGGAAATGGACTTAACCATTTCTATGTTATTTAATCCACTAAAGGTTACTTGTGATGTTCTAATATTATTTTCAGAAGCCAGTCAAAGCTAATTGAATTATTCTCGTGTCATTAGACTTTTAACTTTGTGTACATCCCTATGCTGTGTAATGAGTTTTTCCATTTCCTCCTTCTCAGTTTTTTGATATCTGAATTTGGTGTATAAAAAAGTATAATTACCAGCACACAATGCCTGGTGTTTCAGGAATCTTATTAACATAATATCATAGACTAAATTTACTTTTGGAGATTCTGACTTCCAGAATTCAAAAACACATTTCCCTGTTTTTATGTTTTGGGGGAAATTATAAAATCACCCAGTTACAGCAAATGATATAAACAGGTAGAGAGGTTAGAAATTGGAAGGAATACTTAGTTAACCTCACAAAGCAATCCACTTGCTAAGGCCTATATAATGGAAATATGGAAAGACAAGCTGAGGAGATTCAATATTCCTCAACTGATTTTAGTTTTGCAAAACAAATAGAACAATGTTTGGTGCTGGTAGGGTTTCCTTATCCTAGTTCTATTGGTCTCATAATTAGTACCAATTTCACCCGCATTCTGCTTCTGTTAAATCATTCTTAAAAATAGAAACAATATTGTGACTTTTCTCTAAATAACTGGTTTTCATGGATCTGAGAGCATTTAATAGTATAAATTTGGCAATAGTGACTTGAAATATACATCAGATAAATGAAATATTCCCTGAACATATTAAAATATGTTATTTATATTAAGACCAATAAAGTTAAAATTGCACATATAAAATTCTTTCGATATTACATTAAAAGGTTTATTAATACTCACACAACACTTCAGATAAGAATTCATTAGGCAAAAGGATCTTTTATGAAAATCAGCTAGTTATATTGCCTGCATGTGAATTATACATTTAAGGAGACACTAAGTGTCTATTGCAAAAATCCAACAATGTGCTATTATTATTATTTGTAAAATAATATGTTTATCTATGATGTCTATTCTGAAAGAGAAAAACTCCCCAGAATGAAGTAAAGCCTTATTGAAGAGTTAGGAAACTGCTGGTTAGATATTTTGATTACTTGTACTGTTTCCTTACCATTGCTCATTTATTTACTTTTTTTCTGACTGGCTTAGTTTGGGAAAACACCAAAATTTTGGTAATTAGAAGAACCAATAATACAGTGGTTGAAAAACAAAAATTAGTTTCTTTTTTATCTGTCACTCCTGGCAGTGGTGTAGCTTTGCTCAGTGTGTTCCTTCAGGGACCCAGGCTGCTTCCATCCTGTTGTTCCTCCATTTCCCAGGGCAGGGGTCTGGTAATGTATGCCTGTAAAAGAACAGAGTGTACATACTTCAGGCTTCCCAGAAGTACTGTCTTTGTTGTAGCTCTTCAAAATAGCCACTGTGATGGGAAAGTAGCCTCAGACTCCACGTCATGAGTGAGCATGGCTGCATTCCAATACATTTTAACAATAGGCAGAGGGAAGGATTTAGCCTGTGGCCTGCAGTTTTCCAACTACTGTATTAGGGCACTGTTGCTATAAGCGTGGCTGAAGCTAGGTCACTGCCATGTTTGCTTCCTCTGGCAGAAAAGAGAAAGAAAGTGTGAAATTGACACACCAATTTCCTACTACCCAACAATGGAAATGGCAGATACCACTTTGGCTGGCATTCAAATTAAAAAAAAGTCCACCATTTCTAAAGATATGGAAGACTGGACGAGATAGTTTGGCTGGACAATAGTGTGCCTAGATACAATATGTTCTTTTTTTCTTTTGTACAGAAGGCACGATAAAACAATTTGGGTAAAAAACAATTTCTGCCACATTGACAGGATTGGTGAGAAAAAAAAGTGGAAAATTAATATAGCAATATTCCAGTATGATTTGGCCAGGCAACAAAAGGAATAGAGAAAGGTTATCAACCTCCTAAATAATGTATGTAAAATAAAATTAGATTTATTAAGATTTTACATATCATGAAGCTATTCCTCATCATTATAATCTTTTAGATACTGAATAAATTAGCTGTGAGTTGCAATGCTTAACAAATGTTACACACATCATGAAATTAGTATTTTAAAGCTCTCAGCTCATTTTTTCATTTTGTTTGCATGCCTAACACATTCTTTTTTTTTTTTTTTTTTTTGAGACGGAGTCTTGCTCTGTCACCCAGGCTGGAGGGCAGTGGCTCTATCTCCGCCTCCCAGGTTCATGCCATTCTCCTGCCTCAGCCTCCCGAATAGGTGGGACTACAGGCACCCGCCACCATGCCCGGCTAATTTTTTGTATTTTTAGTAGAGACGGGGTTTCACCATGTTAGCCAAGATAGTCTTGATCTCCTGACCTCTTGATCTGCCCGCCTTGGCCTTCCAAAGTGCTGGGATTACAGGCGTGAGCCACCGCACCGGTCCGCCTAACACATTCTTAAACAGAATCTATAATTCAGAGCCTGCAGAAGTTGATAAATGTGTCTATACAGTTTTTTGCAGAATATATGCCATTTGAAACAGCTGAATGAAAATTAGGTTGATGATACTCTCTCACTAGAGAATATCAGACTGGCTGCAAATATGTCAATATTTTATTAAATACTTCCATGAAATGCATATATACTAATTTTATTTCCACACTTTTTTATCTAAAAGATAACTTTCAGAAAGAATGCATTGAATATACCAGAAGTTAGCTAACCATATCTATTTAATCTCATACGCAAGATTAAAGCACCAAGGCTATAATCATATAGAAATAAAATATGCTATTTGTGTTTTTATTCTTTATACATGGCCTACAGTGTAAGTAGTTTTGAGTGATCACTGGTTCCAAGACGATATGCTCCGGTTACTTTACACAGTTTCATTCATATAATATTCATTAATTTAAAATGCTGACAATAACAGTTACAGTTCTCAAGTGATCTTCTGTAAGGACACAGATTTTGTAGTAGTGAACATTTTATTTGGGTTCACACAGATTTTCATTCTTACTTTCTGTTTTACGTCAGATTTTCCCTCCTTCAGTTATCCATGAACTGATTGACATCTTATAGCTTTTCTCACATTTTAATCTCTTTGTTAGTAAAACTCAACTTTCTGTTGAGATATTTGTTGAACTATTACTACATTTTGATACTCTGTCACTATAATATTCAAACTTAATTTTTTTGAGCCCTAAAATTGTTTATATATTGATATGAGCTGTCGGTACATGATGGGTTTTAAATTAATTTTTGCTTATCAGTCTTGACTCCACTACAATGACGACATTCCCTAGATGTAGGGATAAATGTAACTAAGACAATGAGTTATTAAATAAAATGAGTCTTTGTGGGTCGGAGCAAAATCTTGTTCTTATGTATATTTAAAAGGGATAATTTAAGTAATCATGCACCTGAAATTTTGTAATGACACACTTTTGTGAAAGGTCCTAACATATCTCCCATGTTCCTTTTTATGATGTGTATTAAGTTCTAAATTAACATGTCAGAAGTTAAGTAGTTCCTGATTTAATTACTCTCATTTCTTAATCACAGTACCCTTGAGCACAACAAAACTGTTAGCAATAATACCATAGAGAAATAGTAAGAATATGCAATAAGCCAATTAAGCAGTGAATTGTACCAGTGAAAGTAATGAAGGATTTGAACTGGTAAACAATGCTTATAGATATATGTGTACTTTTTCCGTTTAAAACCCTTACTATTGCATCTGAAGTAGAAATAATAAGATTTTGGTCTTAACTACATTTTTCACCTCCATTAAGATGAAAATTTTGAGAAAATAGTTAAAAATGTGACACTGCCCCTACTCTATGAAGTGTCTTTTCAGTAGCCAATGCATCATCATTTTATAAGCTTCTTTCAAACCTCTTTCTTTCATTTATCTTATAAAATTTTTTCATGACTTTCTCATACATCCAGGTACTACAGTTCTAAGGCTAACCCATTTTATCACTGAAGAGAATTTGACAAATATCTTATGCAGGTTATGTGGAGAACTCTTATCTTGGGAGGTGCCATCAAAGAGCACAAAGTGTGGTTGGGATAGAAGGGTTAAGGAAGCCTTGGCTGAAGAGTAGTCCTTTGCATTTTCCTGCATGTTTACCAAGAAAAATCTCAGATTTTTCAGATAGTATGCTTAAAGTTGAAAAACAATGTTGGCAGGAGAAAACCCTCTTATTCTAGTGAACTACGTTAATGATTCTTTACCAGAAACAACAGAATCTAAAGAATGGAGGGGAAAATTTTGGCAATATCTAAAATGAAGCAATGGATACGAATAAGCATTACATCAATGCCCAATGAGAAACAAACACAGCTATTTCTCTACAATTAACAATTGGTAAATAAAAATAATTTTGCTGTTTGAAAGGAAATATTACAATGAAGACTAAAATGGAAAACACACATTAAAAAATTTAAAAAATACATATATGTATATATTTTACATATATAATCTATTTTATGTTCCCATGTAGGACATAAAAAGTATGGCCTCTACAAAACGAGGCAAGGATATAATGAGTAAATAATAGAATATGTCCAACCGAGGAGGGAAGCAAAAAGAAAAATATCTGGGAAAATAAATTGTTGCAGGAAACAAAAAATAAAACAAAATAATATCCACATAGAAGCAAGATAAAACAGATTAATACTGCAAAAATTTTAATCAAATGTACAGGGATGTAGTCAGGATATATTTCCAAATGTAGAATGTAAGAGCAAGTGAATAACTAAAATGAAAATGGCAGATAATGAAAAACAGGAAATTATTTCATTCTATTAATGGAAGAATGTTCGACATTTTGAAGAATATCAAGTAAAATACAAACAATAAATAAAAATTAATAATATGCTAGAAGATGTCCTTTACTAAAATAGAAATACTTTATTAGACCAAAACAGTTCAAAATTTCCTCGGCAAAAATAATAAAGAGATTTATATACATTTAAAGCTATAATTATGAAAACTTTTCCTAATAAACATGCAGATGTAAAAGGGTTTAGAAATGAAGATGAAGAAATTATGCTGTCAGGTATGCAATAGAGAGAGTATATCCAAAAATAAACAAGCGATAACAAGAAACAGGTAAGATATAGACCTCCAAAATTAAACTCCAGAAGGCAATGGCCAATAACTGTAAAGATTACAAGATAAAAGCAAATAACCCAAGAATGTTCTGTGGAGTCTTTTTTCATTTTAAAGGCAGCATATGTAAATTATACAGCTAAAGGCTCAGAAACATGCAATTAAAGAATTTTTCTTGATGAAATGTAACTAACTAGCAAAGAAAAAAGTTTTTGTGACTGGCTTATTTTATTAGCATAATGTCCACATGAATCATCCATGTTGTAGCATGTGTCAGAATTTCCTTCCTTTTTGTTTTTTAATTGTTTAAATTATACTTTAAGTTCTGGCATACATGTGCAGAACGTGCAGGTTTGTTATATAGTTATACACGTACCATGGTGGTTTGCTGCACCCATCAACCCATGATCTTCATTAGGTTTTTCTCCTAATGCTATCCCTCCCCTAGCCCTCCACCCCCCGAAAGGGTCCGGTATGTGATATTCCCCTCCAAGTGTTCATGTGTTCTCACTGTTCAACTACCACTTATGAGTGAGAACATGCGGTGTTTGGTTTTCTGTTCTTGTGTAAGTTTGATGAGAATGATGGTTTTCAGCTTCACTCACATCCCTGAAAAGGACATGAACTCATACTTTTTTATGGCTGCATAGTATTTCCATGGTATATGTGCGCCACATTTACTTTATCAAGTCTATCATTGATGGGCATTTGGGTTGGTTCCAAGTCTTTGCTTTGCTATTGTGAACAGTGTTGCAATAAACATAAGTGTGCATGTGTCTTTATAGTAGAAGGATTTATAATTTTCAGGGTATTTACGCAGTCATGGGATTGCTGGGTCAAATGGTATTTCTGGTTCTCAATCCTTGAGGAATTGCCACATTGTCTTCCACAATGATTGAATTAATTTAGGCTCCCACCAACAGTGTAGAAGTGTTCCTATTTCTCCACATCCTCTACAGCATCTGTTGTTTCCTGACTTTTTAATGATTGCCATTCTGACAGGCGTGAGATGGTATCTCATTGTGGTTTTGATTTACATTTCTCTAATGATCAGTGATGATGAGTTTGTTGGCTGCAAAAATGTCTTCTTTTGAGAAGTGTCTGTTCATATACTTTGCCCACTTTTTGATGGGGTTGCTTTTTTCTTGTAAATTTGTTTAAGTTCTTTGTAGTTTCTGGATATTAGCTCTTTGTCAGATAGACAGATTGCAAAAATTTTCTCCCATTCTGTAAAATGCCTGTCCACTCCTATGATAGTTTCTTTTGCTGTGCACAAGTTCTTTAGTTTAATTATATCCCGTTTGTCAATTTTGGGTTTTGTTGCCATCACTTTTGGTGTTTTAGTAATGAATTCTTCGCTCATGCCTATGTCCTGAATGGTATTACCTCGGTTTTCTTCTAGGGTTTTTATGGTTTTAGGTCTTATGTTTTAAGTCTTTAATCCATCTTGAGTTAATTTTTATACAAGGTTTAAGGAAGGGGTCCAGTTTCACTTTTCTGCATATGTCTAGCCAGTTTTCCCAATAACACTTATTAAATAGGGACTCCTTTCCCCATTGCTTGTTTTTGTCAGGTTTGTCAAAGATCAGATGGTTGTAGATGTGTGGTGTTATTTCCAAGGCATCTGGTGTGTTCCATTGGTGTATACATCTGTTTTGGTACCAGTACCATGCTATTTTGGTTACTGTAGCCTTGTAGTATAGTTTGAAGTCAGTTAGTGTGATGCCTCCAGCTTTGTTCTTATTGCTTAGGATTGTCTTGGCTATGCAGGCTCTTTTTTGGTTCCATATGAAATTTAAAGTAGTTTTTTTCTAATTCTGTGAAGAAAGTCAGTGGTAACTTGGTGGGGATAGCATTGAATCTATAAATTACTTTGGGCAGTATGGACGTTTTCATGATATTGATTCTTTCTATCCACGAGCATGATTTTTTTAAATTTGTTTTTGTCCTCTCTTATTTCTTTGAGCAGTGGTTTGTTGTTCTCCTTGAAGAGTTCTTTCACATCCCTTGTAAGTTGTATTCCTAGGTATTTTATTCTCTTTGTAACAACTGTGAATGGAAGGTCACTCATGATTTGGCTCTTTGTTTGTCTGTTCTTGATGTATAGGAATGCTTGTGATTTTTGCACATTGATTTTGTATCCTGAGACCTTGCTTAAGTTGCTTATCAATTTAAGGAGTTTTTAAGCTGAAACAATGGGGTTTTAAAAATATACAATCATGTCATCTGCAAACAGAGACAATCTGACTTCTTCTCTTCCTATTTGAATACGCTTTATTTCCTTCTCTTGCCTGATTGCCCTGGCCAGAACTTTCAATACTATGTTGAATAGGAATGGTGAGAGAAGTCATCCTTGTCTTGTGCAAATTTTCAAAGGGAATGCTTCCAGATTCTGCCAATTCAGTATTACATTGGTTGTAGGTTTGTCATAAATAGCTCTTACTATTTTGAGGTATGTTATATCAATATGTAGTTTATTGAGGGTTTTTAGCATGAAGGGGTGTTGAATTTTATCGACACCTTCTCTGCTTCTATTGAGATAATCATGTGGTTTTTGTCATTGGTTCTGTTTATGTGATGGATTATGTTTATTAATTTGTTTTATGTTGAATCAGCCTTGCATCCCAGGGATGAAGTTGAGTTTTTCATGATGGATAAGCTTTCTGATATGCTGCTGGATTCTGTTAGCCTGTATTTTATTGAGGATTTTAGCACTGATGTTCATCAGGGATATTGCCCTGAATTTTTCTTTGTTGTTGTTGTGTCTCTGCTAGGTTTTGGTATAAGGATGATGCTGGCCTCCTAAAATGAGTTAGGGAGGATTCTCTCTTTTTCTATTGTTTGGGATAGCTTCAGAAGGGGTGGTATCAGCTCCTCTTTGTACCTCCGGTAGAACTAGGCTGTGAATCCACCCGGTCCTGGACTTGTTTTGGTTGGTAGGCTATTAGTTACTGCCTCAATTTCAGAAATTGTTATTGGTCTATTCAGGGATTTGACTTCTTCCTGCTTTATACTTGGGAGGGTGTATGTGTCTAGGAATTTATCCATTTTTTCTAGATTTTCTAATTTATTTGTGTAGAGCTTTTTATAACATTCTCTGATGATAGTTTGTATTTCTGTGGGATCAGTGGTGATATCACTTTTATAATTTTTTATTGAGTCTATTTGAGTCTTCTCTCTTTTCTTGTTTATTAGTCTGGCTTGTGGTCTATCTATTTTGTTGATCTTTAAAAAATCAGCTCCTGGATTCGTTGATTTTTTTAAGAGTTTTTCATGTCTGTATCTCCTTCAGTCCTGCTCTGATCTTAGTTATTTCTTGTCTTCTGTTAGCTTTCAAATCTGTTTATTCTTTCTTCTCTAGTTCTTTTAATTGTGATGTTAGGCTGTTGATTTTAGATCTTTCCTGCTTTCTCTTGTGGGTATTTAGTGCTATAAATTTCCTCTAAACACTGCTTTAACTGTGGCCCAGAGATTCTGGTATCTTGTATCTTTGTTCTCGTTGATTCCAAAGAACTTAATTATTTCTCCCTTAATTTATTTATTTACCCAGTAGTCATTCATGAGCAGGTTGTTCAGTTTCCATGTAGTTGTGTGGTTTTGAGTGAATTTCTTAATCCTAAATTCTAATCTCATTGCACTGTGGTCTTAGAGACTGGTTGTTATTATTTTCTTTTGCATTTGCTGAGAAGTGTTTTAATTCCAATTATGTAACTGATTTTACAGTATATGTCATGTGGCAATGAGAAAAATGTATATTCTGTTCTTTTCGTTGAAGAGTTCTGTAGATGTTTATCAGGTTCATTTGATACAGTGCTGAGTTCAGGTACGGAATACCTTTGTTAATTTTCTCTCTTGATGATCTGTCTAATATTGTCAGTGGGTATTAATATCTTTCACTATTATTTTGTGGGAATGTATTTCTCTGTGAAGGTCTCTAAGAACTTCTTTATAAATCTGGGTGCTCTTTTCTTGGGTGCATATATATGTAGGATAGTTCAATTTTTTATTGGGTTGGACCCTTTATCATTATATAATTTTTTTTGTCCTTTTTTATCATTATTGTTTAAAGTCTGTTTTGGTCAGAAAATTGGATTGAAAACCCTGCTTTTTCCTGTTTTGCATTTTCTTGGTAGATTTTTCTCTGTTTCTTTATTTCAAGCCTATGTGTGTCATTACATGTGAGAATGTTCTCTTGCAGACAGCATTCCACTGGGTTTGGGTTCTTTATACAGCTTGCCACTGTGTGTATTTTAATTTGATATTTAACCTATTTACATTTATGGTTAGTATTGGATTTAATTCTGTCATCATGATACTGCCTGGCTATTTTGCAGACCTGTTTATGTGGTTATTTTATGGTGTCACTGGTCTGTGTACTTCAGTGAGCTTTGGTAATTGTTGATAACAATCTTTCTCTTCCATATTTAGTGCTTCTTAAAGGAGCTCTTGTAAGGCAGGTCTGGTGATTACAAATTCCCTCAGCATTTGCTTGTTGGAAAATAGCCTTATTTCCCCTTTGCTTATGAAGCTTAGTTTGGCTGGATATGAAATTCTGGGTTGGAATTTTTTTTTCTTTAAGAATGTTGAATATTTACCCTCAATCTCTTCTGGCCTGTAGGGTTTCATCTGAGAATTCCACTGTTAGCCTAATGGGCTTCCGTTTGTAAGTAATCTGACCTTTCTCTCTAGCTGCCTTTAGCATTATTTTTCTTTCAATTTTATATAGGAGAATCTGGTAATTATGTGGCTTGCGGATGATATTCTTGTGAGTTATCTTACAGGGGTTCTCAGTATTTCCTGAATTTGTATGTTGGCCTAAGTTGAGGAAGTCTCATAAATAATATCCTGAAATATGTTTTTCAGATTGGTTCCATTTTTCCCATCTCTTTCAGGGAAAGCAATCAGCATTTATATTTCGTCTATTTACATAATCATATATTCTCAGAGGTTTGATTAATTTCTATTCATTCTTTCCTGACAAATTTCAGAAAGCCAGTCTTCAAGCTCTGAGATTCTTTCCTCCACTTGGTCTATTTTGCTATTAATACTTGTGATTGCACTATTAAATCCTCTCAGTGTGTTTTTCACCTCTATCCGATCAGTTACATTCTTCTTTGTACTGTTTCTCACCTCCTGACATTTTTTGTATCATGATTTTTAGCTTCCTTGTATTGGGTTACAACATACTCCTGTAGCTCGATGAGCTTCATTGCTATCCATATTCTGAATTCTATTTCTGTCATTTTAGCTATTTCAGCCTCAACTTGGTTCCAAACACTTGCTGTAGATATAATGCAATCATATAGAAGAAAAAGGGCACTCTGACTTTTTCAGTTTTTAGCATTCTTGTGATGAATTTTTCTTATTTTTGTGGGCTTATCTACCTTCAATCTTTTAGGTTGCTGACCTTTAAATAGGTTTTTATTTCCTTTATCGTATTTGATAACCTTGAGAGTTTAATTGTAGTATAGAGTAGATTCAGCCAACTGGCTTCTTTTCTGGGAGATTTTAGGGGTCCAACTCTCAGCTCCAAACTCTCTGACTATGGCTCTACATCTGTGGAACTTGTATTGGGACCTGAATTGATTATCTGGCTCCCTGATGTTTGAAGTCCGCTGTGCTGGGGAGCCAAGGTATGGCAGCTGCATTCGAGTGTTAGTGGATGAAGAGGTGCCTGCTTCCCTGTGGTATTCAGCACAGTGGCAGCTGGAAGTGGGGAGGGGGGTGCTCCTGCTAGAGACTGAGATCTGTTGCAATGCAGGTGGTGTTGGCTTGCGGTGGGGTGCTGGCCAGTGTAGACCTGGGTGCCTTCTCTGTTTCCCAAAAGCAGGAGTGATTATTCAAGGTATGGGAGGATTCCCTGTTCTCTGCACAGCCTTAGCCCAAGTGTGGACCACCAGTGGGGAGTGGGACTTGCTGGCTCTGTGCCCACCAAAGACTCTGCCTGCAATGCCAGTTGGTGGGGGATGAAGAGCATACTGAATTCCCATGTCCTGGAGGAGCAAGTAAAGTAAAACCTGCCTATGCAGATACTCACTGGCAAAGTGATGTAAGGGGTGCCCTGGGCTCCAGAGAGGCTGGAGTATGGGGCTGGCGTGCAGCCATATGGTCTGCCTTGCTGGAGCTCTCCACTGATTAGGCAAGGTCCCCCAGGCATGGAAGCTGTGGTGTGGGCTCCAGGGCACCTCAGACTACCTTGTAAGCAGGCATGGCCAGGCTGGCACCCCAGGATTGGTAAACAGATCAAGGAGTTCTCAGGTCAGACCAACGCCATCTGATGTACAAGACCACCCTGTAGAGATTAGGTCTGACAGTTCCCCTAGGGCCAGCATCTCTTATGGGAACAAGTTCAGCCTAGGGAGATGCCCATCCCTGGCCATGCTCCATTGCAGACACTCTTTCACCAAACCTCCTGGACTGCACGTCAGCTGGTTTCTTGCCCTACCACTTCTCTAAGCAGCTCTCCCTGCCACATCAAGTGCCTGTAGTGGTTGAGTGGTCCCTTCAGGCTGGGGTTCCAGAGTACTGTGGGGAGAGCAGGTTGTTATTTTTCAGCTCAACTCACCAGTTCTCCCAGAGCTATTATGCTTTAAAAAAGAGTCCTAGCATGCAATAGCCCATGCAGGGTTCCCAGCTTTCTCAGCCCGCAGTTCAGTTTCTTTGTCTTCTCGCTGTCCACTCTCAGCACCTTCCCTCTGAAGCTCTGTTAAAAGCACACCAGTCATCTCAGTCCCTCCATGGGAGCTGTTCCACTTGTCTGCAACTAGTCAGCTATTTCTATTCATGTTATCTCTGTAATATTTTTTTTTAAAACTCTACACAAACCAGGGAAACAAGTTGTTTCAGAAGGGTTGGCCTAATCCTGGTGACCCAAGTCACCCAGGACCAGTACAGTTGGGAACATGGGCAGCATGGCTGCTGTTGCTGCAGAAAAAGTCCTAGAATTTGGAGCATTCAGGAACAGGCCAATCACCTGTTGCTTCACCACTAGGAAGCCTCCAGGCATTCCTGCCCAGGGATAATCTTTTATTCATAAGATGACTAATGTGAAGGCATTGGATCTTATCTTAGTTCTGAGACCATAAGAAATTGGTTTAGGAATTATGCAGATGCACTAGCCGTTTATCTTGAGAATTTAGAGAATAGTTTCAAAAAAGAATCAAATGGTCAGTGAATGTAAAGAAGACAAATTCACTCAACATTCATTCCTTATTTTTAAAAAAGTCAATTTATTCAATATAAATTTCATAAAGTCCTAATTTGTGTTGAGCACATAATTCTTCTGGAGCCTCTAAAAATTGCAAAACACAAAATATAAGATGGCAATGCAGAAATGCAGAAGAAGTAGAAGAGTAAAAGTATTTGCCACAGTAACCTAAGGTAAATTTTTAAAAAAATCTTCACTACAGTGTTAGTGAATTACAAGAAAACATGGACTCTGAATTAATAGATGCAGAATGCAATGTTCATTAAGAGATTTAAAAAGATAACTTAATGAGACATAAAGAAAAAATTAAATGTTAGAATGGGCTAGAATACATAGCAATAAATCTAAAAATACAAGAAAAAACTTGAAACCTATTATTAAAAATAAATTTATGAATTAAGATCTTACATATGCCATTTAAAGAACAAAATAGAACAATTCTCAATATGTTATGAAATATGACAAAAGGAAGAAAAAGGCCATAGAAATTATAGTGAAAATGGAATATAGAAAATGAAAATTCAAGATAATACACAGGTCACTGATGTTCATTTGTTGATGGGGCCTTTAATTATTTTTACCAGGCCCTATACTGATCACTATAGATACATCAGTAAACTAAACAAAAATAGCTCTAATCTTTCAGAAACATATATTTGTGTGGCATACAGTAATAATAACAATTATTACTACTCTAATGAAATAAATATAAATTTAGAAAAGTGCTATTTTTGTCAGAGTTTCTATCTAATTTAATCAGAAAATAGTTTATCATAGGTTAATAAGAGGTTGAAGAATCATTGCAAGGCCTAAAGAAAGCAACTCCAAATTTAATTTTGGGAAAAACTCTCTAATTTATACTGCAAAGCTGAGAACCCAAGGGAATACTGCCTTAGTGGATTGAATAGTGGCCTCCAAAAGGAGATCTCTCTATATCCTGAAAATTGGGAACACAATTTTGAGAAAAAGTGTTTGTTTATGTGGTTAATTTAAAGATCTTCAAAGGAGATTATCTTGAATTATGTGGATGAACTCTAAACCCAGAAGACACAGAAGAGAAGGTTGCCTGAAGACTCAGACAGAGATTGGAGTGGTGAAACCACAAGAAATGCTTCCAGTCACCAGAAGCTGGAAGACGCAGGGAACAGATTATCCCCTGGAATCTTTGGAGTAATAATAGTCTTGCCTCTACTTAATTTTGGAGGTCTGGCTTTCAGAACTGTGAGAATACACTTCTGTTGTTTTAAGCTATCAAATTTATGGTAATTTGTTTAGGTAGCCCTAAAAACACAAATACATTGTCTTTTCTAGGATTAGGAAACCACACAGCAAACTGCCTCTACAGCTGCTGGCTCCACAGGATACCACAATGAGCATCTCCCACAATCAAGAGACCTGCTATAGCCAAGAGGCACCATCTCTGCTGCTATCTGCAGAATCAGCCTACATTAGCTAGAAATGGATGATGATTACCAGTAAACATATCCATGGCAGTTCTATGAAAGAAACAATGAGAAGCTGATTGAGATAGAGAGTTACAGAATGAGGCTAGAGGTATGGGCTTGAATGAAAGCAACTTGCAGGATGGATGAGAAAATATTTTCTGAGAATAAGATATTGTATTTAAAATCTGAGAATGTGAGAAGAAATGTAAAACAATATTTTTAAACCCAAGAGAGAACTGAATCTGCAGAGCCAAAGGAATGAAAAAATACCAGGGGGAATAAAGAATAGATAATCATTTCCTATGGTTTAAATATCTGTCCCCATAAAAACGCATGTGGAAATTTAATTCCCATTGTAATCATTAAGAGGTGATTAGTTTATAAGCCATCCACTCTCATGGATGGAACTGGTGCCTTTATAATAGTAAAGGTCCCCTGTGGCCCTCTCTTTGCTTTGTCGTCTTCTGTCATTTGATTACACAGCAAGAAGGACCTTACTGGATTCTGGTCTTAGACTCTCCAATACCTATAACTGCGAGAAAATAAATTTCTGTTCGTTATAAATTACTCAGTCTGTGGTAGTCTATTGTAGCAGCACAAAATGGACAAAGATATAATTTAAAGATATACTAGTGGAGATTGTTAATTGTAGGAATTTTTTAAGAAGATAGGGTTTCTAAAGAGATATAGGCAGTAAAAATATAAATGCATATAAAGAATAACATGTATGGTATATTTAAAGGCAAAGAAAAATATATAATCAACCAATGCATTGCTTCCTATATTGAGATAGATTTGATATCCCTCTCCAAAAATAAAAATATACATGTTCTATAAGTAAATACATATATATTATGTTGTATATGTATACATAGTATTTTATGTATAGTCAACAGAACACAACAGTATGTTCATTGACATAGGCAATTTACATTCTGGCTTAAAATTTATGTATCTTCACAAATTAAAAACAGTTCGCAGGCTGGCATTCTGAGTAAAACTATCATTGTCTTTATAATCACAAAACAAAAACAAGGATGCTCACTTTCACCGTTGTTATAGAATATAGTACTCAACATCCTAGTTAGAGCAATTAGACAAGATAAAGAAATAAAGGGCATCCAAACTGGAAAGAAAGAAGTCGATTTATCCTTCTTCACAGATGATATAATCTTATATTTAGAAAAACATCAAGACTCCACCAAAAATAAATAAATAAATAAATACCAGAACCGACAAATTCAGTAAATGTGCAGGATACAAAATCAGCACACAAAAATCAGTAACATTTCTGTATTGCAACATTGAACAATCTGAAAAAGAAATAATAAAATAATCCCATTTACAATAGCTAAAAATAAAATTAAGTACCTAGGAATTAACCAGAAGTGAAAGATTGCTACAATGAAAACTCTAAAGCACTGATAAAAGTAATTGAAGAAGACACTGAAATATGGAAATATATTTCAGATTCAATACAATCTCTATGAAAATACCAATGACATTCTTCACATAAATAAAAAAAAAATTCTAAAATTTATGTGGAACCACAAAAGAACCAGATTAGTCAAAGCTATCCTGAGCAAAAGAACAAAAGTGGGCAGATCACATTATCTGACTTCAAATTATGCTACAGAGCTATGGTAATGAAAACACCATAATTTTTAGTTAGTTTGTTTGTTTTTGGTGAAAAGTATTAGATGTTAAACGTCCTGCTTTGGCCTTTACTAGTTTTCTGTTTGTGCTACATAATTGACATTGTGAAATTTATCTGAACCATGATCCAGGGAATTCAGATTGTTTTCTTTTTACATTCTCATATGTAGTGTTCTACTTATCCTAACTCAACTCTCCTTGCCTTTGTGCACCTTATTCTTATATAGCAAGACTTCCATGAACTTCTTGAGACAATGCTTATGAGAGGTAATTTTTAAGGCTTTATTAAGGTATTGAAGGAAATAGTTTTGCAAAATGTTCAGAAGCTTGTTTTTGTGCATGTTAAGTTTATGATGCATATTCGATATTCCACTGGATATATTGAGTAGATAATGGCTTATTCAATTCTAGAATGCAGAGGAAATGTTTGAGTTATAGTTAATATATGGGTGACATTTATATATTTATATAAATTATAGCCTTATGATTGGAAAAAATGATAAGGACATGGGTTAAGAAAAATAAAGATAATAAATCTACTGTCCAAATGGGGCATTTTGACATAAAGAATTGGGAAGATAGAAACAAGCAAAAAAATTTGTAAAGTGTTAACCAGTATGGAAAATAGAGAGAATTGTATGCACAGAAAGCCAGAGTTCAAAAGGAAGCAATTATTTGTAGATTATTATTTTTAGCAATAAAATGACTTCTTCTAGATCTATGGAGTACAGTTAAATTCACACTTGAAAACTCTCTGTTCATTCAAAACAGCAAAAGTGAAGGTTAAAAAAAATCCATTCTCAAACAAAATACCTGTATCTTAGTAGAATAGGAACAGATAAATAAACAGAAAACAAAGTCTGAAGCCATGGGCTTGCTCAATTTAGATCCTGAAACAGGCAAAGGTTATAAAATATGTCCAAAATGTTTGTTAAAAAAGAGACAAAGTGTACTGGCACAGAACTGGGAGCCATTAGATGACTCACTGCTTAAAGACAACGGTCTTCTGGATTCATTAGATAGAGCCTTCAAAAGACTGTTGAACTGCTCATTGGAATCTAAAAAAGTCATGGAAAAAACAACAGTCTGGCTTCTACGGGCCAATTGAACTTCTGTGTGAGACAAAGCCTGTCATATTTTACACCTACAAATGCTAAAGAGAAAAAGATGAGTAGAGTAAAAATAAGGAGTTTTAAAAAACACAACAAGGTTTGCATTGCAAGATATTAAAATACAGAAATCAATGGTAGCCAACAAATTAAAAAATCAGAGATACCATGTTTTCAAACAAAATTTCTAAATTATATTCCTTCAAAGATTTTATAATAAACATATGGAAAATGTTCCATTATTATAAATTTTAAAAGCATAGCATATATTTTTTAAAAGATCATAAAATAAAAACAGGGAGAAATCAAATAATATCTGATACATGTGTGAAAAAGAGGTGATACTGGCTTTGGAAATAAAGTGTATAGTCATAAAATAAAAAATGAAAGAGATAAAATGAACTCTACACTTTACACATAAAACAACAAAATAATCAGTTAGAAGAAGCTCAGCCAGATGCATGTATATAAAAATATGAACATCCACATAAAAGGCATGAAGTTGATTAATTCAATATTCTTTAATTGGAAGTTTCAAATGAATAAACTGTAGGAGATGGGATAACAGCAATACCTGAAAATATACTTGCAAAGAATTTTCTAGAATCAAATCAAGAAATCAGTCTCAGGTTGAGCAAGATAAAAAATAATAAATGTCATGCCAAACAAATTTTATTAAAACTACAGAATGTCCAAGATAAAGAAAACAATTTAAAAGCTGTCCAAAAGGAACAGATTATATACAAATAATGAAGGAATAATGATTCCTTCTCAGCAGCCATTGAGGTAGATAAAAGACATAGTAGTAATATCTTCAAAGGGTTGTGGAATTCTTATATACAGCCAAATTAATGTTCAAGATAGGGGCAAAATAAAGATACCTTCAGACATACTAAAGACCAACAATGATTATAAATCCCAGATTTTTATTAAAATTTATATTAAACGGTGTTATTACTAAATAAAAATTTGAACATAGAGAGATTACATAATATACAAGAAACACAGTGACCCCATAATTTGATGAAGTTGAGAAACATAATTGCCTATTGATATAATTTGCCTATGTATTTTTAAAGGAATATGACTAACACAAATGATCAAGATGAAATATTAAAAGATAATGACAAAAGTAAATGGACAGTGTATCCAAATGATATTTTAAGATCGTGAAATTTCTCAAGATGACTGAGAAGATGATTTGAAATGTTAACTGGCACTTCAGTGAATGTTTTCAACATAAGGCTAAAGAAAAAATTATCTAACTAGAAAAATATTCACCAAAAATAACATCAACAGCCAATTTTTGAAAAACTGTGGTAACAATATTGGCATAAGTGAAAAAGATTTTAAGGTAAAAATGGATAATTAGAAGTTGAAAAAAGGAACATAATACAATAATTAAAGAGAAGCCCCCCAAAATGCTATAGTGATCATATATTGGTATGTTCCTGATGGTATCATTTCAAAATACAAAAAGTGAAAAATTAGAATTTTCAGAAGTTGACAAACGGATAAACATAATAAAAAATCTATAGTAATAGTCTAAGTAATTTAATTGATAAAGCAAAAGCAATAATTTAGAAATAGGTGCTTTTAACACAAACCTTAGTTAACAATTTAAAAGATGCATAATATGTGATCCCTAGTGTATACATGTATACACACACAAATACATATGTATAAATATAGCCCCTATATATAGTCGCTGTATATTATCACTTGTTAAATTGTTAATTAAATTTGATATTTGTGATGTTATGTATAAATGCACAAAGATATATTTATACACAAACATACATGTATAAACGTATGAATATATTGTTACAAACATATACATAATGGGCTTACATATGATATACATTGTGTATACATGGTATATGCATACAGAAAATACTTGAGATTTACATTAAATTTTGTATTGAATGAATATTGGTTCATTTTAAGAAGATTGTGACTCCTATTAAAGAAATATTTGCCAATGAATGAATATAAATGGCCAACTTTTTGTTTACAAATTATTTTGAAGAATTACATTAGATTTATTGTTGAATCAGTCTTGTAAAAGAATTTAAAATTCTTTGCTTCTGGTATTATAAAATCACACCCATTTCCTTTCGCATTTCTGCACAGTCTATCTCACTGTATGACATATCTTCGGTCTGACCAAGCTATTCATTTATCTTTCAAATATGTTATTCTATAAACTAGTATCATTGCTGAGTCTGTAAGGTCCTCATTTCATTTCCAGCTCCTTCTCCATCATTTTACTTCCTCTACTTCTTTAAGTCCTGGATCTGAATCCCTTACCTGAAGAAAACTCCTCCAATGACCTTATTTGCATTAACATGCTTTTTCAGATCACCTGTAACACTTAGTTGATTAAATGCTGTGGTTTATTAGTATATATACTTATTGAAAAATTCCAAGTGAAATTATACAGTGTTGAATTATACAGTGTTGAAAGCCTCTATGTGGTAACTACATATTACTTGTATACTTCGGACCCATGTATACATTTGTATTCAGTGCAGGCATACAGAGTGGTGTTTCTTAAGGCCCAAGGAATCCAAACCAATGTATTAATAAGATTCTTTTTTATTGGAAAATTTTGAAATGTGACACATTGAATATATACCTTTCATTGAAATATAAAGGTTAAAATAAAGGTTTTTTCCCAATATTTTTGTTCTAAGTCATAATGTTAATGTGAATATAATTGTGCCTATGCTTTTCAGGAATTCTAATTAACATTAATGTGAATTTAACTCACAATAATTTTCTTAAACACTGGAATTAATAAGTTATTAAAAATGTTTAGCAAATATCTCAAAATACTTAGTTATCAAGACCAATAATTCTAGGGACATTCTTGGTTGAATGAATATGGACCACTTGTGACTCAATACATGTATTTAGTAATCCCGAATATATTATTGAGGTTTTACATCCTTAGTATATCTGATTTTCTGATAATTCAATTTCTAAGAGACGTTAAGTAACATATTTTAGTAAACCACATAACTAATAATTGATAGAGCAAGAGTATGAATCCCAGAAATCTAGCCCAATAGATCCCCTTTTAATCCCTACTGTATACTGAGCTGAAAAATTGTATGTGTTCCTTAATTGATATTATGTTTCTTTTTTTATTTATATAAATTTATGGAATGGAAGCATGTTTTGTTATATATATAGATTATGTAGTGATCAAGTATTTTTCTTAATATTAAAATTGTCTTTCCAAACGGGCAAAATTATTTCAAACAAATATATGACTAATCATAATGGAAAGGTTGGCTGATGATCACTTTATGTATTTAGCTTTAAGGATTTGAATTATGAATCTTACAGTAGAAAATGACTTTTAAAATTATTTTGTCTAATACCCCTACCAAAATGATGAGGAAATTTGGGTCCCAAATAAGTAACTTCCAAATTTCATCCAAATGTTTTCTGAATTGTTAAAAATAGTCTGGCATTTCTTTGCTTCTTTCTAGCACTTGTAATATCTGTTTGATACATGGCTAGGGCAAAATGCATATCTTTTTTTGTGTGTGTTCTACAAACCAAGTAAATAATGCTGTCTAATCCATATTAGATAATAGACCCATTGGAGATAAAATAATTATACAAAAATCAAATTGTTATGAGTGCACATTTATTTTCTATTATCTTTTTATAATAAACTGTAACTAGAACTTTACCTGGACATATTCATTTGCCTTCTACTTAGGTTGAAGTGATCATTACATGTTTGGATTAATGCCTGTTTAATATGAAAGTTCAAAATATTTGTGAGTACGAGATTATATTTTACAAATATCAAATTTTCCTAAGTACATAATTTATAATATAAAATCTGATATTAGCTATTGACATGGGTTTCTCTTGCAAGATAATTCTCCTGACTTTTGAGAAGATTCTAAAATTCCTGGAATTAAGTCCCCCAATATCCTTGGTTACTTCATATAAAAGACAGTTGAACCAGCAGACAATAGCAAGTAGAGGGTTTAATTCTATAATAAATATAGAATTATATATATGTAGGAATTTTATATAATAAAAGTCTAATATGTATCAGAATTATATATAATAAAAATATATGTAGAATTAAACCAACTATATTTTTGTTAAATTTTAGCATTAAATATGGTTTAACTAAATGTTCATCATTAAATTAAATATGAAGTTTTAAAACAAATAAAGAAATGTAGATAGAAAACAAACTTGGGAAGCAAATTGCTCCTATATCATTATTCTGTACATTGCCCTGTGGCTGGGATGTCTGCCATAAAGCATTTTCTCCAAAATATAATTTCCATTAAATATTCTATCAATATTTCTATCAAATTAAAATACCCATTTAAGCCTTACATCATCAATTTGACAAAACAAGTAGATCAACAGAGTTAATGGAATTTTATAAACAGGTCCTTAGTCCAGAAAATGACACTATTGTATTTGAAAATATAAGAAAAGACAAAGCTCAATCACCAACTGATGGCAGTGGCAGCCCATCTGGAGTGGTCACTGCCAAGTTACTGGCTGCAGAAGGGGAGATGTGGCTGGGACTGCTCACTCCACAGAGTCTTGGGAGCTGGGAACAGGTGGGAAACCCATGCGTTTCTGGGTTGGATAGCCTGGAGTCCCACCCTCCCAGGCACAGTGGCAGCTGCCCAGCCACTGCTGTGGACCCTGGAATCCCTGCACTCTTGGGGGCCCAGGAAGCCCCACTTCCTCTACAGGCTTGGAAGAGCCTGCTCCTGTCACCTGGCCTCTCCTTGCTCCAGGACCCTGCTCTGATTTTGAAGTGACCGGCAGGGTGTACCTGCGTTCAGGGCAGCACTGACACATCAGCTTCCTGCTGCCTTGTCTGCCTCCAAACTTTGGGCACTAATGAGCATGGGAAGGAGGCCAAAAATGGGCTGAGGGCAGATTGGTGTGGGCCTGCAGTTGCCCCTTGGCATGAACAGCTTGGGGGCCATGGGAGCCATGGGTGGCAGGTGGATGGTGGTAGGAGGCAGACAGGCTTCTGGGGAGAAAGAGGTGGGTGCCTCGTGAAGTCCCACCTTCAAGTCAGGGATGACCTGAAGCGGGAGCCAAGTTTCCAGTTCCCCGAATGGAGTAAGAACTTATGGTGCTTTTCCTGGTCCACCCATGGCCTACCATGGACCAATCAGCATGCACTCCCTCCCCTCTGAAGCTCATAAAAACCCCAGGCTCAGCCAGACTTCTTCAGATGACAGGATGACCTGCCTGTGAGTAGGAACTACACACTCCAGGTCTCCTCTTCGCTGAGAGCTGCACTCATCAGGAAAACCTGCCTGCAGAAAGGAGCTACCTATTTTGGGGTCTCCTGAGAGCTATACTATTGCTCAATAAAGCACCTCTTCTCCTTGCTCACCCTCCAGTTGTCCAGGTACCTCACTCTTCCTGGACGTGGGACAAGACCTGCCAAACGGTGGAAGTGAAAGAGCTGTAACACAAACGGGGCTGAAACACACACCCCCACTAGCCACGTTGCTGGTGAAGAGAAGGAGAGAAGAGCTGTGACCCTTCGAGGATCCCAGACCTGGGAACTTCCTGAGCCAGGGCTGTGACACACTCTTTGGGGCACTGCAGTTCCTGGCATCTCCAAGCTTCCAGGTGCCACTGCATCCCCAGAGCCCTCAGTGGAATCCACTTGAAATATTTCTAGTCTGGCTGCAGCCTTGCAGAGAGCCAATGCCTTTGCTGGCACCTGGAGCTGCCTACCCCTCCACAGCTGGCATGCTGGGCTCTGTGTAGTGGCTGGACCCTAGGTTCACTCGCTCATGCACCCGATGCTGCTGCATGCCTGCTCACCCATGGCAGGTGTCAGATCCTGGCTGATAGGGGAAGCTGAGCACAGTTTGCCAGGCCAAGTGGGTGGAATGAGCCCAGTGGGCCCGAGTAAAACTTGGGCAAATGTGCCACTGGCCACAGAGATTTCCTGCTGGTGAAGCAACACCCCAAGGATCCCATGACACAAGTAAAGTTTTATTTGTTAGGATGTGATAAAAGATGAGGTGGCAAAAAAGTAAAAACAGTAAATTATGAAAACATTCAATGTCTTCCACATTAGGATAGTAAGATGACTTTCAATATCTATTTAAAGATTTTACTGTGTATAACACAGCCTGAAGTGTACTGTGCCTTGTAGAGTTGATTCAGGATTCTGGACCTTCTTCAAAGCCAATATTTTCTATGCTACTTTCTTATGTACCATAAGAACCCCAGAGAACATACTCTAGTCCCAACAGAGGCAGAACATGCTATTACTGAAAAGAACACTGATTCCATAAAGTTTCATGAGTGTTTTAATTTTGGCATATCTTATCCTTAAAGTTCAAGCTGTTCTTTCTTTCAGGTTGCTTTGATGATGCTTCATGATTTAATTCTACATAACACTGTGTTTAAAGTGCTTAGCTCAGTGTCTGACCAACAGTTCTAACAATACTTTTTCTTAATTGTAGTATCACCATTTTATTTAGTGTATTTCCATGGACTTAACATTCAAAACTATTAATTTTCAAATAATTTCAACATATATTTTTATATATATGTATTTAATATATATTTATTTAAATCCATTCCATTATACTATATATTTTATAAGTTCATAGTGGTCCAAAATATAAATTAATTAATATTTAACATTATATTTTCATCTTTTTAAAGATTGCTTACAAAATAATCATGATAGGTATTATAGGAGTTTTGATAAACAATAATTTATATTCTGATTTCAAAGTCACAATGGTCAAATATCTCAGGGAAAAAAATATCTCAGGAAAGAATGATGTTGACAACTACGCTTGTCTAACTAACCATAGCATTGCTACACAAAACATACTAAATAGAGGAAAATATATTGTATAACTTCATGTGAGAATGAACATAGATCTTAATGTGTTTTATGAATATGTATATTTATAGTAGTTATTGCTTTTCTATTTCTCTTAGACATACCCACCTATCATCCCATGGAAATATTGTTTGAATATTATTAAAAAATAAAAGTTGCATATACATGTGATTAAAAAGTTAATCAAAACAAAACAATATAATCCTTAGCATAAAGTTATCCTCTTTTAAATGGCTCCTGCATCTACCTCTGGAAAGATAAACCACATCTTCCTATTATCTGTTTGTTTGTTTCTTATTTTCTCCTATTAACTTTTCCTTGTGTTATAAAATAGATACATTTTTTCTATATTTTAGCTTTTAATTGTAACCATAAATCTTAAGAATATTCCATGTCAGCACATGTAGATATAACTCATTAGGTATACTCCTTTAGATTATCAATTACTCAGTTTATTTATTAACATTTTAGATATAAACAGATTTTTGTTATTTCAAGTTGAGCTAAATCATAATACATCTTGGTTAACTTTTATGATTACATTCATGAAAGGTAATGTCTTCACAACAGAGTTGCTGTGTCAACTGTTAAACATGTGTTAAAATTTTACATTTTAGTAGATAATACCAAATTGCTTTCCAGAAAGTTTGTAACAAGTTATACTCACAACTAATTGTATTTTACCATACCAATTTCCCCATATTTAAGTATAATATAAATATTTTAATTTAAATTTTAGTTTACTGAATGAAAGCAGCAGTACGGTGCTTGGAGACCAAAGGGCTCATACAACTAATCTGTATGCTTGTGAATCATATCTACCACAATAAAATATATTCTCACAAGAAATTCTTTTTTTCTTTCCTGTGCAATAAGCTATTACTCTGATATCTCCTGTTATTTGTGAGGGTAAGATAAGAAGTAAGGCTTATGAGTCTGACAAAGCTTTGGTTAAAATCTATATTGCTACAAAGCTCATTCACTTTGCATTTGCTTAAAAATACTCTAACTTCATTTGAGTGTGTTACCTGCATAAGGTTCACTAAGAATTCTACTTGTCATCCACCTCCATCGTTTTCACAGAATTGCTTCTATCAAGAATATTGGAAAATATCTAGAAGCTAGAAGCTTTCCCAAGGCTGCTTTATACTTGAATGCAAGGTAGTGATTGATATGAGACACTATCATTCGCAGAAACTCTGCAAAATAAAGATTAGTTTCTCCATCAAAATCAGCGTAACTTTCACCAAGGGAGCGCTCAGTCAAGTTTCAATAACTTCACATTTTTCCTCAGATTTTATTAGGAGCAACTGAGTTATGCAACTATTGGAATGTTGTTGCACTAACCCACCTCTGTAACTTAAAAATGTCATAAACAGCAAAAGACAAAACAAAACAAGATAAATTTTTTGAATTTTATATTGCAGCTATAAGCTAGATGGCTCATATATAGATATGAAAACTTTAAAAATCCCAGTATTTTGGAGTGAAATGACATGAGCACCTGTTTTCAGAAATAACTTTTTGATTATATGACATATTTCCCATTGATTAACTTAAAATGTGAGTAATGAGTTCTAAATTAGATATTGGTACCCTTCAGGCTAGTAGTTTTTCTAAGCATAAAATTCTATTGATCCTGTGTCTGGCTTATTGTACATAAGAATAGAGTGCAATCCATTATCAGGGAAGGCAAAGCCATTAGACTTCTCATGCATTCAATTAGTTTATTACTTTATCTATCTTAATTGAAACTGCTAATAGTATCATATGTAATTGCTCTACATAGAAGAAAATGTGCTTGTTAATGAGTCTTGGCTAATTCAAAGAATGACATTTAAATACTATTAGTAAAACTGTACATAGGTCCAAAATCAATGTGTGACCCCTCCTGAGTCTTATAGTAGGTGGTGGAAAACAGTAATTTTAATTGGTTGGTGATAATTTAAAATGCATTCCAGTGTATTCCAGTTTCTTTTCAGGTCAATAAGATTTTTTGTTTGTTTTGTTTTGTTTTTCTTTTTCTTTTCAGAAATTATACAGATATATAAATTTGATGTATATATGTATATATCAATGACCAAATAGTCCTAAAATTGAAATCACTGTTTTATATAAACCTCTGTGCTTATGTTACAATAAATAAGCTCAAAGAAAATTTCAGATCTTAACAAATGTAAACAAGTCAAAACAACCAGAAATATTAATACTCTCCAAACTCTTTGAATTTAAAAAATCTACTGTGTGTAGTAAAAAAAAAAAACAAAAAAAACAAAAAAACAAAAAACAAAACAAACAAACAAACAAACAAAAAAACTGGGTAGAAATATGAGGACTAGAGACTATGTTTTAAATGCATGACATCTAAAAATATTGGTCATCGTTTAATACAAGTTGCCTCATGAGTATAAATCAAGCATTTTTTTTTCTAGCTTTTTAACTCTTTTCATCAATAAAATGCTATTTAACTCAGCTTTACAAAATACAATAGTTTCTTTCAAATAAATAAGTTATGCAATGCAAAAATATCTCAGTGGCATGCAACACAGAATGTAGTTTTGAAGTCCATTGTTCTGATACTAAGAGTGAAGTATTTTCTGAATCTGGAGAAGAGAACTCCCCAATCCTCTGCAGTAGGTGATTGTAGAGGGGGAGGGTGGATCCTGGGGAGAGAATAAAGGGTCATAGGATATTTTTGTTAGAAAGATATACTCTCCTGCTCCTTAGAATTGCCTGGTAAAATGTTTATTAAATTTTGTTTTATTAAGTCATAGCACTGTTGTAACTGAAAAGAAATTCAGCTGTAAAGAAATTTAGGTCTTAGAAAGATCATTTGATTTGTCCAAGGCCTTATCTACCAGTTATTCCTTAAAACAGAATTAGATTCCATATTCCTGAGAACATACTTTAATTTTTGGTAGGGTACTTAGACCACTGAACCATGAACTTAATTTAGAAAAATTTGCATAATATTGTGCTTTTTCAATCAATTTAAATAACGCATTTGACATGTTTTCAATCTGGAGAGAGCATATTTACAGTCACTTTGCAAAAGCAGTTTTAAAAATGCTTCATTTCTGACACTAAGTGCCCTCACTTCAGACCTTTATAAATTTTATCAACTATTTCTACTAGTTCTTCCCAATGGAAACCATGAACAGCCTACAGCATTTTTACTGACTTTCATTCTCTGAACAGTTATTTTGCTACTAGACTGGAAAATGAGTGAAGAACAAATTGGCAAAAAGGGCATATCTCTATTTTCCAGCTCAGTAAGATTCTCTAAATGTTACATAAATTCTAAATGGTACAGCATATAATATTTGAACAGTGCTTTGGATTTGAACACTAGATATGTCTGTTTCTTCTTACAGATTAAAAAAAAATGAAAACCTAGAGGACATTTCAAACTTTTTTGCAAAATCTCAAATATGTAATTATCCTACAGCTATTCTTTGTTTTCTTCAGAACAGATTGATAATTGAATAATACAAACTCATTATGAGAAAAATCTCAGTTTTTCCTTATGGGTAATCACCTCTATTTCTGTGCCTTATTTCTGATTCTCTGAACATGGTTTTGACTGGAATTTAGTTGTTTATTTTTGAGGAAAGAGACAAAATATCTATACCATGTACAAGATATAGTATGGACTGATATTTTAATTATTTTTCCTTTTATCACAGAACTATCACAGGCAGTTTTAAATATCTAAAAACTCCAGTATGTGTGCTGAGATCAACTACTGAAGTGCTTATCAGAAGTGTACTTACAGTTAACTTAGGTTACACAAAACCAGGAAAGTTTCAGAAGGTAATATTATTCCCAGTATAGATTCCAGGTTAAAATACACCAGAAAAAGAACTCATTCATACAGGTGGGTAAGAACAGCTCTAGAGAAAGAAATGTATGATGTCTTAACATACTGATTTTGGATCTTCCTCCATTCTTTTGAGTGTTTGCTCAGTCTCTTCAATATAAACCACATCTGTCTGATATATGGTAGAAATGTTCCTAAAATTTAAATAAAAATATCTTATATCAACTACAGTACTTTTATACCCTCATGACATTCTCAGTTAAGTCTACAGATGTATAATAAAAGCACCAAAATAAATAATACATAAAAACTAAATTGTAAATTTAAATAGTTCAAGTTTGAAAAATATTTTATGCTTTTAATCTATAGATGTATTGATAAAAGCATATTTGGAAAATCTAGGTGACTTTTGGTTTGGCAATGACTTCTTGATACAATACCAAAACATAATTCATGAAAGAAAAAAAAATTGATAGGTTGAAATTCATTGAAATTGAAAACTTCTGCACTGCAAAAAAAGTGTTAAGAATAATAAAACACGTCATAAATTGGGAAATAGAATTTGCAAAGCATACATCTGATAAAGGACTGGTATCCAGACTATACAAAGAACTCTCAAAACTCAACAGTAAGAAACCAAGCGACATATTTTCAAAAACATGGGTGAAATATCTGAACAGTTTACCAAAGAAGAAATACAGATGGCAAAAATGCTCAATATCATACGCCATTAGGATATTACAAATTAAAACCACAATTAGATACCACTATACACTTATTAAAATGATCAAAATTTAAGACAGACAACACCAAATTCTGGTGAGAATGTGGAGGAACAGCAAGTCACATTTGTTGCTAGTGGGAATGCAAAATGGTATAGTCTTTTGGAAAGACAGTTTGGTGGTTTCTTATGAAACTATACATACTTTTATCCTTTGATCCAGCAATTGTTCTCTTCGGTATTTACCTAAATGCGTTGAAAACATTTGTCCACATAAAAATCTGACCACACGTGTTTATAGCAGTCTTATTTGTAATTGTTAAACATGGGGAAAAAACCAAGATATTTGTCAACAGGTTAATAGATAAACAAATTGATGTATCTGTACAACAGAATATCATTCAGTGATAAAAAGAAAAGAATGAGTTATCAAACCATGAAAACAAATGGAAAAAACCTTAAATACTTATTGTTAAGTGAAAGAAGCCTATCTGAAAGGAGTACATACTGTGTAATTCCAACTATCTGACATCTGGAAAAGGGAAAACCATGAAACAGAGAAAAGATAAGTGGGTTGCCATGGGTTCTGCCCGGGGAAGGAGGAATTCACAGGTTGAGCCCAGAGGATTTTTAGGGCAGTGAAACTGCCTGTGTGATATGGCAATGGTGGATATGTGTCATTGTATGCTGTGCATTTTTCAAAATCTGTAGAATGTACAACACAAAGAGTCAAACTTAAACTACAGATTTTAATTAGTAATGTATCAGTATTGTCTCATCAATTATAACAAATGTACTGCACTGATGTGGGATGTTAATAGAGGAAATATAGGGCAGGAAGGTATAATGAGGTATGTAGGAACCCTTGGAACTATCTGCTCAGTTTTTGTGTTAATTTAAAACTGCCATCAAAAATAATATCTACACAAAAATGTGTATTTGAATCACAATTGCACTACCTATTAACTAGGTGATCTGTTGCATTATAATTTAATCCTCTAAGTCTTGTGGTTTTAGTTCATAGCTTTCAAAATAAAAAAAGTAAAATTTACACATTGTTTTTATGAAAACTAACTTAAAATGCATTTAAAAATATGATGCCATGTCTAATATATACTAAGTGCCCAATAAATGGTAGCTAGTTTTATTATTATGAATAATTTTCTTAATTGATTGATTTTTAATACCACAAAAGTAAATTCTGTCTTAGGATTGATTATGTTACAACCACATATGCATTTCCAAAATTAGGAAAAACTGTGCTAACACACTCTCCATCCTCTGTTGTTTTTCTGTTGCAAGCAAAATATTCCCTAAATTAATGAGGAATATTCTTGGCAGGCAGAGATAGATAGAGGATAGATAGAAAGAAAGAAAGAAAGAAAGAAAGAAAGAAAGAAAGAAAGAAAGAAAGATAGATAGATAGATAGATAGATAGATAGATAGATAGATAGATGATAGATAGATAGATAGATAGATAGATAGATAGATAGACAGGACTAATCCTGCTGTTGATAGCTAGCTAGACAGGGGAGAGTGAATCGGCCCCTTATCTGATTGCAGGCTGACAAGTTGCTTTCCATCTACCTTTTTCTTTTGTATCTTGTTCTCTGTCTTACTTCTATTGATGTAAGATTGTGGGACTGTACCTGTACTTACTCTTTTTTATTGGTTTGATCCATGTTCTGAAGCAAGATACCCTAATTGGTCCTTTCTTGCCTGGACCCAAGGTATTTGAGCACCAAGTATGAAATTTTAAATTCAAGAAAATTCTAAAGTCTAATCTGTCTGCTCAAATAACTTTACCTTAACCAAATATTTGTCTCATTTCAATGTCATACTCTAAAAACATATTTCTGTGATGAAAGAAAATTTGTAAGTTAAGTATTATAAAATTTCTAAAGCAGGGAATGTATACTATGATATGATTTGAGCCTATTTTACGCTGATTTCTGTGTAACTCTTGATGACAATAATTTCTAGGAAGTGGGGTGCAAATCTTTTTTTTTTTTTCCTCAAAAGTGCAAATCTTAAATGTCACCATAACTTCTCATGGGTGTGATGAGGTATACGATATATACTCAAGTTAAATTTTAACTTTCTCCTTACTTTAAAATAAAAACAAAAAAGAAAATTAGAAAAATATATATATACACACATATGTATGTGTATGTCATATATATGTGTGTGTATATATATAAACATATACATGTGTGTGTATACATATATCATTCATGGAATATACTACAGTATTCTCCCCTTATCCATGGTTTCACTTTCCAAAATTTCAGTTACCCAGCATCAATTGCAGTCTGAAACTGCTAAATAGAAAATTCCAAAATTAAACAATTCATAAGTTTTAAATTGCCCCATTATGAGTAGCGTGATGAAATCTCATGCTGTTTCATTCCATCCCACCCAAGACATGAATCCTCCCTTTGTCCATTGTATCCATACTATACACGCCACCCTCTTATTAGTCACTTAGTAGCTCTCTAGCTTATCACATCTATTGTTGTGTTCTTATAGTGCTGGTGTTCAATTAACCCTTATTTTTGGGACGGAGTTTCGCTCTTGTTGCCCTGGCTGGAGTGCAACGGCGCAATCTTGGCTCACGGCAACCTCTGTCTCCCAGGTTCAAGCAATTCTCCTGTCTCAGTCTCCCAAATAGCTAGGATTACAGGCGCTTGCCACCACACTCAGCTAATTTTTGTATTTTTAGTAGAGATGGAGTTTCACCATGTTGTCCAGGCTGGTCTGCTTCTTATCAGCAAAAGGCAGACTTTGACCTTCTTTGTCTGGTGCATTTCTAAGGAATCGGAAAAACCTAAATGTAGGTTCTATGGAAACAACCTAATTTTCGTGTCCTTCCTAAACTTTTTTTTGGGGGGGACGGAGTCTGCTTTGTCACCCAGGCTGGAGAACAGCGACGCGACCTTGGCTCACTGCAAGCTCCGTCTTCAGGTTCACGCCATTCTCCCGCCTCAGCCTCCTGAGTAGCTGGGATTACAGGCGCCCGCCACCACGCCCGGCTAATTTTTTGTATTTGTAGTAGAGACGGGGTTTCACCATGTTAGCCAAGATGGTCTCGATCTCCCGACCTCATGATCCCAATCTAAGGCCACCTGATCACGTTCTCCAGCTCCTCTTCTCTCAGTTCCTTGCTTTCCACCTTCCTGCACCTGATATAAGTCTTTTCTTGCTATATCTGAGGATTCTCCCGTTCTCAGTCATTGGATATTCAAGCATTGAAACCCCAACTGGCATGAACAAAAACTTTCTCATAGTCATGTATGGCCTTAAAAGCAGTCCTTGAAGACAGTCATGCATTAGTTTGATTTGCCTCACAAGTACGTCTTAAACTATTTCTAAGCGTTCATCATGAACATTTTTGTTATAGCAAATAATATCCACATTGATTTTAAAATAAAAAGTCTCCATTATGGAAAGAAAAACTTTATTAACTTTTGTAAATCTGTTAGTAGCCTGCTTCTTTTCATACCATCTTGAATTAAAGGCTACCCTATTCAAGATGATGGCTTGAATTCTACATGTACTTCCTAAGTCTTCTCCTTTCACAGACTTTTGGAAGTGGCATTTATATGCACTGTATATATAATAATAATTGTAGTCAGAGAAAAACTAATAGAAAATGATGTAGCTTTATACATGAAACAATCCCATTGTGTTCTTTTTTTATCACTATGTTTTTCTATTTCAGAATATATGGATTTTGTTGTTTTCACCAGTCTATACACTATATCATTAGATTTCCATCAGAAACTTTCTATAGAATTAGTTTTTAAAAATATTATCAGGGAATGTTCCTGAAAGGATACATTTCTAGAGTTAGAGAATAGGCCTATAGGTGTACATTTAGATGAGTTTTAATATTAAGTATGATTACATAATATGTAAAACATCTGAAAGTACATAAACTATTTTATAAATAATCTTAATTATATATTCTGTGCTGAGTAAGGCTTATCTTTCTATTTGATGTATTATATAATTTATAATTTTTTTTTTTAGCAGTGGTTCTCAAAGTTGAGTCCCCAGAACAGGAGTATTAGGGAACGTTTTAGAAAGGCAAATTTTCCAGCCACACCTGGAACTCAGAATACAATGGGAAACAAAAGGATAGGGGCCCAATAACGTGTGCCTTAATAAGCCCTTCAGGTTACTCTGATGTACAAAATTTGGGAACCATTGATTTAGTGCAACTATGCCTAAATTAGCAAGGCTTTCCTTCAATGAAGACAATCACTGATCTCTCTTTAGTTGCTTTTTCTATTCTCCAAAGCCATGTATAACAGAAAGCAGTCTCTTTTATGAGATGTAGCTTTGAAAAGTTATTGCATAAAAATGAGTCTAAAGCATTAGAAGCCCAAGACAATTAAAATATACCTGAAAACAGGTGTAATTTAAAAATCCACTATTTTATGCTTTCACTTCTATCAAATACTCAATTTACCCAATACAAGCGACAATATTTCATAATTTAAAAAGTTTTGTTTTATCTTATCCCTAGGCTTTTTATTGTAAAGTCCATTGGTATAGTTTCTATTTTGGAAAAACTTTGTAGTTGCAAGAGAATTTGTGGTTTCAGTAGGAGGAAAAGTGAAAATGAATCTAGGTAATCTAAATCAACTGTCTACCTTCCTTCCTAAAACCCCATTTATTGAATATATGTTTTATACATCTATAAAATCATATTTTAAGTTATATATTAATATTTTATCTATGTCCTTCCATGTAACATTATATAAAAAATACCATTTATATGCATAAACTGAATTATATAATTATATACATATAATAAGTTTGTGTTCATGTGTGTACATGCCTATGTGTTTCATAAAAGTTTTGAAAAGACAAAAATAGTTACAGGGAGACTGAGCATGCCAATATATAAGTCATAAAGAATGGAAACTCATGCGACTTAAAGCCCAGTATGAAACCCAAAAGATTTTCTTTGAAATGACACCTGAAAGTTTTAAATCCAGGAGTCATCAAATAAAAAGAGCAAGAGGAAATTCTGAAATGTAAACAGTATGTCAGCCAAACCTTTCTTTTTCCTCTATCAATCCTGAGAAGATGCAGCAAGGACATTTGCCCCCAGGGTAAAAACCAAACCAGATTTTCAAACTAACTAGGAAATGTTGTAATATAACTTTGGTAGCTCAATAAAATTGAAGAGCACAGTTTGACGTAGTTTTCTTCACCCCCATCCATACAGGAAGAACAAATGGAGGTAGAAGTATGGCACTCTAGTTCTCTGAAGAGGCTGTATGACAAACAAGACATTAGGGCAGACATTCAAGTAGCTTCTGAGGACTGTGAGTGTCAGTGAAGCAAGCTTATTGAACCTACTTCTTAACTTTCCCCCACAATGACAGGAAGCAGGCTACTGCCATCAGTTCTGGTTATTAAACTTTTCAGTTTGAACCTTAAATCCAACCATTAATACTGTGCTTTGGGATTTTGGGGACTGGGACTCTGCAAATGGCATTGTTCCTTTTTCAGCCAGCTTTCCCATGGGATTTGCCAGTGTGAGGTTCTGGAAAGACATCGTGATGCTAGAGAGACACATGACCTGCAATTTCTTTTAAGATTCCTATATTTGTCACCCCAAAGTTTCCTTCATTCTTTCAGCATCATAATATTCTTTCAGAAATACCAAGCCACCTAGGCAGAATTTTCTCAGTAATCTGAGTCCCACCAACATGGAGATCTTCCTCCAACACTACCTTAGGAGAATGGATTAAAAATTGTAGTAAATATGTACAGCAGAACACTGCTCAGCAACAAAACAAAACAAAACAAAAAAAACGCTACATGGATAAACCTTACAGAAATGTTATGGAGTAAAAGAAACCAGACACAAAACAATACATATTAAATGATTGAATGCGTATATAAGTTGACAAATAACACTGATTTATGCTGACAAAAGTCAAAATGATGTTTTCCTCTGCAGGGAATGTCAAGCAAAGAGCATGTGAGAAACTTCTGGGTTTCTGAAAATATACTCTATGTATCAATCTGAGAGATTGTTGTACAGATATCTGCATATATGAAATCTATAAAGCTCTGTGTTTATAATTGATACATTTTATGCAATTAATATACTTTATGCACTACTATATGTTATATCACAAAAGCAAGATAAATTAAAATGACAATAAGTCTCATGGTTTTTGTTTTCACATTGGATTATTACTGACATCAATATTTGGGGAAAGTCGATACCATTAATACTTGGTTCTAAACTCAAAATTTCAGCAGCAATAACAAAAACAATATTGAAAAAATAAAACAAATAAATCACTGCAGAACAGAAAAGATAAAATACAAATTTAATAAACATTACTGAAGAAAACCTACAAATAATTGTTAATTGATTCAGACATATTGAAGTAATTATATATTTATATTTACTTTCTGTTATTCTTGAGTGTTAGTTCATAATGCATTTAGAATTCTTGTTTTGAAGCCAAATCAACTTAACATGTTTAAGGGAATATACATTTGAAACAAAAGATGAAAACGTGTTTTATAAATGTAATAGAAAGTAAATATCATTAAAAAATAGATAGATAGTTAAGAATACCAGTTCTATCATATATCAAATACTAAAAACAATAAGGTCTTACTGTTTATGACAATGAAAGTGGTGGTGAACTGGAAGAAATGGAGTGAAAGGATGCTATATTGTGTTGTTATTAATTCAAAATATTTATAGAAAATATGAGCTTAAATATATTTTAAATGTATAATAGCTCAAAGAATAGAAATAGATAAAAACATATTTTAAGAGGGAGAGAAAAAGATAGATATCTTGAAAAATTCCAAGATAAACATGGTAAGAAGTTAAAGGATAATATGAAAAAGAAAAATAAGATGTTAAAAATATTTTTAGAAATATTGTGTGTGAAATGATTGTATTTCATATTATATTCTAAGACTTAAAAAATTTAAAGTAAAACAAAAGTAACTAAAGAAATCACATCGATATACAATGTATGCTATATATAAGGAATATCAAATAAACAAAATGACCAGAAATGATAAAAATATAGAACCAGAAAATATACACCAGGCAAAGATTAACAAATAGATAACAGGTGTGTAAATATAAATATTAGACAAAGTAGAAGCCAAGGCAAAATCTTAGAAAGGTCAAGTAAATATTTTATGTTGAGAATGGGTTAATCTATTAAGGTAACAAATTATGAGACTGTATTGATATATGAAATTAACTTTGAAATAAATTACAATCACAGAAAATAGAATATGAAACTGGCAAACACAATCTTAGTAAAAAAGTTCAAATAATGTTAAAGTAGCTCAAGAAAAACAAAAGTATTTACAAGCTTAGAAATATTTCAGTAACATAATTTATTCACACAAAATCATATGAGAATGATTTTATGCACATATTATTTTATGATACATAGATTTTCACATTCATATTTATATTTAAATTCAGTTGCTAAGAATAATGGTCTCGGTATGGTGTCAGTCTGTGGCCCGGGGTTGGGGATTCCTTTATAAGCTCATTTAATGCTATTAGAAACTTCAGGAGGCAAGTTTTAGTTTTTTCTTTTCCAATCTATATAGTTTTTCTTTCTCTCTCCCTCTCTCTCTTCATCTCTCCCTCCCTCCCTTTCTTCCTTTCTTCTTTCTATCTGTTCTTCCTTTCTGTCAGTCTGTCTCAATGTACTGGCCAGGACATCTAGCACGATGTTGAATAGGAATGAAAATCTTTGCACCTTGCCTTATTCCTGATCTTAGAATAAAATAATTAAAATTGCTGTCTTATCTATAATGATGATATTACCTGTAGGTTTTTTGTAAATGTTATTTATATTTTGCAAATGTTATTTATCGTTCCAGGAAATTTTCTCTATTTATTGTTTGTTGAGTGTTTATATAGTAAATAAGTAATGAATTGGATCAAAAGACATTCCTCAATAATATGCTCATATAATTTTACTTCTTTAGCCAGTTGACACTGTTAATTTAAATGATTAACATTTAAGTGATAAAGCATTCTTACATACCTGGAAAATATCCTATTTGTCTTGGTGTGTAATTCTTTCTAACATCGTTGGAAGCAATTTACTAATACTTTTGAGGATCTTTGTGTCTATCCTCATGATAGTTATTTGTCTGTAGTTTTCATTTCTTGTATTCTCTCTTTGAATTTTGGTATTAGAGTGGTGCTGGCTTCATAGAATAATATAGGTAATATTCCCTGTGTTTCTATTTTCTACCTCAAGAGACTGTGGAGAATTTGTGTTATTTATTCCTTTAAGTGTTTGAAAGGTCATCCTTTCAAAGAATCCTTTGATTTACTCCTTTAGTTGTTTAAAAGCATGGTTTCATCTGCACTGGTGCTTCCTTTTTGAAGGTTTTTAAAATTATTTGACCAAATTCTCTAATACACACATGCCTATTAAAATTATTTTATTTTTGTATGAGTTTGACAGTTTGCATCTTTCAAGGAACTGGTTTGTTTCATTTAAGTTGTAAGTCTGTAGATACTGCAATTTTTTTAGGTAGCATCCTTTTAGTATGCATGGAATAAGTTGCAATAACAACTTTTTCCTTTCTGATCTTGGCAATTGGTGTCTTCTATCTTTTTTTTCTTTGTTAGTCTGGTACTTAACAGTTGTTTTATCTGCTCCTCCTACCCTTCACCATCAACTAGACCTGGGTGTGTGTTGTTCTCCACTTTGTATTCATGAGTTCTCATCATTTAAGTTCCAGTTATCAGTGAAAACATGAGGTATTTAGTTTTCTATTCCTGTGTTAGTTTGCAAAGGATTATAAACTCCAGCTCCAACCATGTTCCCACAAAAGACCTGATCTCATTCTTTTCTATGTCTGCATGGTACTTCATGGTGTATATATACCATACTTTATTTATCCAGTCTAACATTATGAGCATTTAAGTTGATTCCATGTCTTTGCTATTGTGAATAGTGCCACATGTGTCTTTATGATAGAATGAATTATATTCCTTTCAGTATATACCAGTAATAAGATTGCTGGGTCAAATAGTAGTTCTGTATTTAGCACTATGAAGAACCGACATACTGCTTTCCACTGCGATTGAACTAATTTACACTCCCATCAGCATTGTATGTGTTTCCTTTTTTCTGCAACCTAACCATCCTCTGTAAATTTTGACTCTTTAGTAATGGCTATTCTGTTATGAGATGGTATCTCATTGTGGTTTTGATTTGCATTTATCTAATGATCAGTGATATTGAGCTTTTTTCGTATGATTGTTGGACACATGTATGTCCTGTTTGGAAAAAGTCTGTTTATGTCATTTGCCCACATTTCGATGCAGTTGCTTTTTCTTCTTAATATTGAATTTCCTTATTGACACTGAATATTAGACCTTTGTTGGATGCATAGTTTGCAAGTATTTTCTCTCATTCTGCAGGTTGTCTGTTTACTTAGCTGAAAGTTTCTTTTACTTTGCAGAAGATCTTAAGTTTAATTAGATCCCATTTGTCAACTTTTGCTTTAGTTGCTTTTGTTTTTGACGTCTTTGTCATGAAATCTTTGCCTGTTTCTGTGTCCAACATGGTATTTTTTTACAGTTTTGGGTTTTAGATTTAAGTCTTTTGTCCATCTTGAGTTGAATTTTGGATATGGTGTAAGGAAGGGATCCAATTTTAAACTTCCACATACGGCTAACCAGGTATCTTTGCATTATTTATTAAACAGGGAGTCTTTCTGCATTGTTTGTTTTTGTCAGCTTTGCTGAAGATCAGATGATCATAAGTGTGCAGCCTTATTTCTGGGCTTTCCATTTTGTTTCATTGGTCTATGTGTCTATTTTTGTAGCAGTGCCATGCTATTTTGGTTACTATGGTCCTGTAGTATATGTTGAAGTCAGAAAACGTGATGCCTCCAACTTTGTCTTTTGTTATTGTTGTTGTTGTTGTTTTGTTTCTTTTTTGCTTATGATTGCCTTGGCTATTTGGGCTGTTTTTTGATTCCATATGATATTTAAAATAGTGTTCTATAATACTTTGAGAAATGTTATTGGTGGTTTGATAGAAATAGTATTGAATCTGTACATTGCTTTGGTCAGTATGACTATTTTAATGATACTGATTCTTCCTATCCATGAGCATGGGATGTTTTTTCATTTGTTTGTATCTTTTTTGATTTCTTCAAGCAGTATTTTGTAGTTCTCCTTGTAGAGGTCTTTCACCTCCCTAGTTAGATTTAATCCTAGTCGTTTTATTGTTTTTCTGGCAATTGTGAAAGAAAATGCCTTCCTGATTTGGCTCTTGGTTTGGCTGTTTTTGCTGTATAGAAATTCTATAATTTTTGTACATTAATTTTGTATTCTGAAACTTTGCTGACATTGTTTATCAGCTGAAGGAGCTTTTGGGCCGGGACTATGGGGTTTTGTTGATAAAGAATCATGTCATCAGGAAACAGAGATAGTTTGACTTCCTCTCTTTCTATTTAGATGTGCTTTATTTATTTTTATTGCTTGTTGTCCCGTCCAAGACTTCCAATACTATGTTGAATAGAAATGGTGAGAACGGGCATCCTTGTCTTGTGCCAGCTTTCAAAGGGATTGCCTCCAGGTTTTGCCCATTCAGTATGATGTTGGTTGTGGGTTTGACGTAGATGGCTCTAATTATTTTGAGGTATGTTTATTCAATACCCAGTATATTGAGACTTTTTAATAATAAGGAATGTTAAATTTTATCAAAAGCTTTTCTGCATATATTGAGATAATAATGTGTTTTTTGTCTTTAGTTCCGTTTGTGCAATGAATTACCTCTGTTTATTTGTGTATGTTGAACCAACCTCCCATCCCAGGATGAAACCTACTTGATGGTGGTGGATTAGATTTTTATGTGCTGCTAGATTTTTTGCATGTATTTTATTGAAGATTTTTGCATCAATGTTCATCAATGATATTGGTCTGATGTTTTCTTTTTTTGTTGTGTCTCTGCCAGGTTGTGGTATCAGAATGATGCTGGCCTCATAAAATGAGTTGAGGAGGAGTCCCTCCATCTCACATTTTTGGAAAAGTTTCAGTAGTAATGGTACCAGTGCTTCTTTTTACATCTAGTAGAATTCAGCTGTGACTTCATCTGGTCCTGGACTTTTTCTGGTTGCTAGGCTACTTGTTACTGATTCAATTTTGGGGGTTATTATTGCTCTATTCAGAGAATGAATTTCTTCCTGGTTTAGTCTTGGAAGGTTGTATGTGTCCAGGAATTTATTCCATATCTTCTAGGTTTTCTAATTTCTGTGCACAGAGGTATTCATAATAGTTTCTGATAATTATTTTTATTTCTGTGGGATCAATGGTAACATCTCCTTCATCTTTCTAATTTTGTTTTTTGGATTGCCTCTTATTCCTTATTAGTTTAGCTAACTGCTTATCTGTCTTATGAATTTCTTCATAAAACCAACTTCTGGAGAGGGCTGGCAAAATGGCTGAATAGGAACAGCTTTAGTCTGCACCTCCCAGCAAGACCAAAGCAGAAGGTGGGTGATTTCTGCATTTCCAACTGAGGTACCCAGTTCTTCTCACTGGGACTGGTTAGACAGTGGGTACAACCCATGGAGGGGGAGCAGAAGAAGGGTGGGGCATCACCTCACCTGGGAAGCACAAATGGTGAGGGAACTCTCTCCCCTAGCCAAGGGAAGCCATGAGGGACTGTACCATGAGGGATGGTGCTATCCAGCCTAGATACTATGCTGTTCCCATGGTTTTTGCAACCTGCATACCAGAACATTCCCTCGTGTGCCTACACCACCAGGGCCCTGGATTTCAAGCAAAAAACTGGGTGGCCATTTGGACAGACACCTAGCTAACTGCAGGAGTTATTTTTCATACCCGTGTGATGCCTAGAACGCCAGAGAGACAGAACCGTTCACTTCCCTGGAAATGGGGCTGAAGCCAGGGAGCCAAGTGATCTTGTTCAGCAGATCCCACCCCTACAGAGCCCAGCAAGCTAAGATCCACTGACTTGAAATTCTCGCTGCCAACACAGCAGTCTGAAGTTGACCTGGGACACTAGAGTTTGGTGGGAGTAGGGGCGTCCACTATTACAGAGGCTTGAGTAGGCACTTTTCCCCTCACAGTGTAAACAAAGCTGCCTAGAAGTTCAAACTGGTCAGAGCCCACCACAGCTTGGCAAAGTCTGTGTAGCCAGACTGCTTCTCTAGATTCCTTCTCTCTGTACCAGGCATCTCAGAAAGAAAGGCAGCAGCCCCAGTCAGGGGCTCATAGACAAAATTCCCATCTCCCTGGGACAGAGTGCTTGGGGGCAGGGGTGGCTGCGGTTGCAGCTACAGCAGACTTAAATAGACCTGCCTGCTGGCTCTGAAGAGAACATCTGATCTCCCACACAACGCTTGAGCTCTGCTAAGAGACTGACTGTCTCTGCAAGTGGGTCCCTGACCCCCATGTCTCCTGACTGGAAGATACCTCCCAGCAGGAGTTGACAGACACCTTATACAAAAGAGCTCTGGCTGGCATCTGGTGGGTGGCCCTCTGGGTTGAAGCTTCCAAAGAGGGGGGCCAGGGAGCAATCTTTGCTGTCCTGCAGCCCCCACTGGTGATACCCAGGAAAACAAGGTCTGGAGTTGACCTCCAGCAAGCTCCAGGAGACCACCAGAAGAGAGGCCTGACTATGAGAAGGAAAATTAATAAAGAGAAAGCAATAACATCAACATCAACAAAAAGGACCACCCAAACAAAAACCCAATTTGAAGGTCAACACCATCAAAGATCAAGGGTAGATAAGTCCATGAAGAAGAGCAAAAAACAGTGCAAAAATGCTGAAAATTCGAAAAATCAGAATGTCTCTTGTCTAAAGGATCACAACTCCTTGCAGCAAAGAAACAAAAGAGAATGAGTTTGATGAATTGACAGAAGTAGGCTTTAGAAAGTAGTTAATAACATGCTCCACTGAGCTAAAAAAACATGTTCTAACCCAATGCAAGGAAGCTAAGAACCTTGATAAAATGTTGCGTGAACTGCTAACTAAAATAGCCAGTTTAGAGAAGAACATAAATGACCTGATGGAGCTGAAAAACATAGCATGAGAACTTCGTGAAGCATACACAAGTATCAATAGATGAATTGATCAAGCAGAAGAAAGGATATCAGAGATAGAAGATCAATTTAATGGAATAAAGCTTGAAGACAAGATTAGAGAAAACAGAATGAAAATGAATAAACAAATCCTACAAGAAATGTGGGACTACATGAAAAGGCCAAACCCACATTTGATTGGTACACCTGGAAGCAACAGGGAGAGTGGGACCAAGTTGGAAAATACACTTCAAGATATTATCCAGGAGAACTTCCCCAACCCAGCAAAACAGGCCAATATTAAAATTCAGGAAATACAGAAAACACCACAAAGATACTCCTCAAGAAGAGCAATCCCAAGACATATAATCGTCAGATTCACCAAGGCTGAAATGAAGGAAAAAATGTTAAGGGCAACCAGAGAGAAAAGTCAGGATACCTACAAAGGGAATCCAATCAAAGTAACAGTGGATCTCTCTGCAGAAACTCTACAAGCCAGAATTGAGTGGGGCACAATATACAACATTCTTAAAGAAAAAAATTTTCAACCCAGAATTTCATATCTAGCCAAACCAAGCTTCATAAGTGAAGGAGAAATAAAATCCTTTACATACAAGCAAACACTGAGGGATTTTGTTACTGCCATGCCTGCCTTACAAGAGCTCATGAAGGAAGCACTAAATATGGAAAGGAAAAACAGGTACCAGCCACTGCAAAAACATATCCAAATGTAAAGACCATCAACACTATGAAGAAACTACATAAACTAATGTGCAAAATAACCAGCTAGCATCATAATGACAGGGTCAAATTCACACATAACAATATTAACCTTAAATGTAAATAGGCTAAATGTCCCAGTTAAAAGACACGGACTGGCAAATTAGATAAGGAGTCAAGACCCATCAGTGTTCTGTATTCAGGAGACCCATTTCACCTCCAAAGACATGCATAGGCTCAAAATAAAGGAATGAAGAATATTTACCAAGCAAATGGAAAGAAAAAAAAGTAGGGGTTGCAATCCTAGCCTCTGATAAAACAGGCTTTAAACCAACAAAGATTAAAAAAGACAAAGAGAGGTGTTACATAATGGTAATTGGATCAATTCAACAAGAAGAGATAACTATCTTAAATATATATGCACCCAATACAGGAGCACTCAGATTCATAAAGCAAGTTTTTAAGAGACTTAAAGAAAAGACTTAGACTCCCACACAGTAATAGTGGGAGACTTTAACACTCTACTGTCAATATTGGACAGATCGACAAGACAGAAAAATAAACAAGAATATTCAGGACTTGAACTGAGCTCTGGACCAAGCAGACCTAATAGACATCTACAGCAGTCTCCACCCCAAATCAACAAGACAGACATTCTTCTCAGCACCACATACCACTTAGTCTAAAATTGACCACATAATTGGAAGTAAAATACTCCTCAGCAAATGCAAAAGAACAAAAATCATAACAAACAGTCTCTCAGACCACAGTGCAATCAAATTAGAACTCAGGATTAAGAAACTCACTCAAAACTGCACAACTACATTGAAACTGCACAACCTGCTCCTGAATGACTACTGGTTAAATAACGAAATTAAGGCAGAAATAAGTTATTTGAAGCCAATGAGAACAAAGACACAATGTACCAGAATCTCTGGCAGACAGCTTAAGTAAGTGTTTAGAGAGAAATTTATAGCACTAAATGCCAACATGAGAAAGTGGGAAAGATCTATAACTGATACCCTAATATCATAATGAAAAGAACTGGAGAAGCAAGAGCAAACAAATCCAAAAGCTAGCAAAAGACAAGAAATAACAAAGATCAAAACAGAACTGAAGGAGATAGAGACACGAAAAACCCTTCAAAAAAATCAATGAATCTAGGAACTGGTTTTTTGGGGAAAAAAAAATAATAATAATAAAATAGACTACTAGCCAGACTAATAAATAAAAAAAGAGAGAAAAATCAAATATACACAATAGAAAATAATAAAGGGGATATCACCACTGTTCCCACAGAAATACAAATTACCATCAGATAATATTACAAACACCTCTATGCACATAAACTAGAAAATCTAGAAGAAATGGATAAATTCCTGGACACTTACACCCTCCCAACGCTAAACCAGAAAGAAGTCAAATTCCTGAGAAGACTAATAACAAGTTTGGAAATTGATGCAGTAATTGATAGCCTACAAACCAAAAAAGCCCAGGACCAGACAGATTCACAGTCAAATTCTACCAGAGGAACAATGAGGAGCTGGTACTGTTCCTTATGAAACTATTTCAAACAATAGAAAAAGAGGGACTTTTCCCTAACTCACTTTGTGAGGCCAGCATCATCTTGATACCAAAACCTGGCAGAGACACAATAAAAAAAAAAAATTTCAGGCCAACATCTCTGATGAATATCGATGCGAAAATCCTCAACAAAATACTGGCAAACCAAATCCAGCAGCACATCTAAAAGCTTATCCACCATGATCAAGTGGGCTTGATCCCTGGGATGCATGGCTGGTTCAACATATGCAAATCAATACACATAATCCACCACATAAACAGAACCAATGACAAAAACCATGTGATTATCTCAATAGATGCAGTAATGGCCTTTGATAAAATTCAACACCCATTCAGGTTAAAAATACTCAATAAACTAGATATTGATGGTATGTACCTCAAAATAGTAATAGGTATTTCTGACAAACTCACAGCCAGTATCATACTGAATGGGCAAAACCTAGATGCATTCTTTTGAAAACATGCACAAGACAAGGATGCCTTATCTCACCATTCCTATTCAATATAGTATTGAAAGTTCTGGCCAGGGCAATCAGGCAAGAGAAGGAAATAAAGAGTATTCAAATAGGAAGAGAGGAAGTCAAATTGTCTCTGTTTGCAGATGACATGATTGTATATTTACAAAACCCCATCGTTTCAGACTAAAAACTCCTTATGCTGATAAACAATTTCAGCAAAGTCTCAGGATACAAAACCAATGTGCAAAGAATCACATACATTCCTATATAACAATAATAGACAAACAGAGAGTCAAATCACGAGTGAACTGACATTCACAATTGCTACAAAGAGAATAAAATACCTACGAATAAAACTTACAAGGGATGTGAAGGAACTCTTTAAGGAGAACCTCAAACCACTGCTCAAGGAAATAAGAAAGGACACAAACAAATGGAAAATCATTCCATGCTCATTAACTTTCTTCATGGAATTAGAAAAATCTACTTTAAATTTCATATGAAACCAAGAAAGCTCGTATATCCAAGACAATCCTATGCAAAAAGAACAAATCTGGAGGAATTATGCTACCTGACTTCAAACAATACTACAAGGCTACTGTAACTGAAACGGCATGGTACTGGTACCAAAAGAGATATATAAACCAATGAAACAGAACAGAGGCCTCAGACATAACACCACACATCTACAACCATCAGATCTTTGACAAAACTGACAAAAGAAAGCAATGGGGAAAGGATTCCCTATTTAATAAATGGTGTTGGGAAAAACTAGCTACCCATATGCAGAAAACTGAAACTGGAGCCATTCCTTACCCCTTTTACAAAAATCAGTTTGAGATCGATTAAAGAATTAAATATAAGACCTAAAACCGTAAAAACTCTAGAAGAGAACCTAGGCAATACCATTCAGGATATAGGCATGTGCAAAGACTTTATGAAAAACACACCAAAAGCAATTGCAACAAAAGCCAAAATTGATAAATGTGATCTAATTAAATTAAAGAGTTTCTGCAAAGCAAAAGAAACTATCATCAGAGTGAACAGGCAATGTACAGAATGGGAAAACATTTTTGCAATCTAACCATCTGACAAAGGGCTAATATGCAGAATCTACAAGGAACATAAACAAATTTACAAGAAAAAACCAAACAACCCCATCAAAAAGTGGGTGAAGGATATTAACAGACACTTCTCAAAAGAAGACATTTATGTGGCCAATAAATATATGAAAAACAATGTCATCATCATTGATCATTAGAGAAATGCAAATCAAAACCACAATATGATACCATATCACACCAGTTAGAAAGGTGATCACTAAAAGTCGGGAAACAACAGATGCTAGAGAGGATGTGCAGAAATAGGAACATTTTTACACTGTTGGTGAGAGTGTCAATTAGTTCAACCATTGTGGAAGAATGTGGCAATTCTTCAAGGATCTAGAACCAGAAATACCAATTTTCCCAGCAATCTCATTACAGGGTATATACCCAAAGGATTATAAAGCATTCTACTATAAAGACACATGCACATATATGTATATTGCACCATTATTCATAATAGCAAAGACTTGGAACCAACCCAAATGCC